>NC_064928.1:190645907-191270907 GCF_023897955.1 Schistocerca gregaria | reverse complement strand
AGTATACCAAATTAATTTGTTAACAAGTTCGTCAGGAATGCATAATAACCAGTTGTTGCCGTCAGGGTGAGAGCGGCGAAACAGAATGTTATTGCGTACCGTGTAATGGTTTCTAATTGTAACGTTATTCTTATCTTGCCAAAGGTGTTTAATTTCTTTCCATACGTTGTCTTTACTCTGCTCTTGTGCTATGTCTCGTAATGACGATGAAATGAAATTTTCAAATGCGACCTGTTGAATATACATGACACTAGAATTTGCTTGGCAGAAGTTGGTTGCGATGTCTTGCTGATTGTTGCAGAGAGAACGGGATAGTGCGTCTGCTACAACATTTTGTGTACCGGGAATGTGAACAATTGTAAAATTAAATTCCTGTAAATACAGTTTCCATCTGCTTAATCTGTCATGTGTAAATTTAGCGGAAAGTAAAAACTGGATAGCTCTATGGTCTGTGTAAACGGTAGTATGTCTTGCATAAAGAAAATGCCTAAATCGGGTAAATGCCCATACAACACATAATGTTTCAAGTTCTGTAACAGAATAATTGCGTTCAGCAGGTGACAGAACGCGACTCGTAAAAGCGATGTTTTTAATTAGCGTATTACCGTCTTCTTCATTTTCCTGAAAAATGTGTACGCCTAAAGCTGTGTGTACTTTCTGCAGTTCGGATGGAGGTGAATTTGCCAAAATCCCGATCTCAAATCTAATGTGGAATAAATAGCAGTGCCATGAAATTTCTGTAGAAGTTCTTCTAGTGTTTGTGGGCGATCTGTTTCATTAATAATAATGTCATTGACGTGACGCGAATCAAGTACGAGGCGAAGTGAGCCATCCTTTTTCTTAACAATATGGAGCGGGTTTATGTACGGACTAACTGCTGGTTCAAGAATACCTTGGTCAAGCATAGCTTGCAATTCTCTCTTAACTTGTTCTCTGTGAATATACGGAATGGGATAATGTTTGGCTTTAAACGTGTCGTGCTGTTTAACTTGAAATTCATACATAAAACCGGATATAGTACCAGGGATGTTGTCAAAAACTGGAGCTTGCTGTAAAAGAATTTTGCGTAGTTGCGTACGTTCGTCGTCTGTATTTGCACTGCTTTGTTTAGCCTTATCCGAAATCATTTGTATAACGTCATAGTCGGCTTCGTTTGCTGTATTGTAGTTGTGAAAATACGTATCTGTGAACAATGTGGAATGACAGTCTATGTTACGTGATGCAGAAATGACCTCTGTCCGATTAATTGTTTGTTCTTCTGCAGATAAAGAGTGCTGTAAATCTAATGCCAGTTTTACATTTTCATACTTTAACATTAAATAGGAATTTTGAAAGTCAATAATAGCGTTGTGTTGTACCAAAAAATTCGTACCTAAAATAACGTCTTTGCAAAAACAGACATAATGTCTTTTGGGACAACAGCAATCAGTGAAATTATAATGTTACTTAAAAACCGTCTTGATTGCAAATATTTTTATTCATATGACCGGTTTCGGTTCATTCAGAACCATCTTCAGATCTGTAAAAATAATGATACTGATATTTCAGTTACAGGAGTAACCCGTCCAAATCCAGCAGTTTTCACATGCTACGTCACATAAAAACAAAAAGCATGTGAAAACTGCTGGATTTGGACGGGTTACTCCTGTAACTGAAATATCAGTATCATTATTTTTACAGATATGAAGATGGTTCTGAATGAACCGAAACCGGTCATATGAATAAAAATATTTGCAATCAAGACGGTTTTTAAGTAACATTATAAAATAACGTCTGTTCTCAATAAGGGAACAATCCAAAACTTTGAGTGGAACGTAAGACCTACAATACAAAATGATAAGTGTGTCTGTAATTTTACATCCACTCCTTTACCAGATACTGCTCCTTTTACTTTAGTTTTGCCTAACGGTAATGTAGGATAAGTATTCTCTTTGTTACAAGCGTTGAAAGTTTCTTCATTTATAACTGACATAGGTGATCCAGAGTCGACTACTGCTGAAAATGTGGATGATCCAATCTTTACTTCAATGACAGGGTGGGAAATGGTTTTTTGAATAACTGGTTTTTCATGCAAAAGAGTGTCTCGGATGTCGTCAAAAGAAATAACATTATCGTGAACAAGAGTCTGTGTATCAAAAGTATTGCTTACATCGCTGGAAGGTTCAATCTGTGCTGTATCTAGTCAAATTCTATCTGACGTGCTGTTATCTGCGGGAGGATGCTGTGGCATTTCCACTATTTGTACTGTTCTGTTATTTGTCCCTGACGTATTACGTTGGGGATGATATCTACTGTCTGTTTCATTCATGATAGTCTGTTGTCGCGGATGATTCTGCTGCTGGTAAAACCGACTGTTATGCTGAAAACTGTGCTCATTACTTTTACGTCTGTCATAATAATCGTTGCTATACGGCGCGTTGCAGTAGGAATTGAAATGGTGTGTTCTCTGTACGAAGTGATTTCCTTGTTGCTGTGTGTTACTACACTCCTGGAAATTGAAATAAGAACACCGTGAATTCATTGTCCCAGGAAGGGGAAACTTTATTGACACATTCCTGGGGTCAGATACATGATCACACTGACAGAACCACAGGCACATAGACACAGGCAACAGAGCATGCACAATGTCGGCACTAGTACAGTGTATATCCACCTTTCGCAGCAATGCAGGCTGCTGTTCTCCCATGGAGACGATCGTAGAGATGCTGGATGTAGTCCTGTGGAACGGCTTGCCATGCCATTTCCACCTGGCGCCTCAGTTGGACCAGCGTTCGTGCTGGGCGTGCAGACCACGTGAGACGACGCTTCATCCAGTCCCAAACATGCTCAATGGGGGACAGATCCGGAGATCTTGCTGGCCAGGGTAGTTGACATACACCTTCTAGAGCACGTTGGGTGGCACGGGATACATGCGGACGTGCATTGTCCTGTTGGAACAGCAAGTTCCCTTGCCGGTGTAGGAATGGTAGAACGATGGCTTCGATGACGGTTTGGATGTACCTTGCACTATTCAGTGTCCCCTCGACGATCACCAGAGGTGTACGGCCAGTGTAGGAGATCGCTCCCCACACCATGATGCCGGGTGTTGGCCCTGTGTGCCTCGGTCGTATGCAGTCCTGATTGTGGCGCTCACCTGCACGGCGCCAAACACGCATACGACCATCATTGGCACCAAGGCAGAAGCGACTCTCATCGCTGAAGACGACACGTCTCCATTCGTCCCTCCATTCACGCCTGTCGCGACACCACTGGAGGCGGGCTGCACGATGTTGAGGCGTGAGCGGAAGACGGCCTAACGGTGTGCGGGACCGTAGCCCAGCTTCATGGAGACGGTTGCGAATGGTCCTCGCCGATACCCCAGGAGCAACAGCGTCCTTAATTTGCTGGGAAGTGGCGGTGCGGTCCCCTACGGCACTGCGTAGGATCCTACGGTCTTGGCGTGCATCCGTGCGTCGCTGCGGTCCGGTCCCAGGTCGACGGGCATGTGTTGAGCAATTCGGCGGTACGTCCACCCGGCCTCCCGCATGCCCACTATACGCCCTCGCTCAAAGTCCGTCAACTGCACATACGGTTCACGTCCACGCTGTTGCGGCATGCTACCAGTGTTAAAGACTGCGATGGAGCTCCGTATGCCACGGCAAACTGGCTGACACTGACGGCGGCGGTGCACAAATGCTGCGCAGCTAGCGCCATTCGACGGCCAACACCGCGGTTCCTGGTGTGTCCGCTGTGCCGTGCGTGTGATCATTGCTTGCACAGCCCTCTCGCAGTGTCCGGAGCAAGTATGGTGGGTCTGAAACACCGGTGTCAATGTGTTCGAAACATTAAAGCTTGGTTGACCTTGCAGACTACATTGTTGGTTAGGTATGCTAACCGACTGGTTTTGTTGATGTTCTGGGGAAAAGCCTCTATTGTTGCCAAAATGTCTTTGCTGTTGCTGATAACTATGAGGATACTGATAATTAAAATTTTGTCTGTTCTCAAAGTTCTGGTGGTTGTCATTCCTGGACCGTCTATCACCTTTGCTATTAAAATAGCGTGGCTGATCGTAATTTCCGTATGCTTGTTTGCCTTAGTTATGATGTGAAAAATTTTTGTTAATGAAGGAATAAGCTGATTTATGAACTTCCAAAAGCTGTAACATATCTCTGAATGCCGAAATATTTTCTTTCTGCTGACCTGTTAAAAGTGATACTCTTAACGATCGTGGTGATTTAGAAATACATAATTGGGTAAGTGCTGATTCACTGTATGGCTCACTTAAGTATTGGTTTTGTTGCACCATGTGCTCAAAAAACTGCGTAACAGTGGGAAAATTTGAGTTCTCATAATTTGGTAAGCTAATTAATTGATCCTTGATTCCGCGCTGTGTCGTCTTCGACCAATATGCTGACAGAAAGGCATTCTGAAATTCTTCTACCGAGTAGCACTGTCTCGCGATCGGTCTCATACGAGTTGCCGGTTCGCCTTCCAAAAAACTGCAAATAAATTCAAGTTTGTGCGTCACGGGCCAAGTTGGTGGAAAAGCAAAGCTAAATTGTTTTATCCAATCCAAAGGGTGAATCTGTGTTCTGTCATTTTTAAATACCTTAAATTTCCTAACGGACAGAAAGTGCTTATAATCAAAATTTTTGTCTCTGAATGTCTGAACAGGTTCAGGACTGTATGATAATCTGTTTGTCTGTGATTGTTCGGAATCTAAGTCACGTACTCTCTGTAAATTACATAAATTGTACTGGCTGTGTGAGTGTGAGAAATGTTCGGAAAGTGGCGTATGCTGTGATGTGTTAAAGGCTGAAATATTTTTCATCTCCGTCAATTCGTGCTGTAAAGATGACAATTTTCTACGTAATGTATTATTGGACGAACCTATCTCACTAATCGTCTGCTGTTAATTTTGGAATTCGGGTGTTTGATTAAACGACACTGGTGACGTATCGTCTGATTTGGTGTCATTGTTATTTTCGATAACGTCAATACGACTGGCCAATTCATCAAATTTTTCAGTCAATGTTTTAACCTGATCATCATTTTTAGTGTCACAAGCATTAATTTGTTTTTGGATTTTACGGGTAGTTTTGTTCAATTTCTTAACGTCTGCTTTAATGGCATCGGGATCCTGTATTAATTCTAATTGTTCAAGTCTGTTGGTCATTGTCTGAAAGTCTACTGTGTGTGTGTCTGTTTTTGGTTTAAGATCGGAGATTTCATCATGCAATTCGGTGTTCAACTGTTTAATAGTATTGATTTCGTCTGATACTGTAGCAATGTTATTGTCTACGTATGTTTTTGCTTTCGTAAATAATTTACGCTTATCTTCCTGTCTCTGAGCAGTAATTGTTTCCATGACTTGTTTCTTTACTGTGTTCTGTTCCTGTATGAATTTAAGGTAACGCGTTCACTGTTTTGTAGGTGGTGATTAAAACGTTCGTCAATTAGGCTGTTCTGTTGTTCGAATTTCGTGTCTACTGTCACATTCAGTGTGCGTGAAAGTTCTGCTGACATTAATTTAAACTCTTCGCGTAACTGTGTTGCGTTTGCAGAACATTATTTAGCAACTGCACTAATTTCATCTCTAAGTAATTTATTTGTGGCTGCATGTGTATTACTTAATTCTTGTGCAACGGATCTAATTTCTTCACTACTATTCCTAGCACAAGCCTTAATTTCCTCACGTAATTGTTCTTTAGTATCATAACATTGTACGGCAACGGCTGCAATCTGTTCATTAATATGTTTAAAGTTCTCAGTAATTTCTTTGATCGACCTGTCGTGTTTTTCATTCGACTGTTTGGAATTGTTGTCTAGTTTTGCATTAAGTTGTTTGTTCGATTCATTAATTTGTTGTTTGAGATTTTCATTAAGTTGTAGCAATAATGCCATAACTCGATCCATGCCAAAATTAGCTGCTGTATTCTCTGTGCTGTGTGATGGTGTATCTGCATGTGTCACGTTTTGTATAACCATTTGGTCATTGTCTGATTCACAAAAAGGTTTGCTAATCGGATGTGCTGTGTTGGTCACTACAGCGGAATCAAATAAATCTGATGTGCTTTGTGTATATTGGTCACCTTCGTCAGAAACAATTATCTGTTCGCTACGTAAATTTTGCAAATCAGGTGTTTCAAACTGGACAGCGTTCATTGTAACGGAACGTGACGCGTCATCAATTGTCGTTAAATTAACAGAGGACATAATTGAATTTGTTTGCTCATCATTAGCATCAAAATCATTACTGATTATCTGTAATTAGAGGATTATCACTATTACACTGAGTGTCGCTTGTGTTATCAGTCAAATTATTCGAGTCAGCTTTTTCACTCCTTGCACATCGCGATGCACTGTTAGCAGTTTTGCGCTTCATTTTCACAACTCAAAGTTAAGCACAAAATCAAACAAAGACAAAGCAAAAATGGAACAAATACAGTAACAACAAAGAGCAATAAATTGCCAATGATCTGTGAAAGAAAAAGTGACAAATTAGTAAATGCGTTTCGCCAGATGCTAACTACTTTTAATATTAAGTAAATAAGAGTAGATATATAGCTGACCACTTCTCAGAAATTTACAAAAATACGATCCTGGCCGGTTGTCACCAAGTGTAACCTCCCCACAAAAATAAAATAATATGAATAACACTCTCATTTAGCGTAATTACCCAACAGTGAAAATATAATACAATGTGACAAACCTATAACCTTTCAATAATTGACAGTCAAGTTAACCTGGTAAATTTTGGACGTCAGCAATGCTGCGTCATGGCCCTGATACATCATTCTGAATAAGCTGAAAAATCTTACCTTAATTAGGTCGCCGGATAACGCGTATATATCTGCTCCTATAAGATATTTTTCCTGGCGCAGTTAAGCGCAATGCTGGCCGATAGATTTGTCTTATATAAAAGGGAAGAACTGATTTTTCTTTTCAATAATCGGGATGGCCAAGGATTGGAGAAATTATTGAATTGTTTGAACTGAGATTAATGTCAAAAGTTACTTTTTATGAGAAAGATTATTATTAACAGATCTTTTTTTTAAACATTTACATGGGACTTGATTAACAATATTACATATGCGCGAGGCTGCTTTTACCTTATCCTATAACGCTCAGGCTCTGCCATCGCTGCACACGACCGGCCCAGCCAACACGATACACCAGACACGACTGCTCGCTACCAACAACTAACTCCTACTGCTACACAGTTCCTACTGCAGTCAATACTACTTTTTGGTCTCAGATTCTCTTCTAGCTTACATATCGCAGGTAGCGCGTGAGCAATACATCGTAATTACATCAGCTCGAGTGCGCTAGCAACAAATTCTTTAATTATGGACCTCTTACACAGTCTTGAAATTGAATCCATCTACAGTCAGAGGTGCAATTTTGTTGTAATTTTGCATCATTCTGATTAATTATCTTTTGGAACTACTTATTAGTGCTACATCATCTGCATTGGCAAGTCTTGTAATGTTCACATCCTGTAGCTGGATCCCTTGTGGACTGGTTTTAGAAAATTCTCTATTGATATTCTCAGTCCAGTATACACCTTAAAATCTTTATTTTCTCCTACCGGTGCCTTTATGCAACATTAAGTTTCATCTATATACATTTTAATTAATCTGATTAATTTTGATGATATTTTAAATTCCTTCGTTATATTTAGGAGCGTCTGTCGGTGTATGCTATCATAGGCCTTTTTAAAATTTACGAATAGCATGTAGACATCTACATTGAATTCCCACGACTTCTTAGTTACTTGTCTTAGGGTGAATAAGTGATCTACAGTGGATCTGTTTCTGCGGAAACCGCATTGGTTGTCTCCAATCAGTTCTTCTGTTATTGGTATCGGCCTGTTTAATAGGCATCTCGATAAGATTTTATAGGTGACATCCAGTAAGGCAATTTCTCTGTAGCTATCACAAACAAGTGGATCATTCTTTTTAAATATGGGGCACACAATTGCAGTTTTCCAATCTGCAGGAATGGTTTCTGTCTCCCAAATTGTTTGTATTAACGCCTTTATTAACTAATTCGAATTGTGGGCCTCCATTTTTTAATAACTCAACGTATATCTTGTCCTCGCCACAAGCCTTGTTATTCTTTAATTTCTTTATTGCTTGCTGTATTTCCTTTATTGATGGGATAGTAACTGTATCAGCTGTTTCAATTGTATCAGGTTCTTCCAGTTTAAAGTAAGAGTGTGGATCATTGCAGTTGAAAAGATGTGAAAAGTATGTCTTCCATCAGTTTTGTACGTCACTTTTGTTGGTCAATACTTTCCCATACTGATCCTTTATAAACTGTTCCGTTTTATTGAATTTACCAAAGGATTTTTTTATGTTTTTACACATTTGCCTTGTCCTATGATGTTGGAAATCACCCATCATACTGTTATAGTATTCCCTTTTCTCTTGTCTTAGGGTTCTTTGTATTTCTTGGCGGAGTTGATAGTATCTCTCTGCGGCTTACACCCTTGTTTATTGGTGTTGCAAAGGAAACCTTGATTGTCGCTCCTTGAAGTCGGTTGGGATCATCGGTATGTGGAGTATGAAACAGACCTCTTCAGCTTCTGGCTCTCTGAGGATCCGGTCTGTGAACGGGTAGGATTACAAAGCTAAGGACGATTCAGATTCCAATAATAGTATTCTAATCATAATTCAATAAGCCATGAATAGAACTTTACTGCTTTCTATTAAAATCGACTGCGGCGGCGACAACGAATATCACATGGTTCTGTATACACATTTTGTTTAAAATACACTCCTGGAAATGGAAAAAAGAACACGTTTACACCGGTGTGTCAGACCCACCATACTTGCTCCGGACACTTCGAGAGGGCTGTACAAGCAATGATCACACGCACGGCACAGCGGACACACCAGGAACCGCGGTGTTGGCCGTTGAATGGCGCTAGCTGCGCAGCATTTGTGCACCGCCGCCGTCAGTGTCAGCCAGTTTGCCGTGGCATACGGAGCTCCATCGCAGTCTTTAACACTGGTAGCATGCCGCGACAGCGTGGACGTGAACCGTATGTGCAGTTGACGGACTTTGAGCGAGGGCGTATAGTGGGCATGCGGGAGGCCGGGTGGACGTACCGCCGAATTGCTCAACACGTGGGGCGTGAGGTCTCCACAGTACATCGATGTTGTCGCCAGAGGTCAGCGGAAGGTACACGTGCCCGTCGACCTGGGACCGCACCGGAGCGACACACGGATGCACGCCAAGACTGTAGGATCCTACGCAGTGCCGTAGGGGACCGCACCGCCACTTCCCAGCAAATTAGGGACACTGTTGCTCCTGGGGTATCGGCGAGGACCATTCGCAACCGTCTCCATGAAGCTGGGCTACGGTCCCGCACACCGTTAGGCCGTCTTCCGCTCACGCCCCAACATCGTGCAGCCCTCCTCCAGTGGTGTCGCGACAGGCGTGAATGGAGGGACGAATGGAGACGTGTCGTCTTCAGCGATGAGAGTAGCTTCTGCCTTGGTGCCAATGATGGTCGTATGCGTGTTTGGCGCCGTGCAGGTGAGCGCCACAATCAGGACTGCATACGACCGAGGCACACAGGGCCAACACCCGGCATCATGGTGTGGGGAGCGATCTCCTACACTGGCCGTACACCTCTGGTGATCGTCGAGGGGACACTGAATAGTGCAAGGTACATCCAAACCGTCATCGAACCCATCGTTCTACCATTCCTTGACCGGCAAGGGAACTTGCTGTTCCAACAGGACAATGCACGTTCGCATGTATCCCGTGCCACCCAACGTGCTCTAGAAGGTGTAAGTAAACTACCCTGGCCAGCAAGATCTCCGGATCTGTCCCCCATTGAGCATGTTTGGGAGACGCCAGGTGGAAATGGCATGGCAAGCCGTTCCACAGGACTACATCCAGCATCTCTACGATCGTCTCCATGGGAGAACAGCAGCCTGCATTGCTGCGAAAGGTGGATATACACTGTACTAGTGCCGACATTGTGCATACTCTGTTGCCTGTGTCTATGTGCCTGTGGTTCTGTCAGTGTGATCATGTGATGTATCTAACCCCAGGAATGTGTCAATAAAGTTTCCCCTTCCTGGGACAATGAATTCACGGTGTTCTTATTTCAATTTCCAGGAGTGTATATATACGAGGAGAAATACACTGAATCGCCAAACAAAATGGTATAGGGATACGTATTCAAATACACAGATATGTAAACAGGCAGAATACGACACTTCGGCGGCAACGCTTATATAAGACAACTGTTTGGTGCAGTTGTTAGATCGCTTACTGCTGCTACAATGGCAGGTTATCAAGATAAAAATGACTTTGAAGTTGCTGTTGTAGTCGACTCACGAGCGATGGGACACAGCATCTAAGAGGTGGCGATGAAGTGGGGATTTTCTCGGACCACCGTTTCATGACTGTACCGTGAATATCAGGAATCCGGTAAAACATCAAATCTCCGACATCGCAGCGGTCGGTGAACGATCCTGCAAGGACGGGACCAACGACGACTGAAGAGAATCGTTCAACGTGACAGAAGTGCAGCCCTTCCACAAACTGCTGCAGATTACAGTGCTGGATCATCCACAAGTGTCAGCGTGCGAGATGGGCTTTCGGAGCCGAAGGCCCACTCGTGTACCCTTGATGATGCACGACACAAAGATTTTAGCCTCACTCGGGCCTGTCAACAGAGACGTTGGACTGTAAGTGACTGGAAACATGTTACCTGGTCATACGAGTCTCGTTTCAAATTGTATGGAGCGAATGGACGTGTACTGATATGGAGACAACCTCATGAATCCATGGACCCTGCGTGTCAGCAGGGGACTATTCAAGCTGGTGGAGGCTCTGTAATGGTGTGGGCTGCGTGCACTTGGAGTGAAATGGGGCTCCTTATAGGTCTACACACGACTCTGACAGGTGACACATTCGTAACCATCCTGTCTGATCACCTGTATCCATTCATGTCCACTGTGCACTCCGACGGACTTGGGCAGTTCCAGCACGACAATGCGGCACCCCACACGTCCAGAACTGCTACAGAGTGGCTCCAGGAACACTCTTGTGAGCTTAAACACTTCCGCTGGCCACCAAGCTGTTGATCGGTTTACATGACTTTGTTGCACAATACTCTAATGAACATTCAGACAGATATATGTCATATATTGCCTGCCGCGTTGACCTTGCGGTTCTAGGCGCTACAGTCTGAAACCGCGCGACCGCTACGGTCGCAGGTTCGAATCCTGCCTCGGGCATGGATGTGTGTGATGTCCTTAGGTTAGTTAGGTTTAAGTAGTTCTAAGTTCTAGGGGACTGATGACCTCAGAAGTTAAGTCCCATATTGCGCAGAGCCATTTGAACCATATTCCTATTTATGTACACCGCCGGAAAGAAATTAGTAATCCTGGGAAGACGACATCGATTTTGATCCAGCGTCAGCATTTGCCATCTAGGGGATAGTAGGGTACTGACAGTGCTTTCGACATCGTTCAGCAACAGCAACAGAGCTACCAAAGCGCCATATGTTTCTACCCTCTAATAGGGTATGCTCACAGCCAGAAGGATCAGTATAGCGCAAACGTGAGACGTAATCAGGCAACTATGCCACAAACATGTGTCTCATGCATCTTACAGCCAACTGTGCAACTTTGGAAAAGGGTCAAATTGTTGCCTTCCGAGTGACGGGATGGTCCTTTCGAAGAATTTCCACACATGTTCGACATGCTGCGTCAGTTTGTTACGCCGGAAATGCACACCCTCCTATTTCCATCTGTTGTACTATAAATTTTTTTTCTTTATTTTGTTACCTCAAGGTATGACATTTCTGTGCCTTATATATATGTCGATGTATAATTGGTTTGTTTTGTAAATATTATTTATATTTATATTTTTACGCTGGGTCTGGCCTAGGGAAAACTATGCTATCGAACGATTACATCGATAGGTCGTGTGGAGGACCAAAGTTTTTAGGATCTTTGGTAGCGTTAACTCTGCCGCGTGGAGCGCGGGCAGAGCAGAGTCTGGCGGGTGTAGGGCGGTGGAGCAGGTGTGTTGTGTGACGCTCCCGCGAGTTGCCGCGCTTTCGGGTATTGGCGGCATGTAATTTGCGCTCGATGAAACGTCCACTTAGAAAAATTATACATGACTGTGCTTAAACTGACACACAATATTTTTAGGGCAACGCAATCTGACTTTCAAAAATCCCTACGAAAGAACGGCCCTGACTAACATTAACCTATACCTTTCACAAATCACTTACCTCACCAAAAATCTTCGTTACTCCAACTACTGCAATACAGCGAGCGCCACTGCTGCCAACTAAATAACAGATTCAGACTACTGAAGGCACTAACTACTGATAAGCATTGTTAGCAAATGAAAGATTTTGATAGAGAACAAACAATGTATTTACGTTAATAGTCATAATATATATATAGCAGTTCATGACATCCAGTCTTACAAATTTCAAAACTCCGCCATCTCTCTCCCCACATCCACCACTGCTGGCGGCTCACCTCCAACTGCGCAACGCTAGGCGCTGTTAACATCCAGCTGCCCAACACTACAATGGCGAGTATTACAACAATGGCAACCAGCCACTGACTGCACACAGCACAGCCAGTGATTTTTCATACAGAGCGCTATGTGGCGTTACCAATAAAAAAACCTGAACAGCCTACTTACAGGGTATTGGAGGCATGTGATTGCGCTCGATTTGCTATGATAGTTTCTGACACGGCGTCGCGGACGGGAAGCATTAGCTGGCGCACATCAAGAGCCCGTTTCGCCTGGTGACCGTGTCGAGAGGAAGGCGCGCCAACATCCAGTTTCTGCAACAGCGACGGCCGACAATGAGTGACTGTCGCCACCTCCCCGATTGACGACTTCAAACCTTCAACCAACCAACAGGGAAGACTAAAAGCACGTAAAGTTTTAGAACTGTACGGCAGCCCTCAGCTTTTCAAACTGTTGCATCACAAAAATACAGCAACTTAGCATGAACCTTTGTTGCTCAATGTCCCAATTGCATTACCAAGCACGGTCCCTTCCTTTTCTGGAATGAGCCCGAGTGTCGTTGAAATTCATACGCCAGTATTAAAATAATATCATTCCATTTCACTGCTTTAATTTCAAAGTACAGTTAAAGTATTCATAGCTGGCTACAATACTTAGATTACACAAGCAGAAATTAAGAGTGCGAGTTTTGTTACCATATTTTAGCTTACCTGTGACTGCAGCTCAGCTAGGTACATACTAAATTTTACTATTGTTAGTTGTTCAGAATCACTTAATTCAAGTTCAAAGTTAAATCTCTTATTTCTAAATTGCGTAGATTCAAGTAGCTTTTGAAATTATTGTTTAGGTAGCCCAAGGTTAACCTTATTTTATTGAATTTCGTAGTGCTTCGGAAACAAAGTTCACTAAATTAACTTTCAGTTTTCCGGTTTTATTAATTCTTTTGCAAAATTAAGTCAGAGTGTAGCGAAATTTATTGCTTCTGACAAACATTCAGTTTTCACACAACACGTGTCAACCTTCAGTTGCCGCGTTTTTAGTGCTAATTATATGTGCATTAATCTTTCATTTTCAGTTATTATAGTATTTGTCCATAGGACTGGCGACTGTAAGTTTTCTCAAATATCTAATTAACGCCAATTAATTGTTAACGTAACGACCGCACATTTACTTTCTTCATTAATTTTACCTTTTTCTCAAAATTAATTTCCACCATTTTCATTTGCATTTCTCCTTTCATTTAGATGTAACGCTTTCCTCCCTCTTTACCGACAAATTAACTTCGGTGACCATTGCTTTTCCCAAATTTCCATTAGGTGCACGCGGTTTAATTTTTCACTGTCATTAAGGTCGATAAGTGAGGGGGAGGTTACAAGCTGTGCTACGGTGTTGTTATCAGTTGTCACGAGAATAATCTCACACCTGTAGACGGGGTTCTGGCCGTCCACGCAGAACAAACTTCCGCCATGTTCGTCGTTTTGTGAGGACAGCAGTGGCATATCGTACGGCTACCACAGCCCAGATAAGAGGGCTTCTAACCCAAGACGTGCCAACACGAACTGTTGCGGACTTGTTATTAGCAAATACTTTAGTAAAAAGATTACAGTGAAAAGGCGCTGTGTTTAAATTAGGTTAACCCCTCCAAAATGTCTTCCAATGCCTAAGTAATATGATTGCAGTGAAAAGTCACTCTGATTAAGTCAGATTTCAATGCATTGAAAAGGAAGAGCAAGCCTCTATTCAAGAAAGGGGATAAAGAGATGCCATCAAACTACAGACCGATTTCACTTTTGCCAGCATTCTCAAACATTTTAGAAAAAGTAATGTACAGGCAGCTTCTCAACCATCTGACCACAAATGGCATATTATCAAGAACGCAGTTTGGATTTCTGAAGGGTTCTGATATCGAAAAGGCCATTTACACCTACAGTGAAAATGTACTTAATTCATTAAATAACAAGTTACAAGCAGCTGGTATTTTCTGTGATTTGTCAAAGGCATTCGATTGTGTAAACCACAACATCATTTTAAATAAATTAGAATTCTATGGTGTCACGGGCAGTGCTGCAAAATGGTTCAAGTCATCCCTCGCTGACAGGAAACAAAGGGTGTCAGTGCAAGGGACTAATGAATTAAGTAATCAGTCATCATCAGAATGGGAAGAAATTACATGTAGTGTCCCACAAAAATCCATCTGAGGGACATTGCTTTTTCTTGTGTACATTAATGATCTCTCATCAGTTACACTGCCAGAAGCAGAGTTCGTTTTGTTTGCAGATGACCCAAGTATTGCAATAAATAGTATGTAGAGTGTAGTTCTAGAAAGATCTGATAATGATATTTTCATGGATATTAATAAATGGTTTAAAGCCAACTCATTGACATTAAACTTTGAAAAGACTCACTACATGCAATTCAGAACCTGTAAGAGATTTCCACCCAGCATGTGCATAAAGTATGAAGAAGAGCAGATAGAAGAGGTGGACAGTCTTAAATTCCTGGGATTACAACTTGATAATAAATTCAGTTGGGAGGAGCACACCACAGAACTGCTGAAACGCCTTAACAAATCTGTATTTGTAATTAGAGTGTTAGCAGACATAGGCGACATAAAAGTGAAAAAGTTTGCATACTTTGCCTATTTCATTCCATAATGTCATATTGTATAATATTTTGGGGTAACTCTTCAAGTCAAACAAAAGTTTTCAGAGTACAAAAGCGTGTAATACGTATTATTTGTGGAGTAAAGTCACGGACGTCTTGTAGAAACCTCTTCAAAGAACTGGGTATACTAACTACTGCCTCTCAGTATATTTACTCCTTAATGAAATTTGTCCTAAATAATATATCTCTTTTTCCAACAAACAGTTCAGTTCATACATACAATACCAGGAACAAAATTGATCTGCACAAGGACTTAAAAGCACTTACTTTAGTTCAAAAAGGGGTCCCTACTCAGGAACACTTATCTTCAATAATTTGCCAGCAAACATAAAAAATTTAGTTACAAATAAAGATCAGTTTAAAAGGAGCCTGAAAGACTTACTAGTGGCTAACTCCTTCTACTCCATTGAGAAATTTTTTAATAGAAACAGATGATGTATTGTGTATATTCATACTATTAGTATTGTTATTTCAGTTTAAAAAAAAAAAGTTGACATGTTCCACATGCACGAGGATCTCCTCAATACGGATCTATGGAACGAAAAACTAATCTAATCGAATCTAATCTAACACATGGTTCACTGTAAGTCACTCGAAATATGACCAGTCTAAACAGGCACTGCACCTCCACTAGCTCTGTAACACAGACCACGAAAATTCCACACATTTTACAAACAGTTGCGATTAACGTCTGTAATCAAACGGAATTGTTTCCAATAAGGTAACTTTCAGTTCTTTCGGAGCGAACCCCCTTAAACAGCAAACACAGCACGCGTTCCGGGATGGAGAAGGTAGTCGCAGCGCTACGACTTTAACCAAACAAGGGCAGAAGCCACAGAAAACGTATCAACAAAATATCTGATGAGTCGGTAGCGAAGTGGCACATAAGATCTCCACACGCGTAGCACAGGCAAATTTCCAGAATCGCATTGGCACCACAGCCAGTTTCCAGGAAAAGACGCCTGCACAGATGCGCATGCGTGGTTGTGCTGTTGGAAGTTTATGCGTATGCGTAAGGTTGAAGACAAGAGAGTGTGGGCGCACCTTGAGTGCGTGGACCCTGGCCGTTGCCACGGCTCTGGTGACGCGTCGCCACGGAAGGTGCGTGCCGCGGCGAGACGGAAGGGGCGTCACAAACGAACCACGCTACAGCCTGTTCCAGTGTTGACCGGAACCCGCTTCGGCTATCGCTGGAACAACAGAGCGCAACCGGTGCACCGAGGCGAGAAGCGAATGTTTTCGGGTTGCGCGTGCCGGCCTCTGTGACGTCACACGGTGACAAGCGGCGGCGTCCGGCGCGGGGCAGGGAGAGCAAAAAGAAGTGCCGAGCCACTGCCGGGCTGACTCTGGTGGCGCCGAAGGCCGCCGCAGCGTGCTCCGTGCACAGGCGGCTGCACCGTCGTTTCGGCACTGGACAGTACTGTTTGCTATATTATCCATTTTGTTTGGGAGCAGAGCTGCTGTTTTCGTAAAATACTGCAACCAGCCACAAGTTTTCTTGAAATGATCTTATTATACCAATACTGATCTCGGGCAACGGCCTTGCCGCAGTGGATACACTGGTTCCCATCAGATCACCGAAGTTAAGCGCTGTCGGACGTGGCCGGCACTTGGATGGGTGACCATCCGGGCCGCCATGCGCTGTTGCCATTTTTCGGGGTGCACTCAGCCTCGTGATGCTAACTGAGGAGCTACTCGATCGAATAGTAGCGGCTTTTTAGAAGTGGCCGAGCGGTTCTAGGCGCTACAGTCTCGAACTGTGAGTCCGCTACGGTCGCAGATTCGAATCCTGCCTCGGGCGTAGATGTGTGTGATGTCCTTCGGTTAGTTAGGTTTAAGTAGTTCCAAGTTCTAGGGGACTGATGACCTCAGAAGTGAAGTCCCATAGTGCGCAGAGCCATTTGGGCCAACCTGATGATGCAGCTTGAAATCGCAAGCCGGTTGTGTGTTAATAAACAGCTGTAAGCGGAGTTATTCCTAACATCATCCCTTTCAACAGCTGCGGTTGCCCCAATTATAAAATAGGTTACTCTCAGTTAATACTGCATTTGGATCGCACTTCCTTGAGTCCTCACTCCTGACACAACTTACATTTACCAACAAAAAATGAACATAAAACTCAAAACAGCATTTTCTACCAAGGAATAAAACTGTGCAGTAAATTTCCAAAAGAGATTAAAAAAATTGCAAAAATTCCCTTATTTAAAAAGGCACCTAAAAAGTACCTGTTATTCAATACATTTTATACATTGAAGGATTAGTTAGTTAAAACAGAGTAGGGGTTTGATAAAAAATGTTATACAATTAAATAATAATAATAATAATAATAATGATTATAAAATATCCAACATTCCAAATAAAACCTTCACTTTATGTTTTTTCCTTCTTTTTTTCCTTTCTAGAAATACTTACCCCCAAGCTATGCATGGTACAATACTACCACCTGTTTCTCTTTCTGAGCTCAACGTCTCACTCATTATGGAGGGATACTGACTCAGTTTTTCAGGATAGCAAATGGGAAGTTGCGGTATATAAAATGGCCAAGAGATCACCAGTGTGTGTGTGTGTGTGTGTGTGTGTGTGTGTGTGTGTTTTGAAACAATGTGTGTATAGTGTGTGTAGTGACTGATAGATATGAGTGAACAATGTGGCATTACATTATTTAATATGTTATTTGTAAAAAAAGTGTTGTATATCAGGAGTAAATCTTAAGATTGTCTCTAACTAGAAGCCTGTAAATATATGTGTATACGAATTAGCTTATTTTAAATTGATCTAAATTTGCAAATACTTTGACATTTCCTATATTCTTGTAAAGAGAGATCTACGGATGAATAAAGGTAGTGCTACTATTACTGCTACTACTACTGTGCAGAAATCCGTACAGTACTCTGCTGCATCCATTTTCAACAACAAGAAATCAAAAATTTTAGCAGTAACCCACGCACTTTCAAATCCAAACTGAAGACCTTCCTCATGGCTCACTCCTATTTTGTCGCAGAGATCCTGGAAAAACTAAGCTGATTCCTGTGTTACAATATTGACTGCGTTTACATAAACTTATAGCTTGACGTGTTCTTTGGGATTCGTGCACATTTTATTTTTGTTGTTGATGTTTTTGATGTTGTAATTTCATGTACTGACACGTTCCACGGACCATGCTGATTTGCTCGTCAGTTTGGTCCTATGGAAATACACGTGCGAAATAAAAAAATAAACAAATAAATAAAATAAAACAATTATTGTCCTCTTGAAAAACGTTGTCCTTCAGTCACTTACAGCCGTGACCATCATACCCGATGGCTCACCACACCATGGCACCAGCTGTAGCGTGACAGCCCCTCTCCAAAACGATTTAGGCGACAATCTGAGCAGCCGTCTTAGGTTGTTTTCAGATGACGCTGTCGTTTATCGTCGAGTAAGCTTATCAGAATATCAAAACAAATTGGAAAACGATATAGGAAATATATCTGTATTGTGGGAAAATTCACAATTGACCCTAAATAATGAAAATTGTGAGGGTATTCACATGCGAGCTAAAAGGAATATCGGTTACACGGTAAATAAGTCAAATATAAAGGCTCTAAATTCAATTAAATACCTTGGCGTTACAATCATGAACAATTTAAACTGGAAAGAACACATAGAAACTCCTGTGGGGAGGCTAGCCAGAGACTTCGTTTTATTGGCAGATCACTTAGAAAATGTAACAGATCTGCTAAAGAAACTGCGAACACTACACTACGTTTCTTGTACTGGTGCGCGGCATGGGATACTTACTAAATATGATTAACGGAGTACATAGACAGAGTTCTAAGACGGGCAGCACGTTTTGTAGTATCGCGAAATAGAGGAGAGATTGTCACAGACATGATACAGGATTTGGTGTGGACATAATTAAAGCACGAACATTTTTCGTTGCTCCGCAATCTTCACGCGAAATGCCAATCGAAACTTTCTCCTGCGAATGCGAAAATACACTCCTGGAAATTGAAATAAGAACACCGTGAATTCATTGTCCCAGGAAGGGGAAACTTTATTGACACATTCATGGGGTCAGATACATCACATGATCACACTGACAGAACCACAGGCACATAGACACAGGCAACAGAGCATGCACAATGTCGGCACTAGTACAGTGTATATCCACCTTTCGCAGCAATGCAGGCTGCTATTCTCCCATGGAGACGATCGTAGAGATGCTGGATGTAGTCCTGTGGAACGGCTTGCCATGACATTTCCACCTGGCGCCTCAGTTGGACCAGCGTTCGTGCTGGACGTGCAGACCGCGTGAGGCGACGCTTCATCCAGTCCCAAACATGTTCAATGGGGGACAGATCCGGAGATCTTGCTGGCCAGGGTAGTTGACTTAGACCTTCTAGAGCACGTTGGGTGGCACGGGATACATGCGGACGTGCATTGTCCTGTTGGAACAGCAAGTTCCCTTGCCGGTCTAGGAATGGTAGAACGATGGGTTCGATGACGGTTTGGATGTACCTTGCACTATTCAGTGTCCCCTCGACGATCACCAGAGGTGTACGGCCAGTGTAGGAGATCGCTCCCCACGCCCTGTGTGCCTCGGTCATTTGCAGTCCTGATTGTGGCGCTCACCTGCACGGCGCCAAACACGCATACGACCATCATTGGCACCAAGGCAGAAGCGACCCTCATCGCTAAAGACGACACGTCTCCATTCGTCCCTCCATTCACGCCTGTCGCGACACCACTGGAGGCGGGCTGCACGATGTTGGGGCGTGAGCTGAAGACGGCCTAACGGTGTGCGGGACCGTAGCCCAGCTTCATGGAGACGGTTGCGAATGGTCCTCGCCGATACCCCAGGAGCAACAGTGTCCCTAATTTGCTGGAAAGTGGCGGTGCGGTCCGCTACGGCACTGCGTAGGATCCTACGGTCTTGGCGTGCATCCGTGTGTCGCGGCGGTCCGGTCCCAGGTCGACAGGCACGTGCACCTTCCGCCGACCACTGGCGACAACATCGATGTACTGTGGAGACCTCACGCCCCACGTGTTGAGCAATTCGGCGGTACGTCCACCGGGCCTCCCGCATGCCCACTATGCGCCCTCGCTCAAAGTCTGTCAGCTGCACATACGGTTCTCGTCCACGCTGTCGCGGCATGCTACCAGTGTTAAAGACTGCGATGGAGCTCCGTATGCCACGGCAAACTGGCTGACACTGACGGCGGCGGTGCACAAATGCTGCGCAGCTAGCGCCATTCGACGGCCAACACCGCGGTTCCTGGTGTGTCCGCTGTGCCGTGCGTGTGATCATTGCTTGTACAGCCCTCTCGCAGTGTCCGGAGCAAGTATGGTGGGTCTGACACACCGGTGTCAATGTGTTCTTTTTTCCATTTCCTGGAGTGTACTTTGCTGTCGCCGACCTACACAGGGAGGAACGATCATCATAATAAAATAACGGGAATCAGAGCTCGCGTGAAAAAATATAGGTGTTGCTTTTTTTGCGTCTTGTTCGAGATTGGAATAATAGAAACTTGTTTTAAATGTGGTTCGGTGAACCCTCTGCCAGGCTCTTTAAGTGTGATTTGCAGAGTACCCAAGTATACTCATGCTCACAAATTAAGGATGACTGCAGAATGTGGTGCCACACAACGTGACACTACACAAAACTGTCGCTAATAGCATAGGCACATATGGAACACACACGACACTGATCTGTAACTCCAAGGTATTGGTGACAAGTTGAGAAAACCGTCCCGAAACACATGTGCTACAAAACGCCACTGCTTCCTGCACATGTACCCCGACATTAATATTGAATATGATTACTATGCACACGTACACAGGCCGCACAACGGGTTGGCATACTCTGGATCAGGTGGTCGAGCAGCTGCTGGGGTATAGCCTCCAAGTCTTGCACCAGAGCCTGTCCGAGCTCCTTAAGCGTCGTAGGGGTTTGAAGACGTGAAGCGATACGTCGACCGAGATCATCCCAGACGTGCTCGCTGGGGTTTAGGTCTGAAGAACAGGCAGGCAGGCCGCTCCAATCGCCTGACATCTTTTGTTTCAAGGTACTCCTCCACGATGGCAGCTCGGTGGGGCCGTGCGTTATCGTCCATCAGGAGGAAAGTGGGACCCACTGAACATCGAGAAGGCAGACATACTGGTGCAAAATGACGCCCCGATAAACTTTACCTGTTACAGTACCTCTGTCAAACACATGCAGAGGTGTACGTGCACCAATCATAATCCCAGCCCACACCATCACCACACGACCTCCATACAGGTCCCTTTCAAGGACATTAAGGGGTTGGAATCTGGTTCCTGGTTCACGCCAGATGAAAACCCACAGAGAATCACTGTTCAGACCATACCTGGACACATCTGTGGACATAACCTGGCACCACTGTTCAATGACCATGCAGTCTGTTCTTGACACCAGGTTATACGGGCTCCCCTGTGACCAGGGGTCAGTGGAATACACATTGCAGGTCTCCGGGCGAATAAACCGTGTCTCTTCAGTCGTCTGTAGACTGTGTGTCTAAAGACAACTGTTCCAGTGGCTGCTGTAAGGTCCACAGCAAGGCTACCTGCAATACTCCGTGGCCGTCCGCGGACACTGATGGTGAGATATCGGTCTTCTTGTGGTGTTTTACATTGTGGATGTCCCGTACTGTACCGCCTGGACACGTTTTCTGTCTGCTGGAATTGTTGCCGTAATCTTGAGATCACACTTTGTGGCACACTGAGGGCCCGTGCTACGACCTGCTGTATCTGACCATCATCCAGTCGCCCTAGTATTCTACCCTTCATAACGTCATCAATATGTGTTCTTTGAGCCATTTTCAACACAC
This sequence comes from Schistocerca gregaria, assembly GCF_023897955.1. Taxonomy (NCBI): domain Eukaryota; kingdom Metazoa; phylum Arthropoda; class Insecta; order Orthoptera; family Acrididae; genus Schistocerca; species Schistocerca gregaria. The sequence continues at coordinate 191,248,909 of NC_064928.1, read as the reverse complement.
AGTCACCATTATCACGTCTGAAAGCGTCTGCACACTTACTCGCTGCACTGTACTCTGACATGCAGGAACACACCTCTACGTATGTGGATTGCTAGCAACGCCACCGTGCGACGACCACAGGTCGAACGCACCGCATGGTCATACTTCGAGGTGATTTAACCCGCAAACCGCCCACCAGAGCGTTGTTTCAGCATGCATCAGCATTATCCTTAATTTATGAGCATGAGTGTAGATGTAGGTGCTCGACGACGATCGTCACCCAGGGTAGTGCAGAGTCAGGTTTAATCACTGAACAGAACTGAACGCTATCGTCACTAGTCAGTGCTTCTCTGTCGGGGTAGCACTTTACCCACAGCCTGTCGCGGCCCAACACACCCTCACTATACCAGACTGAAGTAAGTGCGAACTGCGTAGAGCAATTGTGACGTTGACGACGATGGCTTAGTTTTAAATTGCTGTCAACCTTTATATCGGAGATGAGAGGGAGAAAATCTCCTTCGTTTGAAGCCAGTACGTTTCCTGAAAATAGGTTACAGAAATGCAACAGGCAGAAAAGATTGGTTAGTTTCTATCAAGTTTATTCTCACATATACTTATGTCAGGCGTTGGACCTTAAACCCCTTAGTAAGATTCAGTCTGTTTATTCGGACTTGCTACTTCAAAGCTAATTGCTGGTACATATAAGAAACAAGTACAAAGCGATCACTTGTTCTTCGTTAGCACTGAAATTTCTCTAAGTAAGTGAGACACAGATTGACGTCCTCTGTTCAACACTATTCCAATGAAACTCAAAAATCCTACTTAACCTGCAGTTCCTGAGTGTCCACCAGAGTCTATCACCGTCTTCTCATAGTTGAAGTCTTTATCAGATGTACCGGCTGCTATGGGCCTACTCGGCCCCAGTGGCGTCTCACTGTAGAATCTCCAAACTGCCGGCACTGGCTCTGAATCTGCATCTGAATCTCTGCTTCTAGCTATTTCGCTGGCCGGCCTTTTATTTCGTTTCTCATGTACTTGGGTGCACACGAGTTAATTTGTTTCACACGACCCTTTCATTTCTAAGTGATCGGATTGCACAAGAATGCCTATGGTTCCACACAACACTCTCTCTTGCTGTATTATCGCCCTGGTGTTTGCGTCTTTCATTGCGCAAGTTTGATTCATGCTGCTTCCTCTGGCAGGAAGTCAAACACTAAGTTATTTGATCAACAAGCCATACTTGGCAGCCGCCGCTTATCTTGTCCCTACGTCCTGGTGGACTATTTCTTAAAGTCGGCTGGCTGTTTGTCTGTGGAGCCTGGAGTCTTATTATGGTCACAAAAGCAAGAATAAAAATTAAAATTTTATACGGTCACAACAAGCCATTTGTGTTGTTGTGTTAACGGCTGCCTACGCGTGAGACGATAATTTCCAAGTCCGGTAGCTACTGGTCTCCGGCCAGTGTTGTGGAATGGCACAGAATTCTGTAGCGAGCACGTAACATGTTATTGGGTGAAATGTGCAGATGTCCCAGGTGCAGAATACGGCGATCCTCCATTACAGTTGTCACATGTAATCTTTAGAGTCTCTAAAGACGCTGCTTGTGTTTTCGTTCTTTGACGAGCTCAGCAAGCCCAAATACTGAATGCGTGCTAATAGCACCTCATGAAGGTTCCAGCAGCGACGAAACTTCAGGCGCAGGAACATGCCTTAGGCCGCCACAGAACAAAAATAGACGAACACGGAAATACTGGGCCGCCAAACCATATTTTTTCCATCACCAGTCTGATGTACCTGTAGACTGTGCATGGCCCTGTCACTTGTAGCTGGACAGGACATCTCGTCACTCCTGGGACCGTACGGATGCAGAAGGCGTCGTTGCTGTGGGTAACGATGCCCGTTCTGTGTCGCTTTCCTGGTTGTTACTGCCTTACGCGGAGCGCTGTGCCAGACCTGGAGAGCAAGGAATCCATCAGGCGCTAACGAAGCCGCGGCTGGCAGTTTCGACTTGTACGCGTGTTGGCTGACCGCTGTTAATGACGTTGTGTGGCACACGTCTGCTTGAAACAGTCTTGTTACTTCAATTTAGAACGCTCTCTCCGAGGTACGTGGATGAGTTATCTGTTTTCTTCGCATACGAAGTATACGTGTTGGTTACTAAGATAAAACGAACCCATTTTGAGACGAATCTCCCCAAAATGGAACACGAAGTGAAACTGATCAACTACTATCCAATATCGTCAAAATATTTTGAGCTCTGTTCTCGAACAGAACCGCCTCCTCCATGCTCACTAGCAAGGATTCCAAATACACTAACCATGAGAAACTCATCATGCACTTTTCTCACACGACATTCTGAAGCCGTAGCTCCAGGCAGGTAGCTACAGTATTTCTTACTTGGTAAAAGAAATTTCGAAAGTAAGTTTGTATGGAGTATCAAACGAATTCGTGACTGGACTGAGGATTTCTTGATGGACGGGATGCAGCATGTTACCTTAGTTTTGTAGGTATGCAGGTGCGACTCGTCAGTTGCCTTCATGCAGGGGCTGTGACATCACGAGTCTTGTCCTACTTGTCTAGATACCATCACCCTTATCAGTGACGTCAGCATATTTATCAGTGACATCACCTAGCCTTTCACCCTTTCCCTCACACCCCCCTTCCTCTCCACCCCACCACCCCACCCCTCCACTCCACCTTTTCCCAGCCAATCAAAAATCAAAATGACGGAGAAGATGAAATAATAAAAATACAAAATAATGGAACTAGCCCAGTTGTGGTTTGTGACCCTTCCTCTGATGCGAGTCAGAGCGTATTATTAAAATATCGCCTATGTCAAAATATTAGCGTTATTTTTGTGATATTTACGCAAGATGTGGGCACTTACATACCTCTGGCGTAACATTAAAATGATGCTTAAGAATGACGCCATGATCAAAGGAATTCATTATTGTCGTGGTGTTTACGTAAAATTACATACGTATACATACTCTGTCGTAGCACTAGAACGATGTGTAAAAATGACACCAAGACATTTACATGAAATTGCGTACATATACATATTCTGTATTACTGAGTGTAATATTGAAATGATGCGTTAAAACAGTGCCCAATTACATTATTTCCGCCGGCCTGGGTGGCCGAGCGGTTCTAGGCGTTACAGCCTGGAACCGCGCGACCGCTACGGTCACAGGTTCGAATCCTGCCTCGGGCATGGATGTGTGTGATGTCCTTAGGTTAGTTAGGTTTAAGTAGTTCTAAGTTCTAGCGGACTGACGACCTCAGAAGTTAAGTACCATAGTGGTCATTTGAACCACTTTGTTTACATTATTTCTTTGAAAATTACGTACACATTCATTCCTGTCTTTTCAATCAGCGTCACGTTAAATGGTGCATAAGAATGACGCCACGTTTACATAAAATGACGTAAGATGTGTACCGTACAATTGCGCCCCAAATCCCTTCCGCACCACTTAACGTGATGCATCAGCTTCTCCCCTATCTTCCAATCAGAGCCCACTGTTTTAAGAGCCATAAAAATGAAACAGCCAATGAGAATGTAGCCCCATTTTGGGTGTACTAAAAATATACTGACAATCTTCCACAGTCGCATCTACACAACGACTCTGTGTAATGCGTACTTCAATACCACATTTGCTGCAAACGATCAACATTGCTGAGGCGGGAAACAAACAGCAAGGTGCTCTCGAAGTTAATTAACGGTATATTTATCGAAATCGCACATATATAGATACATTACACAATGAAGTGACATAAAATATGGTTCTCACATATACCTATAAAGGTAAAAAGAACTGAATCGGTTTGAATGAAAATGGAGGCTATTATTGCTGACAGAAAAAAATAACCTGTTACAGACAAAGGAAAAACATTACAACTATCACTGAAAGATGCAAAAAATAGATTACTTGACAAAAACGTGATGAACGCCCCCAAGAAGAAGAGGAAACAAAATTGAACTTCACCGGGTCAAAGGGTGAGATTACAAAATCACGTCAGATGTACAGAGAACAAAGTAATGTAAGCACACTTAACAGTATGACACTGCACCAGATCTTGCCTGGATGTATACATTGATTAGGTTGGGAAGGACATCCTGAAGCCGTCGTTCTCTTTCCGGGCGAGCTAGACCACAGGTGTTGTTAACTGGTCCTTGATATCCTGGATATTGGCGCTGGAATGGACTGAGTTGATATCCAACTGGTCCCACATATGGTCTGTTGGGAAAAGATCAAGGGAAATTTCTGGCCATGGGAGTACCTCCACTTCATTGACACAGCCAGCAGAATGGCACCACAATACTGTGGGATGGGAGGTATGTCACGAGGACGCATGGTGACCTGGAGTCATTAGCCATGGCTTCCCACTCTTTAACGCCAGGAGCAACACTGCCGAGCGTCTCCAAAACGTTGACAGAATGGGGTGGTTGGTTGGTTCATTTGGGGGAGGGGACTAAACTGCGAGGTCATTGGTCCTAGGGAAGATGGCAGTGCCCGTTAAAAAGGAACGATCCTGGCATTCGACTGCAGCGATTTAGGGAACTCGTGGAAAACTTAAATCAGGGTGGCTGGATGCTGGGTTGCACTATCATTCTCCCGAATGCGATCCAGTGTGCTAACCACTGCGCCACCCCTCCCGGTGACAGAATTGGTCCCCTTCCCAGATCGCCACCACATTCGCTGACAATGGCCATCTGCGGTAGCACAGAACTACAGATCACCGCTGAACACAATACAGGACCGTACATCAGCAGTGGATCATTCCCAGTCGCGTCATTACTCCATATGAAGTCATTTGTATTGTCATGTTAATGGCAGCCTACACCAGTTCCCTAGGTCCCCCGGCCGAGCGAGGTGGTGCAGTGGTTAGCACACCAGAGGACTCGCATTCGGGAGGACGACTGTTCAGTCCCGCTTCGGGCCATCCTGATTTAGGTTTTCCACGATTTCCCTAAATCGCTCCAGGCAAATGCCGGGATGGTTCCAATGAAAGGGCACGGCACACTTCCTTCCCCGTCCTTCTGTAATCCAATGAGACCAATGACCTCGCAGTTTGGTCTCTTCCCCCAAACAACCAAACCAAACCTAGTCCCCCAGTGCTAGCCTCCAAACAGTGGTGCGAGATGATGCGAGATGTCACTGAGTCCATTACTTGTTCTCGGATGACAGCACTTGTGTGAAGAGGTTCCAATGTGGCTGGTGAACAATATAGCGATGTCTCCTTTTTGTCGTGAGATGTCGGCGATCTGAATCGTGATAAATAGTATGCCTGCCCTCACGTTCCCATGCAGTCCAACATTACCATGCACAGTGCCGTTGGCATTCCTGACATGAGCGTCGTCAGTGGACGTCGAAGGGCGTCCTGAACGGAGGTTATCTTTAACTGTCGTCCGGCCATTTTTAAACCGTGTGAACCATTCTTAACAGTGAGTACAGCTTAAGCACTCATCACCGTTCGCTTCCTGCATCATGTGGTTTGTCACTGTAAAGGTATCCTCGAGTTACACGCAAAATTTATCGCGGACGAGTTGCACTTGTAACTCTGGCATCTCGAGATTCGCAATCTGTGCGACACAACGTTCCACTCAATACAGTACTGAACAATAATTAACATACTTTCAACAATGAAAACTCCGGCAATTACACATTAAATGCTGGGATGCCAATCGCATTTCGCTCCAACACACCATTGGCGCGAAACTACGAATGTTATGGAATTTTTTTAACAGACTTGTTGTATCTAGGTCTGGTAACAATACTAAACATTAATATACTAGGCACTCCGAGGGCCCCTCTTCCTTTGACAGAGAATTGAAACTGTAACTACTTACTTACCTGCCGATGGTCGGTTGGTTACCAAGCTACACTAATTTCCTACCAGTCCTTCTGGCTGCTCCTTTTGTCAGACACCGTGTATCTCACGTATAAGCAGCTATAGAAAAAAATTATATTGAATGCATGAAAATTGGACTCCTAATCCATAAACAGAACAAAATAAAGACCTCTTCCATTCAAACGAAATAGATTAAGTAATAGTTCAGAACCAGGTAAAACAAATTATGAGATTCACTGAAGTGGTGAAAGTCATGGGACATCTCCTACGATTGTGTCAGACCTCCTTTTGTGCGCTGTAGTGCAGCAACTCGACGAACCATGGACTCAACAAGTCGCTGGAACGCACCTGCAGAAATATTAAGCGATGCTGCCTTTACAGCCTTCCGCAAATGCGAAAGAGCTGCTGGTGCACCTCTTCTGCACGAGCTGATCTCTCGATTATGTCCCGTAAATGTCAGGTGGAATTCATGTTGATTCATGTGCGTGGCCAAATCATTCGCTCAAATTTCCAGAATGTTCTCCAAACGAATCCCGAACTGTTGTGGACCATTGACATGACGCATTGTCATCCATAGAAATGCCATCTTAGATTGGCTCCAAATGGTCTCCCATTAGCAGAACACAACAATTTCCAGTCAATCATCGGTCCAGATGGACCAGAGAAACCAGTTCACTCGATGAAAACACAGTCCACACCATTATGGAGCCATGACCAGCTTGCAAAATGCCGTGTTGACAAGTAGGCTTGCCTTATGGGGCCTGCGACACACTCGAACCATGCCATCAGCTCGTACCAACTGAAATGGGGACTCTTTTGCCTAGGCCACCGTTTTCCAGTCGTATAGGCTCCAAACACAGGAGAGGCACTGTAAACGATGCAGTGCGTTAGAAAAGGCACTCGCACCGGTCGTCTGGTGGCAAACCCCGTAAACACAGAATTTCTCCACACTCTCGCAACGGATACGTTCGTCGTACGTCTCACATTCATTTCACGCAGTGCTGTCTGTTTGTTAGCACTGATAAGAACACGCAAACGTTGCTGCTCTCAGTAGTTTAGTTAAGGCTGTCGGCTTCTGGCTCTGACCGAGCGGTTCTTGGTACTTCAGTCTCAAACCGTGTCTGCAACGGTGGCAAGTTCGAATCCTGCCTCGGGCATGGATGTGTGTGATGTCCTTAGGTTAGTGTTAAGTAGTTCAAAGTGTAAAGGATTGATGACCTCAGATGTTAAGTCCCATAATGCTCAGAGCCAGTTTGTCAGCTTCTGTGCTATCTGTGTAGAGAGGTAATGCCTAAAACTTGACACAGTGGATCGCGGAATATTGAATTTCCTAATGACGTCCGAAATGGAATGTCCCATGCGTCTAGGCTCAGCTACCGCTCCACATTCCACTTTCGGTGTTTGCCAATACCCGTCGTGATGCCATAACCGTTTCACAAGAATCACCTGAGTACAAATAACATTACACTTTTCCTCTGCTCGCGATTTATGAATGAAATGAGTTTATCTGTTCTGGTGATGATGTCATTTTGAACACTACAGTTACTGTAGTAAAATTTTGTGAAAAAAAAGAACAAATAAATGCGGTAGCGATGTGTAACAGGAGTGCATGTTTTGGTGTGTGGCAGTGTCTCCGGCTTCTGGACGCGCCTCGTGGAGGAGGAGGCTGCGGCTGCGGCATCCGGGTGGGCGGTCGGGGGCGGCATGCCTGGGGGCGGCGCGGGCATGCAGCCACTGGCCAAGCTGCGGCGTTCGGCGGGAGCCGCCTCTGGGGCTGAAGACGACGCCGTACGGCAGCAGCAGGTGAGACGAGAACAAGTAGAGTGCTCACTCCAGAACAAGTGCAAGAAGCGCACTCACTCCAGAACAAGTGCAAGTAGCGCACTCACTCATGAACAAGTGCAAGTAGGGCACTCACTCTGAAACAAGTGCAGGTAGGGCGCTCACTCTGAAACAAGTACAGGTAGGGCGCTCACTCTGAAACAAGTGCAGGTAGGGCGCTCACTCCCAAACAAGTGCAGGTAGGGCGCTCACTCCCAAACAAGTGCAGGTGGGGCGCTCACTCCCAAACAAGTGCAGGTAGGGCGCTCACTCCCAAACAAGTGCAGGTAGGGCGCTCACTCCCAAACAAGTGCAGGTAGGGCGCTCACTCCCAAACAAGTGCAGGTAGGGCGCTCACTCCCAAACAAGTGCAGGTAGGGCGCTCACTCCCAAGCAAGTGCAGGTAGGGCGCTCACTCCCAAACAAGTGCAGGTAGGGCGCTCACTCTGAAACAAGTGCAGGTAGGGCGCTCACTATGAAACAAGTGCAGGTAGGGCGCTCACTATGAAACAAGTGCAGGTAGGGCGCTCACTCTGAAACAAGTGCAGGTAGGGCGCTCACTCTGAAACAAGTGCAGGTAGGGCGCTCACTCCCAAACAAGTGCAGGTAGGGCGCTCACTCCCAAACAAGTGCAGGTAGGGCGCTCACTATGAAACAAGTGCAGGTAGGGCGCTCACTCTGAAACAAGTGCAGGTAGGGCGCTCACTCTGAAACAAGTGCAGGTAGGGCGCTCACTCTGAAACAAGTGCAGGTAGGGCGCTCACTCTGAAACAAGTGCATGTAGGGCAGTCACACCGAAACAAGTGGAAGTACCGCACTCACTCCAGAACAAGTGGAAGTACCGCACTCACTCCAGCACAAGTGCAAGTAGCGCACTCACTCATGAACAAGTGCAGGTAGGGCGCTCACTCTGAAACAAGTGCAGATAGGGCGCTCACTCTGAAACAAGTGCAGGTAGGGCGCTCACTCTGAAACAAGTGCAGGTAGGGCGCTCACTCTGAAACAAGTGCAGGTAGGGCGCTCACTCTGAAACAAGTGCAGGTAGGGCAGTCACACCGAAACAAGTGGAAGTACCGCACTCACTCCAGAACAAGTTGAAGTACTGCACTCACTCCAGCACAAGTGCAAGTAGCGCACTCACTCCAGCACAAGTGCAAGTAGCGCACTCACTCCAGCACAAGTGCAAGTAGCGCACTCACTCATGAACAAGTGCAGGTAGGGCGCTCACTCCCAAACAAGTGCAGATAGGGCGCTCACTCTGAAACAAGTGCAGGTAGGGCGCTCACTCTGAAACAAGTGCAGGTAGGGCGCTCACTCCAAAACAAGTGGAAGTACCGCACTCACTCCAGAACAAGTGCAAGTAGCATACTCACTCATGAACAAGTGCAAGTAGCGTACTCACTCATGAACAAGTGCAAGTAGGGAGCTCACTCTGAAACAAGTGCAGGTAGGGCGCTCACTCTGAAACAAGTGCAAGTAGGGGTCTTACTCTGAAACAAGTGCAGGTAGGGCGCTCACTCTGAAACAAGTGCAGGTAGGGAGCTCACTCTGAAACAAGTGCAGGTAGGGCGCTCACTCTGAAACAAGTGCAGGTAGGGCGCTCACTCTGAAACAAGTGCAGGTAGGGCGCTCACTCTGAAACAAGTGCAAGTAGGGCGCCAAAAATGTTCAAGTGTGTGTAAATTTCTAAAGGACCAAACTGCTGAGGTATCGGTTCCTGGACCTACAAACTACTTAAACCACCTTATGCTAATAATAACACACACACACACACACACACACACACACACACACGCCTGAGGGAGGACTGGAACCTCCGACGGGAGGGGCCGCGCAATTCGTGACATGGCGACACAAACCGCGCGGGCACTATCGGATGACTTCTGGCGTCGTGAAAATGTCGCTGTCTAGGCGGTGAGAGAAGTGATTTTGGGCAGTCGGCCGAGTACTTTGCCATTCTACTGCAGAGTAATTTCATTCGCTTATTTACTTGTTCTTAGCTTGTTTTTTCGCACTCGCACTACGATCGATCACCAAGGCGGAGACCAATTCCATGCAGCTGCCGAACATGAATAACAGCTGTCATCAGTATGTCGGCTTGAGCCACACTTTCGGTAATACACGCAATTGCGGTTTGTAGGTCTGGTTGATTTTTCAGTTGCCCAAAATTCGAATCGAGATTTCTCAACGGTAGGATCCGTAGAACCACTTTGCCTCCTTAGATGACATTGTGGTACTGCATCCGATTACCCACTTATTTAGCTGGAGGCTCAGAATGGGGAACTATGCTTTATAAATTTTTTCAAGCTGTTGCATCCTTGATCCCCTGATTCGAGATGTACCCTTGTCCGGTTAGTGGCTGACGCTACAGATCTTTATTTATGAAAATATATAGTACAATCAGATACAAATGTTACATATTCACATACACCTTTACCTTTAATCCAAATAAATACAGATTCATTAGGATTGAGTTTTCTTTTGTTACGTGTATACAATACAAGTGGAGAGGTAGAGTCATAGGCAGATTTACCAAAGTCCTTATTGGCAAGTTCAGACATATGGTAGGTACGATAGGCTATTACAACCTGTTCTCTTCGCTCACCTTAGAGAAGCACACTGAATTCCACGTGGTGTCGTTTGTACAAGGTCCTTGCACCTCTATCAGGTGCAGACTATTTACATGGTTGGTTTATTTTAATATATGTGATCGTTCCTTGTACAAATTCAAGATTAACTTTGTGTTATGTATACAGAAAATAAATGTAACTGTAAATTTGTAGGATGACATTTATCTCTTAAACAATCCCACCCACAGCCATCCTTTTCCATCATCATTATTGAAGGGAAACTTTTATCAGTTAATGAATAAATGAAGGGCTTATTTCAATAGTGGTACGAGTCCATTTTTGTTCATATTGAGATATAGAGTCCTATAGTTAAATGAGGCTGAAAAATCTGCAGTTGAGATACCAGAAATATTCAAGCAGATGGCTTCTTGCTAGAAATGAACCTTTCTTTCTGTTTTTGGATCATTAATTTCAGAAGCATTATAGGCAAAAAAGTGAAGATAATGGACTTATACCACTATTGAAATAAGCCCTTCAAATTATATAGGAGGTTAATCACGTCACATGGGATTTGTATAAGGTGCAGCACACGGTTGTGTTACAGACCTTGAGCAGATTCAGTATAAACCCACTTGGGTGTGATTTGCATGACATCATGTTTCTGCCCCTTAACTTGCTTATCAGTTAAGGCTACCACGATGGAAAACACGCCACTAGTTTCCAGCTTTTATAATTTTACATACAGAATTCATATCTGTCTTGTGCCAGTTACCACCACGTTGATAAATAAATCTATTAGGATACCATTACACAGAGCCCCACCACTCTATTTGGTAGATAAGATACGTGATTACACTGGAAATAACTTGAAAATGCCCAAGGGGGCGGAATTAACTAATAGCAGAAAAGAGTGAAATAAGGTGTCTATTACAAAAATAAAAACAGACGATAACTTCCCTCAAACCCTCACATTTCTTGGGGACGTTCTACTTTTCAGTTTCTTCTTCTCCAGTTCACAGTGATGAAACCAGGTGTCGCCTCGTGTCACAATTCTTGCAAGGAAGCCATCTGAAGAATCCCTGTATGTAGCAAGACATTGTCTTTCGTGTATGTTTGTGGATGTCCGACAACATTCTCGGGACCCATTATATCATAAATAAAATGATAAACTAGCGAAGTTTAACAAAGCAGTTGAAAGTGATGTGCACTGCAGATTATTAAGCCTACTATCACCTAAACGGTGGTCTTCAAGGCGTCTGGTCAGTTCCTAGCAGATACAGCCGAAAACTGGTATGCAGCCTTCTACTTCCAAATATTACACTAGCCAGCACAAAATTTCATCGTTTTGGTTACACGAAGATAACAAGGACAATATTAAAGTCCCTGCTTCGTGCCCTTTATCTTCACTGCTTATCTGGAGGTGTTTTAGCTTACCTGGCATCTTCTACAGATGTCTCGTGCATTCCGTTTGTAGACATTGATTTCCCTACTGGATTTTTCTTGTCAGCAGGTCGCGAGTTCGTTGCACCTATATTGAATGAAAGAACAGTGTGCAAAACCAGATGTCCCGGCGTATCGGCGTGCCCCCTCTCACCAGACACTCTGCTTACCCGAAGCCACACCCACATTCTTGTCTTTTGGGTTTATTTATCACTGCCTCGTTCTCAGAAAATGGAAAATCTATGACAACATGTTGCTTCAGACGAGCATCAAGTGCACCAGCGAACGTGCAGAGTGCTACGACAGAGCACCTTATGGAAGCACCTTGAATTAAATTTGTATACAAATGGGAAGAATACACAATCTATAGCATATGTGAGTAGGGAAGATGTATAACAAAAGTTGTATTTTTTGAAATATGTGCATTTCTTTTGGAATGATCCTCAAACACTAGTGTTTGTAAAACTTAAGGCAGCAAGTAGATGTGTGATTACGATTAAGGCTATACCACAGATTATGGCAAAGCTATACACAAATGATTCTTAATTCCAGGAGTTAAATAGAAAAACGGTTTTTGCATACAGCACATCAATTTTTTTTATTTTATTTGTGCAATTCAATGTGTTAACCTTATTTGCAAGCCATCCTCAGTCAGTGTCTGAAATATTACGTGATTTTCTTTTCATTTGCACTTATAGGTTATAGTTTTGAAACAGGTCTTGCAAGTTCTTTTTAATAAAATAGACATTTACATACAGAGCAGCATGTAATTCAGTATTTGTAAGCCAAACAGATTTCTCTCAACTGGAAAAATGGTTGAAAGTTTCCACTTCTTTTTGTGGTAGCTCTGTTTTCGAAACGTAGTACCTTAACTGCCACTGAAGCTAGCCTGCAGACGTTGTTGCCTGGGTATACTGTTGAGAAGCAGTACACACGTAGTATATGGGCCCATTGAATGCACTAGGAGTGTTAATGTCCATCATTCTCAAAAGTATTTTAAAAATTGAATTACATTTTAAACTGTCTTCTTTTTAAATTCTGTGATAAAAATTGATTCAGGTTATACAAACTGAATTAATTTTTATTTCAAATACATGATGAAATTAGTAGATTTTATAAATCGAATATTTACAGTTGATGTTGATATATTTTAATAGTTACTAGTACATCTATATGCAACATTTTACACACATGTTTAAAATTGTCATATATATATATATATATATATATATATATATATATATATATATATATATATATATATATATAGTGTGTGTGTGTGTGTGAAAAACTGAATCAGATTATATGCATTTATAATACTAAGTAAACTATTGTATATTATATGATGCAGTTTGAAAAAGCAACTGTTACTGATCTACGTGATCTACCTGAATATAATAAACCAGATTTTTTCAGAATTGTACACAGTAGTTAGTGATGGTGAAAAATGTTATCATTGTTATACTAATACCCCGTGGCTACGTAATATCCAAGTCTATAAATCTAAACATTTTCTTAACCATTTAATGAATTTGTATAAAACAAATACTGAAGGATTGCATATGACTATGTTTAAAGCTGATGAAATGGACCATGTTTTAAAGTTGTTCAGTATATTTCACAAGCATTAGAACAGCAAAGCTTTTCCATAAAAATATTTTAATGCAAAGATTAGAGTTATTAAATATTGTTCACCACACATAATGTAAAACATAACAAAGATTAATGGTAACAATTTTGAAAATTATTAATAGGTAAATTGGAATAAAATTAAAAATTGGAATAAAATTAATCACTTATTCACCTATTCTAGAACCCTAGATCAATCAAAGTTGGAAGAGTTTATAAAAATATAATAATATTGAAGAGACAAATGGACTTTCATTAGCATCATGCATTAGTAACAGTGATAACATTATTGCATTGGATGAATGTGAAGATAATTCGCTTGGAGTATTTTATGACATTAAATTGGAAAATAAAGATATTGTAAGAACAAATGTTGTATGAGAGGTAGACATAAAGGAATAGGATATTTCTATTAAGCACAAAAAACATAAAGACACCCAAATAATTAGTCAGAGATAATCTACATTTTTAAAATATTTTTAGACAAGATGAAACAAATCCAAAACTCATTTATTGTGAATTTGTTTGGTTAAGAGCTTGCTTAACAAACTATTTTACAGTAATGAAAAATATAAAATGGAAGATCAACCCATTTTAATGACAACAAGGAATTGGAGGATTAGTTGATAATGTATTGAAAGCTATTGAAGAAAACAGAGGAGCCTGCCAGTGTGGCTGAGCAGTTCTAGGCGCTTCAGTCTGGAACCACATGATCACTATAGTCGCAGTTTTGAATCCTGAGTCGGGCATGGATCTGTGTGATGTTAGTTAGGTTTAAGTAGTTCTGAGTTCTAGGGAACTGATGACCTCAGATGTTAAGGCCCATAGTGCTCAGAGCCATTTGAACCATTTTCATTATAGAGAAGTTGAAAAACAAATAGTTCCATGTCATAATCACAATTATCATCATCATTTAGATGAATTTAATAACATACCAGAAATTAAACAGTATGATTATATGTTAAGTAAACCTGAAATACAAGCTGTTTTGAATAATGATGATGAAGACAAAAATTAAATGATAACTCACATAATATAAAAATATATGATTCAGAAAAATGAAGAATAATAAATATAAGTGAAAGACTGTTAGATAGAGATTTTCGGTTAAGGCCTATTGGTGTGTTTAAATAGACTGGTAATTTACCAGTGGATAATTTACAGTCAGAGATACAGAATATGATGGGTCATATAGATTGATGAAACTTGTAACTACATAATATATAACTAAGGATGATTTGAATTCTAAATTTGTTTCTATTGATTTATCAAATTATACTAATATATTGTTTGAATCAGTAGTATTATAAAACTTCCTGGCAGATTAAAACTGTGTGCCCGACCGAGACTCGAACTCGGGACCTTTGCCTTTCGCGGGCAAGTGCTCTACCAACTGAGCTACCGAAGCACGACTCACGCCCGGTACTCACAGCTTTACTTCTGCCAGTACCTCGTCTCCTACCTTCCAAACTTTACAGAAGCTCTCCTGCGAAACTTGCAGAACTAGCACTCCTGAAAGAAAGGATATTGCGGAGACATGGCTTAGCCACAGCCTAGGGGATGTTTCCAGAATGAGATTCGGTAGCTCAGTTGGTAGAGCACTTGCCCGCGAAAGGCAAAGGTCCCGAGTTCGAGTCTCGGTCGGGCACACAGTTTTAATCTGCCAGGAAGTTTCATATCAGCGCACACTCCGCTGCAGAGTGAAAATCTCATTCTGGAAGGAGTATTATATTTTGATAAAGATCAAAATAAAATTATTTAGGGGTGTTAAATACTATAATTTGATGAAATAAATTTTTGATTCTTTTCCAAAATTAACACAAACAATAGGCTCTTCATGATATGAGAGCACAGGTGAATGATTTATTAAATATACAGTAATACACCAGCTGTATATTTGTGCCTGAATGATATACATGAATTCATCGATAGATTAAACGTTGTTCATTGGTAGGGGATAGCTGCTAACAAAAAATTTTACAATGAAAACGTAAGAACAACAAAAATGTTAATAAATAAATTTAATGGTTTTATTATCAACAACCCAAAAGGCATACCTTCTTTGATTAGATTTCTAAATAATCTACCTATTACATTTAAGAAGAATGATAAATATGGAAAATGGGTAGTTAACACATCAATTAACAAATTACCACCTTAAATGCATCTACTAAGATATAATTTTTTGATCCATGTACAAAATTAGATGAAAGATTTAGAAGAGATGAAGGTACAAATCCATACATTAAGTTTGTAAACAACATGATACTGCATCAGAGGTTATAAAGATATAGAATGTGGGCATAGACAAATAAAATACTACAGAATGTAGCAAAAGAGAGAATGTTAACAATAATGAATCAACTGATGAAGCATTAGCTGCTACAGGTATTGGAAGTGTAATGTATCAAAAAGAAAATTAGGTGTAGGTGTTAATATTGATGACAGTGGATGGAATTATAATACACATTCTTTTTATATACAAATTAATAATTTCAGTTTTGATTACATTGTGTTGGTATGTCATGCACCAAAGGTTGCACAATTGAAATTGAACTCAATATGATCAGTTTTATAGTACTGACAATTTTTAACTGATACACAAAAAAAGAAAATAAGAGATAAAAAGTGGCAAAAATTTATTCATATCATTAGGCATACCTATTGTGAAAAATATTATCGGATTTCTAACAAAAAGGAAAGAGGAAGTGGACGAGCACACAACAAAGATGGATGTTTACCATTATTAAATAATTGTCTTGTTTCGGTGATGAGGGTTCATTAGCAAGTGGAGCAGGTACAGTCACAGCCTCAGTTCATAATAAACAAAAAAATGTGAAGGTAGCAGAGCAAAAGAGGCATAATTTAGCCTCAGAAAAAAGGTACAGGGTTTAAAAAAATGTTGCAAAAGAAAGTCAGTATGTACCCAGTTGTACTCAGTAATTTTGATATAGAAAATCTTGCTAAAAATTAGAAATTATTCATTTTCGTGGTATATACATGATTGATGACTTACCTATTAATCCTAGAGAATATGCATGTGAAATTCTTAATTTACACACTTAAAATCATAATGAACACACTGGATTTGTTATTATAAAACGAATAATACAAAAATAGCATTTGACTCATTTGCTGGTAGAGTACCAATATAACTAGTTAAGTATTAAATCAAATTGAATTATCTGACAATACAGAGAGAATATGAGATAATATTTGTGGACATTTATGTCTATTTGTGCCAAAAATAGTATCAGAAGGTTATAAATAAATGATATTTTAAAGGTAATATGTTGTGGTTGGCAGGAGAGCCAACCCATATACCTAAAGGAGGCCGAAATGCACGCGTTTTAGCTCACGCAGGCTGGCGTGAGGTCTGGAACATGACAAGGGAATTAGAATTGGGAAAAACGGACGTAGCTGGTGGAATACTTAACTTTAATCCATTAATTCGCTCTTTAGGGTACATGATTCACAATATCCATAGTACGGATACTGGCGCCTTGCTAGGTCGTAGCAAATAACGTAGCTGAAGGCTATGCTAACTATCGTCTCGGCAAATGAGAGCGTATTTAGTCAGTGAACCATCGCTAGCAAAGTCGGCTGTACAACTGGGGCGAGTGCTAGGAAGTCTCTCTAGACCTGCCGTGTGGCGGCGCTCGGTCTGCAATAACTGATGGTGGCGACACGCGGGTCCGACGTATACTACCGGACCGCGGCCGATTTAAAGGCTACCACCTAGCAAGTGTGGTGTCTGGCGGTGACACCACATAATAAATGGACAGTTTTTGGAAAATAAAAATCAGTGGAATCTTTGGAATCAAATATTAAAAAAAGATTCGAATCCAAATATGAAAAAAATGTAGTTAATCAATTTTGTAATGAAGTACACAGCATTTTTAAAACAGATAACACTTACATTGATTTCAATGGCAAAATATTAGTAGATGTAAATGATCCAACTGATAAAAAGGATGGAGTTAGCAAAAGATATTTAAAAATGCACTGAATAATCTTGTTACAAAATCTGAATACACACATATTATTCTACGAGGGTAATCTCAAAAGTAAGGTTTCCTATTTTTTTGATAAGTACATAGACCTGTTTATTTCTACAATGGTTTACATTAGTTTACAACTTGAACATTTAGCTATTTTTCAACATACTTACCATTCGTGTCGATGCATTTTTGTAGATGCTGTGGCACTGTTTGTATGCCCATGTCATACCAGCTCTGCGCCTTGCTGTTCAGAAAGTTAAGATCCTCTTCTATCACCTCGTCGTCGTAGCTGAATCGCTTTCTGACCAAATGTTCTTTTAACCTAGGGAACAGGTCACTGGGTGGGTGAGTGAGTGATTATGTTCCACTGATAATGTTGCAGGAGAGCAATCGTTTGCCGAGCGATGCGTGGGCGAGCGTTGCCAAGAAGAATTAGTGCGCCCTTGCTCAAAACGCGTCTCCTCCGGTTCTGAATTGCCCGTTTGTGTTTTTTCAGAGTCTCACAGTACCGGTCAGCTTTAATTGCGGTCTCAGCGATTCAGCTTCTTTTAAGTGGAACATACTAAAAATAGGGTAAATTACAATACCAGAGGTGTCTGTTGCAAGATTCTAGTGGGAGTTGTTTCTGAGACACTGTTTTTTGAAAATTTCGCACCCTTTCACTTGTACAATACCTGTGGTGGGACACACTGAAGAGCAACACAAGTGCATACACTAGTTATGTGGAGTCTGACCAGTAACGAGACAACTGGCAGCCACAGATTGCGTTCAAAATAATCACTGACAGCGGAAATACACGCGTCCAGGCTGGTATGGAGCAACTACTGCACACGTGCTAGCATTTTAGAGATGTCCGAACAGGCTGCAGTAATACGTCGTTGCATAACATCGGGTGTAGTTCGTATGTCCTTGTCGACAGCGTCCTTCTGCTTTTCCCACAGAAATAAAGGTCTACAGGCGTCAAATCCGGGGAATGGGCTGGCCGAGGTACAGGTCCACTGCGTCCAACCCAACGATTTGGTAACAATTCGTGGAGACCTGCTGTAGTACGTCGTCCAGAATGGTCTGGACAGCCATCTTGTTGGTACCAGATGTTCCTCTTAGTCTGCAGGGGAGCTAATAGCATACATGGAATATAGCCTGTTAGGAGGCCGTGATACTAGATCACGTTCAGTGTGCCGTCTTTGAAATAAGAGCCTATGAGCTGATGATTCACTAACCCACACCAAGCGTTCACTCTACACTGGATCTGACGTTCCACTTGGCGAAAGCTTCTGGGATTGTCAACAGACCAGTACTTCATGTTTCGTCGGTTTACCTGGCTGCGATTGGTAGATGTGGCTTCATCACTAAACAAGCTACATAGTACATCTAGAGTATCGTATCTTAATGACCATCTACAGAAGTTAAAACGTTTCTCATGATAATTTCCATGCAGCCCTTGATGGAGAGAGATGTGATAGCCATGGAACGTATGTGGACGGAGAATTAGTAGGAGTCCTGCCTGACTCATGACACTTCATTGTCCGAGTGTGCGGTAGCTAACGTGCGGATCAACTGCAACAGCAGCAAGAACATTAATTTCCCCCTCATTTGTCGTCAGTTGTTTCCTCGTGCCACGCTGTATAGTTGTCACTCTACCACTTTAAAGTAACTGCTTGAAGAGGTTAATAAACCATTGCTGAGATGGTATACGTGTATTGACCTATCTTTCCGCATACACCATACAACAACGAACTGCTCTCTTCCTAACGCTCCATACACCAAGAGCATGTCGGCTGCCCTGATAAATCCCACCGTCCACTTATGACCTACTGATTGTATTGTCACACACTAACCGACTAACAAGTCTCAGTGATCTGAAGAAACACAGGAACGCTGTAAGGAAACACAGCAACATTGTATCTAGCAACTACGGAGGTTGAATGGCACAAACAAGTGTTGATGTGGTAATTTTTAAAATACGGTATCTCTTAAACGACTCGTACTACACTCATGCTCATAAATTAAGGATTATTGCTGAATGTGGTGCCACACAACATGGTACGATACAAAACTGGCGCTAATAGCATAGGCACATAGGGAACACATACTAAAAGAAACAATGTGTGTGAAATCTTATGGGACTTACTGCTAAGGTCATCAGTCCCTAACCGTACACACTACTTAACCTAAATTATCCTGAGGACAAACACACACCCCCATGCCCGAGGGAGGACTCGAACCTCCACCAGGACCAGCCGCACAGTCCATTACTGTAGCGCCTTAGACCGCTCGGCTAATCCGGCGCGGAAACACTTACTACACAGATCTGAAAGTCCACGGTATTAGTGATAAGTCGAGAAAACCTCCCCGAAACACATGTGCTACAAAACACCACTGTTTCCTGCACATGTACTCCGGCATGAATATAGAATATGATCACCATACACACATACACAGGCCGCACAACGGGCTGGCATACTCTGGATCAGGTGGTCGAGCAGCTCCTGGGGTATAGCCTCCCATTCTTGCACGAGTGACTGTTGGAACTCCTGAAGTGTCCTAGGGATCTGAAGACCTGCAGCGATACGTCGACCAAGAGCATCCAGACGTGCTCGCTGGGGTTTAGGTCTGGAGAACAGGCAGGCCACTCCATTCACATGATATCTTCTCTTTCAAGGTACTCCTCCACGATGGCAGTTTGGTGAGGCCATGCGTTATCACCCATCAGGTGGAAGGTGGGACCCAATGCACACCTGAAAAGTCGGACATATTGGTGCAAAATGATGCCTTGATAGACCTGACATGTTACAGTTCCTCTGTCAAAGACATGCAGGGATGTACGTGCGCCAATCATAATTCCATCCCACACCATCAAACCACAACCTCCATACAGGTCCCTTTCAAGGACATTAAAGGGTTGGTATCTGGTTCCTGGTTCACGCCAGATGTAAACCTAGCGAGAATCACTGTTTAGAATATACCTGGACTCTTCCGTGAACTTGGGACCACTGTTCCAATGACATGTACTGTGTTCTTGACACCAGGCTTTACGGGATCTCTTGTGACCAGGGGTCAGTGGAACGCATCCCTCAGGTCTCCGGGCGAATAAACCATGTCTGTTCCGTCCTCTGTAGACTGTGTGTCTGGAGACAACTGTTCCGGTGGCTTCGGTAAGGTCCCGAGCAAAGCTATCTACAGTACTCCCTGGCCGTCTGCGGGCACTGATGGTGAGATATCGATATTCTTGTGGTGTTCCTGTGTGCTGGAATCGTTGTCATAATCTTGATCACACTTTGTGTCACACGGAGGGCCCGTGGTACGACCTGCTGTGTTTGACCAGCCTCCAGTCGCCCTAGTATTCTACTCTTCATAACGTCATCAATATGTGTTCTGTGAGCCATTTTCAACACACAGTCACCATTAGCACGTCTGAAAACGTTTGCACACTTACTGGCTGCACCGAACTCTGACATGGACCAACACACCTCTGCATATGTGGACTGCTGGCACCGCCACCATGCAACAACCGCACGTCAGATGCTCCACATGGTCATACCCCAAGGTGATTTAAAACCGCAAAGCGCCCACCAGAGCGTTGTTTCACCATGTATCAGCATTATCCTTAATTTATGAGCATGAGTGTAGAATGCTGCAACAAACACCTCTGACATTCTGATTTACCCAACACTTGTTTTGTTAATGTAAATAGGCAGTGTTCGATTTAAAAAAGAATATTTTTGCACTAAAAACTATATTATTACAATCTGTTGATTAGCTAACAATACGATCCCCTGACTACCAACCCATTCTGTGAAATTAGCATATGAAAACTACTTTCCATTTCCGCGATATTTGAGTTGCAGCAGGCCAGAGTGGCCGATCGGTTCTAGGTTCTACAGTCTGGAACAGCGCGACCGCTACGGTCTGAGGTTCGAATCCTGCCACGGGCATGGATGTGTGTGATGTCCTTAGGTTAGTTAGGTTTAAGTAGTTCTAAGTTCTAGAGGACTGATGACCTCAGAAGTTAAGTCCCATAGTGCTCAGAGCCATGATTCGGCCTGTACATTTACCAACGGAAGTGTTAATGGGGTAGTAATAGTAAGTCTGGTCGGCTGACAATAGGCAGCAAACTGAACGAACGTGTGTGTGTGTATGTGTGTTGCAGCCAGTGCGGGATTTGGCGGCCGTGAGCTGCGCCCCGTGCGAATCGGCAGACGAGACATCGCGACGACATAGACTGGCGATCCCGCCCAGGACGTCCAGGCGGCAGCCGTCGCCCCCTCGCGCTGAAAGGGCTGCCAGGGACAGGTGAGTCTCCTGAGGCGGCTGCACGTCCATCCCTCTGTTCTCCACTGTCCGTCTGCACACAACGCTGAGTCCCAGATGAGCCAACTGGGCGGGCGAAGTGACGCCTCTACCTCTGCTTCTGGGAGCATACACTGTGTCCCAGACCAGCTGTCTACAGCTTCCTCTGTACGACCGCTTTTCAACACAAACACACACACACACACACACACACACACACACACACACACACACAAATGGATCAGAGTCCAAAGAACTACTCTCGAATCGTATCTCTACATAGTCACATATTTCAGTGCCATTCGCTATTGGATACAGCCATTTACGAGTTTTGGTCTTTATCCACCACCTTCAGAGCTATAAAAATCACAAATATACAGAAACAGCTAACCCATCCTACTAACTCACGATCATTGTAAGAGTATACACTCCCGAAAAAAAATCGCAGCACCAAAAATTTGGATATTTGTGGTAAGGTCTTACGGGACCAAACTACTTAGGTCATTGGCCCCTAAGCCTACCCACTACTAAATGTAACTAAAATTACGCTATGGGCAACATACACACCCATGCACGAGGGAGGACTCGAACCCTCGAACCTCCGACGGGGTGGTGGAAGGGGGGGCGGGGGGTGGGGGGGTGGGGGGGAAGGGAGAGTAGCACGGGCCGTGATGTGGCGCCCAAGACCGCGCGGCTACCCTTCGCGGTGCAAAACCAAAAAATAATTAATGTGGAGTAATGAAATTTCGGGAATACGTTTGTGTAGCTAACATATTTCAGTCATTAACATTGCAAGATCACAGGTTAATGAAAGCAGCAGATAAGCCATTGCAAATGTGAAATGCTTGTGCACAAGGGCAACCTCCAGAACGTTGAATGCAAGAATGCGCTGTGCAACCACTGTGTTGTACACATGCCAGATGTCAGTTTGTGCACTACTGGCCATTAAAATTGCTACACCAAGAAGAAATGCAGATGATACACGCGTATTCATTGGACAAATATATTATACTAGAACTGATATGTGATTACATTTTCACGCAATTTGTCTGCATAGATCCTGAGACATCAGTACCCAGAACAACCACCTCTGGCCGTAATAACGGCCTTGATACGCCTGAGCGTTGAGTCAAACAGAGCTTGGATGGCGCGTACAGGTACAGCTGCCCATGCAGCTTCAACACGGTACCACAGTTCATCAAGAGTAGTGACTGGCGTATTGTGACGAGCCAGTTGCTCGGCCACCATTGACCAGATGTCTTCAGTTGGTGAGAGACCCGGAGAATGTGCTGGCCAGGGCAGCAGTCGAACATTTTCTGTATCCAGAAAGGCCCGTACAGGACCTGCAACATGCGGTCTTGTATTATCCTGCTGAAATGTAGGGTTTCGTAGGGATCGAATGAAGGGTAGAGCCACGGATCGTAACACACCTGAAATGTAACGTCCACTTTTCAAAGTGCCGTCAATGCGAACAAGAGGTGACCGAGACGTGTAGCTAGTGGCACCCCATACCATCACGCCGAGTGATGCGCCAGCATGGCGATGACGAATACACGCTTCCACTGTGCGTTCACCGCGATGTCGCCAAACACGGATGCGACCATCATGATGCTGTAAACAGAACCTGGATTCACCCGAAAAAATGACGTTTTGCCATTCGTGCACCCAGGTTCGTCGCTGAGTACACCATCGCAGGCGCTCCTGTCTGTGATGCAGAGTCAAGGGTAACCGCAGCCATGGTCTCCGAGCTGTAGTCCATGCTGCTGCAAACGTCGTCGAACTTTTCGTGGAGATGCTTATTGTCTTGCAAACGTCCCCATCTGTTGACTCAGAGATCGAGACGTGGCTGCGCGATCCGTTACAGCCATGCGGAAAGATGCCTGTCATCTCGACTGCTAGTGATACGAGGCCGTTGGTATCCAGCACGGTGTTCCGTATTACCCTCCTGAACCCACCGATTCCATATTCTGCTAGCAGTCGTTGTGTCTCTACCAATGGAGCAGCAATGTCGCGATACGATAAACCGCAATCGCTACAACTCGACCTTTATCACAGTCGGAAACCTCATGGTACGTATTTCTTCTTCTTACACGAGGCATCACAACAGCGTTTCACCAGGCAACGCCGGTCAACTGCTATTTGTGTATGAGAAATCTGTTGGAAACTTTCCTCATGTCACCAAGTTGTAGGTGTCGCCACCGGCGCCAACTTTGTGTGAATGCTCTGAAAAGCTAATGATTTGCGTATCGCAGCATGTTCTTCCTGTGGGCTAAATTTCGCGTCTGTAGCACGTCATCTTCGTGCTGTAGCAATTTGAATGGCTAGTAGTGTAGAATGGGATTCCATACCAGTTGCACTAGGTCAGTCAATACAGGGACTGTTAATGCTGCATGCAGATGACATTGGAGTTGTCATGCGATGATGTCCCATTGTACTCGATAGCAGACAGATGTTGTGGTCCAGCATGCCAAGGCAACATGTGGAGACCCTGCAGAGCATGTTGGGTTACAACAGCGGTATGTGGGCGATCGTTATCGTGTTGGAAAATGTCCCATATGTGCTCTACTGGAGACAGATCTGATGATTGAGCATGCCAAGCCAACATGTCGACACTCTGTGGAGCATTTTGGGTTACAACAGCGGTTTGTGGGCGAGCGTTATCCTGTTGGAAAACACTCCCTGGAATGCTGTTCATGAGTAGCAGCACAACAGATAGAATCACCAGACTGACGTACAAATTTGCAGTCAGGGTGAGTGGGATAGCGGCTAGAAGTGCTCCCGCTGTCACACGAAATGACACCCCAGATCATAGCTCCACGTTTAGGTTCAGTGTGTCTAGCACGCAGATTCATTGCAGGGTCTGAAATGGCGCTCTTCTAACCGACACACGGCCATCACTGGCGCTGCAGCAGAACCAGACGCCATCAGAAATCGCAACAGGCCTCCATCCTACCCTTCACTCAACTTTCGCTTGACGCCAAGGAAGTCGCCGATGGCGATGGTTTGGGGTAAGTGGTATGTGTCTGGGTCGGAGCTGTCCTCGAAGTACGTTGCCTCACAGTGGTACCAACTGTTGCTCAGATTGCTGCTGCAGATGTAGTACGATGCATTTTCTTTCACAAAACACCGTTTCAGTGTTATTGTGTTCTTGGAACTCGGTTAGACTTGCTCCAAGTTGAAACCATGGACAAAGATTTTCAGACATGTGTTATTTGATGGGACATGTCGTTTTTGCCAAGGCTCACTTCCCTCTGGAGGTAAACATTTGAAACATGTGAGAAGTGTGTCTTCTTGACCACATTTTCACCATATAAAAACATAATGTTGTATTTCTGTACTTGTATTATCACAAATAAAACGCCTCTGCATTAAAGGCGTTATAAAAAATAATTTATTCGTTTGGACGGACAAAGGCGATTTTTAATATACCGGGTGTTTGAGGAGGAAAGGTCAACAGTTTAAACAGTGAAAGTATAAGCAATTCTGAACAGAAAATGTTATTTGAATATAGGTCCACAAATGTTTCGTTAGGGAGGTATATGTATCGAAAGGAACTCTAATTCTCCAAAATTGATGTGCATAACATGGACGTATACGCAATAGAACTGGACTGTTACGTGAGTTCTTGAAAACAATGTTACATAGAAGTACAGCTATGTTACACATCCTTACATAATGTTTACTTACTTTGCATTTAGTACATAATGCATTACAACATGCATGTAACATGTATTCCGTTGAAAAGACGTACCACGTCTTTTACAAGCAGCTTTAACACTTATCGCACGGATGTTGTACAGTTCACAGAACAAGTTCGAATATCCCACCATGAACGTCAATGCACTTTTGCGCTCTAGCATTAACGGGTTTTGTTGCTTCTTCAGTTGCTTGTGGTTGGTTCCTAATCAATTCAGAAGCGTGCCATGATGTGATGAATCAGTTCATCTCGTGTATTTACCTTCACTTCGTGCACCAGTGATTTCATCCAACCCCATAAACAGCCATCTAGAGGTGTAAGGTCAGGTGGTATTGGAGGCCAGTTAGTGGCACAGCCACGGCCAATCTAGCGATTAGGGTAGTTGCGACTGAGATGGTTCAAATGGCTCTGAGCACTATGGGACTTAACACCTATGGTCATCAGTCCCCTAGAACTTAGAACTACTTAAACCTAAGTAACCTAAGGAGATTCACACAACACCCAGCCATCACGAGGCAGAGAAAATCCCTGACCCCGCCGGGAATCGAACCCAGGCGTGTGAAGCGAGAACGCTACCTCACGACCACGAGATGCGGGCGGTTGAGATGGTCCCTCGCACGTAAGGTAACATGTGGAGGAGCACCGTCATGTTCAAAGTACATTCAGTTCGCTTGGTTAAAGGAATGTCTTCCAATAGTTCCAGAAAGAATTTTCCAAAAAATGCAGTTACCTCTCTCTCTTCGATCGCTGATTGATAATAAATGGACCTACCGAAAGGTTACCGATCATGCCGCATTTATGGCAAAACGAACTTGAAAATTGCCGTCCACTGAAGCGTGTGTATTTCCCCGAGACCATCGATGATTACTGGGTGTGTTGTTTATTCCATGTCGTGAAAACTGGGTTTTGTCAGTGAATAGTATGTGTGGAAGCAAATGACTGTTCTCAATTACCCAGTGACAGAATTGAAGTCGTTGGGCATTGTAGCCAATGTAGAGATTTTGGACACGCTGTATGTGAAATAGATACAGGTTTTCCGCACGTAATTTTCCCCTTACACGTGTCTGTGGGGCATTCATAAGCAGGGACATTCTTCGTATGCTGGTACCGGGACTTCTCTCAACATCTGCGATAATAATTTCGTCCTGTTCCTGCAAAGTTTGTTGACGTGCACGCTCGGACGAAAAATGTCTACTTGGAACAGAGCCTTTTGCTCGCTAAGTTATAAACACTTTGGCAAACACCCTGCGATCAGGTATTCTTCTCTTGCAACGGTAGCGCTACCGTCGCAGAAGCCATAAACATATTCGACATTACTGTAGACGTGTGGCAGTGTTAGCACCGCTTGTACGAACACTACACAGCTAACCGATCCACTGCCGGTACCCTACATAATGCGGCTTACACTGCACAACTCGTGAAACTCATCGTCATTGTTTATTTTTGTTATGATTTGTTGACAGAATCCTAATCGTAACCGGTAATCGTTGTCCTTCAACATTCCAAACACTGCTGCTTGCTTTCGAATTGAACGCCATGCGCTCCGTAAGACAGACTCGCTTACAACATCAATGTTGGCTGGACAACGCACACTTCTTGGTCTCCCTCCTGGTGCCTTCTTGAGGGCATATACAGTCTCTTCAAAGTTATTAATCCAACATTTTATCGCGTGTTTCGACGGAACGGCATCATGACGTCCTAAATCATAAAAACGTCGTTACTCCCTCTGGGCCGCTAGCAAACTATGGTTTTTATAAAACATTTTCAATGCTAGGACACGCTGTTATCCGTTCCACTGATCCATGATTACTGAAATGGCGGACTGTTTACTCGCTATCATTAACTCGCAGTGCTGCCATCTGCCCACGGCTGCCACTACTCATTTAAAAAAATTCCCGTTATTCTGTGTCACCCTGTAAATGAAGGGCTTATTTCAATAGTGGTACAAGTCCATTACTTTCACTTTTCTGCTTATAATGGTTCTGAAATTAATGGTACAAATAAACAGAAAGCAACGTTCATCTCTAGCAAAGAAGCCATGTTGTTCTGGTCTTCAGTCCCGAGACTGGTTTGATGCAGCTCTCCATGTTACTCTGTCTTGTGCAAGCTTCTTCATCTCCCAGTACCTACTGCAAACTACATCCTACTGAATCTGCTTAGTGTATTCATCTGTTTGTCCTCCACGACTTTTACCCTCCACGCTGCCCTCGAATACTAAACTGGTGATCCCTTGCTGCCTCAGAACATGTCCTACCAACCGATCCCTTCTTCTAGTCAAGTTATACCACAAACTCCTCGTCTCCCCAATCCCATTCAATACCTCCTCATTAGTTATGTGATCTACCAATCTAATCTTCAGCATTCTTCTGTAGCACCACATTTCGAAAGCTTCTATTCTCTTCTTGTCCAAACTATTTATCGTCCACGTTTCACTTCCCTGTATGGCTACACTCAGAAACGACTTCCTGACATTTAGATCTATACTCGATGTTAACAAATTCCTCTTCATCAGAAACGCTTTCCTTGCCATTGCCAGTCTACATTTTATATCCTCTCTACTTCGACCATCATTAGTTGTTTTGCTCCCCAAATAGCAAAACTCCTTTACTACTTTAAGTGTCTCATTTCCTAATCTAATTCCCTCAGCATCACCAGACTTAATTCGACTACATTCCATTATCCCCGTTTTGCTTTTGTTGATGTTCATCTTATATCCTCCTTTCAAGACACTGTCCATTTCGTTCAACTGCTCTTCCAAGTCCTTTGCTGTCTCTGACAGAATTACAATGTCATCGGCGAACTTCGAAGTTTTTATTTCTTCTCCATGGATTTTAATACGTACTCCGAATTTTTCTTTTGTTTCCTTCACTGCTTGCTCAATATACAGATTGAATAACATCGGGGAGAGACTACAACCCTGTCTCACTCCCGTCCCAACCACTGCTTCCCTTTCACGCCCCTCGACTCTTATAACTGCCATCTGGTTTCTGTACAAATTGTAAATAGCCTTTCGCTCCCTGTATTTTACCCTTGCCACCTTTAGAATTTGAAAGAGAGTATTCCAGTCAACATTGTCAAAACCTTTCTCTAAGTCTACGAATGCTAGAAACGTAGGTTTGCCTTTCCTTAATCTATTTTGTAAGATAAGTCGTAGGGTCAGTATTGCCTCACGTGTTCCAACATTACGGAATCCAAACTCATATTCCTCGAGGTCGGCTTTTACCAGTTTTTCCATTCGTCTGTAAAGAATTCGCGATAGTATTTTGCAGCTGTGGCTTATTAAACTGATTGTTCGGTAATTTTCACATCTGTCAACACTTGCTTTCTTTGGGATTTGAATTATTACATTCTTCTTGAAGCCTGAGGGTATTTCGCCTGTCTCGTACATCTTGCTCACCAGATGGTAGAGTTTTGTCAGGACTGGCTCTCCCAAGGTCGTCAGTAGTTCTAATGGAATGTTGTCTACTCCCGGGGCCTTGTTTCGACTCAGGTCTTTCAGTGCTCCATCAAACTCTGCACGCAGTATCGTATCTGCCATTTCATCTTCATCTACATCCTCTTCGATTTCCATACTATTGTCCTCAAGTACATCGCCCTTGTATAGACCCTCTATATACTCCTTCCGCCTGCGCCATATGCTTGAATATTTCTGGTATCTCAACTGCAGATTTTTCAGCGCCATTTAATTTTAGGAGTCTGTATCTCAAGATGAACATAAATGGGCTTGTTCCACAATTGAAATAAGGCGTTCATATATTCTTCCTTCAAATACACAATTTCAAACAGATATCGTACACGGAACAATGTATTGTTTTCCTTTCTTCTTCGATGTAGGCTTTACAGAGAACAAAGAAGCTGTGTTTATGGCATATTAGTTTATGATTAGAATACCACTGCTCTGTCAGAATCGTCCGAAACTTCGTAATACTACACGTTCAGAGACTACTGTCCTGAGAGATTCAGTAGCTTTAGAGGTCTTCCTCGCAGTCCTTAGACCAAAGGTCCCAACCGAATAAGCCATTCATTTTAAGCAACTTCAGCTTCCAACCAAGGTTTCTTTTGCAAAAAACAAGGCTCGGGGCAGGAGAGGTGCACAGAGAGGAAGGAAGGAAATGGACCTAGAGTAGGAGAGGGGGGGGGGGGGAGGGGGGGGGGGGGGGGAAGAGGAGGTGGGCAAGGAAGGGGTGTTGGAAGAGATGGAGAGAGAGACAGGAGGGGTTGGAGGTGGACGAGGAGGAGAAGGAAGAGGAGGATGAGGAGGAGACAGACAGAGACAGGAGACACAGAGACAGCTGGGGGAAGGACTTTAGGATGTATGTCCAATTCCCATACATATTTAGCAATTGCGAAGCACTGACAGGTTCGCTAGTGGCAATTATACACATAAATAACGCCTTCAGTGTTTTCGAAATGGCTCAAATGGCTCTGAGCACTATGGGACTTAACATCTGAGGTCATCAGTCCCCTAGAACTTAGAACTACTTAAACCTAACTAACCCAAGGACATTACAAACATCCATGCCCGAGGCAGGATTCGAACCTGCGACCGTAGCTGTCGCGCAGTTCCGGACTGAAGAGCCTAGAACCGCTCGGCCACCGCGGCCGGCGTTTTCGAAATGACAGCTGTTCAAGTTTATACTACATTTGTTGTTTTACATTAGTTGTTGAACAACATACAATAACAAATGTAACTTAATTATGAACAGCTGTTCGACGATTACACTGATAACGGCGCTATTTGTGTAAATAAATACCACTGGTAACAATGGCTGCTCTCTGTTTTCTTCTTTGCAAGATTCTGTTGTAAAACCTTCATATTGACACTTAAAACCGGTCGGTTCCCTAGTGTAGCTGTCCATGCATCAGTACGGCTTTAGAAAGCATCGCTCCTGCGAAACGCAACAGGCCCTTTTTTCACATGATATCTTTTGAACCATGGACGAACGGTATCAGACGAATGCCATAATCCTTGGCTTCCGGAAAGCACTTGCTTGGTGCCCCAGTGCAGACTCCTAACTAATGTACGAGCATATGGGATTGGTTCCCAAGTATGTGAGTGTCTCGAAGACTTCTTAAGTAATAGAACCCAGTACGCTGTCCTCGATGGTGAGTGTTCATCGGAGGTGAGGGTATCCTCTGGAGTGCTCCAGGGAAGTGTGGTAGGTCCGCTGTTGTTTTCTATCTACATAAGTGATCTTTTGGATAGGGTGGACAGCAATGTGCGGTTATTTACTGATGATGCTGTGGTGTACGGGAAGGTGTCGTCGTTGAGTGACTGTAGGAGGATACAAGATGACTTGGACAGGATTTGTGATTGGTGTAAAGAATGGCAGCTAACTCTAAATATAGATACATGTAAATTAATGCAGATGAATAGGAAAAAGAATCCCGTAGTGTTTGAATACTCCATTAGTAGTGTAGCGCTTGACACAGTCACGTCGATTAAATATTTGGGCGTAACATTGCAGAGATATATGAAGTGGGACAAGCATGTAATGGCAGTTGTGGGGAAGGTGAATGGTCGACTTCGGTTCATTGGTAGAATTTTGGGAAAATGTGGTTCATCTGTAAAGGAGACCGCTTATAAAACACTAATACGACCTATTCTTGAGTACAGCTCGAGCGTTTGGGATCCCTATCAGGTAGGATTGAGGGAGGACATAGAAGCAATTCAGAGACGGGCTGCTAGATTTGTTACTGGTAGGTTTGATCATCACGCGAATGTTACGGAAATGCTTCAGGAACTCGGGTGGGAGTCTCTAGAGGAAAGGAGGCGTGAATCGCTACTGAAGAAATTTAGAGAGCATTTGAGGCTTACTGCAGTACAATTTTACTGCCACCAACTTATATTTCGCGGAAAGACAACAAAAGATAATAGAGATTAGGGCTCGTACAAAGGCATATAGGCAGTCATTTTTCCCTCGTTCTGTTTGGGAGTGGAACAAGGAGAGAAGATGCTAGTTGTGGTACGAGGTCCCCTCCTCCACGCACCGTATGGCGGATTGCGGAGTATGTATGTAGATGTAGAACTTAGAGTATTCTTAGTAAAGTACTTATTCCCTAATGTGTCTCATTATTTTCTGCGCAGCAAAACCCTCTAGTATCAGAGTACCTTCTTATCCTTTTGGACACAAATCAGTTATGTACTAACAGAGAGATGTCTCCTGAGACATATCCAATCCAACACATAGAACATTTTGCATTTTCACTCATTCAGAAAAAAAGAATAAAACAGAAACTGTTTCATGGATCACTGGGTATTGTGCTCCAATTGTGTTGCAAATAGGTATGTAGCAGATAGGTCTTCCTGTCTAACGAAGCGTTAGATAGTATTCTGAAAACAAACTTTAGATATTGTTTGGCAGATTGCGTTTCTTCTTGGATCAGCCTCACGACACTCTTCGAGTATTTGAAACAGAGATGTTTTACACGTCCCCCCCCCCCCCCCCCCCCAATTTAGTGGTCTACCTGGTACTATACCACATAAAGTAGCGTTTCGGAAAGCACATTGTATGTAACCAGCAGCAGTGTGGTATTCCTCTAAGCTGTTGACATCGGTCTTGTCCCCTTTTTTAATATAAAAGGATTAATTAATTGGTACTTTCAGTTCTCTGGAATTTGTGCCTTATTCGTTTTGACATCTGTAATAGATTTCCATCAGACAGTGTCCATAATTCTGCAATTATTCCGTCATCACTCGCTTCTTTGTTATTTTCACTGAATTATTTCTAACAGTTCTTTCGTATTTTGTGGGCTCAGTTCCGGTAATTAAGTAATTTTGACAAACTCTGGGAGGTTGTAGTGGACATCAAAACAAATATTTTTCCCTAATGTCATTTTTCCTTTGCGGATTATGTAAACCGATGGAGTCCGTATTACGATCTTCAGTTGTTAGAGGGCGTATTACGCTCTTCAGTTGTAGGCAACTGCTGTACACCAGTGTAGCAGTGCCTTGTCTCTGTTTACTAATGGAGCGATGCACCTGGAGTGAGTACACTGATACGGTTGGTGTGTGCTACGTAGCGGGCCACAACGGAGGAGCTGCATAGCGGGTTTATCTACAACAATATCCTAATCGCCGTATCCCGCATCGTACGACCTTTGTTATTGTGCACCAACGTCTGCGTGAGAACGGGTCATTTAGCAGATTACCTGGACAGGGACGCCGTCGCACGGCAAGAACGCTGCAATTTGAGGAAGCTGTCTTGCAGCATGTGGAGCGGGATCCTTCAATCAGGACTCGTGCAGTTGCACGTAACATGGGGACGGATCAGACGAATGTAAGAACAGTCCTTCGAGAGCAATTGTTACGTCCATTTGGTATGTCACATTTAATCGTTTCTTGAAATATTTAGCCAATAATTCACTGTTTACTTTGATGGATGATGATGGCCTTCTACACTGTTTTCGAAAATGAGGATTTGGAAGGTTACATCAAGAGAGGTTATATTTAAGTACTTGGTAGAGTCTTGGGTCTCTTTTTTTCTGAAAATCGTTTCCAGTTTGACAGAGTTGCTGTTTATTATAGGTGCACTTAATGCTTTTTATGATGTTGGCTGCTTGCCATCGAAATTCCTTAAATTTTAATTATTACTTACATGAAAAACATTTTAATGTAATAAGCTTTTAAAACGAACTAAAAATCATAAAGTAATTTTTCCTAGATCCATACATATTCCTAACCCTATACACATAGTACTTAAAATTTGTACTTATGAGTTTTTAATAGCCATGACAATACTTGCAAAGACTAAAACGAAAAACGAGGCGCATTCAATAGATAATTGATCATGAATAGTTCACCTAAGTCACTAACAAGTTTATTGCCCTGAAAATGGTGTGAACTGTTGCATGATTTTTCTCAACGTTGGCTACTCTCTGTACTCATCACTATTATATAGTGTGTGCAGCTCATTTAAATTTTACAAGTAACGTCATTCTTATTAAAAATTCCCAACATGGAATTTCAGGGCTCTCTGCGCGTTGTTAGAAATCTGTATGGGGCTGGGAGAAAATATTTCATATTTTTTAATCAGTTTTAAAAATGTGCTATATTCAAATGTTTTTTTATTTAAGTAATCATTTTCTGCTTGTTAGTCTTATGTGTGTGAAATTTTTCAACTGATTTCAAACATTCTGATGCGATTATAACAGAGACGTGTGTTGAATTTCAGGTTTACTTATGTTTCCCTTCATCAGAGTCAACCAATAGGTTGCTTTTCCTATGTACACCTCGAAAAAAGTCTATGGAGGTACAATTGGAGAGATTTGAGCTCACACGCAGGCATACCATGAATCGTTCTTACCGCGAACAATTTGCGAAAGTAATAGCAATAGTGGGTAGTAGCAGTGGAACACAAAGTAACTTCGGCTACACACCAGTGAAGAACGCGAGCTAATATTGCATGGTCGTCCAGTTCTGAACTTTGAGAGTTGTAAGTTAGTTTAAAATCACTTGCAAAACTTCGTGCTGAAAAGACAAACTGACAAGAAAGCGATGTAATGAAAAGTGTTCAAAAAGAATGTTCCTTCTTGATCGAATGCCCCTGTTGCAATCCCTCTTGTGAGGGCTTCCTCACACTCTTAGTTTCACCATTTATGTTTCTTAGCCCTTCTTGTTGAAGTTCAGGATTCCTGTCCTCTGTCTCCCCACGTTTGGGCACCAAAGTCTGACATTTTTAAATTGAGTTCTTTATTTGTTATTATATTCCCTATGTCAAAACTAGCTATTCTTATCTTCTAAATGTGAAATTGATTTCAATTAACTCCCCCTTGATAACTATTAAATAAAAATTTTACATATGTATCCCGTTCTTAACCTTCAAATTCACGATTTCCTTCTCATTTTTCATGGATTTCTCTATGTGGTCTATTTGGATTTCTGTGAGTTTATTTGGCGATTTCCTGGTCTTCTGTTTGCAGGATAATTCTTGAAATTCGTGGACATCAATTTCAGCTGGTACAGTTCCATACGTTTTCTGCTGAAACTCACAGGAAATTTTGTGAAAAATTTGTCTTTCCCAATTTTTGGATTTAAGTCTCCCTCTAGAATTTTAATATCATTGTCTGGAATGTTTTGGGTGTAGATTCTAGCAGCTTCCAGAACGTCTCTACTTTCCATGGGTTTCTTTTGTTACAGAACTGACTCCATATTTTATTATTTATTGCTCTTATTTTTACGTTGGGATTTTATAGTTTTGCATTTAGTATTCCTAACCCTTTGTTTGTAGTTTCCAAAGTAAGCTGACAATGAAAAAGACAAGACTTTTTAGTTATGAAGTATAAAACTGTTTTGATAGTTACACACCAGAAATGAAAAATCTTTTTTAATGATGGGTCTTATATTTGTGACCTCTAGTATACTCAGTCTAATATGAGAACAAAGTAGCAATATCGCTCACCATTTTGTTTTCATTTACAAATCAATATTTACAAAAAATGCTCTCTTAATGACATATTTCACACAATATTTCAATTAACAATATAAAGTCGAAATTTCAGTGCCATTTGCTTAGGCACTCAGTATATACTGTAATTAACTTGTCTGGAGTAATTTTTCATTTTTGTAGTGATTTTGTGATTAAGAACTAATACTACAACAACTGTTACTACACTTAATTTCAGTGTCGAGTTCCGGTTTACACTTCAATAAAACCTTTGTCTCTTTATGAAAAATTAAATTTCTTTTCATTCCAATCACTCATGCACTTCTAATTTTCTAGTTTATAATAAAGTCACTTTCATACAAAAGTGCATGCAATAGAAAAATACCACACTGAAATATTGATTAAGTTTTTGAAACCTGATATCAACTTATTAACTAACAGAATGTGATAATTTTTCTTTGCCCTACCCTACTCATACCCTACACGAAGTGCATTCGAGTTATAATACCTCCGATTTTTCTTGTCGCAAACTTATCACAAGAAGTATGTGAAACTTGTCACTTTGCAAAGTAATCTCCCTGCAGCCATACGAGTTTATCACAACATCAACGCCATGATTCTGCGACCGCTGCAAACGCTTCTTTAGGAGTCTCTGGTTTGATCACTGCAAAATCGGTTATGTGATAGCGGCACATTTTGTGAATGTGCAAACATGGAGAGTGTTTTCCATCGTTGGAAACAGCCAAACGTCCTTAAGAGTGGGGCCAGGACAGTATGGGGCATGGAAAGTTACTTCTGAATTGTTTTCAAGAAGAAACTGCAGCATCGCGCTCTCTCAAAGCAATGGAGCATTGTCTTGCTGAAAGAGCGCAAAAGCAGCTTTTTCCAGCCGTTTTCCACACAATGCTGGAAGTACCTAATTGTATAAAACATCTTGGTAGAATGCGCCTGTCACCTGCCTTTTCGGAGCAATGAGGAAGGGTTATGGTATCACTGTCACAGACCATGGCCATCATAATTTTTTCAGTACTGCTGCTTACCCTTTTTAGTGAGGGAGGGGCCTTGAGTGTCTGTGTTTACATTGAGGTAACTGACCCTCCTTTCAGTATTAAAGAAACCTCATCCATGTCTCATACATTATCACAATTGATGAAAAGGAAGTCCCATCCATGCTGTTATCATGCATCAACATTACCTGGCTATGTGCTACGTGTGCAACCATGTGGTCATCCATCAGCATTCGAGACTTTGAGCTGCCAGGAGGACACATTTCGTATTTTCAAGTCCTCATGCACAGATTCCACGGAAATACTAACTTTTGGGGGTGATGTGCTGTACACTCATTCGGTGTTCCTCCAGTACAGCTTTCTCCACTCACTCGAATATGACATCAGAGAGGCTGGTGTAAGGCCAAGATTATCCTGGTCTGTTGTCACACGTCTTTCTGCCCTCTTTGAAGTGTTGTATCGACAAAGGCACATTACACAAACCCATGATACCAATATCACATGTGTCTCTCAACTGGTGATGAACTTCTGTTGGTATCACAGCACAGAAACAAAGAAAACAAATGATTACAACCTCTTTCAGTAATGAATACGGCGTCATTTTAAGTATCGAAACAGTCCTCATTCTAGCTGCTGCTATCAGACTTTTGTGTACTAAATTGTGCTACCATCACTGTCACATATTCAGAATGTGTGCACTCATATTTTAAAATAACAACACCTTTCTTTCTGTTTCTAGTCCCGAGAAAAGATCGGAGGTGTTATAACTTGAATGTACACTCATGCTCATAAATTAAGGATAATGGCAGAATGTGGTGCCACACAACTTGGCACTCCATTACGACTGGTGCTAATAGCATAGGCACATAGGGAACACACATGACACAAATCTGTAAGACCAAGGTATTGGTGATAAGTTGAGAAAACCGTCCCGAATCATACGTGCTACAAAACACCACTGTTTCATCTACCCTGACATCAATATGGGATACGATCACCATGCACAGGCATACAGGCCGCACAATGGGTTGGCATACTCTGGATCAGGTGGTCGAGCAGCTGCTGGGGTATAGCCTCCCATTCTTGCACCAGTGCTTGCAAAGCTCCTGGAGTGTCGTAGGGGTTTGAAGACATGCAGAAATACGTCAACCGAGAGCATCTCTGACGTGCTCGATGGGGGTTAGGTCTGGAGAAGAGGCATGCCACTCCATTCGCCTGATATCTTCTGTTTCAAGGTACTCCTCCAAAATGCAGCCCAGTGGAGCTGTGCGTTATCATCCATCAGGAGGAAGGTGGGACCCACTGCACCCCTTAAAAGGTGGATATATGGGTGCAAAATGACATCCCAATACACCTGATCTGTTACAGTTCCTCTGTCAAAGACAAGCAGGGTTGTGTATGCACCAATCATAATCCCACCCCACACCATCAAACACGTCCCTTTCAAGGACATTAAAGGGTTGGTATCTGGTTCCTGGTTCACGCCAGATGAAAACCTGGGGATAATCACTGTTCAGACTATACCTGGACTCGTCTGCGAACATAACCTGGTATCACTGTTCCAATGACCATGTACTGTGTTCTTGACAGCAGGCTTTGCGGGCTCTCCTGTGATCAGAGGTCAGTGAAATGCACCTTGTAGGTCTATGGGCGAATAAACCATGTCTGTTCAGTCGTCCTTAGACTGTGTATCTGGAGACAACTGTTCCAGTGGCTGCAGTAAGGTCCCGAGCAAGGCTACCTGCAGAACACTGTGGCCATCTGTGGGAACTGGTGGTGAGATATCAGTATTCTTGTGGTGTTGCACACTGTGGACGTCTTATACTGTAGCGCCTGGACACGTTTCCTGCCTGTTGGAATCGTTGCCATAATCTTGAGATCACACTTTGGGGCACACGGAGGGCCCATGCTACGACCTGCTGTGTTTGACCAATCTCCAGTCGCCCTAATATTTTACCCCTCATAATGTCACCAATGTGTGTTCTTTGAGCCATTTTCGACATGCAATCACCATTAGCACATCTGAAACATCTGCACACTTACTTGCTGCGCCGTACTCTGACATGCACCGACACACCTCTTCATATGTGGACTACTGCCAGCGCCACCGTGCGGCGGCCGCAGATCTAATGCACCACACAGTCATACCCCTAGGTGATTTAAACCCGCAAACCGCCCACCAGAGCGTTGTTTCACCATGTATCAGCCGGCCAGAGTGGCCGTGCAGTTCTAGGCGCTACAGTCTGGAACCGAGAGACCGCTACAGTCGCAGGTTCGAATTCTGCCTCGGGCATGGATGTGTGTGACGTCCTTAGGTTAGTGAGGTTTAATTAGTTCTAAGTTGCAGGCGACTAATGACCTCAGAAGTTAAGTCGCACAGTGCTCAGAGCCATTTTAACCATCTTTGGACCATGTATCAGCATTATCCTTATTTATGAGCATGAGTGTACCTTGAAAAAGAGAGCTTTTTCTCTTCAAAAAATATGTTTGAAATATGTTTCCTGTGAAACAGCTATCTTGAAAAGTTCTACTGCTTGTGTTTTGTACTTAAGAAACAGCCACTTCCACCATGAATATGCCTTATTGGAGAGCCTGCTTTGTTTTCTGTAACTATAATAAATAATTTATTTCTGTTATTTTTTAGACTCTCAGAGGCCGAAAATCCACGGGTGAACCAGCCAGGCAGCTCCAAGCAGCAGAAGAATAAAGGTGCGAAGACGAAGACTTCTGGCATGCAGAGAGCTGCGACTGCTGCTACTGGTAGAAGCGTCGCCTCAGCGTCCAGTGTCGTGCATCAGGACCCTCAGAGTTCCTTGTCTTTGGCTGCAGATACGACACCCGTGACAAACTCAGACGTGTGGAGCCAACACAACAACAAGCCCACAGAAATGCTAGGATATGAATATACAGACATGCCAGCATCCATTTCCAATGAGGAGGGGTCATTACAGAGGTTGAGAGGTTCCCCATACATCAGACGGAAGGCAGTTGGAGGCATCAGTAATCAACAAACAAGAAGTTATGAGTACTTGGTGCCTGGGCTTAATAGGTGGCATGAAACTGATGGTGAACCACTTTCTTACATCAACCAAAAGGTGAATCACTTCCCATATGGGACCTTGCGGCGAGATGAACGTGAAACTACAGTCAGTGCCCCTGATGTGAACATACCAGTATCTTCTGGAAGGTACGAGCAGTGGAATATGATAGGATTGACTGGGAAGTGTTCATCATATGGGCCAAGGCCTCCAGTCGTGGTTCATAAACCAGCTATTGGTGGCAGTAGAGATGGCCTGTCTTATGTGTGTCACAACGAATTTTGGAAGAATGCTTTCCCTGGCGTTGCCATGAAGCTTGTTGCAAGTGCACCAGATGTCAGCTTGAAAGAGCCCGTCAGAGCACCAGCATGGAACACCCTGCAATCTCTAGCCACGATTGGCAATGCTCCAGAGAAGACAGCCAGTTCTCCTGACGTGCACAGACCTACGCCGGTAGCGAACGGATGGATCGCTTCCTCACCAAGAGGTTACCCTCCGAGGATGTTGGGCAGTGCACCAGACATAAACCTGGCTAGAGTGCACAGTACTGGAAAGAAACTGAATGAGTCTGCAGCTGGTGCAAACCAGAACACTGGATACAAGGAACCTGGTGTGGCAACCTGCAGAGGCCATGAGAAAAACTTGCAGCTAATGCAGAAGCAAGAGTTTCCACTGGATGTGCTTCACCAGAAGTGTGGGAACAGCGCGCCCGATGTACGTATTGCTACTGCATCTCCCTGGGTGGAGAGGTCAGCGAAATACGACTCCCATCCATCACTCTGTACTCATGACGACCAGTCGCTGTACAAAAGACCTGAATGTTCTCTCTGCTTCAGCCATCATGCACCTGTTGGTGAATTTCAACGCCATATTGCGAATCATCACGCAGTTCACCATCACCATGCGCTACCACGTCCGCAACAAGTGGATGAAGCCACCCACTGTCACTGCAACAATTTGTCTTGGCGATCGCACGCCACGAGGTGTCACTATTATCAGCACAACGACGTATTCACTACAGATTTTGGAACCACTACTCACGGGCATCACAGTACGACACATTATTCCCACGTCACTACCGTCCATGGTGGGACGCCTTCCAGGATGGGTGACAACTACCGTTACGATGTTAACTGCGGTACATGCCGCCCGCATTTTAATCACGAACATGATCCTCATCGTAGCCATTACCAACACCACCATGACCACTGTCATCACGAACACAAGCACAAATGTTTGCCGCACCACCACAGCCACGTGGATGTCCGTTACAAGCACGGCTGCCCGAACCTCCACACGCATTTGCCGCAGGAACATCATCGCAGTATTACGGAGTCTTCCCAACAAGTCTGCCTCTGCTACGAACGGGGAGCTCACAATCACTTACAGCGAAGCCGGCAGATGTGTTGCACTTCGCCAGATTTTCGAGAAGCGCCACATGCAGATTGCCACTGTTGCCGCCATGATGCGAGAAACCGTTACGCTTCGCGGGACGGCGGCTTGTCGAACGAGGTGCGGTCTGCGATGGTAGACGATTGCTGCAATTCTGGAATGCGTGCAGTATCAGCAGTGCCGTTTGACAGCGGTGAGAGCTGTGAAGTGATGGGTTCGCCGGTGCCACACATTAGCGAGTGGGGGAAATGCGAGCAACGGGACGCTGCGTCCTGCTTGGGGATGCCGCCGCCAGGAGCGCTGCGGTCGGCCGACGCGCGCGCAGCCGCGCTGCCTGGCGGCCGCGCAGAGAAGCTCGAGGCCACGCCCCCCGCCAGCACGCGGACCCTCTCCAGGGGCCGGCGCAGCGGCGCTGGGACGACGGTCTTCCAGTTCCAGCAGCAACAGGGGGCTGCGCACCCCGGCGCCGCCCGGGCCATGCTCACCGGCTCCAGGGACGGCTGGAGCGCGCTCGCGCCTGGAGAAGCCTCGGACGAGGGGTGAGTAGTGCACTGCCCCTTTCGTTCTCGCCCGCGCTTCGCAAAACGCGCTTTCCAGCGACAGGTAAACACACCCAGACCTGAGTTATTGTTTTTAATCTGAACACTCGCTTGATCCAACTTATTAGTCTTGTCTGTCAGGGCCTTGCATCTCTGAACCCCACATCACTTGGAATGTGGGAAATTACAATGGGAGCCCCACAGGATCCGATTGTTGGCGCATTACTGTGCTACTTCGGCTAATAATCTGCCACTGTTTGAATCAGGTGGCAGAATTTTACCGTAAGCATTGATGCGGAGCTGAGGAGAACACATTAACAGAGTGAATAATAAATGATGTTTTTGTGGAAGTTACTGACTGGTTTTGTGCAAATGGTTTGGCTTTAAAACTAGAGAAAACACAGGCTTCTGATGTTTAGCACTGTCAAAAATGTTCCACTTGCCACTAATTTAGTATACCAACAAGAAATAATAGAAGGCTAGAAAATTCTATGTTCTGAGCTTTCGATATTTATAAAAGTTTGACAGGAGATGCCATATAGATCAATTAAAAGGTGTAGGTTCGGCTACTTTGACCACAACAGTAATTGTAGATTTTGGGGATACAGCAGTCAGTAAGTTCACATATTTTACATTTTTTCATTCACTGACGTCTTCAGGAATAATACTCTGGGAAAGCTCTTCACTAAGTAAAAAATATTCAGTGCACAGAAGAACGTAATCAGAATTGTGAGTACGGCTGACACACGTACATCCCTTTAAGTAGCTGGGAATATCAACCGCAGTCTCACCATGCATTTATTCACTTATCAAATGTGTTACCAACAATCCATCTCCGTTTCAGAATAAAAGGAGTAGTCACCAGTACAACACTGGAGGGAAAAAATGATCCGCATTACCCTTTAATGAATCTATCTGTGGCACAGAAAGGGGTGATGTATGCAGCTACAAAACTCTTGGACGATCTACGTGGAAAAATGGTTCAAATGGCTTTGAGCACTATGGGACTTAACTTCTGAGGTCTTCAGTCCCCTAGAACTTTGAACTACTTAAACCTAACTAATCTAAGGACATCGCACACATCCATGCCCGAGGCAGGATTCGAACCTGAGACCGTAGCGGTCACGCGGTTCCAAACTGAAGCGCCTAGAACCGCACGGCCACACCGGCCGACTACGTGGAAAAAAAAACGTCTGACAGTTACCGGAAGTGTTTTCACATGTAGCTTAAAGTTGTGTCTCAATAAAATCCTTTCTAAGCCGTTTAGGGATCCTCAAATACATATAATTACTCATTTAAACAGAAAGAAACCTGAAATATCCGGCAGGTAGCCATATAAATATTTCTTAATCTTGTTTAAGTGTATGTGTGCGTGTGTGTTGTATGTTTGTTCCACCTCATCAGGTTTACTGTGAACATGATCTCTCGAACATGTAAGTAATTTACTGCGTAAGTACTTCACCCTACAACCATTCGAATGTGCTTACTGCATGACTAGAAAAGCCTCTACAAATTGTAACCCTTCAAACG
This sequence comes from Schistocerca gregaria, assembly GCF_023897955.1. Classification (NCBI taxonomy): domain Eukaryota; kingdom Metazoa; phylum Arthropoda; class Insecta; order Orthoptera; family Acrididae; genus Schistocerca; species Schistocerca gregaria. Next base: position 191,206,737 of record NC_064928.1, on the reverse strand, counting down.
TCCGTGGACTAGAAGGCTAATGAATCCTCAGTGCTACGGAATGTGCCCTTTCGACCTGACCCTTGTTTTAACGAAATTGTGCCATAAATCTTTCTCTCCAATTTAATAGAGTACCTCACCGTTAGTTAGCCGATCCCAGACGAATTCCTTCGAAATAGACTTCCTGAGCTAGAATTTACAGGAAGGTCCCATTTGTCCATGTACGAGACTGCACACGCAATCGGAAAACAGTAATAATATAAAATACAGATTTTTTTACCGGAAACATATGTATTAACAAAACATGCTACACGTCAGAGTTAGCACTGCCTGACATAAACGTCAATCGCGGAAAACTGACATCTCACTAACAGAATTACAAATAAAATACACTGTATTTCATATCACTTGTAGTTAGTAGGCCTTAGTGGCCTGCCTCAATGTTTTCTATTTTAATACTTTGTGACAACAGCGTTGTCGCTTCATATTTATTTTATACGTGACATGCCATTTTTAAATGTTTTATTTCTGGTGAAGGCACTCTTAGAAGTGGCCGAAATCTAGGTCAATAAGAATTCATTTTTCGCGACCGATGGCTGCAATTGTTTTAATTTTATCTCGTAACGGCCAGCGACAACCGAGCCATCTTTAAAGCTTTAAGCAGTAAGTTCACTTTTGGGAAATAATTATCTGTTGTTTTTTTTTTCATCCACTTGTTTCTCGACGACGGTTCTCATTTCCCGGAGAGTCACAATATTAATGTGCGCTGATACAGATCAACGTCTCAATCTCGCCCTCTTTCTTGTAGCGAACATGTATTATGTCGCCATCACTTAGCTGCTTGAATCCTACTTCACAGGAAACTCTGTTTAATCATTCGCAGATGTTTCGTCAGCTACGTCTTCGCTACCGTTTCTATGAAATTCGTAGCTCATGTAACTCGTCCGTAACTCCAGCAACAGTAAGAAATGTGAAATAGATTACATTCATTGTCAGTGCTCCATTTCATAACTTACGGTATCACTGGGGTCCGTTGGCGGTTAAAATCAACAATGCATTCTTTATGGCCATGTTGTCTTCAATTCGCATCCACACAGAGCAAGAATTATGAAAGGCATACATGAGTTACAGGCGTAATAGCGTACTCTAAACGGAAGTATTCGTTCTGATTTTGCCAGAATCCTTCCGGCTTTGTATTTTATTGTTTCTTCAGAAATCTCCGCAGACTGCATGACCAACAACCTGACTATCGGGAACGTGCTTCTTTCGGTATAAGGGGTATTCCCTCTTTTTTAAACATTTTTATCTTCATGTTGACGAACTAGGATCACATAACAAGTTCAGTACTTCTCGTTTCTTTCATTCTTGTCGTTTCCTATTTTTCTAGTAGTCCATCGTGTTATATTTTACTGCCCTCCGTCCATGGTGCTCTTGATTTCTTATTTCATCCATCTTGAAAATCTTCTAGTATTTTATTTAAAAAAAAACATTTGTGTGTGTTACGTCCGATTCTTTGATATTGTTTCTTCCTATTCCTTTTCATATTTCTGTAATCCATGCGGTTGTCGATTTCTTTGCCCAGAAATACACGAATATTTGTTTCGTTAGCGTGTTCTGATTCATTCGGTAGAGGTGTCTAAATACGATTAATCTTCGTTTCGCATTACTTCTGATAGTATTGTAGTCGTCTCCAAATTGTCCCTCTTCTCTACGCAGCAAACAATGCTGTGAACTTCCTTCGTACCCTTTGCGTTCAACATTTACTAAGCGGAATAATGGGACTACATCCTACCCACAAAATCACCCTCATACCTTAACACCACCTCTTCCATATTTTACTGTAGCATTAAACATAGTGGCGGGTAATGTTCTCCACATACCCGCGAAACCCCAAACACTTCAATCGGATTGCCACAGGGCAGAATGTGGTTCTTCACTCCAAGCGGCCCATTTGCAGTCATCTACTGCTCTCTTGCTCTGCTTTTGACAAAACACCAAGTGACACAAAGCATCAGACAACAGTGAATTGAGGCTTTGGAGAACCTACTTGACCATTGCACCCCTTTCCTTTTAACTCGCTATGCACGGTCACGGTCATTACACAATCTGTATTGCTGGTAGTATTTTGGAACTCACGAGTGTATCCCTCTGACATTTTTTTACAAGCACGCTCCTTTTTGTATGGGTTACAACACCAGTTTGTGCCGTAGTAACGAACAATTTCGTTCTTATGCGGAAAGGACTAAATACTGTACTTAATACACATCTTTTCCAGAGAACTGACTTTAGCTCAAAGGATCGTTTTGAGTAGACTTCTATAAGTTTGTAAGTTGAGAGGGACAAAGATTCAGTTTTCTGCGTATCAAACATTCACAAAACTTTTTGGCTTTTCCCGAATTCCACCAGTTTTCTAATATCTCTGCCGGCACTTCTCAATATATCGTAAGTAAGGTTCCAGTTGTGTTGTTGTTGTGGTCTTCAGTCTTGAGACTGGTTTGATGCAGCTCTCCATGCTACTCTATCCTGTGCAAGCTTATTCATCTCCCAATACGTACAGCAGCCTACATCCTTCAGAATCTGTTTAGTGTATTCATCTCTTAGTCTCCCTCTACGATTTTTACACTCCACGCTGCCCTCCAATACTAAATTGGTGATCCCTGGATGCCTCAGAAAATGTCCTATCAACCGGTCCCTTCTACTTGTCAAGTTGTGCCACAAACTCCTCTTCTCCCCAATCCTATTCAATACTTCCTCATTAGTTACGTGATCTACCCATCTAATCTTCAGGATTCTTCTGTAGCACCACATTTCAAAGGCTTCTGTTCTCTTCTTGTCCAAACTATTTATCGTCCATGTTTCACTTTAATACATGGCTACACTCCTAAAAAATACTTTCAGAAACGACTTCCTGACATTTAAATATTTACTCGATGTCAACAAATTCCCCTTGTTCAGAAACGCTTTTCTTGCCATTGCCAATCTACATTTTATATCCTCTCTACTTCGACCATCATTAGTTACTTTGCTCCCCAAATAGCATAACTCCTTTATTACTTTAAGTGTCTCATTTCCTAATCTAATGCCCTCAGCATCACCAGACTTAATTCGACTACATTCCATTATCCTCGTTTTGCTTTTGTTGGTGTTCATCTTATATCCTAACTTCAAAACACTGTCCATTCCGTTCAACTGCTCTTCCAAGTCCTTTGCCGTCTCTGACAGAATTACAATGTCCTCGCCGAACCTTAAAGTTTTTATTTCTTCTCCCTGGATTTTGATACCTACTCCCAATTTTTCTTTTGTTTCCTTTACTGCGTACTCAATATACAGATTGAATAACATCGGGAAGAGGCTGCAACACTATCTTACTCCAACCACTGCTTCCCTTTCATGTCCCTCGACTCTTATAACTGCCATCTGGTTTCTGTACAAATTGTAAATAGCCTTTCGCTCCCTGTATTTTACCCCTGCCACCTTCAGAATTTGTAAACAGATTATTCCAGTCAACATTGTCAAATGCTTTCTCCAAGTCTACAAATGCTAGAAACGTAGGTTTGCCTTTTCTTAATCTAGCTTCTAAGATAAGTCGTAGGGTCAGTATTGCCTCAAGTGTTCCCATATTTATACGGAATCCAAACTGATCTTCCCCGAGGTCGGCTTCTACCTGTTTTTCCATTCGTCTGTACAGAATTCGTGTAAGTATTTTGCATCCGTGACTTATTAGACTGATAGTTCGTTAATTTTCACATCTGTCAACGCCTGCTTTCTTTGAGATTGGAATTATTATATTCTTCTCGAAATTTGTGGGTATTTCGCCTGTCTCATACATTTTGCTCACCAGATGGTAGAGTTTTGTCAGGACTGGCTCTCCCAAGGCTATCAGTAGTTATAATGGAATTTTGTCTACTCCCGGGGCCTTGTTTCGACTTAGGTCTTTCAGTGCTCTATCAAATTCTTCACGCAGTAGCGTATCTCCCATTTCATCTTCATCTACATCCTCTTCAATTTACATAATACTGTCCTCAAGTACATCGCCCTTGTATAGACCCTCTATATACGCCTTCCACCTTTCTGCTTTCCCTTCTTTGCTTAGAACTGGGTTTCCATCTGAGCTCTTTATATTCATACAAGTGGTTCTCTTTTCTCCAAAGGTCTCTTTAATTTTCCTGCAGGCAGTATCTATCTTACCCCTAGTGAGATACGCCTCTACATCCTTACATTTGTCCTCTAGCCATCCCTGCTTAGCCATTTTGTACTTCCTGTCGATCTCATTTCTGAGACGTTTGTATTCCTTTTTGCCTGCTTCACTTACTGCATTTTTATATTTTCTCCTTTCATCAATTAAATTCAGTATTTCTTCTGTCACCCAAGGATTTCTACTAGCCCTCGTCTTTTTACCTACTTGATCCTCTGCTGCCTTCACCACTTCATCCTTCAAAGCTACCCATTCTTCTGCTATTGTATTTCTTTCCCCCATTCTTGTCAATTGTTCCTTTATGGTGGTGGTGGTGGTGGTGGTGGTGGTGGTGGTGGTGGTGGTGGTGGTGGTTAGTGTTTAACGTCCCGTCGACAACGAGGTCATTAGAGACGGAGCGCAAGCTCGGGTTAGGGAAGGATTGGGAAGGAAATCGGCCGTGCCCTTTCAAAGGAACCATCCCGGCAATTGCCTGAAGCGATTTAGGGAAATCACGGAAAACCTAACCAGCTTACGGCGGCGGCGGAGATCCTGGAAAAAAAAAGAAGGTTCAAATGGCTCTGAGCACTATGGGACAACTTCTGAGGTCATCAGTCCCCTAGAACTTAGGACTACTTAAACCTAACTAACCTAAGGACATATCACACATCCATGCCCGAGGCAGGATTCGAACCTGCGACTGTAGCGGTCGCGCGGTTCCAGAGTGAAGCGCCTAGAACCGCTCGGCCACACCGGCCGGTAGCAACAGTCGAGACGGACAGCTTAAAAGTCCTTGATGGAGTTGTTAATAACATGGGCAACTCCCATTCGCACCTTCCTCACATTTACTAGTAAGGGGACCCAGTTAACAGCCTGTCAAAAACTTAACACAGGTCAAGCGTGTAAACAGGAAGAAGGTGTATTGAACTGTGAAAAAAAAAGCAAAAGAGAAACAGTGAATGGTCTAAGCTCAAGAGTGCAACACAGAAAAGTGTGGTTGAGCCACGGCTTCCACGTCCAAAACTCCATTGTCTCACATTTTTTTCCGCCGTTCGTTTCCAAGAGTGGTGTTCATTCTGCACAACTACTCTGTTAGCGGCCGAAAGCAAGTCGCTTTCGAATGGGAATTTGATGACAAGGCGACAAGTCAACCAAATCCACCGGAAAACACGTCTGGTGTGTTATACATGGCATTGGTGACAGTACGTGTCTCATATGATAGAAACCTCTTACCGACGCACCTAACTTGTGCGCTTGGTAACTGAGATGTCTCCATGTCTCCTCGCCCGATTTACCTGTTTAACTAGAAATCAGTAAGAAAATGCTTTCTGGATAAAACCTGAAAATAAAAAATCAAAGAAATCAGTCAAATATTTTATCAAACGATTGGTGTAAAAGAGATAAGTAGATTAGAGCCTTTGAATGATGCTCGAAATCATGAACAGAAAATGAGGTGTACCAAACGTTTCCTTCATTTTTTTTCATACATTTAGACAATCATTACACAAAAAGTTTGATTTTCTTTTCAAAAACTTTATATGCTTTACTTTTACAGACTATTTAGATTGAAACGCTTGGCCTTAACACTGACTGCTGATGAATTACGTTAGCATCATCAAAAATATCTGTAAAATTCGATGGTTCGTTGTAATTTGTTAGGAATTTAATGTGTGCGATATACTGGGATAAATGTGTATACACCTAAAGATCAAGTTCATTGGCAAGACCTTAAAAATATATTTAGCGATGCCGTGTAGACAGTACACACAAAATTTAGTGTACAGAATTGTAACTGAGTCACTTAAAATGTAATGAGTATCGGGGATCGAACCCACGACCTTCCAACAGCACTTAATCACGAGAAGCTAACGCTACTTTTACATCACAGCTAGCTGTTATTTCTGCATGTCATTTATTTCTGCATGACAATCTGTGCATTTACCTGGGTGTTTATGGTATTTACAACGGGAAGCCACCACGTTTGGAACGCAGATTTACTGCAAACTTCGTACGCTTGTAGTACTCCATTAGAATAACAAAATGTGTAAGCAGTAACGCGTACTTCTCAAGCGCTATTGAGAAAATCGCAAGATATTTTCGGTCGCCAAATATACACTCCTGGAAATTGTAATAAGAACACCGTGAATTCATTGTCCCAGGAAGAGGAAACCTTATTGACACATACCTGGGGTCAGATACATCACATGATCACACTGACAGAACCACAGGCACATAGACACAGGCAACAGAGCATGCACAATGTTGGCACTAGTACAGTGTATACCCACCTTTCGCAGCAATGCAGGCTGCTATTCTCCCATGGAGACGATCGTAGAGATGCTGGATGTAGTCCTGTGGAACGGCTTGCCATGACATTTCCACCTGGCGCCTCAGTTGGACCAGCGTTCGTGCTGGACGTGCAGACCGCGTGAGACGACGCTTCATCCAGTCCCAAACATGCTCAATGGGGGACAGATCCGGAGATCTTGCTGGCCAGGGTAGTTGACTTACACCTTCTAGAGCACGTTGGGTGGCACGGGATACATGCGGACCTGCATTGTCCTGTTGGAACAGCAAGTTCCCTTGCCGGTCTAGGAATGGTAGAACGATGGGTTCGATGACGGTTTGGATGTGCCGTGCACTATTCAGTGTCCCCTCGACGATCACCAGAGGTGTACGGCCAGTGTAGGAGATCGCTCCCCACACCATGATGCCGGGTGTTGGCCCTGTGTGCCTCGGTCGTATGCAGTCCTGATTGTTGCGCTCACCTACACGGCGCCAAACACGCATACGACCATCATTGGCACCAAGGCAGAAGCGACTCTCATTTCTGAAGACGACACGTCTCCATTCGTCCCTCCATTCACGCCTGTCGCGACACCACTGGAGGCGGGCTGCACGATGTTGGGGCGTGAGCTGAAGACGGCCTAACGGAGTGCGGAACCGTAGCCCAGCTTCATGGAGACGGTTGCGAATGGTCCTCGCCGATACCCCAGGAGCAACAGTGTCCCTAATTTGCTGGGAAATGGCGGTGCGGTCCCCTACGGCACTGCGTAGGATCCTACAGTCTTGGCGTGCATCCGTGCGTCGCTGCGGTCCGGTCCCAGGTCGACGGGCACGTGCACCTTCCGCCGACCACTGGCGACAACATCGATGTACTGTGGAGACCTCACGCCCCACGTGTTGAGCAATTCGGCGGTACGTCCACCCGGCCTCCCGCATGCCTACTATACGCCCTCGCTCAAAGTCCGTTAACTGCACATACGGTTCACGTCCACGCTGTCGCGGCATGCTACCAGTGTTAAAGACTGCGATGGAGCTCCGTATGCCACGGCAAACCGGCTGACACTGACGGCGGCGGTGCACAAATGCTGCGCAGCTAGCGCCATTCGACGGCCAACACCGCGGTTCCTGGTGTGTCCGCTATGCCGTGCGTGTGATCATTGCTTGTACAGCCCTCTCGCAGTGTCCGGAGCAAGTATGGTGGGTCTGACACACCGGTGTCAATGTGTTCTTTTTTCCATTTCCAGGAGTGTATATACCTGTGCGTGGCCATTTTTACTATGAAGCGCTGACAGCCGAGTGGTTGGCGCTCAAGCTGCTGGATCGCTGGATCGAGTTCCGTTCGTTCAGTTTTATTTTTTAAATCTCTAACACAGTCATTTTCTTTACTATTTATATTACTATTGATATAATGGGAAAATACATGTAATCGGGTGGGCTTTTATTAAATTTGCAACGTCATTTTGGCAGTCTACAAATTTTTATTATTACAAATAGCAATGATGCTGTAATTTACCGTCTAGTAAGGTCATCCGAAGACCAGTATCAGTTGCAAAGCGATTTAGAAAAGATTGATCTATGGTGTGGCAGGTGGCAGTTGACGCTAAATAACGAAAAGTGTGAGGTGATCGACATGAGATCCAAAAGAAATCCGTTGGAAATCGATTACTCGATAAATAGTACAATTCTCAAGGCTGTCAATTCAACTAAGTACCTGGGTGTTAAAATTACGAACAACTTCAGTTGGAAAGACCACATAGATAATATTGTGGGAAGGCGATCCAAAGGTTGCGTTTCATTTGCAGGACACTTAGAAGATGCAACAAGTCCACTAAAGAGACAGCTTATACTACACTCGTTCGTCCTCTGTTAGAATATTGCTGCGCGGTGTGGGATCTTTACTAGTTGGCATTGACGGAGAACATCGAAAGGATGCAGAAAATGGCAACTCGTTCTGTATTATCACGTAATAGGGGAGAAAGCGTGGCAGACACGCGAATTGGGATGTAAGTCATTACAGCAAAGACGTTTTTCGTCGCGGCGAGATCTTTTTACGAAATTTGAGTCACCAACTTTCTCTTCCGAATGCGAAAATATTTTGTTGAGCCCAACCTACATAGGTAGGAATGATCATCAAAATAAAATAAGAGAAATCAGAGCTCGAACAGAAAGGTTTAGGTGTTCGTTTTTCCTGCGCGCTGTTAGGGAGTGGAATGGTAGAGAGATAGTATGATTGTGGTTCGATGAACCCTCTGCCAAGAACTTAAATGTGAATTGCAGAGTAGTCATGTAGTTGTAGATGTAGTGTAATATTCATAACTACCGAGTAGTAAACGACCAAATGCATAAAGAGATACTGAAAATGTATGCTTGCCCGTGTCTTCAAAATCGTTCGTATTTAATCGAAAGAGAACGAGAAACTGCTTCTCGTGAAGTCGTTATTAAAATACATTCGATACTGCATGACCAATGATCAGCGCCCATATTTAAGGAAATGCTGCGTTTTGCATGGTTTGCTTCAGAATTATCGGCTGAAAGAGAGGTTTTTGAGAATGTCAACGAGGTTTGTTTTTCCACGGAAAACCTCAAAGGCCTTGCGTGTGCGGAAGCATAGCATTTATTCAATGCAGCTTTATTTTTCATGTTTTTACGAAAAATACCATAGTAATGTCGAAAACGACGATTAATTCTACATCTTTCGAAAGCCGTCTGTGCCGGTCAACACTTGGAGGTAACAAGTCGTTTTGGGCTCCTTCCAGGTATAAGGGATTTCTCAAATCACAGACAAGCATACATTTTCAGTATCACTTTATGCGTTTTTCCGTTTACTAGTCGGTAGTTACGAATAATTACATTATTTGTGATAATAAAAATCTGTAGACTGCCAAATAACATTTTAAATTTATTAAAAGTTCACCCGATTACACGTATTTTTTTCCATTACATCAACTGCAATATAAATAGTAGAGAAAATGACTGTGTTAGAGATTTTTAAAAAAAAAAAAAAAAAAAAAAACAACTGACGAGCGGGACTCGATCCAATCACCAGTGATTACGGGGCTTGAACGCTAACCACTTTTTTTTTCGATATTGTTCGTTGCGTTTGGTCTAAGCGGACGTCACAAGACATCGATTTCAGTTGATCGTTGACTCCTTGACTCAGTTTTTTTATTACATAGAGCACGCAGCCCTCTGACCGAACACGCTGAGCTACCGTGCCGTCTCCACTCGGCTGTCGGCGCTTACTGGTTAAAACGGCCACGCGCAGGTGTATATACTTGACAATATCTGACGATCGAAATTATCTTGCGAATTTGTCAATAACGCTTGAGAAATACGCGCTACTGCTTACACATTTTGTTGTCCTCATTGAGTACTACGAGTGTACGAAGTTCACAGTAAATCCGCGTTCCAAACGTCGTAGCCTCCCCTTGTTAGTCATGTAGTCAGTCATTCTTCCGCATTTAATTTATTGATGAGACAGTCGAATGCTCCTCTGCGGCCCGCATCTCGTTGTCGTGCGGTAGCTTTTTCGCTTCCCGCGCCCGGGGTCCCGGGTTCGATTCCCGGCGGGGTCAGGGATTTTCTCTGCTTCGTGATGGCTGGGTGTTGTGTGTTGTCTTTAGGTTAGTTAGGTTTAAGCAGTTTTAAGTTCTAGGGGACTGATGACCTTAGATGTTAAGTCCCATAATACTCAGAGCCATTTGAACCATTTTGCTCCTCTGCTCATTCACGTGTATTTGAAGAATTTGTGTTGTGATCTTTGTAGTTGACGATACACTCAGTCGCAAAAGTATTCGGACAGTGAGGGAAGTTTCACAATGAGTACTCGAGAAACACTGACTATGAAACCCAAACATATTTATTAGCAATTTATTTGCGTAACAACATTAATTACAAAAGAATTATTGTATTATTTCGTTTCCAAAACATAAATAAAATTAACAACAAAAATGAAACATCCTGCACACCCTGCTGCTACAAAAGTATTCGGACACTGTCCAAAAAAATGTTCAAAAGTTGTACGACGAAAATGTCAACACCTTGTGGGTCCACCTTTCATTTTCAATACCTCCTCCATTCTACTAGGCATACTTTCCACGAGTTTTTTGGTGGAATCTGGGCCTATATTTGCCCATTCTTGGCGCAGTTTCTCTTTCAAGGTCTCCTTCGTATAGATGTTGTCCGCGCGGAGGGTCCGTTTCAATTTATCGCACAAATGTTCGATTGGGTTAAGGTCTGGTGATTGGGGAGGGGGGTGCAATACTTTCGGACAATTGAAGAGCAACCACATTTGTACAATATGCGCGGTATGCTTGGGATCATTATCCTGATAAAAAATGAAAGTTGTTCGCAATACCTAGATGTCGTGCACTCTGCTTCAAGTGTCCTCGCAGTACATTCAAATACGCTTCCTTGTTCATCGTATCATCAATGAACACTAAATCACCCACACCATTGCCGGACGTGCATGCCCACACCATGATGCTCCCAGCGCCAAACTTTACTGTTGGTTTGAGGTTCCTGGGATTCAGCTCTTCATTGGTCTTTCGCCACACGTTTGCCTTTCCGTCGCTTTGCCATAATGCAAATTTACATTCGTCGCAAAATATCACTCGGTTCCATCAAGCCTGATCGTATTCGGCGTATTCCCTCTGAAACTGCATACGTTTCTTCTGGTTCACTGCATTTAAGAATGGCTTTCGCCGTGCCATTCTACCATGGTACTGCGATCGTCGCAGTACCCCCCGCAAGATTTCGGGATGAACTTTTATACCAGTGTCTCCCTTCACCTCACTTGCAATTCGTGTGGCAGATATTTTCGGATTCTGTTGTACCTTTCGCACAATCACACTTTCATCTCTCTGTGAAAATGTCCGTGGCCGTCCTGTACTGCAACGGCATTCCAATCGGTCTTCGTTCTCGAACCGTTTAACAATGTCATGAGCTGTACTTTTCTTCATGTTCACTACTGCGGCAATTTCCCTGCAGGTTTTCCCCTTCGCGTGATGATAAACGACAAGGTGCCTTTGCTCGAACGTAGAACACTTCCCTCTGCGTCCCATCGTCGACCTGCACAGGCTGGCGATACGTGTTTACTAATCATCGCTATCGTCTCGCGGAAACGTCGGACACACTGCAGCCGCTTCACCCTCTGTGCGTCTCGGAATGAACTATTCTCTCACGGTGTCCGCCTTTGTCCGAATACTTTCGTTGCACCTTCCCATGCCGTTTTCAGGAAATACTACGTAACAGACACATGTCCAATAACAATTCTTCCTATTTGACTCGTGTTTAACGTTGTGACATCGTACCCGGAGTCCCAAATACATTACAAAGTGCGATTTCTGTATTTGTTCATGCGGAAAACTGCAAAATTATGCACCGTTACGTGCTGTCCGAATACTTTTGCGACTGAGTGTATTTATGAAATTCTCCATGCAGATTCCTCACTTTGTAAATTTCGTGAAGAGCATGCCTTTTCGCTTTATTTTCTTAAGTAAACCTAACGCTGAAGCCTTACTCTCAAGCTACAGTATTCTACCAGTTAGGGACGCAGTTTTATAGCAACAGCTGGTTGTCTATAAGCAGCCGTCTTGTAGCGCGACATGGATGCTCCCACACAGGACACCCAAGGTTTTCGCCTGATGCTGCTGCTTCGCTGGAGTGTCGCGTATCCAGAAGTCGCTCGCTGTCGTTCGCTCCTGTCGCTCACGTAGGACACAGCCTTAGAAGGGCATCGCGGTTCTGACCTCCGTCGAGGCGTGAAAAGATGGGGTGGAAAGTGAGTCAGAGGGGAGGTAACGACGTTCCATCTTGCGACACATCCACGGGCCGTTGGGCAGAGTTGTGGTGAAATTTGGTGGCAGTGTGACACCATTAACCCATTCTCCACCTCAAACGAATTTCTCTGTCCCTTTTGTTTTGCCTGTGTCGTGATCTTGCTGTTTGAACGCGGTCGAGCCCAAGTATGACGTCGCAGGCCCCATGCGTTTGCATCATAACAGAGGAGTCCGCGGCTCGTGGTCTTGCGGTAGCGTTCTCGCTTCCCGCGCACGGGGTCCCGGGTTCGATTCCCGGCGGGGTCAGGGATTTTCTCTGCCTCGAGATGACTGGGTGTTGTTTGTCTTTCATCATCATTTCATCCTCATTCCCTCGCTAGTCGCCGTAGTGGCGTTAAGGAATCCTTCGAAGGATCTCCCGGCCACCAATGCCATACGCTCGTTAATTAATAACAGAGCAACGTTGTAGGCACTTTTGAGCCAAACTTTAAACTTACACACCGCAGTGGGAAACAATTACTGTGTTTGGAAACAGTGATCCTTTAAATGTGTTTCACGATACAGCAAACTGTCACTGACAAAATACAAATATTCGCAAACATTTTCTACTCGGGTACACATAACAAAAAATTGCCAACTTACTTAGGAAACCAACGTAAACAAACGTTTCTCCACGAAAAACAAACTTCGCGACCGCTGACTAAGTGTACTCAACTGACTGTCAAGCTGGTAGAAAAGAATTCATATAACGTAGAAATTGAGGTATGCATGTCAGCTTTGACCAGAGACGCAGTGAATTTGCTTGGGACGACGTAATGCCATGGCTTTGTTTCAAAACATATGAGGTGCGACAACAAAGTAATGAGACTGATTTTCTTTGCAAGATGTGGCAACCCTGCACGCTTGCATAGGCAAAATATCTTTGACCTTGGTCTATAAGCTGCTTCTAGTCCAAGCGGCACATCAATGTTGTGAGTTGTGCTGTAATAACTAAACACGTGTTTGTGTCTCTCGCCACGACAATTGAACCGCATAATATAGCGCAACGATATGCCATTTCTTTTTGCATTAAATTGGGCGAAGACTCGACGACAACAGTAAGCTTCAGAAGGGTTCTGGAGAGGAGGTTATGTGAATAGCTCAAGCTTTTCGTTGGCATAAAATGTTTAGTGAAGACAGAACGAAAAGGCTCGCATGTCGAAGTCAAAACTGAAATGCATGCTTCCTAGTTTCTTTGATTCCATGGGGTTTGTTCATAAAGAGTGGGTGCCTCCTGGACAAACAGTTAACAAATATTACTACAAAGAAATTCTAGAAAGACTGCGTAAAAGAGTACTTCGTGTTCATGGCAACACTGCTGATAATTGGGTTCTGCATCACGATAATGCGCCATCCCATACTGCTCTGTCAGTAGAGCAATTTATAACCTCAAACAAATTTCAGTACTATCACAGCAAGCTTATTTACCAGATATCACTCTGTGCGACATTTTTCTATTTCCAAGAGTCAAAACGGCGGTCAAGGAACACCATTTTCAAACAACACAAGATGTCCAAAAAGCTGTGACGAATGTCTTGGAGTATATTACAGAAGATGAGTTCCAGAAATGTTACCATCAACGGCAGAAGCGCTGGAAAAAGTGTGAGCAATCAGAAGGGAACTACTTTGAAGGAGACAACACTAAACTCGACTAAAACGGTAAGCAAAATTTTTTTCACATCAATCTCATTACTTTATTGTCGCACCTCGTAAGCATAACGGAATGTTTCAATTACAACTCACTGAAATGGGAACAGAACTATTTCGTGCTACAACGGAAACGCTCAGCGACAAATTAATAGGAGAAACGAATCGAGAGTCGTACAAAAGCTTTGTACATATATGTAATAACGCTACACGGAATGAAAGAGAAGAAAGACATTTATCGTAAAGAAAAACAGTTTGATTTATCGACGAAGTATTCGAATTACTGCCGAAATGGAGTATGAAATATTTTGTTTCTCTTGCCATAATAAAAAAAAAATAATTTAATTGGAAATCGTTGAAACCACAACAAATAACGCTACAAAGAAAAACAGTTCAAATACTGACCGAGAAGTGACATCACTGGCGCCATTACTACTAAATCACTGATAAAAGACGACGTCTGGCATAGCAAATTCCTCTCGGGAGAAAGAAGGTTTGTCTGCCTTTTATGTCTGCTCCTCACGACGCTTCACTGAAACTGCCCTTGGACTTAACGTCATCTGCGATCAGGCCATAACGGACTGACGGAGCCTTCGCTCCTATATGGGCGTTTAGATGCTGCAGTATCTCACGTCCCCTAGCAGCGATCCTACACTTTCCGCGTTTAACGTAACCGCATTCCTCCTATTCGATTTTTTCCACAACTGACTAAGCGTCATCGCGCTTGCTGTTCGAAGGTGTGTTGCAACATCCTGTGTTCCAGACGTTCTTTACGATTTCTTCATCCTTATTTGCAAACATGAGCGTGGAGCTGTCAGCGGTATAAAAACCGTGCTCTTCAACCAATAACTTTAAAAAAGCGTAATGTCGAAACAGTACAGTATAATATGAACATGCTTCATTGAAGAAACACACACACACACACGAGAGAGAGAGAGAGAGAGAGAGAGAGGAAAATGCCTCAGAAAATATTTGGCTGACAATGGAACTGACCATTATTAACGAACAAGAAATGCTGGTGGAAGTTTCCTTAAAAATTATTTTCGTTTGATTTTGAACTCATACTGGCTTCGTCGGTTGGTTGTAACTTCGCTCTTATTTAGCTTTGTGTGACTGTGCTCATTTCCACCTGCGCGAGAAACCAAACATATCTGCCTGTGAAAAAACATGAATTTGACCCTGTTCTAAAATCTTTCTAAAAACGTGCAAACTGATTAAATCCTGAACTTTACTATTAATCTCTTTAATTTTACAAAGTTTTCCCAGTGAGTTAATGATCTATCTAATAATGCTGTTTATGAAACGGTCTCTGTCCCTTAATTATATTCGCAGAAAACTGATCCACAAATCATAATATCTTACCTCGTGCTGTAATTGCTTGCAAACGCGATGCTTGCTGGTATCTGCGGACGAGCTGCAAATTTGTAATTACAGTTGCAGAGCTTAGTGTAGTGCTCCTGACAACAAGTAAATTACACTACTGGCCATTAAAATTGCTACACCACGAAGATGACGTGCTACAGACAACGAAATTTAACCGACAGGAAGAAGGTGCTAAGATATGCAAATGATTAGCTTATCAGACCATTCACAGAAGGTTGGCGCCCGTGGCGACACCTACAACGTGCTGACATGAGCAAATGTTCCAACCGATTTCTCATACACAAACAGCAGTTGACCAGCGTTGCCTGGTGAAAGGACAACGAATGCGTTCCATCAGGTTTCCGACTTTGATAAGGGCGGATTGTAACCTATCGCGATTGCGGTTTATCGTATCGCGATATTGCTGCTCGCGTTGGTCCAATGACTGTTATCAAAATATGGAATCGGTGGGTTCAGGAGGGTGATACAAAACGCCGTGCTGGACTCCAACGGCCTCGTAACTAGCAGTCGAGACGACAGGCATCTTATCCGCATGGCTGTAACGGATTGTGAAGCCACGTCTCGATCCCTGAGTCAACAGATGGGGACATTTGCTAGGCAACAACCATCTGCACTAACAGTACCACGACGTTTGCAGCAGCAAGGACTATCAGATCGGAGACCATGGCTGCGGTTCCCCTTGACGGTGCATCACAGACAGGAGCGCCTACGATGGTGTACTCAACGACGAACCTGGGTGCAGGAATGGCAAAACGTCATTTTTTCGGATGAATCCAGGTTCTGTTTACAGCATCACGTTGGTCGCATCCGTGTTTGGCGACATCGCGGTGGTCGCACATTGGAAGCGTGTATTCGTCATCGCCATACTAGCGCATCACCCGGCGTGATGGTATGGGGTGCCATTGGTTACACGTCTCGGTCACCTCTTGTTCGCATTGACGGCACTTCGAACAGTGGACGTTACATTTCAGATGTGTTACGACCCGTGGCTCTACCCTTCATTCGATCGCTGCGAAGCCCTACATTTCATCCGGATGATGCACGACCGCATGTTGCAGGTCCTGTACTGGCCTTTCTGGATAAAGAAAATGTTCGACTGCTGCCCTGGCCAGCACATTCTCCAGATCTCTCACCAACTGAAAACGTATGGTCAATGGTGGTCGAGCAACTGGCTCGTCACAATTCGCAAGTCACTACTCTTGATGAACTGTGGTATCGTGTTGAATCTGCATGGGCAGCTGTACCTGTACACGCCATCCAAGCTCAGTTTGACTCAGTGCCCAGGCGTATTAAGGCCGTTATTACGGCCACAGATGGTTATTCTGGATACTGATTTCACAGGATCTATGCACCCAAATTGCGTGAAAATGTAATCACAATATATTTGTCCAATTAATACCTCGTTTATTGTCTGCATTTCTTCTTGGTGCAGCAATTTTAATGGCCAGTAGTGTATTTTATATACATCAATTAGTGAGACACTCTTAAATAAAACTGGCGTGGATCGAGAATGTGAAATATTTAAATTATCCGATATTTTATGGAATTTATGACCTAACGCTCAATAACATAGACAGAGGGCAACGTTGATATCGAACTCTTATTATAGCGAATGTATGACAAATAATTAATAAACATGAAAAATACTTAACAGTAAAAATTACTCAATCTTTAATGAACAGTCTAAAGTTCCCTGACAGGGATGTCTCATTCAACAGTGGTTCCAAACTACGCGCGACTGCAATGCAACTAAATAAAAACTGTTACATTCATTCCTGTTCATACGCTTTTCTAGTCACTTTACATCTCGTTTTATTCCAAATCACTAATCAGAACCTTCTCCTTTGTTTCACAATATTCAAACACAAATCATTTTGCTTAAACACAGATGCACTTAACTTCACATGTACATTGGTGGACAAAACAAGCGAGACCCCTCGCCTTTTCGTTATGCTGATCCGCACGGCTTTAAAGTCTGCTACACAGCATAACAGGCAAGGCGACGAAGTACTACCAACATACTATGCACTGGCGTGAAATTGACGAACTATCCCATATTGATGTCGAGCTACATGTGCAGGAAACAGTGGCGTTTTGTAGCACATGTGTTTCGGGACGGTTTTCTCAACTTATCACCAATACCGTGGACTTAAAGATTTGTGTCGTGTTGTTCCCTATGTGCCTATGCTATTGCCACCAGTTTTGTGTAGTACCACGTTGTGTGGCACCATATTCTGCAGTTAACATTAATTTATGGGCATGAGTGCGTATCGGTATGTGAGAAACAGCGTACTGTAATCGAGTTTCGAATTCGAGGAGTTCGTCCACACATGGAACACTCTTTCCTTCAGCATAACAAGGCCAAATGGGTTTTCAGTTATATTTGCGAAAGTAACGCATGGTAAGTGTTGTGGTCGGCAGGAGAGCCAACCATATTGCTAAAGGAGGCCGAAATGCACGCGTTTTAGATCACTCAGGCTGGCGTGAGGTCTGGAACATGACAAGGGAATTAGAATTGAGAAAAACGGACGTAGCTGGTGGAATACTTAACTTTAATCCATTAATGGACAACGTCGCTCTTTATGGGACGTGATTCACAATATCAATAGTACGGATACTGGCGCCTTGCTAGGTCGTAGCAAATAACGTAGCTGAAGGCTATGCTAACTATCGTCTCGGCAAATGAGAGCGTAGAAGTCAGTGAACCATCGCTAGCAACGTCGGCTGTACGACTGGGCGAGTGCTAGGAAGTCTCTCTAGACCTTCGGTGTGGCGGCGCTCGGTCTGCAATCACTGATAGTGGCGACACGCGGGTCCGACGTATACTACCGGACTTCGGCCGATTTAAAGGCTACCACCTAGCAAGTGTGGTGTCTGGCGGTGACACCACAGTAAGTACAGGGTGGTCAGAAATAGTCGTTGCGTGTTGCAGTAGAGCTTGTGGTGCGAAATAATAGTTAGGAAAAAAATTTGATACGTTGAGCCTGTAGTTAAACTACAGAGCGGTCAGAAACGGTTTGAAAATCTTGTAGGCCTCGCGAGGGAGGTTGTTCTGAGAAATAATTGTTAGGAAAGAAATTAGATTGTTCGCCTATAGTTAAACTACAGTGTGGTCACAGTCTGAAAAGCTTGTAGGGTCGTGCAGGGCAGGTTGCGCTGAGAAATAATTGTTAAGAAAAATCTTCCATATGTTCCACCTATAGTCACACCACAGTGTGGTCAGAAACAGTCCGAAAAACTATTAGGGTGTTGCAGAGGTGGTTGTGCTGAGAAGTAACTGTTCGGAAAAAAGAGTTCTATACCTTCCGCCGTTTACGAGTTGTTTAAAATTGTAGTCAGCCAAATCAGGTCGTCACGCTTGCAGATTCAAGCAGCCTGCCAGGGATAGTGTTGTCGAAAGCGATGTTTTTTTCGGTTTCCTCAGACGAAACAAGAGAGCAATACAAATATTAGGCAGCTGACAGAAACAGGGATCAAACTTGAGCCAGTGGCTCATGAGTCACGGGCGCTGCCATGTACGCTATGAGAACAACTGGCTCTATTGCTATTAGCTTGTGTAGCAGAATCGTATCTGACAGTCATCCATCGTATTGACGTTATGGATCGTAGCCGGAAGAGTTCGCTTTGCTGTGTATGTACAGGGTGTTTAAAAACTAACCGGTATATTTGAAACGTCAATACAAACGAAACGAGCAGCGATAGAAATAGACCGTTTGTTGCAATATGCTTGGGACAACAGTACATTTTCAGGCAGACAAACTTTCGAAATTACAGTAGTTACAATTGTCAACAACAGATGGCGCTGCGGTCTGGGAAACTCTATAGTACGATATTTTCCACATATCCACCATGCGTAGCAATAATATGGCGTAGTCTCTGAATGAAATTACCCGAAACCTTTGACAACGTGTCTGGCGGAATGGCTTCACATGTAGATGAGATGTACTGCTTCAGCTGCTCAATTCTTTCTGGATTCTGGCGGTACACCTGGTCTTTCAAGTGCCCCCACAGAAAGAAGTCACAGTGTGGTCAGAAACAGTCCGAATACTGGCGAATAGGGAGGCCAATCCATGCCGCCTCCTGTATGTTTCGGATAGCCCAAAGCAATCACACGATCATCGAAATATTCATTCAGGAAATTAAAGACGTCGGCCGTGCGATATGGCCGGGCACCATCTCGCATAAACCACGAGGTGTTCGCAGTGTCGTCTAAGGCAGATTGTACCGCCACAAATTCACGAAGAATGTCCAGATAGCGTGATGCAGTAATCGTTTCGGATCTGAAAAATGGGCCAATGATTCCTTTGGAAGAAATGGCGGCCCAGACCAGTACTTTTTGAGGATGCAGGGATGATGGGACTGCAACATGGGGCTTTTCGGTTCCCCATATGCGCCAGTTCTGTTTATTGACGAAGCCGTCCAGGTAAAAATAAGCTTCGTCAGTAAACCAAATGCTGCCCACATGCCTATCGCCATCATCAATCCTGTGCACTATATCGTTCGCAAATGTCTCTCGTGGAGCAATGGTAGCGGCGCTGAGGGGTTGCCGCGTTTGAATTTTGTATGGATAGAGGTGTAAACTCTGGCGCATGATACGATATGTGGACGTTGGCGTCATTTGGACCGCAGCTGCAACACGGCGAACGGAAACCTGAGGCCGCTGTTGGATCACCTGCTGCACTAGCTGCGCGTTGCCCTCTGTGGTTGCCGTACGCGGTCGCCCTACCTTTCCAGCACGTTCATCCGTCACGTTCCCAGTCCATTGAAATTTTTCAAACAGATCCTTTATTGTATCGCTTTTCGGTCCTTTGGTTACATTAAACCTCCGTTGAAAACTTCGTCTTGTTGCAACAACACTGTGTTCTAGGCGGTGGAATTCCAACACCAGAAAAATCCTCTGTTCTAAGGAATAAACCATGTTGTCCACAGCACACTTGCACGTTGTGAACAGCACACGCTTACAGCAGAAAGACGACGTAGAGAATGGCGCACCCAGAGACTGCGTTGTCTTCTATATCTTTCACATCACTTGCAGCGCCATCTGTTGTTGAAAATTGTAACTACCGTAATTTCGAAAGTTTGTCCGCCTGAAAATGTACTGTTGTCCCAAGCATATTGCAACAAACGGTGTATTTCTATCGCTGCTCGTTTAGTTTTTATTGCCGTTTCAAATATACCGGTCATTTTTGAAACACCATGTATGTGGTAAGAGGTGCGGTGGGACCAGTAGAGGGACAGGTACGAATGTGGGAATAACGCTCACTTCCACAGCTGTGAACGGAGCGCGTGATCGGTATTCCTGCACCGAATGCGTCGATGCTGCGGGTCGAAATGCCTGGGGGGCGAACACAGTTTAGGAAGCAAGATTTATGAACAGGCTTATTCTGTGTGCGGGTCCGTTTGTGGCCGTTGATAGGCGGTTAAGGGAGTCCGGAAGTTTTGTTGTAAACAACGTTGACAATGGACAACAACGCTACGTGCAGACCGTACAAATTGAGGAAAACGTTCTTCATACGGTTGTAGCAAATCCTACTACCAGCTCTAGGCGCATAGGTAAATCGTTGGGAGTAAGTAAAGGTAATCCGATGTTCTCAAATTACGCCTGAGAAGTAAATATGGTGAAATGTATCCGTTTCTGTGTCTCAGTGGATTACTCACGGAGTAGTATTGGATCTCATACACGACGAAAACTCATTTCTGTACCACCTGCAGGAAGTGCAAAATCTGTTGGAAGACGACTGTCCTTTTCGGAATCTGTAAAACCGGTTGTAGCTAAATCAATGCTCGAAATTCCAGGTTTCGAAAGCAGGTTGTTGTGGAGAGACGAGACATGCTTCACTGGAGAAGGACCATCCATCTCTCGAAACAGCCATGTTTGTAACGGCGAGTATACGCATGGCACGTATTTGAAGTGGTATCATCGTAAGTTTTGCGAGAACATTTGGGCAGGTATCGTGGGCAACTGTCCGTCCCTCTTCCTCCCCGTTTGAACCGACATACGCATTTAGTGTTTCATGTAAATGCCCTTCCGTTGTATTCAGAAGACGTTCCTCTGGTGGTCCATAAGGCGATGTGGTACCAACATGGCGGCCCACCTCCCCTCTTCTGGAGCATCTGGATGTCGTAGCCGTAGAGATGGATTGTCCGAGGTGGTCCAGTTTCCTCTACCCCTCCAGGTTTTCATCAATGGGGATATGTGACGAAGACTGTCTACGCGATTTCAGTAGACACCGAGCCCTTCCCCCCCCCCCCCCCCCCCCCCTCCCCATGGTAGCTGAGAGGCTGCCGGCACGGTACCTCAGCGTGTTCGTTCAGAGGGTAATGTGCCCTCTGTAATAAAAAAAACTAAGTTAATAGATCACCAGTGAACTTAAATGGATGTATTACGACGTCCGCACGAGCATATACAACGAACTAAAGCGAAAAAAAAGTTGTCAGCTGGACAGAATGTCAATCCCAAGGGTCTGGGTTCGATTCCCGGCTGGGTCGGAGATTTTTCCCCATCAAGGACTGGGTGCTGCGTTGTCCTAATCATCATCATTCATCCCCATCGACGCGCAAGTCGCCGAAGTGTCATCAGATCGAAAGATTTGCTCCCGGTGAATGGTCAACACGAAGGGAGGCCCTAGTCACACGACATATACATTTAGTAGACACCGTTAAAAGGCTACTTGCGGGAATAATTTTTAGCCTTTGATTTCTGAAAACTTGCCGACTCCACGACGCAGCGTTGCCACGCTTGCAATCTCACCAGGCGCCATGACATCTCAAAATAATCATTTATTCAGTTACGTACTGCACTTAAGACAAGAATTCTCCAGCTATTTATTTCTAATTTATCATCTACATTGAAGAGCCAAAGAAATGGGCACCCCTGCTTAATATCATGTAGGGCCCACGCGGGCACACACAAGTCCGCAACACGTGGCATGTACTAAACTAATGTCTGAAGCAGTGCTGGAGCAAATTGACACCATGAATCCTGCAGGGCTGTCCACAAACCTGTAAGAGTACGAGGGCGTGAAGATCTCTTCTGGACAGCACGTTATAGTGTATCCCAGATATGCTCAATAGTGTTCATATCTGGGGAGTTTGGTGGACAGCGGAAGTGTTTAAACTTTGAATGTTCCTGGATCCACTCTGTAACAATTCTTGACGTGTTGTGTGTCGCATTTTCCTGGTGGAACTGCCTAAGTCCGTCGGAATGCACAATGGACATGAATGGTTGCAGATGATCAGACAGGATGCTTACGTACGTGTCGCCTGTCAGAGTCGTGTCTAGACGGTATTAGGGGTCCCATATCACTCCAACTGCACACGCCCCGCACTATTACAGAGATTCCACCAGCTAGAACAGTCTCCTGCTGACATGCAGGGTCCATGGATTCATGAGGTTGTCTCCACATTCGTACACGTATGTCAGCTCGATACAATCTGAGACGATACTCGTCTGACCAGGCAACATGTTTCCACTCATCAATAGTACAATGCCGGTGTTGTCGGGTCCAGGCGAGGAGTAAAGCTTTGTGACGTGCAGTCATCAAAGCCCGACTCGCTGATGTTTCGTTGAATAGTTCGGACGCTGACACTTGTTGATGGCCCAGCATTGAAATCTGCAGCAATTTGTGGACGGTTTGCACTTCTGTCACCTTGAACGATTCTCTTTAGTCGTCGTTGGTCCCGTTCGTGCAGGATCTTTTCCCTGCGCGGCGAAGTAGGAGATTTGATGTTTTACCCGATTCCTGATATTCACAGTGCATTCGTGAAATGGTCGTAAGGGAAAATCCCCACTTCATCGCTACCTCGAATATCCTGTGTCCCATCGCTCGTGCGCCGACTGTGACACCACATTCACACTCACATCTTGATAACCTGCCACTGTAGCACCTCCAACCGATCAACAGCAGCACCAGACACTTGTTGTCTTATATAGCCGTTGCCGATCGCTGGGCCGTTTTCTGCCTGTTTACATATATCTGTATTTGAAGCCGCGTGCCTATATCAGTTTCTGGGGCGCTTCAGTGTATTGCTGTCAACCTGTCGTCTTCCAGTAGCGAACGACAATCATGTGTGGGCACTGCTTCTCTCGCTTTATAGACTTAGGATTTTGTGACATTAAAGCTGTTGTCACAGGGAGATCCGAATGCTGCGCTAATTTAACTGCAGAACAAAATGGTTCAAATGGCTCTCAGCACTATGGGACCTAACTTCTGAGGTCATCAGTCCCCTAGAACTTAGAACTACTTAAACCTAACTAACCTAAGGACGTCACACACATCCATTCCCGACGCAGGATTCGCTGCGAGCGTAGCAGTCGCGCGGTTCCAGGCTCTAGCGCCTAGAACAGCTCTGCCACATTTTACCTTACTGTCATACATGACGACCTAAAGGTGAGAAACATAATCGCCACGTTTACTTGAGTCCAGATAGGGAGATGTGATTTTCGAGGCCGCCCCTAACGTGGAGTAGAGAAGTCTTTGACTGGGCGCCGGCCATGTTGCCAGGTTTGGTCCACGACAGGGATTTCATTTCCCCAGTGTCACCTATACCTGGGAGGCTTTCCCGATCCCCCACCTGGGGAATTAATTTCGTCCGTTGTGTTTTCGCTCAAGGTACTGCATTCATCTTCTGTATTCCTCATTGTCGTTTAATTTGGGTTTTCCTCATAATGCCCTCTTTCATTTACATCTACATCTGCGTTATTAAGGCACTGGGGTATCACGCGAAATTCTGAAATTTTTTTCGTCGATTAGTCTGACAATCAGGGTCAATCACGGCGAATGGCTGCGGGCTCGACCCTCGCTGGTACCCAATGAGTTCCGTAGTCTTCTTTCTTTCGTCAGTTTCAGCTAACAAAACGAAGAACTCGTTTGCCTTCTTGAATTCAGGCTCCCATCGACCACACTGGCTAACTTCAATGACAAATAACTCGGGAACGGCGCAACGAATGGGATTTTTGTTTTCGTAACAGTTACTTCTCAGCACAATCTCCCAAGCAACCCCATTAGAAGCTTTCCACACTGTTTCTACCTACCTTGCACACTTTTCAACTGCAACGTCCAAAGCCGGCCGGAGTGGCCGAACTGTTCTAGGCGCTTCAGTCTGGAACCGCGCGACCGCTACGGTCGCAGGTTCGAATCCTGCCTCGGGCATGGATGTGTGTGATGTCCTTAGGTTAGTTAGGTTTAAGTAGTTCTAAGTCTAGAGGACTGATTACCTCCGCTGCTAAGCCCCATAGCGCTCAGAGCCATTTGAACCATTTTTGCAACGTTCAAAACAAATTGCTTTGGTTAAAAACAGAGCATATGACAGGTATTTTGCAGTTCTGCACACATACATACACACACACACACACACACACAGTCCTGAATCACATAAACTGCTACAAAACTAAAGGTCCAGATGCATTAGCGGACAGCTGTCTCACATAAACTTTCAAAATAGATAGATTTGAAACCTACTTTCTCAACACCAGTAAGTCTCACGACTTGCTACTAACATGCCTATTGCAAAACTCAGTATCCCCTCACTATGTCTGTATGCAGGATTCGACGCTGCAGTATTTTGCGAAGTGTGAGTATACCTTTATAGTTTGAGGAACTGCTTAATCCAATCGTTGTCTTTCTAGTATTCAACCTTTTTTAGTGCGTGTTTGGTGATGTCTTCCTAAATTTCTTTTACTTTGGCCGTGGAAATATCGTCTTCACGAATTGCGCTCGACCCCCTTCCACAGTGTGTCCATTGTCAGCTTTAAGGTGGGCCATTTGTCAAACTCATCGATCGCCGGTGCCAATGCAATCGGGCGCGCGAGCATATATAGCATAATGAACTTGAGCCGTCGATCCATTTCGCAGCGAACTACATCAGCAGCTTGCCGTCCAACGTTCCGAGGCTAGTGTACACCATACTGTTAACACTGGTCCTCCTTCCGTTAATCTAGGAGGAAGCGACGTTTAATCTAACTCTAAATAATAATTTCTCCTCATTCTTACAGAACATATGGCCAAGAATATTGCATTTGTCCAAACAGGATATTTTGTACGCAATAAACAGTAATTCTCCTTGCTCTGTGGAGCGTGATGGTGACAACACGTTTTGTGAAATGCTTGTACGTAGTGTAAGAAACACCAACGAATCCTGATTTAAGTTATTTCTTCGTGACTGAATCTTTCATTCTGAGAGAGCTGAATGGCGCTCTGTTTCATTGCTAAAAACCAAAACCGCATAAAATATATTTTTTTTTTAATTCAGAACAATCGGTTTCAAAAGACTATGCTGTCTTCTTGAGGTCTTAAAATTTTTGTTGTTGTAAGACATATTCATTTTACGCTGACCTCACGCAGAAGATATCAAATAGATAAAAATAGCATATTACGAAAGGTTTGTCAGTGCCTTACGTTTTTTAAAAATATTTTAGCGGCGGCAAACCTTTTATAATGTGCTATTTTTATCCATTTTACACCTTGTGCGGGAGGTACCCAATGAAGCAATTAACTCACAGCGTGTGAGGGTACCGATATTGGTAATTTTCGGTATTTGGTCTCTGTTATGACAAATGTTTTTATTTTTTACTAATAACCGCATAAAAAACCGTAACATAACTCAGCCATAGCAGCAGTGCTAAAATGTTTTGTTTTTAAAGAAACTTTTTTAAAGAATGAGCAAGCCTACATTCTTTTATCAATTTTTATTTGTTAAATTAGCATTGGCTTGAAATAATACGTTATTATATAAAATGGAGAAACACAGTAAGTACCACTTTAATATCGATGCCGATAGAAACGAACAAGAATTGGTACAGCATTGGTGAGGCAACAGTGTACCTTATTGTATAGTTAAGATGGATGGGGGGGCCGGGGGGGGGGGGGGGGGAAGGAAAATGAAAGGAGAGAATTACTGTTGTCACCTGTATTGGAACGCCACCCAGGAACAACGGCCACGAGTGAAAATGCGTGTCACACCGGGATTCGAAGGTGGTAAAACATCCGCTTATCAAAATTAATGAATTACTGTGCTGCTAAACCCCGTACATTATTTGATTTTCAAACAGCTGAGCAAAACTCAACGTACTCAGACATTTCTCTCTTTACTTATTCTGATCATCACTAAACTGACACACAATATTTATAGCGCAACGCAGTGTGACTTTCAATAATTCCTACAAATGGATGGCCCTGACTAGCTATAACCTATACCTTTCACGACTCACTTACCTCGCAAAAATCTTCGTTGCTCGAACTACTGCAATACAGCGAGCGCCAATACTGCCAGCTAAATGAAAGATTCTAAGTACTGAAGGCACTAACTACTGATAGGCATAGTTAACAAATGAAAGATTTTGATAGAGAACAAACAATATATTTACCTTAATAGTGTTCAAAAGTAATTTTTTGTATATATATATATCAGTTCATGACATGCAGTCTTACAAATTTACTCTTTCTGATGGACACATGTCCAGATCATCCGCTCTCAAAACTCTGCCAACTCTCTCCCCACATCCACCACTGCTGGCGGCTCACCTCCAACTGCACAACGCTACGCGCTGTTCACATCCAACTGCCCAACACTACAATAGCAAATACACCAACAATGCCAAACAGCCACAGACTGCACACAGCACTGCCATTGATTTTCATACAGAGCGCTACGTTGCGTTACCAATATAAAAACCTAAATAGCCTACTTACAGTGGGGTCCCCTGCGTACTGGGCACGTGCGTTAAGCACCTCGCCATCCTGGACACAGTGTTTGTCACAACCGCGGGGACCATCTCGGCACGCCTCATGGCCGGCAGCTATCTGCCGTCCTTGTCCATTTCCCGCAGGAGGTCGAATGTCACTTTGAGGTATGATGGGACGTCATAGAACGTGGGACAGTATTCCTGCTCTGTCCGCCTATGCCGCAGTCGCCACCTTGTATTCGAGGTCAGCCATCTTGGAGTCTGGTGTCTTACTCAGGCGACATAGTGGGACGGAGCAGAATTACTGACCCACCTTCAAGGACGTAACAGTCCTGCCCAGACCTTTTGTGCTGTCTATAACACTGAGGAATTCCGGCATAGTAGCCCAGACCTGGCATAATGGGACAGGTTCTATGACGTCAGAAGCCAAGTCCCGAAGTACTGGCGCTACGTCGAGACAAAAGATGTTTGTGCGGCTCCAACCCTGTGACATGCTTCCCCTGGTTACTGGGCACTCAGAGGTCTATGGCCACTGCTCCGCCTAGCTCTGAATTCGACTCTCTCCACAAGGGTCTTTATTTAAGGGGACCACACCGTGGTTCAGGTCGAAAGAAGTCGATTTTCGGTTTTCATCATATTTCGATAGATTAAGGTTTTATTTAAGTATCCTGAAAAGGATTTTGATGAAGTTTTTTTTTTGTGTCAACCACTGTCAACGCACCGACTGTCAACTGTAAGCCATGTGGAGATGCCATTATTAGCAAAATAGAATGTGTAGGCCATGTTCAAAAACGTTTGGGAACAAGGCTGAGAAAACTAACTGTTGATATGAGAGGAAAAAAATTATAAGATGGAAAATTGTTAACCGGACAGGGTCGGTTAACTAAAACTGAAATAGAAAACTTGTAGGTATACTATGGGAAGGCAATTAGAAGAAATAAAGAAAATCTGGAGGCAATGAAGAGAGATGTTTGGGCCATATTCTTCCATAAGTCCTCTATGATGATAAGTCATGTCATGGATTGTCTCCATCAGGAGGCAAATACAATAGGGCTAAGGCAACTGGAGAATCTTATTCCCACCAGCATTCTCTTCCTGCTGCTGTTATTGCAGCAATTAAACATGTTTTCAGAGACTTGGTTCATCCTGACCGTCTAAGGAAATGTCTGCATGGGCAGACACAGATCCCAAATTATTGTTTCAACAGCATAATTTGGAACCGCCTTCCTAAAACTGTATTTGTATCAATGCATACAATGAAATTAGGAGTTCATGGCTCTGAGCACTATGGGACTTACCATCTGAGGTCATCAGTCCCCTAGAACTTAGAACTACTTAAACCTAACTAAACTAATGACATCACACACATCCGAGGCAGGATTCGAGCCTGCGACCGTAGCGGTAGCGCGGGTCCAGACTGAAGAACATAGAACCGCTCGGCCACATCGGCCGGCTAAGAGTTCATGATGCTGTTATTATATTCAATTGTGGTAATATTGGAAAGTGTTGCGTACTGAAAAAATCTGGGAATTAATCCAGGTGAAAATATGACAACTGGGCTGCAACATTACGAGACAGGTCTGCATCTAATATGGCCAAGAACGCAAGACAAACATCTAGGAGGTGAAAAAGAAGCTGGAAGACCTGCTAGAGGCCAAAGAAGGGCCATCATATGCAGCACGACAGTTTTAATTAACTGTAAGTAACAAATTTCAAAAGTTTTTTCTTTAAAGTCAATTTCTGCAAAGTAAAATTTTCAGTACATGTGCCCATTATATCAGAAACTATGATAGATAAATGAATGAGATTTTCAGAGACTCTGCATAACATAAGAAGATACCATGGTACTACATTCATTACTACTCCCGTATTAGGAAGTTACAAAAAAACATTTTCTGCAGAAAAAAACTTAATATTTTTTGTTACTAAATTTAAAAAAGTATTTCTTGAAAACTATAAAATGGATAAAGTAGACTGTAGTACAGCTGACTCTATTACCATCATGTAACATAAAGTAAAAATATTAAGGTCCTGCATCAAACAGTTTTTCAGAAATGGGTCAGATACTTGCCTAAATTAATATGGGTTAGATAGGCAGGGTGTGGTCCCCTTAAGCAAAGGTCGAGAGGGAAAGAGAATCTGAGCACACCCTGCACCGTCCCTCCAGAACTGAGAGGTAGGCTGTGGCGTCCCGTCGACGATTGGGCAATGACGGTCGGGGCATAAGCTCTGCTGGGGAGACAAAGTGGACCGTTTAGAGTTCAGGGGAATCATCGCGGCATTCGCCTGTGTTACGGAAATCACAGAAAATTCGAATCTGGACGAGCGGGTAGGGATTGTAACCCAGTGGCTCCCGCTTGGGGTGGCAGGTGTCACCTGAGAGCGGCTGCTGAGTTTCTGGACGAGCGGCAGTGGTGTACACCACGCCACATGTGGGAGAGTGACTCTGTGGCGAACCGGCGACTGCCGGGTCTACGTCAACTGCTGTCTGTGACGCAGGCCTGGGCTAATCTGCTCCAGGACATCCTCTGCCGTCAGTCCCCTCCTCTCATCTCGTCCCACTTCCCGATTTCCAAACCAGCCCGACTTACAAGCAGACACACGGAACCGGGACGCAGTAGATGGCTCAACGACGTACCGGCATGCGCCATTTTATGTGGTCACAGGAACCCTGAAACGGTATCCGTACGAAGCCTCTAACACGCAAACCTCCAGACGTAAGGTACACAGATCGGTACCGAACGTTGTATGTAGTTAGAGTATCAAGAAAAGCTCCGATTTAGTTCTCGCTACAGCCGAACGGGTGTAAAATTTAATTAAAAGTAACACCAGAACTGTCGAAAGCATAACTTTTGAGCTGCTAATACATGTTGCTTCCATGTGGTAGAGCGTTAGATCCTGGTAAGAAGGGTCATAAGTTTAATATCCATGGACGACGATTTTTTTACTGTACTATGCATGGAAGTACTATATGGGACAACGTGTTTATGACAAGGGCCTTCCACATTTAGCGTTTTCTTAACCACCATAACGCGACCACACCTTAATCACGAAAAACAGCCCCTAGCATAGCACTCCACCTCCCCTGTACTTCGATGTTGGCACTACACACGATGGCATCAATAAACCCAAATCCTTCACTGGCTTGCCACAGGGTCTAGCGTGATCCATCAATCCAAATAACTCGTTTACAACCATCCGCTGGCCAGACGTGTCGCTCTTCACAACACATCATCCGTCACATAAATCTGTCTGCTCAAATGTGTGGCTTCTGAGCAACAAGCTCGGCCATATAGTACCCCATTCTGTTTAACTTTTTGTGCGTGGTCATTCTACTATACTCTGTTCATCATAAGAATAAACCTCATATAAAGATTACAGTATGTATTCTTCCGCCTGTGTTGGAAGATCATTGGATTCCGTTTCACATGGAGCGGAAGCCAAACCGTCTGGAGTAGAGTCAGGTACGGTAATGAGGATACATTTCATTCTCTGCGTTACGCTTACATCGACTCGGCGATGGTAAAAGAGCAAGAGCTGTACAGGCGTATTTAACTTGGACAGCAGTAACCAGGCAAGTGATCCAGCTAACCTGCAGTGATGTGAACATTTGCAGTAAACATGTAAAAAGAGACGTGCATAGAACAATATACACTGAAGTGCAAAAGAAATTGGTATAGGAACGCGTATTCAAATACAGAGATATGTAAACAGCCAGAATACGGCGGTGCAGTCGGCAACGCCTATACAGGGTGGTTCACTGATAGTGACCGGGCTAAATATCTCACGAAATAAGCGTCAAACGAAAAAACTACAAAGAACGAAACTTGTCTGGCATGAAAGGGGAAACCAGATGGCGCTGTGATTGGCCCGCTAGATGGCGCTGCCATAGATCAAACAGATACCAACTGCGTTTTTTTTTTTAAAATAGGAACCCCCATTTTTATTACATATTCGTGTAGTACGTAAAGATATATGAATGCTTTAGTTGGACCACTTTCTTCGCTTTGTGATAGATGGCGCTGTAACAGTCACAAACATAAGGCTCACAATTTTAGACGAACAGTTGGTAACAGTTAGGTTTTTAAAATAAA
The DNA here is from genome assembly GCF_023897955.1 of Schistocerca gregaria. Classification (NCBI taxonomy): domain Eukaryota; kingdom Metazoa; phylum Arthropoda; class Insecta; order Orthoptera; family Acrididae; genus Schistocerca; species Schistocerca gregaria. The sequence goes on along the minus strand of NC_064928.1, from coordinate 191,175,672 downwards.
CAAATATATTACGTAGGTACATTTGATCATATCATTTCGGTTGTTCCAATGTGATACATGTACCTTTGTGAACTTATCATTTCTGAGAACGCATGCTGCTACAGCGTGATTACCTGTAAATGCCACATTAATGCAATAGATATTATAAATGATGTCAGTCAACCTCAAAGCATTTGGCAATACCTGTAACGACATTCCTCTCAACAGCGAGTAGTTCGCCTTCCATAATGTTCGCACATGCTTTGACAATGCGCTGACGCATGTTGTCAGGCGTTGTCGGTGGATCACAATGGCAAATATTTCTTTCCCAACAGAAAGAAATCCGGGGACATCAGATCCGGTGAACGTGCGGGCCATTGTATGGTGCTTCGAAGACCAATCCACTTGTGATGAAATATGCTATTCAATACCGCTTCAACCGCACGCGAGCTATGTGCCGGACATCCATCACGTTGGAAGTACATCGCCATTCTATCATACAGTGAAACATCTTGTAGTAACAACGGTAGAACATTACGTACGAAATCGGCACACATTGCACCATTTAGATTGCCATAAAATGGGGGGGGGGCAATTATACTTCCTCCCATAATGCCGCACCATACATTAACCCGCCAAGGTCACTGATGTTCCACTTGCCGCAGCTCTCGTGGATTTTCCGTTGACCAATAGTGCATATTATGCCGGTTTACGTTACCGCTGTTGGTGAATGACGCTTCGTCGCTAAATAGAAAGCAAGCGAAAAAATGTGTCATCGTCAAGTAATTTCTCTTGTGCCCAGTGGCAGAACTGTACACGACGTTCAAAGTCGTCGCCATGCAATTCCTGGTGCATAGAAATATGGTACGGGTGCAATCGATGTTGATGTAGTTCTGAACACCGACGTTTTTGAGATTCCCGATTGTCACGCAATTTGTCTACTACTGATGTGCGGATTAGCCACGACAGCAGCTAAAACTCCTACTTCGGCATCATTCTCGCGCAGTTTGTCAGCTACTGATGTGCGGATTAGCCGTGACAGCAGCTAAGGCATCTACTTGGGTATCATCATTTGTTGCAGGTCGCTGTTGAGGTTTCACTTGTGGCTGAATACTTCCTGTTTCCTTAGATAACGTAACTATCAGGCGAACGGTCCGGATACTTGGATGATGTCGTCCAGGATACCGAGCAGCATACATAGCACACACTCATTGGGCATTTTGATCACAATAGCCATATATCAACACGATATCGACCTTTTCCGCAATTGGTAAACGGTCCATTTTAACACGGGTAATGTATCACGAAGCAAATACCGTCCGCACTGGCGGAATGTTACGTGATGCCACGTACTTAAACGTTTGTGATTATTACAACGCCATCTATCACAAAGCAAAAAAAAGTGGTCCAACTAAAACATTCATATTTCTTTACGTACTACAGGAGTATGTAATAAAGATGGGGATTCCTATTAAAAAAAAAACGCAGTGGATATTCGTTTGACATATGGCAGCGGCATCTAGCTGGCCAACCATAGCGCCATCTGGTTTCCCCCTTGAAGCTAGACGAGTTTCGTTCTTTGTAGTTTTTTCGTTTGATGCTTATTTCGTGAGATATTTGGCCCGGTCACTATGAATGGACCACCCTGTATAAGACAACAAGTGGATGGCACAGTTTTTCGATCGGTTACTGCTGCAAGAATAGCACGTTATCAAGATTTAAGTGGGTTTGAACGTGGCGGCCTGGAAAAGGTACTGCAAGAGCGGGACCAACGACGACTGAGGACAGTCGTTCAACGTGACAGGAGTCCAACCCTTCCGCTGCAGATTTCTGTGCTGGGCCATCAACAAGTATCAGCGTGCGAAACACTCAACGAAACGTCAATGATATGGGCTTTCGCAGCCGAAGGCCCACTCGTGTACCCTTGGTGACTGCACAACACAAATGCTTTACTCGTCTCCTGGGTCCGTCAACACCGAAATTGGACTGTTGATGACTGGAAACATGTTGTCTGGTCGGACGAGTCTCGTTTCAAATTGTATCGAGCGGATGGACGTGTGCGGGTATGTACAGAACCTCATAGATCCATGGGCTCTGCATATCTGCAGCGAACTGTTCACGCTGATGGAGACTCTGTAGTCTTGTGGGGCGTGTGCAGTTGCAGTGGTTTGGAAACCGTGATACGTCTAGATACGACTCTGATAGGCGACACGTACGTCAGCGTCCTGTCTGATCATCTGCCACCAACCACGTGAAATGTGCATTCCGGTGGACGAGGACGTTTCCAGGAGGACATCCCCGACGTCCAGATTTGCTACAGAGTGGCTCCAGGAACACTTTTCTGAGTTTAAACACTTCCACTGGCCACCAAACTCGCCAGACATGGGCATTATTGAGCATATCTGGGATGCCTTGCAACGTGGTGTTCGGAAGAGATCTCGCACCCGCTCGTACTCTTACGGGTTTATGGACAGCCTCGCAGGATTCGTGGTGTCAGTTCTCTCCGGCACCGCTTCAGACAGCAGTCGAGTCCATGGCCACGTCGTGTTGCGGCACTTCCGCGTGCTCGCGGAGACCGTACAGGATACTAGACAAATGTACCAGTTTCTTTGGCTCTTCAGTGTATAATAGAAGAAAAATAAAGAAACAGTTGCATCACAAGTTCGTAAGTAATAGTAATAGTTAATAATAAAAAAAATAATAAGAACAATAATAAGTACATAATCTCCAGCTAACGAAGTGAAAGCAGACTGCCAAAAGAAGATTGCTGGAGGTGGGAATCCTTAATGCCCCAATGAACACCGTCGAACATGATCGTCCTGGTGATCTTGGTGTTATGGTGGGGGTTTGGCATGATGTTGCCTGTGCGTACTGACCTCCAAATCTTTCAACACTGCATACTCATTGGTCGACGTGTACTACCTCCTCATTTGTGTCTTTCCAGGGGTGTACTCGGCCCTGACTTTATTTTTATGGACGGTACGGCGCGACCGGCATCGAACAGAGCGGATGTGCAGGAGGTCTTACAACTGCTGGCCTGTCCGTTCCACCGACTTGCATCCCAGCAATGTGTTGGCGGGACGTACTGCAGAACTTCCAGTTGCGGCAAACAACCATCCAGCGGTTGTAATCAGCGCTGATGGGAAAACTGAACACCCTACCACAAGAAGTGCTTACCAGCCTTGTGGCCGACAATTGAACATGCAGAGGATGCGTCGTCCTCCATGGTGATGACACTCTATATTAAAAATCGCGTACCGCCTTTTGTGATGTCCAGGGGCCATCACCAATCGCGGTGACTTCAGTATAATTATTGACTTCCAATAAGATTTGAATTTCAGTTCGTCCCATTGCGTATCTCCTTTATTTACCTTCTGCGCTATACTGTAGCAGTTCTTTCTACACTACTGGCCATTAAATTTGCTACGCCAAGAAGAAATGCAGATAATAAACTGATATACATTGGACAAATATATTATACTAGAACTGACATGTAATTACATTTTCACTCAATTTGGGCGCACAGATCCTGAGAAATCAGTACCCAGAACAACCGCCTCTGGCCGTAATAACGGCCTTGATACGACTGGGTATTGAGTCAAACAGAGCTAGGATGGCGTGTACAGGTACAGCTGCCCATGCAGCTTCAACACGATCCCACAGTTCATCAAGACTAGTGACTGGCGTATTGTGACGAGCCAGTTGCTCGGCCACCATTGACCAGACGTTCTCAATTGGTGGGAGATCTGGAGAATGTGCTGGCCAGGGCAGCGGTCGAACATTTTCTGTATCCAAAAAGGCCCGTACAGGACCTGCAACATGCTGTCGTGCATTATCGTGCTGAAATGTAGGGTTTCGCAGGGATTGAATGAAGGGTAGAGCCACGGGTCGTAACACATGTGAAATGTAACGTCCACTGTTCAAAGTGCCGTCAGTGCGAACAAGAGGTGACCGAGACGTGTAACCAATGGCACCCCATACCATCACGCCGTGTGATACTCCAGTGTAGCGATGACTAATTAACGCCTCCAATCTGAGTTCACCGCGATGTCGCCAAACACGGAACCTGGATTCATCCGAAAAAAATGACATTATGCCATTCGTGCACCCAGGTTCGTCGTTGAGTACACTATCGCAGCGCTCCTGTCTGTGGTGCAGCGTCAGGGGTAGCCGCAGCCGTGGTCTCCCGAGCTGATATCCATGCTGCTGCAAACGTCGTCGAACTGTTCGTGCAGATGGTTGTTGTCCTGAAAACGTCCCCATCCGTTGGCTCAGGGATCAAGACGTGGCTCCACGATCCGTTACAGCGATGCGGATAAGATGCCTGTCATCTCGACTGCTAGTGATACGAGGCCGTTGAGATCCAGCACGGCGTTCCGTATTACCCTCCTGAACCCACCGATTGCATATTCTGCTAACAGTCATAGGGTCTCGGCCGACGCGAGCAGCAATGTCGTGATACGATAAACCGCAATCGCGATAGGCAACAATCAGGAGTCGGGAACGTGATGGTACGTATTTCTCCTCCTTACACGAGGCATCAGAACAACGTTTCACCAGGCAAAGCAGGTCAACTGCTGTTTGTGTATGAGAAATCTGTTGGAAACTTCCTTCATGTCAGCATGTTGTAGGTGTCGCCACCGGCGCCAGCCTTGTGTGAATGCTCTGAAAAGCTAATCATTTGCATATTACAGCATCCTGTCGGTTAAATTTCCGCGTCTGTATTACGTCATCTTCGTGGTGTGGCAATTTTAATGGCCAATATAGTATGTATGGTGCAAATATCATGGAGCTACGTTCCTTACGAGTGACACGTCATGTGAAAATAACGTTCGTCTTTAATTTTTGCATGCCAGTCTGTAATACAGAGAAATGGTCGATTTTCATAAGTACCAAGTACATGTTGTCCCAAAAAGAATGACCCGATTTTAATTTGTGATAATATTGAGACTAATGTCACTACGTAACTGAAACAGCGCTAGATGTTATCGTCATGGTCTAGATTTTCAGAAAAAAATTCCGATTACAACTGGTACAAGCTCTTCGGGATAGTGACAAAGTGATGCGAGTAGACTTTAGCAATGTTATTGTGGAGGACATGGACGATGACACTTTTATGTCACTGTTGATATTCAGCGACGAGGCAGCTTTCCATAGTAGCGGTAAGGTTCCCCGTCGTAATGTGCGTATGTGGGGGCTCGAAAATCCTCTTGAAACAATTGAACACGAACTTGATTCACTAAAAGTGAATGTATTTTGTGCTCTTTCGCAAATCAAGGTTTATGTACCTTACGTTTTTTGAAGAAGAAACCGTAACAGGACAATCATATCTTGCAATACTACAGAACTTGTTATTCCCACAACTTGACTCTGACAATTTCATCTATCAGCAAAATGGACCACCACCACACTGGCACAACAACGTGTCCAGTTTCCTCACTGCCAACGTGCCTCAGCGTTGGACAGGGCGTGCAGGACCGAGAGACCAGGCTTTACACTCTTGGTCTCCGAGCTCCCCTGACTTAAAGCCATGTGATTTTTTCCCGTGGGGATATGTTAAACAATGTGTTTACGTTCCTCCCTTACCTCGTGACACTGATGAACTAAAAACCAGAATATCAGCTGCTATAGCTTCAGTGCCAGAAGACACCTTACGCTCAGTTTGGGATGAATTCGGCTATCGGCTAGATGTTGTACACGCAGCCAATGGAGGACATATTGATAATTTATGATGGATTTTTTATAAACTTTGTCTTTACTGAGTAATTTAGTATGCAATTTGCTGGTGTTAAGCTCTTCTGCCTAATAAATAATCCTACAGTATTTAAAATCGGGTCATTCTTTTTGTGACACGCTGTATAATAATAAAAGCGTTAAGTCATGCAGTGTTTTTTATTTTCATGGCAGACTGCAATTATCAACTATTTGTAACAAGGAATGTAGAATCACCGAACATATTAACAGAGAAGCAGCTGAATACTATGCAAAACGAAACAAATTAAATCTTACGTAAATATTTCGATTCTTCCTCCGTATAATCACTCAAAAGCTATGCCCTATTCAGTTGTTTCTCTGATGAACTGTTGGCCGGCTTTCATAACGTGCTGCTTGGTTTTGTAGGTGAACGTTAGCAGGGGACTGATGTGGCTGGAGTTGTCAGGTGGTCGCTGATTAGCTTACATAAATGTGGGAATGAAGTTTTCTTGTCATAACGATGCTCTGATGGAGTGGTCCACAAGTGCTGCAGAAATGGTTAACAATGGCAAATACATAGTATGAATGTAATAAACCAGTACTCGGTCATTCGAGGGGATACGTGCGATAAATGAAATATGGTATCGAGTAAAGGGGTATTGCGTCGGCATGTAAGTGCTCGGTACCTAGAATTATGCATACTTTTTCTGTGTCAGAAGGGTCAACTGCTAGTTAGTTAATGAGTTATTTACATGTTCCGTAGATCATTTGAACGATTGTTTCATTGAAATGACGTGGAAAGAGCCAGTTTACAAGATGACTAGATGGGTACCTGACTAGTGTAGAGCAGGTGGTCTGAAATTCATGCACGAAAGATCGCATTGTTAAAAACAAGCAAGCCTACGAATATCAGTGACCGTGTGCTGGCCACTATGTCGATTGTACCAGACGCGGCATTATTCCAACACGTCCGTCATGGGGGCCTGAAGATGGCGTACTGTAATGCCGAAACTGGTAGCAAAAATAAAATAAAATTGGAAATATAGACGGCTAGAGGCGGTCTTTGATTCGACCCTTTATACTGAACAGCCGACGTTCCGCAACCATTCTGTATAAAGATGGACTTACAGAGATAGAGAAAATAAGTCAGGAGGTTAATTCGTTTGTTTGCATGCCTAGCAAAAATAGCTGAAATTAGTTGTTTGAGGAGAGCAGTAATTTGCTTCATCCGATTATAGTTTACATCTATATGTACACCCAAAAATTTGGAGAATTCTATCCTATTTACTACACTGCTATTGATGTCCTACTTTATTGTTGGTATGACTCCATTTGTTGTAAGGAACCTGTTGTATATGAGGCGGAACTATGGGCCCCATGGAAAAAAGGCAACCCGGCTCAGTCACGCAATTTGACTCTTAGTCTGATCACAAGGGGTGGCCATTATTGCATGTGTTTATCACGTAGGCTGACGTGTGGATCAATGAACTATACTTGACGGGATGTATCTGGAACATTTTAGGTGATTAGAAAGTTAGTAGACAGGAATACTCTTAAATACTTAGCTTTAATTCTGCATCAGGGTGAACGTCGATCATGACTTTGTACAATAATACTTACAAGTGCAGTTATAGACTGAACTGCAAATACTTCTGTACAATTCTGATTGCTTCACCCATATAGATCAATTGTCAATGCATAAACTGTATGTGGTGCCTGGGTAGGTCGTAGCTACTGACTTAGCTGAAGGCTATGATAACTAGCGTCTCTGCAAATGAGATCTCTGTATCTACAACGAATGAATCATTGCTATTAAAGTCGGCTGTATATCTGGCGGCGCTCGGTCTGCTAGCGTCGACAGTGGATCCGATGTGTTCTGACGAACCGCGGACGATCTGAAGCCTACAACCCAGCCAGTGTGGTGCCTTGCCGTGACACCACAGAACCGAATACAGATTTTTTGAAAAGTGAGGGAGGGTCCATTTTTTTTCAGAGAAGCAGTTAATTATTCTTTCATAAACACAATTAACATTATCTTCCGTGGCTTTCTCTGTAAAGGCACTGCCCACCGTGCAGAGGTGGTAGAGGAAGCACGTCTTTATTTACGTGGGTCTTACAAGGAACCTCTTGATTGCGAGATCGCAAATTCAATCGTCAGTAAGGCTCATTTGAAACTGGAGTGTTAACCATTGTGACAGCAAAAAAATATTAGCTGATAACAACTCACAATGTGCAACAGTAGGGAGACAGAAAATTAATGTCCGAGAAGTGCACAGATCAGTCTTCTGTGCGTTATATGTATTACACTTCAAAAAATACACATCGTCCACATTCAGGAATTGTTCAAAACAGACCAGTAACTTGGAATATGAACACCGAATGGAAAATGGCGCACCATGGTGGTCAAGATCTAAGGCGAGCTTCTTGAGAGCTACAAACCGTGTCCGACCTTCAGCTAGGTATCCATTCTTAAGGAACACACAAATAGGATCATATTGTTCCAACAGGGTGACAATAGCTGATGGAATGTGATGGCATGCAACAGAATGCGAAACAGTCTGCCGTGGAACTCATCCTGAAACTGGCTATCGTTTAAGCCGTGGCTGCATACAGTGCGATAATATGTTTTTTAATCATAGAAAAAACAATCAAGAGGCTGGATTTGTCTAGTCGTTTTTTGGAAGTGATAGTTTACTATCCAAATAGGGGCGATTCTAGAAGTCGGTCAAGGGGGGAGGGGAGGTAATGGGGAGAGAGGGAGTTTAGGGGAATGGAATATCGCTTAACAAAAGGAGACTTGGGGTCCTCCAGCAGCAAATTGGTAAAATTTAGTTTTGGTTTTTGGAGTTCAAGGTAAAAAAATTGTATTAACAAATAATTCGACGTCCGTTTTAAGTTAAATGATATTTTTTGGTTTAGATAATAAGCTATTTGCCGCTCTTATTCTTTTGTTAAAACGTCTTTGAAATACACTGCAACATATATTGCTACTTAATTACCGGGTGATCAAGAAGTCAGTATAGATTTGAAAACTTAATAAACCACGGAATAATGTACTTAGGCAGGTAAAACTTGACACACATGCTTGGAATGACATGGGGTTTTATTAGAACCACCCCATATTGGTGGCGCATGAAAGATCTCTTGCACGCGTCCTTTGATGATGATCGTGTGCTCAGCCGCCACTTTCGTCATGCTTGGCCTCCAAGGCTTTGGGGTTACCTGAAGTCGCAAGTGTATCGTGATCGACCGACATCTCTAGGGATGCTAAAAGACAACATCCGACGCCAATGCCTCACCATAACTCCGGACAAGACTTACAGTACTATTCACAACATCATTCCTCGACTACAGCTATTGTTGAGGAATGACGGTGGAGATATTGAGCATTTCCTCTAAAGAATATCATCTTTGCTTTGTCTTACTTTGTTATGCTAATTATTGCTACTCTGGTCAGATGAAGCGCCATCTGTCGTCCATTTTTTGAACTTTTGTATTTTGTTGGTTCTAATGAAACCCCATGTCATTCCAAGCATGTGTGTCAATTTGTACCTCTCTATCTACATCATTCCGTGATTTATTCAGTTTTCAAATTTATTCTCACTTTTTGACCACCCGGTATATAAAAATAGATTGAATGTGTTGGAGTAATATATTCGCAGATTTCTGAAGTAATATTATCCAGTGTTACATGATATTCCATTGAGGGGAGGCTATAGCCCCCATAGCACCCCCTCCCCATCCCAATTGCCACAGCCCCTGACTCCAAAGGAGTGCGATTTTTATACGCAGACCAGGAACCACCCAAAAGCAACTTACTTGGACCAGCTATTGGTGAAAATCAGTGCTCATACAATAGTTGTAGGTCTCTTAGTCCCATTTTTCCAACTCCTGCTTGCTGTAACGCAAATATTCCCTTGGAAGGTCACGCACGTGGGAAAGAATGGTAGGGGGCAGATCACCTCAAACTTCTTCCATCACAAGAAATAACTTTCCAGCCAGTTCACCATCCAGATTAACAGTCGGCATAATTGTGTACCAGTGCGTTAAGGCATTGATGTTACTTAATCTTTGTACAACTTCCTTGATGCCTCTAATTTCAGGGGTTCCTTTAATATGCATTTTTTCTCCAAGTCCCGATTGGTCGGAGGTGAAAAGAAATGCCTCACTGAACGGTGGGATATGTTTGTTTATCTCAGACACGAGTTTGCCGGCCGGTTCCGCAGTTTGCTATGGATCGTCAGGTTGACGCTTTATTTGAAATTTCGTTATCTTACTCTTTCCAGTTCTGTAGCACTATTTGAAGTTACTCAACCGTTTAAAGGTTTTCTGGAAATTACTGTAATCCATGTCGCGTTTACTATGATGCGCGTAACGCAGTAGGTCACTATTTACTATCACGTCACTATTTACCATCACGCACATCCTGTAAATTGCACCGAGCATCCTTGAAACGAGCAGACAACAGATTTTGTAACAAGTGCGCCTCGTCCTCCCTTGAATATCCGTAGCTGTTCTTAAGCGCTACACTGCGGACTTATTCGAAATCTTTTTTACTATGCTACGGACGATCTTCCACGTACGTAATTATGTTTAGCAGTGTTTAGTAGCCCCATCACATCCGCAGCTCGTGGTCTCTCTGTAGCGTTCTGTCTTCTCGAGCACGGGGTCCCGGTCTCGATTCCCGGCGGGGTCAGGTATTTTCACCTGCCCCGAGATGACTGGGTGTTGTGTGTCGTCTTCATCATCATCATCATCATTCTTCCCCATTACGGTCGGAAGGCAGCGGCAAACCCTTGCCTAGTACGGCTGTGTTGGTCTCCCGCATCGCTCCCTTACGCTCTGTCAAGCAGCACGCGACATGCATTTCCAGCCCCTTCTTGGACAGCGATTGTCCTTTACTGGAGACAGGATTTGTGGCTACCTATCGGACAACGATGACGAACCGCATTGCTCTACACCTGTTTCAGTTGACTTCCACTTGTTAAGCACGTGCGTCATCATTGTACTCTTCGTGTACAGTATACGCACAGTCGAGAGTATACGGCACCACGCATACCGCTGATTTATGCAGCAGAAACGCTAAAATTTCATCTCCCGATTCTTTCTCATTCAGTCCTGAGACTGGTTTGATGCAGCTCTCCATGCTACTCTATCCTGTGCAAGCTTCTTCATCTCCCAGTACCTGCTGCAACCTACATCCTTCTGAATCTGCTTAGTGTATTCATCTCTTGGTCTCCCTCTACGATTTTTACCCTCCACGCTGCCCTCCAGTACTAAACTGGTGATCCCTTGATGCCTCAAAACATGTCCTACCAACCGGTCCCTTCTTTTTGTCAAGTTGTGCCACAAACTCCTCTTCTCCCCAATTCTATTCAATACCTCCTCAGTAGTTATGTGATCTACCCATCTAATCATCAGCATTCTTCTGTAGCACCACATTTCGAAAGCTTCTATTCTCTTCTTGTCCAAACTATTTATCGTCCACGTTTCACTTCCATACATGACTACACTCCATACAAATACTTTCAGAAACGACTTCCTTACCATTAAATCTATACTCGATGTTAACAAATTTCTCTTCTTCAGAAACGCTTTCCTTGCCATTGCTAGTCTACTCTCTACTTCGACCATCATCAGTTATTTTACTCCCTAAATAGCAAAACTCCTTTACTACTTTAAGTGTCTCATTTCCTAATCTAATTCCCTCAGCATCACCCGACTTAATTCGACTACATTCCATTATCACTTGCTAGGTGGGAGCCTTGAAATCGGCCGCGGTCCGGTAGTATACGTCGGACCCGCGTGTCGCCACTATCAGGTGATTGCAGACCGAGCGCCGCCACACGGCAGGTCTAGAGAGACTTTCTAGCACTCGCCCCAGTTGTACAGCCGACTTTGCCAGCGATGGCTCACTGACTTCTACGCTTTCATTTGCCGAGACGATAGTTAGCATAGCCTTCCGTACTATTGATATTGTGAATCATGTACCATAAAGAGCGACGTTCTCCATTAATGGATTAAAGTTAAGTATTCCACCAGCTACGTCCGTTTTTCTCAATTCTAATTCCCTTGTCATGTTCCAGATCTCACGCCAGACTGCGTGAGATAAAACGCGTGCATTTCGGCCTCCTGCCAACCATAACAATGTCAACTTCGGTAACTGCTGTTGCAGATATAATGCAATTTTAGCGTTGTTTATCGTTGCCATCGCTCTCCTTTGTATCAACACCACTAGCACGGTGACACTGTTGTGAGTTACTCGTTCACCTACATTATCAGCCACTATTGTGGTTGCGTGGTGGCCGGTCGAATCATTGGCCTTTTGCGACCTCGCACTCGTGGGGTTCCTTGTTAGGAGAACAGGTGGGAGACAAGTCGCTTAGCTACGAAACAAGTAGATGAGAATAGCAGGCCCCTGTCACTGTGTGTGGCTAAGGGTAGTCTTTCTACTAGTTGCCCCGTCCGGGGTGGCCGAGCGGTTCTAAGCGCTACAGTCTGGAACCACGCAACCGCTACCGTCGCAGGTTCGAATCCTGCCACGGGCATGAATGTGTGTGATGTCCTTAGGTTACTTAGGTTTAAGTAGTTCTAAGGTCTAGGGGACTGATGACCTCAGAAGTTAAGTCCCATAGTGCTCAGAGCCATTTGAACCATATTTTCTTTACTAGTTTCAGTTCACCCTTTTCCTGTTCCAGTCGCGAATGGTTCGCGGTAAGAACGATAGTTGTTAGGCCTCCGTATGAACTCAAGTCTCTGTAATTTCACATTCATGGTCTTTTTGCGAGATATGCGTAGGAGGAAGCAGTATGTGGTTGACTCAGATGAAGAGAAACTGCAAGGAACCTTAAGTTACGATATGTCTCTGTTGCAACCTCATCAAAATTTCTGAAATGGATTGAAAATTTGACACTGAGAAGACTAAAAAGCAGAAAATAATTATGTAAATAAAAATAATTTTTTAATATACCACGTTTTTACTTCAGACTACAAAGTGTAAAATAATGTCTCGTAGCCCCACAGGGATTCCTAACATTTGAACAGTTGTGATTCTGAATTTTTAATATCTATGAATGTACTTGTAAGATTTAAAACAAAAAACTTGGGGCCTATGCAGTACATAACTGATGGATAATTCACTTAATTATTACTATTGATGTACGCTCCCCATGTTTTCGTTTTTAGGTAATTTCCGGAGTACCCCAAGGAAGTGTGATTGCATCGTTACTGTTTTCAACGTATGTAAATGTAGACAATGTCGAAGCTCTTTAAGACAGTTAGCAGATGATGCGGTTGTCTATAAAAAAAAGTAACAACGCCAGAAGACAGTATCGATTTGCAGAGTGATCTGCAGAGGACTGATGAATGGTGCAGGCTCTGGCAGCTGAACCTGAAAGTAAATAAATGTAACATATTTTGCATACATAGGAAAAGAAATCCGCTTCTGTGCAGTTACACTATTGATGACAAATTGTTGGAAACAGTATCTACCGTAATACATCTAAGAGTAACTATCCAGGGCAACCTTAAGTGGAATGAGCACGTAAAACAAATAGCAGGAGAACCAGGTGCCAAGGTGACGGACGACTTAAGGAAAAGTAATTAATCCATTAAAGAAGTGGCTAACAAGGCGCTTGTTCGAATGACTCTTGAGTATTGATCATCAGTCTGAGATTCTTACCAGTTAGGACTACAAGGAGAGACGGAGAATATCTAACGAAGAACGGCGCGTTTCCTCCCGGCATTGCTTAATATGCGCGGGACCGTTGTAGAGTTTTGTAGTGTGTGTGGTTCGATATTTTTCACTTATTTTGTCGGCGTGCGTGTGTGGGTTATATTATGTGTGAATGTGCCATACGTTGTGAGAGTGCTTTTTTAAAAAAAATATATATGGACGTGTTACTCTTTATGTGGGTGGATATTTGTGTGTGTGTATGAGGGAGGGGTAAGAGAGAGAGAGAGAGAGAGAGAGAGAGAGAGAGAGAGAGAGAGAGATTCAGGAAGGAGAGGAAGATTCACTAATTATTTATTTGATTATGTTTCACATTTAGGTTTGTTATTGTTTCAGTGGCTAACACGATCAGTTAGTTACTGCTTGTATCGATTTGGTCATTAATTACTTTCTTTTTCTTTACAAGGGCTCTTTGTATATGGAAGATTTCCTGTAATGTCAGGTGGTGTGCAGTTGTTCACTGTAACAATTCTCATGTTTTCTTTCCTATTGGATGATTTATGAGCATGTGTTATCAGGGGTTCAGTACAGGCAAAATGGCTATTTCAATACTTGCAGCTTCTTATATGGTCTTAATATTTAGTTTTGACGTTCCTGCCTGTCCTCCCCAAACACACTGATAAATATTATTGACATTTTAACTGGTATGTATCTGCTCCTTCGTATTTATCTGGTTTGTCTATTTTTGTTTGTAAATGTGGCTGGAGTGTGATTTTTGTTCTGTAAGCACTGTGCAATTCGTTTTCTTCTGTATATTTGGTATCCTGTGTGTTGATTTGTGTTTTTATGTTAAAGTGTGCCATTTATTTGTGTTATTTATGTCACGAGTGTCTCTTTTTTATGTTTCTGTGTATGCTGTGGTGCTTGTATTCTCTGCTTGTTCTCATTTTTCTTGAGCTGTGTTTTGATCTTTTGGCTGAGTCTTTGCACTATATGGATATTGTAACCATTGTTTGTGGCTGTGAGTTGTAACGTTTCTAATTGTTGGTCATAGTTTTCTTTGCTCACGGGATATTATTAAATCTGTGTAGCACGTGTCGTAGGGCCACTAATTTTTGATTTTGCTGGACACTTCACTAACAAAAGACGAAAGAGAAAAACACAACGACACTTGGCAACACTTTACACTGCAAACATACACATGTTGAGCACACAGTGGAAAGTCCAAGTGATGTGTTGCAATAAGTGTGGGTGAAAACTGCCGGATGTCGGTCCGCTGGAGTACGGGGACCGAAAGAACACGTCTCCAGGACCAGACACATGAACTAGCAAAATTGGAAATCCCAACACGAAATGGTAATTTACCCTCAGGAAAATTGTGCTGCAAAAGTGATTCCTAATATGAAAAACATGACAGAACGTAACATACATGTCTGCATGCTACGGGGAGCCCCTTAAGCCCAGTTACAGCGGAAGTCTTTATAGAAAAATTCGAGGATCAGGCATTTCAAAATGCCAACAAGATACCGAATATTTGGTTCCAGTACGTGGACGATACGTTTGTTTTGTAGTGGAATGGCAAGCAAAAACTGGGTCGTTTTCACTAACATCTCAACGGGATCAGTCCGAGGGTTCAGTTTGCCATGGAGGAGGAGCCGGGCGGTAGATTAAATTTTCGTGACATGTTAGTTTTCAAGAAAAAAGATGGCCGAAAATTCACACACACAAGCCGTTACCTACACAGGGATTCGAACCACCACCCACAAAAAAAAAGCGAGGCATCATACAAACATTGACGGATAGAGCAAGGAAAATATGGAAACCAGAGCTACTTGGCGCAGAATTAAAACCTCACAAATGCATTGCTGATGAATGGTGATTTGTTCGCTGAAATGAAAAGAACTTTAAGACCACCGCGTAGAAATCATAGCGACGCTGAAGTGTCGGTGAAATCGAAAGTTTTCCTGCCTTTCATTACAGACGTTACCGACCGCACAGGAAAAATTTTGAAAATATAGAACATCTCGGTAATCTACAAACTCACCCGGAAGGTACAAGATTACCTAAAATTGGCCAAGGATGCTCGTCAACCACTAGAAAAAGCAGGAATTTATAGGAGTCTGAGTAGTTACGGGGGAAGAGAAATCTTTGCTGTTTTTATAGATTTAGAAAAGGCGTTTGACATTCAGTGGAACGAGCTGATGGATATCTTGAAGAGGAAAGGAGTAGATTGAAAAGAGACACGACTGATACAGAATCTATATTTACACTAGAAAGTAAGGATAAGGATTGGAAATGAAATGTCAGAAGGAAGCAACATTGGACGAGGTGTTAGACAAGGTTGTTGCCTTTCCCCACTGTTATTTAACGTGTACCTTGAAGAGATTATTGCGAAAAGTTTAGATGTGAAAAGAGAATGCAATGTGTAAGATTTGCTCATGACATGGTGTTAGTGGCGGAAAGTGAGCGGACAGTGAATAAGATGCTCAAAGATCTGAATGAGGCTTGTGTGGAATATGGGATGCAAATAAACACAGCAAAAGCAAAGAGTATAGTCATCAGTACAAGACGCAGACTGTCCAATATTAAAATAGGACAATCTACCATTAGCCAAGTAAGTGCATTTAAATATCTTGGAAGCACGGTAACTGAAGACTTGAGATGTCACCAGGAGGTGAAAACTCGAATTGCCATAGCGAAGGAGGCATTCAACAGAAAGAGGAGACTCTTATGTGGCAAATTAGATATAGGACTAAGTAAAAGGCTTGGCAAATGTTTTGTCTGGAGTGTGGCACTATATGGGGCAGAAATATGAACACTGGGACGAGAGGATGAAAACAGGTTAGAAGCATTTGAGATGTGGATGTGGAGGAGAATGTAGAGAATATGCTGGATGGAAAGAGTGAGTAATGAAAGAGTATTAGAAAGGGTTGGTGAGAGAAGATGTCTGCTGAGGGTTGTAAGAGAAAGGAAAAAGAACTGGTTGGGACATTCATTGAGAAGGGAGTGCTTGCTAGTAGATGCTTTGGAAGGATTGGTTTTTTGGGAGAAGGCTGAGAGGAAGAAGGAGATAAGAGTTGATAGACGACATAAAGGGAAGAGGAAGTTATGCAGACCTGGAGAAGATGGCAGAAGACTGGACAGCCTGGATATCTACCACGTGAAAACCTGCCTTTAGATTATGATGATGATGAGTAGTTATGGGGAGGTGTACGTGGGTACTGCAGAATGAACGGTCAAAAAACGACTAGAAGAGCGCAAAGGCAATTGCAGAAGAGGGGAGATTGACAGATTAGCTGTTGCGGAACACGATTTACAACCAGGAGACCACGGCATTCATTTTGATACGACTCAAGTACTGGCAGCCGCAAGTGGATGCCACGAAAGGCTCTACAGAGAGGCCATAGAGATTGTAAAACAGCACAGGAATTTCAGTAGGAAGGAGGTAGGCATTAAACTGAATAACATCTGGATTCCGGTGCTGAAAAAAGATGTGTAAAAGTCTTCCACGATGGGATGATAGCAACATCGGACGACGGCAGTCGACAATGGCCAGTTGCACTCGCGTATTCAAAACATGTGACGTCAAGCCATTGTGCGGCAGCACGCGGAAGCGGAATTCTGCTCCGTTCAGTAGCGAGCCTGCATGTGAATCACACGTTCGAAGAAGCTACGATCTCCCTTGAATATGTACTTTGTAGATGGGGACAAAACGTTGGGTAAACATGCGACATCCATTCAACCACGGCTTAACATCCCAGAACGTTTTATTTATTTATTTATTTTTTACTTATGGGACTTAACTATTAAGGTCGTCAGTCCCTAAGCTTACACACTACTTAACGTAAATTATCCTAAGGACAAACACACACACACACACACACACACACACACACACACATACATGCCCGAGGGAGGAACCTCCGCCGGGACCAGCAGCACAGTCCATGACTGCAGCGCCCCAGACCGCTCTGCTAGTCCCGAGCGGGAACGTTTTATTACTTGTGACATTCCCGGCAGTGGGAGTTGAAACTTCTTTATTTTAAATTTGTGTGTCTGTACTTATATTGCACACTGACAGAGAAGACTTCTACTTTATTTCATTCTGAAACAGCTGAGTAAAACTTAACGTACTGAGCCTCCTTTCTCTTTACTTTTTCTTATCATGTCAACACTGACCTACAATATTCTAGCGCAAAGCAATCTGACTGCTCAAAAAAATTACGACCTGTCTTCAAGTAATTAATTCAAAAGAATGGAACCTGACTGAAAAGAAATCTTAAACAATAACCTAAACATGTCATTAAGCACTTACCTCAGAAAATATCTTCATTACGCGAACTGCTGCAACACAGCGAGCGTCAATACTGCCAGCTAAATAAAAGATTCTAACTGCTAAAGCCAATAACTACTAATAGACATATGGTTAGCAAAGGAAAGATTTTGTTCCAAACCAAATAATCTATTTTTTACCTTAAAATTGTGACATCCAGTTCAAAATAAATCGTCATTGACATCCAGTACGAAGATATATAATCATGAATAATTTTCAGTCTCCAAGTCGGATACTTCCAGATCGCTAACCGAGCGGTCTCAGGCACTGCAGTCATGGACTGTGCGGCTGGTCCCGGCGGAGGTTCGAGTCCTCCCTCGGGCATGGGTGTGTGTGTTTGTCCTTAGGATAATTTTGGTTAAGTAGTGTGTAAGATTAGGGACTGATGACCTTAGCAGTTAAGTCCCATAAGATTGCACACACATTTGAACATTTTTGCTAACACTTGAGACCTATACCCCCCATAAATGCTAACTTCTCACATATAACATCCATCACTGCTGGCTGGTCACCTCCAACTGCCCAACAGTACTTCCATCTATGCTGGCGACTAACTTCCAGCTGCCCAACACTACTGGCGATTAACTTCCAACAACGAGTCCACCAGCCGCAGAGTCTCTTCCAAAGAAAGGGCAGTCAGAGATCCAATGCAAAGCGCTACATAGCGCTGCCAACACACAAGCAGCCCACTTACAAAGTTTACATTTTACGTACATATTTCTGCCGGCCGGGGTGGCCGAGCGGTTCTAGGCGCTCAGTCTGGAACCGCGCGACCGCTACGGTCGCTGGTTCGAATCCTGCCTGAGGCATGGATGTGTGTGATGTCCGTAGGTTAGTTAAGTTTAAGTAGTTCTAAGTTTTAGGGGACTGATGACTTCAGATGTTAAGTCCCATAGTGCTCAGAGCCAGTTGAACATACATATTTCTAACCACTATACATATAAAAACAAACATGTATTACAGGCCACTGAAGATGCTTCATCAAAAAAAGAAGCGAAACGCTTATTGCAATAAACAAACTGCTTTTCATTTAGTTGCAAAGACGAAACATACCTTCATGAATTTTCAACTACGGAACGATGAAAAACGGAAATAGTGTCATTTTCTGGAATATACACTCCTGGAAATGGAAAAAAGAACACATTGACACCGGTGTGTCAGACCCACCATACTTGCTCCGGACACTGCGAGAGGGCTGTACAAGCAATGATCACACGCATGGCACAGCGGACACACCAGGAACCGCGGTGTTGGCCGTCGAATGGCGCTAGCTGCGCAGCATTTGTGCACTGCCGCCGTCAGTGTCAGCCAGTTTGCCGTGGCATACGGAGCTCCATCGCAGTCTTTAACACTGGTAGCATGCCGCGACAGCGTGGACGTGAACCGTATGTGCAGTTGACGGACTTTGAGCGAGGGCGTATAGTGGGCATGCGGGAGGCCGGGTGGACGTACCGCCGACTTGCTCAACACGTGGGGCGTGAGGTCTCCACAGTACATCGATGTTGTCGCCAGTGGTCGGCGGAAGGTGCACGTGCCCGTCGACCTGGGACCGGACCGCAGCGACGCACGGATGCACGCCAAGACCGTAGGATCCTACGCAGTGCCGTAGGGGACCGCACCGCCACTTCCCAGCAAATTAGGGACACTGTTGCTCCTGGGGTATCGGCGAGGACTATTCGCAACCGTCTCCATGAAGCTGGCCTACGGTCCCGCACACCGTTTGGCCGTCTTCCGCTCACGCCCCAACATCGTGCAGCCCGCCTCCAGTGGTGTAGCGACAGGCGTGAATGGAGGGACGAATGGAGACGTGTCGTCTTCAGCGATGAGAGTCGCTTCTGCCTTGGTGCCAATGATGGTCGTATGCGTGTTTGGCGCCGTGCAGGTGAGCGCCACAATCAGGACTGCATACGACCGAGGCACACAGGGCCAACACCTGGCATCATAGTGTGGGGAGCGATCTCCTACACTGGCCGTACACCTCTGGTGATCGTCGAGGGGACACTGAATAGTGCACGGTACATCCAAACCGTCATCGAACCCATCGTTCTACCATTCCTAGACCGGCAAGGGAACTTGCTCTTCCAACAGGACAATGTACGTCCGCATGTATCCCGTGCCACCCAACGTGCTCTAGAAGGTGTAAGTCAACTACCCTGGCCAGCAAGATCTCCGGATCTGTCCCCCATTGAGCATGTTTGGGACTGGATGAAGCGTCGTCTCATGCGGTCTGCACGTCCAGCACGAACGCTGGTCCAACTGAGGCGCCAGGTGGAAATGGCTTGGCAAGCCGTTCCACAGGACTACATCCAGCATGTCTACGATCGTCTCCATGGGAGAATAGCAGCCTGCATTGCTGTGAAAGGTGGATATACACTGTACTAGTGCCGACATTGTGCATGCTCTGTTGCCTGTGTCTATGTGCCTGTAGTTCTGTCAGTGTGATCATGTGATGTATCTGACCCCAGGAATGTGTCAATAAAGTTTCCCCTTCCTGGGACAATGAATTCACGGTGTTCTTATTTCAATTTCCAGGAGTCTATGTATGCGGTCAGGAATCTGTACCGGACTACGAGAAATTATTTTACACTGTCGTACCGAAAACTTTCATATTAAGTATGTGAGTTTCATCTTCACGATTGTATTTGTTCGGTGTGGTGGGTGCGTTTGTTTACGTGTCGTAACTGGAGCAGTCCCCGCTGACGGCGTGCTGTGTGTCTCTGCCGGACAGGTGTTGCTCGCTGTCGCCGCGCGTCGCGACGCCGGGGGCCGCAGACGCTGAGGAGCCGCCCCCCGCCCAGTCCGCCCCCGGGGGCGGATGGTCGTGGACGCAGGCGCAGCCGGGGCCGGTCCCCGGTTCGGTGC
The DNA here is from genome assembly GCF_023897955.1 of Schistocerca gregaria. Lineage (NCBI taxonomy): Eukaryota > Metazoa > Arthropoda > Insecta > Orthoptera > Acrididae > Schistocerca > Schistocerca gregaria. The sequence goes on along the minus strand of NC_064928.1, from coordinate 191,155,132 downwards.
CCGAGCGCGCCGCACGCTGCCTCAGCTGCGCAGACTCGGCGCTGGGTCTGGACGACGAGACGTGAGTAGCCACACGCCCCACTACAGCCCACCGCTCACTGCATGTTGCTATTGTTATCGCTGCTACTACACAACATACACGTTTGTTAAAAAACGAGCAGGACATTTTAAGGAGTTTTATTTATTTCTCTACACCTCTACATCGTTGGTGTCAAACTCGAAAGCTGACATGGGCCAAGCAAACAAGATTCAGTCAAGGCGTGTTGCGAAAACAGAGGAGCACTTCCGATTCAGTTTTTATAGAAACTCAGAAACTCAGAAAAAGCACAAGAACTACGGTTTTAGATTGACCAAGCGCACGTCTTGTTGGACAGTCCCAATCTACACTACTGGCCATTAAAATTGCTACACCAAGAAGAAATGCAGATGATAAACGGGAATTCATTGAACAAATATATTATACTAGAACATACATGTTCTGAGAAATCGGTACCCAGAACAAACACCTCTGGCCGTAATAACAGTCTAGATACGCCTCGGAATTGAGTCAAACAGAGCGTGGATGGTGTGTACAGGTACAGCTGCCCATGCAGCTTCAACACGATACCACAGTTCATCAAGAGTAGTGACTGGCTTATTCTAACGAACCAGTTGCTCGGCAGCCATTGACCAGACGTTTCCAGTTGGTGAGAGATCTGGAGAATATGCTGGCCAGGGCAGCACTCGAACGGTTTTTCTGTATCCAGAGAGGCCCGTACAGGACCTGCAACATGCGGTCGTGTATTATGCTGCTGAAATGTAGGGTTTCGGAGGGATCGAATGAAGGGTAGAGCCACGGGTCGTAACACATCTGAAATGTAGCGTCCACTGTTCAGAGTGACGTCAATGCGAACAAGAGGTGACTGAGACGTGTAACCAATGGCACCCCATACCATCACGCCGGGTGATACGCCAGTATGGCGATGACGAATACACGCTTCCAGTGTGCGTTCACCGCGATGTCGCCAAACACGGATGCTACCTACACGATGCTGTAAACAGAACCTGGATTCATCCGAAAAAGTGATGTTTTGCCATTCGTGCACCCATGTTCGTCGTTGAGTACACCATCGCAGGCGCTCCTGTCTGTGATGCAGCGTCAAGGGTAACTGCAGCCATGGTCTCCGAGCTGATACTCCATGCTGCTGCAAACGTCGTCGAATTGTTCGTGAAGATGGTTGTTGTCTTGAAAACGTCCCCAACTGTTGACTCAGGGATCGAGCGGTGGCTCCAAGATCCGTTACGGCCATGTGGATAAGTTGTCTGTCATCTCGACTGCTAGTGATACGAGACCGTTGGGATCCAGCACGGTGTTCCGTATTACCCTCCTGAACTCACCGGTTCCATATTCTGCTAACACTCATTGGATCTCGACCAACGCGAGCAGCAATGCCGCGATACGATAAACCGCAATCGCGATAGGCTACAATCCGACCGTTATCAAAGTCGGTGCGCATTTCTCCTCCTCACACGAGGCATCACAACAACGTTTCACCAGGCAACGCCGGTCAACTGCTGTTTGTGTATGAGAAATCGGTTGGAAACTTTCCTCGTGTCAACACTTTGAAGGTGTCGACTCAGGCGCCAACGTTGTGTGAATGCTCTGAAAATCTAATCATTTGGATACCACAGCATCTTCTTCCTGTCTGTTAAATTTCGCGACTGTAGCACGTCATGTTCGTGGTGTAGCAGTTTTAATGGCTAGTTGTGTATCTGCTCTGACGCGGACTCTTTACCTTCCTTACCCGTTGTATTAGGTGACAATGCCTCAACGGCTACTGTAGTTTGAAGTTTTATTCGAGAGGAGGTTTCATCCCTCAGTCCAAGTGTAAGGCGCTACCCTGATCTACAAGCCCAAACCCTACCACCATTTCCTACTCTTCCTCGCTCTTTCTGGTGCTGTTTATTCGACTTGATGTAAGTCTTCTCACTGTCTCTGTGTCTCTCGCCATGTGTTTCTAGGTTGGACATTTTAGTTTTTTGCGGAGGGGCTCGTCCATCATTTTTATTCTTACGATCAGTCAGCCAAGGCCATCTACTAAATTGTTTTAACACCTTCTACCGCTCTTTTTCATTTAGCTAATAATGTTTTCAATTTTGGCTTGCTACTTTCGTTTTCTTCTTCAGTGTAGTTACACAGATAGCCTTACACATTTTGTTCCTTCGCCGAATTTCAGGGGATAGGACTCTTTTGGGTTACTTTTTCAATTTGAGACCTGCGTGACTAGCGGAAAAGGGACTGATAACCATCCAGTTTAGTCCCTTTAATCTGCAAACCAAACAACCAGCCAACAACGATACCACAAGCAGGACTCTCTATCCGTAGTTCACAGCTTCACTTCCACCATTACCTCACCTCCTAACTTGCAAACTTCACGGAAATGAAACTGTGAGGACGGTCCACCCGCCGTGCTCGTGTAGCTCAGTCGTTAGAGCATTTGCCAGCGAAAGGCAAAGGTGCCGAGTTCGAGTCTCGTTCCGACATAAAGTTTTGATAATATTAATGTTTTCTTCCTGAGACTTGACGTCTCTCTTCTGCTACTGTCGAACCCATGTATTGAGAAAACTTATTCGCAGTAATTACTTTCAAAACTGATCCAAGTTTAACGTCTGAAAACTCAGATCCAACACGAGGTTTATTTCCTTTCACATTTGACAATAACTGCCCACATCGAATAGCACTTCCACACGTTAAAATAATTCCATATGCAAATTCTCGAGTATTTTCAAATCTGGCAGGCGAACGTTTATAAAATCCATGTAAGCCAACTTCAGTAAATGACGATTTAAAATCTGAGTCACACTGCATAGCAAAAACACTGAGTAGCCAGAACTTTCTTGTTGGCATTAACATTTTAACTGATGAAGCTTAAGGTTCTGCCAACAAAAGAGTACCCACATGTCAAAGTCGTGTAGTACATACACTGATCTACCATAACGTTATGACCACATACCTAATAGCCGGTATGTCCACGTTTGGCAACACATCGTGGCATGGGAGCCATTGCCTTGGTAGGTCGCTAGAGGGTTATGACACCACATCTGCAGACAGAAGTCACCTAATTCCGATAAACCGCCGGCCACTGTGGCCGCGAAGCGGTTCTAGGCGCTTCAGTCTGGAACCGCGCAGCTGCTACGGTCGCAGGTTCGAATCCTGCCTCGGGCATGGATGTGTGTGATGTCCTTAGGTTAGTCAGGTTTAAGTCGTTCTAAGTCATGGGGACTGATGACCTCAGATGTTAAGTCGCATAGTGCTCAGAGCCATTTGAATCCCATCTTAGAGCCATTTGAACCACTTCTGAACCGATAAATGCCGGGGAGGGTGTCGAAAAGCTCTCAAGGCACAATAAAACATGTCCCAGATGTGTTCCATTGGATGTTGGGGGGTCTTAACATAGGTCGTCGGCTGCGGAGGACCATCGTGCACTGTGTGTTCAGACACACTTGTATTCTGTCCAGCATTAAAGTCTGATGTGGATTCCACCACAGCTTGTCGCCTGTCCTGTTTTACCAGTTTGCCCAGCCAATGACGTCCGACATCTGTAATAGAGGGTGGCCATGAATTGTGGATACCACGTGTTGTAGATACTCACCACAGCAGTCCGGGAACACCAGACAAGTTGTGCAGATTCCAAAGTGCTCTTGCCAAACCTCCACGCCATCGCAGTCTACCCTCGGTCAAACACAGATAGATCGCATGCCTCCGCCATTCTACACATGGGCAGCATGCTTACTGATACTGCATACATTGTGAGTAGTAGGACAACCTGTGTACAGCCTCATTCTGCATTGTTGCCAGATTTATTTAAGATGGCGCCGATAGATATGGCAATGTCGCAATGACATCATGGTGGGAAGTTCAAATTTTCACGGAGAAAAGGTCGGTTGGGCTATCGCCACTAACCTAACAAAATGGCGGGAGAAAAGGTCGCTCCCCTGCTTTTGTCTCTCTGGCACTGGCTCACATCCAGTCCAGAGTCAATGGCGTCAGCGTGTTGGAACCTTTTTAGGAGTCAGTTTGCTGATATGTTGCACTTGATGATAGTTTGAAAGCGAATGTATGTGCAATGAGTGTTTGTGCACTACATTATTTTTGGCTGTTTAAGCATTGTGAGCGTGTTGGCAGAGCATTATATATTCATTATTTTGACAATTTTACGAGTAATTGATGTATCTGTTGCATTATTTTGTGAACAGGTCTGTAGCCTGTGCTGTGCAGTATTTCGGTGGTTTAGCAGTTGTTTCCACGTCTGTACATCAGTGTACTGCATTATTTTGGTAATTTACAAGTTTTATGCGTGTCTGTATATCAGTGTGCTGCTAGTTGGATAATTTTTGAGTGGTTTGCAGGTCTGTAGGCTGTGTATTGTGCCCCAAGCACGTCAGAGCGAGTGTTTTCTATTAGTGTAATCAATGAACTACATGAAATTCGTCCTTAAATGTATTGTTCAAAAATAAATAAAGTACACTTCGTCCTCCCTCCAGCAGCCCAGAACAGACTAAGTCCTTTTCCTGTCATTCACCCCACCCCCCAGAACACCATCTTGGATTATGTCACAGAAGGGGTGACAGCGTCCTATGGTGGTGTTGCTAAGTCAGTTGGATTCTGGACCTCATGGTGAACACACAGGATGGAGCTGCTGCTTCAAATTGTTTAAATAAAGACTGCCTGCAAAATAAAGAGTTATGTCCATCCTATCCAGCAACCCAGCACAAGCTGAGCACTTTTCCTACCAATTCCACGGAAGAGGTGGCAGGTGGATCACTTAAGCTAGTGGACATAGCCCGAGTGACCTTTTTACCGTTAAGGCGCTCAGTCCGGAACCGCGTGACTGCTACGGTCAAAGGTTCGAATCCTGCCTCGGGCATGGATGTGTGTGATGTCCTTAGGTTAGTTAGGTTTAAGTAGTTCTAAGTTCTAGGGGACTGATGACCACAGATGTTAAGTCCCATAGTGCTCAGAGCCATTTGAACCTTTTTACCCACCATCTTCTTAGGTAAGTGGAGGTAGCCCAATTGACTTTTCTTCCACCAAAATTTGAACTTCCCACCATTTACTGAGGAGGAAGTTAAGTTAGTGATGGTAGCCCAATGGTCCTATTTTCCTGCCAACATTTGAACTTCTCACCATGACATCATTGCGACATAGCCATATCTATCGCCGCCATCTTGGATCCGCCATCTTAAATAAATTTGGCAACAATGCAGAGTGGGGCCATACGTAGTTTGTCCTACTACTACCATGTGTGTATCTGACTAGCAGTCATTGCTCTACAGGTGACGCTGCTATTGCCTGGACGGGTTTATATGGATGGCAGGTTGGTGGTTATGGTGTTCTGGCTGATCAGTATATCTTAATTTGCATTTCATAAGGTCTCTATTTCATGTTCATTGTATAAGGAGCAATGAAGTAGTTTCCACATGGCATACAGACCATAAAAGATATGCCAATCAGGCAGGATAGCCATGTGCATTGAGGCAATCAATCCACTGAAGCAGCAGGCTGAAGATATTAGTTTGGTAAAACACCATGTCCTGCAGTGGAAGGAAGTCCCTGACTGACTGCTGCACACTCTCGTATGATGGGAATCGTCGACCCTTCGGTGTCCTTTCTAAGGGACCAAAGGCTTCATAATCCCACGGGCAGAGACCAGAACTATAGGGCGGGTGCTCATGTATCTCTCACTTGAGGTGGCGCTACTTCTGCGTTTTGACGTTTGCTGTATGGTGAAGTGTGGCATCATGAAGCATCAGCACATACGTGCTGCCCAATACACTGCCTTAATTCTCAGATTGATGTCCACCGATGTTAATCCTTCGGCAGCGATGAAAAGAATAACAGCACGTTGGTCCTGTTTGGACGCATTTGATAATAACGTCACCATAGTTAATATTTCTTCCTTTCCCTTCCCGCACTTCCGAAAGACATCATTGCCACACTAATCCCTTGTCTAAATGTCAGTGATTATGTCCCTGCATCAGAGTTGCGCTAGCCGGCCACGGTGGTCTAGTGGTTCTAGGCCCTCAGTCCGGAACTGCGCCACTGCTACGGTCGCAGGTTCGAATTCTGCCTCGAGCATAGATGTGTGTGGTGTCCTTAGGTTAGTTAGGTTTAAGTAGTTCTAAGTTCTAGGGTACTGATCACCACAGCAGTTGAGTCCCATAGTGCTCAGAGCCATTTGAACCAGAGTCGCGCTATGTTGCATATACGCTGCAGCAACTGCCTGGAACGGAAACTTTGTGATCGTCCCTTATGTACATTGAAGAGAACAACGGATCCGACTGCAGCGCATTGAAGGGAGCAGAATCTCCTCTGGTACTGTTTTGAGTCTCTCATGTGGTAGTCGCCCACCAAAATACTCTGTGCTAGTCGGATGTTGTGCGATATCTACACATCGCTATGTTCGCGGCTCAGACCGCAAAACGCACGCGCAGATGCTGTCACGAACGTTTTTAGAAGTATTCATTCCGATTAGTTTCTGCAATTCAACATGAGGAGAGGAGAACTACCACATACAAAAAGCAATAATACGAGGAAACAGACTCCCGAATGAAAATACAACAATTTGCAACAAAATACTGTTTGGAACAGTCAATGAACTATACAAAAGCACCTCCCCACATAAAACATTACACTCAAACAGCCTCAAAGAAAACAAAAAAAATCCTTCGTTTTCTCGGTTCCCTCCCTACCCCTTTTTCCAGCTCTCTCTCTCCCTCCCTCCCTCTCTGCCGACAACAACCACAGCATCCAATGTTTGCAACAGTGTTTCGCCGACTATCTGAGACAGCGTCATTTCAGGATTGAGGAAATTATGAAGGACGTACCCGAAATGTTTGGACACGAGACTTGGAGGAAAACGAGATTAAAACTGTGGAAGCCGACCGCTGTGTCAGTGCCAGGCAGCTGGCCCGCCAGTACAGCGTAAGCCAGACTATCGCGAGGAACCTTCTCCATGACAGTGATACTACTCTTATCACTTACAACATGTGCAGGGCTTACTAACGACAGGCTTTCCATATTGGAAGCCGTTTTGTCATTTGTGTCATCCACCCCATTCACAGATGACGCTACTTTTATGTGGAGAGGTATCTTAAATTTTCATAACAGTCGTCTGTGGGATACTATGCAGAACCTCCATGGTATGGTGGCAGCGATTCCTCAGCATCGGTGCAGCCGGAATGTGTCGTCCGGGATGATTGTCGGACATATTTTGTGACCAGTCTTCCTTCAAAGGCGCCTAACAGGCCCGAACTATCGGCGTTTCTTGCTGGTGACTTTGCCTCTCCTGTTAGGAGAAGTGCCATTGAGGATTCGAAGGGTCATGTGGTCCTACACGACGGTGCTCCAGCCCACTTTGCGGTTAACGTCCGGACGCATGTTAGTCGTGACTTCCCTCGTTGATGGGCTAGACGAGGGGGTCCAGTTGATCTCAAAAGTATAAAAGTATCGTGTATGCAGAGCCCCTTCCAGATGTGGAGACACTGGAGCAGCTTATTCATGCCACCTTGACCCTGTGTGGATGCAGGCCAGCCGATGTGAACGTGTGAGGTAGAACATGCTACAGTGCATACAGACATGTTTTGATTCACATAGAAACCATTTTCAACAGATACTATAACTGTGGCTGCAGGGTGCAGTGCGTATTGGACAACATTCCCTGTAATAATGTATGACTGAGTAAATGGTATCTAGCACGGAAACCATGCATTTACAGGCATAACTTCACTGGCATTTTTCTTCTGTATCCTCTCATCGATGGATACCTAGAGTTTGTACTCGGTGGAAAAAATCACCTGTATGCTTGATCATAGTCCTTAAATGGTACAGAACAAGCTGCCACTCAACTGTATCTACTGGAGCTTGAGGCAAATTACAGTATACAGAATGTGTGTGCACCAAGTCGTAGTCTTCGTACAGGGAATTTCGAGTAGAGGACAATGAAACACGCAAATAATCCTAGGAAACGTAAGTCCAGTAACCAGTCGTTTTTCTCCGTACGACGTGTGCTCACGTGTAGTGATGCCATGGTAACATCACTTGAAACGTCCCCTTAGAAAAATTTATGAATGACTGTGCTGATAAACCTCTTACGTTATTTACTTTTCAAACAGCTGAGCAAAACTGAACGTACTCAGACATTACTCTCTTTACTTATTCTGATCAACACTAAACTGACACACAATATTTTTAGCGCAACGCAGTCTGACTTTCAACAATCCCTACAAAAGAATGGCCCTGACTAACAATAACCTATACCTTTCATGAATCACTTACCTCACAAAAATCTTCATTACTCGAACTATTGCAATACAGCGAGTGCCAATACTGCCAGCTAAATAAAAGCTTCTAACTACTGAAGGCACTAACTCCTGATAGGTATACTTAGCAAATGAAAGATTTTGATAGAGAACAAACAATGTATTCATCTTAATAGTGTTCAAAAGTCATTATATATATATATAATCAGTTCATGACATCCAGTCTTACAAATTTACTCTCTCTGATGGACACACGTCCAGATCATCCGCTCTCAAAACTCCGCCATCTCACTCCCCATATCCACCACTGCTGGCGGCTCACCTCCAACTGCGCAACGCTAAGCGCTGTTCACATCCAACTACCCAACACTACACAATCGAATATTCCAACAATGCTAACCAGCCACGGACTGCACACAACACAGCCAGTGATTTTCATACAGAGCGCTACGTGGCGTTACCAACATAAAAACGTAAGCAGCCTACTTACACACTTTTCCAGGTATCAGCTCCCATAGTGAACAGAAACCGCACTTTGCATGTGTAGCTCTTGACGCGATTGCTATGGACCCACACACGTTTCCAAATGAAGAAATGGCTGACATCCACTTCATGCGTGGGCGTGATAATGGAGTGCATGGACGGCAGCATGATCATGTATCCTCACAGAAGGCAGCCGTACTGCGGAGTGTTCTCTAGCTCCCGTCGGCGCATTTGTTGACCCGTCCACTTAAACCCAACATGCGACGTGCCGGCTGACCACGAAGATTGTCCACACTACGAATGGAGGAGCGTGAATTAGAACAACTGGACGCTGTGCCGGGAGCGGGTACCAGAGGGAATACCGTGGCAGATCGCGTTTCGCTCTCCACCGTATGGCGGTTATCACATGAGGGACAGTCTTCACGTAAAAATATCACGTAAAAATTGTGCAGGTCCTGGCAGCACCTGACATTCAAGCCCAGTTTGGTTTTTGCCAATGGATCCTTACTCAATGTGGGAATGATCCATAGTTCCACTTGCACATATTATTTACACATGAAACGTGCATTACCCCAGGTGCTATTATTAACATTAACACCATTGAGACGCCACATGAGGTGAGAGTTTCCATTAACCCTTTGGTGATCTTTGGTGATTGACTGACAGCGCACGTTTCCTGCCTGGCCTAGTTACTACTGGTGGTTATCTTAATTCCCTGCAACACAAACTATTCAGCTATTTGAATAATGCTCCTTATGTTGGAAGGATTCATACGTGGTGCATGCACGGTGGTGCATTGGCACACTTTCATGTGGTGGTTATGGAATACGTATCAGGCATTTTCGATAGCAAGTGCATCGATCGTAGCTCACCAGTAGCATGACCCAGGTCCTCTGACTTGGACGCGATGTACTCTTTTGGGCGTAGGGAAATAAAAAACCTTTGGTGTATTCCAGCGCTGTCAATTGTCTCGAAGAATCCTGGGAAAGTATTGTGGATGTCTGTCAATTGATTTGGAACTTGCCTAGAATGCCTGAATGTATGTATGAGGAGATGTACTGAAACCTGCTTTTCACATGGAAGGCGGCCGTGCGAACACTACTTGCTATGTGTTCGTACTCAAGTGAATACCCGTAATTTGGATTCTCGGGGCTTCTCCTGCAATTCTTCACTTACTCAGTCATAATATGCTGTAAACGGGAAACAAGTAGTTTCAGGACTGCTGCTTATTAGGATTATTTAGTTCTATCGCTGTCCTCTACTTACATCTTTCATTTCTACCCTGTAAAATGTGTACACCTACTGCATAAAACGTATGTAAATCAGAACAGTTTATTTTTTAGTATTCTTGTATGTATGAGATTTTGCTATCACATGACGACTGTCATTGTTTCTGTTATTGTTTCAGCACTGCTATTGAGCTTTCGGCACCAGTGGAAGCACGCACTCATCCACCACTTGCCCTCCAGCACATCCCAAACCAGACAGCTGCCAGACACCATCAGCAGACGTCACTGTGCGACCTGGGATTCGACAAAAAGGAAGCGAGGCATCTCTGGAATGAGGACACCGAAGTTCCCATTTCACCTCCCCCTGATGACGGGCGTTACGACAGTGGACTTGGCCCCGACGATGTCTCGACAGCCTGTTTCAACCGTCAGCATTCCCTGTCATCCTGGCCTGCTACCGTAGACAGTTTCAAGAAACCGACTGTCGCTAGACTGGACAGCGGTGTCAGCATCGAAGAGGGGCAGGAACGCGAAGTCGTGAAAGTGACGCGAGGTGTCGGGTTGCTGAGGCTCACAGGGCTGACAGAGGTTAGTGATGGCAGTGGCCTACAGACGAAAGACTGGTTTGGTGAAGAGAAAACTCTCGTATTGTCTGAAGATGAGAAAACAGCTCGAGATGAACGTGTGGCGATTCGTGCCAATATTCACGAGCACGTGACTGGTGACGAAAGACGGCAGTGGTATTCTCTTTCGAGAGTTAGCGAGCAGAAGGAGACAGAAGTATTGGGCAGTACTAGGAGAGCATCTGAGGCGCCAGAAATTGTAGACAGAGACGAGATTTTCCGTTCCGTCGGGTCGCACAGCAGCGGATCGGACCGCGGCAAGAACTTGGAAGTCTGCAGCAAGTGGTGCGAGACTGGCAAGGTCACTTCGGCGAGCACTGAGGACTTGTGTGCAGAGATCAGGAGGAACCACGCCTCGGAGTGGGAGGTCGCCAGAGACGAGCCGGCGGACCTACCGAGCGACCGGGACTGGCCCGAATCTAGGAAAGCCTCTTCGGTAACCGGCGAAGACGATCGGGAGTGTTCCTGGCAGGGTCGCCAAGGAGATATTGTTGCGGCCACCCCCTGGGCCGACGACTTCGGCAGCGACGCTAGGTCGAAACGATGGAGTTCCTGGAATACTGGGGAGATGTTCGGTGAGCAGGTGGACGAAGAGCTGGAGAGGCAGCGTCCAGAGATTGGGACTCCCGGGGGTCTGTACCTGCCCGGGCGCCCAGGTATGAAGTTCGACCCGGAGCGGGATACCGTGCTGCACCACGGCGACCACGAGGACCTCGCAGGGGAGTCCGAAGACTGCGTCGTGGAACTGAGGCGGCAGTCGACGCAGAGCTTCGACGACGGCGAGGAGGGCCCGCCGGGGCAGGCGCGCTACTGGAGGACGCCCTCGGTGGTGGTGAGCGACTACTCGGACGACGTGCCGTACTGCGGGCCGCCGGGGGAGGGCGGGGGCGACGCGGGGGCGGACGACGGCGACCAGCTGAGCGAGTGCGGCAGCTCGTGCAGCGGGCTGTCCGCCGCCGACACGGACGTCGACGGGGGCCTGCTGACGCCCGAGCGGAAGGCCTCCGACTGCTCGACTTGCTCCACGCTCAGCGGCGACGACGACGCCAGCGTGGAGGCGCTGCTGCAGCCGGTGCGGACACGACCAAAGGTGAGGCTGGCCGTCTAAAGTGCGCGTCATTTACGACGGCGGCCGAGTTTAGGTTCGTTCTGCGCATCTGACGTCACAGTCACCCAATGAACAGAGAACGACGTTGCCAGATTTCGATTGCAGTGCAGAGCACGGACGAGTGTCTTCAATTTTAGACACGTTCAGCCATAAATAAAGTAATAGAACAAAAGCAATGTCTTGATAGCAGACTTTCTTTTACAGAAAGTTTGGAAAAAGCATTCTTCATACCAATTGCTTCATATTCTATTAATTAATTAAACCAAACAAGCAATAAGCCTCCCAATTCAGGCGACAGCAAGGAAAGGTCCCAGGAAGAGATGAGATTTTCACTGTGCAGCGGAGTGATATGAAACCTCCTGGTAGATTAAAACTGTGTGCCCGACCGAGACTCGAACTCGGGACCTTTGCCTTTCGCGGGCAAGTGCTCTACCATCTAAGGTACCGAAGCACGACTCACATCCGGTACTCACAGCTTTACTTCTGCCAGTATCTCGTCTCCTACCTTCCAAACTTTACAGAAGCTCTCCTGCGAACCTTGCAGAACTAGCACTCCTGAAAGAAAGGATACTGTGGAGACATGGCTTAGCCACAGCCTGGGGGATGTTTCCAGAATGAGAAGAGATACTGGCAGAAGTAAAGCTTTGAGGACCGGACGTGAGTCGTGCTTCGCTAGCTCAGATGGTAGAGCCCTTGCCCGCGAAAGGCAAAGGTCCCGAGTTCGAGTCTCGGTCTGGCACACAGTTTTAATCTACCAGGAAGTTTCATAACAGCAAGGAAAGGTGTTTGTATCAATCTCACGGACCGTTTTCCGCAATAAAGAACAGCGGTAATTGTTTATTTCCTATTGTACTTCGGCGAAGCGTGAGTAATTCATAGTCACGCCAACAGTGTTTGTCAGTAATTTGCGTGACATGTTACAGACCTCATGGAGTAATATTGCCCGACGAGCTGCTTTAGCGTAACGATTAAGGTGTTGGGCTATGAAGTGAATGGTTATGAGTTCAATCCTTGTGCAGTGCTTAATGTTTTTTTTTAATTAAAAACAGTATCGAAGTGTCTTACTTCACGAATTAAAAACAATATCGAAGTGTCTTACTTCACGAATTATATTTGTTTAAATGCAATTTTTTGAAATTTCTAGTGCTTTGTCTCTTCATTAACCCTTTCGCTGCCGCATTCCGCGGTGTGCGCGATTTTCTCATCACTGCACTGCTCGCCTGTGCAGGCACATGGTGTTCCCACTGCTCTGACACACTTATCATTCGATTTCACAAAAACTATTTGGCCAGAAAATTTGATTTTTACACATCTTCTTGACTGATACCTTCCCCCCATAAATGACTTAATTTTGTTTCGATGTTCAACGCAGTTATTGTGCGTCATTAAATGTAGTAAACCATTGCACGAAATTTTGAAGAGTTTGCAGAGGTAAAAGTCCATAGCGTATACTTTCCGTATTGTCGATTTTATTTGCCACAATGTTGAGAATGAAATATGGAAAAGGTACCAAAATTTCATATAAAATTTACTGTATAACAATATCTCATAGCCGGCCGCGGTGGTCTCGCGGTTCTAGGCGCGCAGTCGGGAACCGTGCGACTGCTACGGTCGGAGGTTCGAATCCTGCCTTGGGCATGGATGTGTGTGATGTCCTTAGGTTAGTTAGGTTTAAGTAGTTCTAAGTTCTAGGGGACTAATGACCACAGCAGTTGAGTCCCATAGTGCTCAGAGCCAATATCTCATTTAATTTAAGTACCACATAAGGTGTCGTATGTAATATTGAGAAATATTCCGTCTTTCGCGACTGTAATAAAAGTTTTATTTACACCGGGCGCGAATGATAAGAGTGTCAAAGCAGTCGGAACACCATGTGTCTGCACAGGCGAGCAGTGCAGTGACAAAATCGCGCACAGCGCGGAATGCAGGGAGCACGTCTCTGTAGCAGCGAAAGGGTTATTGCGGCCGTGGTGGCTTTACTAATGAACTGCGCGCTCCCCCCTAAACGTAACCTTGCGAACTACACTATATTATGGCGCTGCTGCTCTTGGCGCGTGCGTCGTGTGCAACTGGAAACGCAGCAATCTCCCGCGTCCGGGCGGGCATGCGTGAGCCGCCAAGATAGAAGAACTATAGTAGCTGGTTCCTTCCGAAGTTTCCCTCAGAGTAACTGCTGCTCGTACGAGTCTCGTCCGGTGAAGGGAATGATTAGAGGCCTTGGGGCCGAATCGACCTCAACCTATTCTCAAACTTTAAATGGGTGAGATCTCCGGCTTGCTTGATATGCTGAAGCCGCGAGCAAACGACTCGGATCGGAGTGCCAAGTGGGCCACTTTTGGTAAGCAGAACTGGCGCTGCGGGATGAACCAAACGCCGAGTTAAGGCGCCCGAATCGACGCTCATGGGAAACCATGAAACGCGTTGGTTGCTTGAGACATCAGGACGGTGGCCATGGAAGCCGGAATCCGCTAAGGAGTGTGTAACAACTCACCCGCCAAAGCAACTAGCCCTGAAAATGGATGGTAAGTGGAAAGTTTGGTCTCGAAGCCGAACGGGCACGCCCACAGCGACAAGCCTGTAGCAGGTTTGCTTCTTCGGTCTTCGAAGAGAAATAATGGAGTTCTGCTCGTCACCCTCTTCCAAGTGGTTCCCGGCATGTGGTTAATTACCCCCGAGGAGTAAAAACTAAACAATGCGATTCTGTTTCAGTCACTAACCCAAATTATTTTCAAAAGCTCATTGTTATGAAGGTCACTCCAAAAGAAATGCACACTATTTTTTTTTTAAATCCATCTTTTATTCTACATGTTTGAAAGTTTTCAGTGTGTAGGTACATCCCTCAGGAACAATATTTTCATTTCTCCACATAATTTCCATCCCTCTCAACTGCTTTACGCCATATTGGAACCAGCGCCTGTATACCCGCACGGTTAAATTCTGGACCAACCTTGTAGGAGCCGCTGTTTGGCAGGGTGCACAAGGGAGTCATCATCTTCAAACGTTGTTGCACGAAGAGAGCCTTTCAGTTTCCCAAAGAGATGATAGTCACATGGAGGCAGGTCAGGACTGTAACGCGGGTGTTCCAGTGTTGTCCATCCGAGTTTTCTGATCGCTTCCACGGTTTTTTCACTAACATGTGGCCGTGCATTGTCGTGCAACAGCAAACATCTGCTTTTGCCAATGTGAACGAACATAACTCAGTCGAGCTTCAAGTTTCTTCAGTGCTGTCACATATGCATCAGAATTTATGGTGGTTCCACTTGACACGATGTCCACAAGCAAGAGTCCTTCGGAATCGAAAAACACCGTAGCCATAACTTTTTCAGCAGAAGGTGTGGTTTTGAATTTTTTTTTTCCTTGGGTGAATTTGCATGATGCCACTCCATTGATTGCCTCTTCGTCTATGGTGAAAAATGATGGAGCCATGTTTCATCACCTGTCACAGTTCTTCCAGGAAATTCATCTCCAGCATTCCCATACCGTTCCAAAAGTTTGCTGCATACCGTTTTTCTTGTTTCTTTGTGAACCACTGTCAAAATCCTGGGAACCCGCCTGGCACAAACCCTTTTTAACGCCAACACTCTCCGCAAACACTTCCTTCCCCTATCTCAATGTAGTGTGACAATTCGTTCACTTTGATTCCTCTGTCAGCAGTCACCAATTCGTTAACTCTCTGCACACTGTCTGGAGTGTGTGCAGTACGAGGCCTGCCGCTGCGAGGACAATCCTCAATATTACCGCGCCAGCTTTCATCACGTAACCTGCTCGCCCACCGACTAACTGTACTGCGATCGACAGTAGCATCTCCATACACCTTTTCCAACCTCTTGTGGATGTTTCCCACAGGAATCCTATGACAGCACGTTCCATCTGACGATCGTGAAGTGTAGCAGCGATCTTGAAGACATGCTGTGACTGTGTCACTCACGCGAACAGGTTGAACTAAGTTTGAAAACAAGCGGGAAGGATATATCGACACACGGTAAAACTTTCACACATGCGGAATGAAAACTGTATTTTTACAAAAATAGTGTGTATTTCTTTTGGAGTGACCCAGGTATTTTATAGTCCACCTGCTAAGCTGACAGGTAACGTGTTTGCCTACCATGCAGTGGGTCCGGGTTTGATTCCTAGTCAGGTTGAAGATTTTCTGCGCCCGTGGACTGGTTGTTGTGCTGTCCTCATCATCATCATCTCATCATCACCGACACGCAAGTCGCTCAATATGGCATCATCTGAAATAAGACTCGCAACTCGGCAGCCCAACTTCCCTGGATGGGGCCTCCTGGCCATACGTGCCATACGATCATTTCATTTCGTCGATTATATGAGTTATCAATAATTATATTTTGTCTATTAGTAGCTTTAATGCAGTGGAGGTTGCAGGTTCCTCAGACAGTCCACCCATTAAAAACATACGTTGTGCTTTGTGTAGTTCATCACTGATAATAAAAGTGCAACAAATGTTAAATACCTCAAGAGAATATGTTCTCCAAGTTCTAGATAATACCTGCGGTAGTCCAGCAATTGATTCATTACTCGCTTCGAAACAGATAAAGGAATTAATTGGCACCACGACACAACAGCAACTACATACAGGCTACTATAGTGCTGTACATATTGTTATGATTGTTATAATAGTGATAAGACACGCAAGATTAACACCCTGAAGACATCCAATTTCTGCCACTCCAGAATTAAGGAGTGATTTACGAATTGTAGATATAGTGTACAAATTTTAACTTGTTTGACTTTAAATGGGGTTGCTTTGCGCAAAAATGGTGAAATGTGTGTGAATTTCTAAGGGACCAAACTGCTCATGTCATCGATCCCTAGACTTACACACTACTTAAACTAACTTATGCTAAGAATTACACACAAGCCCATGTCCGAGGGAGGACTCGAACCTCCGGGGGGAGGACCACACAGTCCGCGACATGGCGTCTCAAACCGCGCAGCTACTCCGCGCGGCTCGCAGTCTACAGGTCAAGCAAGTGTCGCAATGAAATGAGTAATGCAGGGGGACTATGTTTTGTGACAAGTGTCTACCATGAATGTGTATAGTTTCTTTTACAAGAACGAGTTATGGTAGCACTTGCGATGCACCATGAATTTATTCTGACACACCCACCCAACCACCCACCCACACACACACACACACACACACACACACACACACACACACACACACACAAAATATAATTCGTCGATCATCATTTTAGAAACTGGTATAGGCATGCGTATCCAAATACAGAGATATTTGAACAGGCTGAATACGACTCTGCGGTCAGCAGCGCCTACATAAGAAAATAACTGTCTGGCACAGTTGTTAGATCGGTTTCTTCTGCTACAAGCACAGGTTATCAAGATTTAAGTAAGTTTGAACGTGGTGTTATATTCGGTGCAAGAGCGATGGGACACAGCATTTCCGAGGACGCGAAGTGGGGGTTTTCCCGTACGACCATTGCACAAGCGTACCGTGTATATCAGGAATCCGGAAACACGTCAAATCTCCGGCATCGCTGCGGCGTAAAAAAAGATACCGCAAGACGACTGAAGAGAATCGTTCGACGTGACAGAAGTGCAAACCTTCCGCAAATTGTTGCAGATTTCAATACTGGGCTATCAACGAGTGCCAGCGTGCGAACCATTCATCCAAACATATTCCGATAAGGGCTTTTGGGGCCGAAGGCCCACTCATGTATCATTGATGACTGCACCACACAAAGCTTTACGCCTCACCTCGGCCCATCAACACCGATATTAGACTGTCGATGATTGGAAACATGTTCTCTCGTCGGACGAGTCTGGTTTCAAATTGTATCGAGCGGATGGACGTGTACGGGTATGGAGAATCCATGGACTCTGCATGTCAGCAGGGTACTGTTGAAACTGGTGGAGGCTCTGTAATGCTATAGGGCGTGTGCAGTTGCACGGATATGGGACCGCTAACACGTGTAGATACAACTGAGACTGGTGACAGGTACGTAAGCATCCTGTCTGATCACCTGCATCCATTCATGTCCACAGTGCGTTCCGACGGACTTGGGCAATTCTAGTAGGACACTGCGACACCCCACCCGTCCAAAAGCGGTACAGAGTGGCTGTAGGAACAGTCTTTTGTGGTTAAACACTTGTGCTGGCCACCAAACTTCCCATATTTGAGTATTAGTGAGCTTATCTGGGATGCCTTACAACGTGCTGTTCAGAAGAGATCTCCACCCCCAGTACCGTTAGGGTATTTATGGATAGCCCTGCAGGATTCAAAGTGTCAGTTCGCTCCAGCATTTCTTCAGTCCTTATTCGAGTCTGAGCCATTTCGTGTCTCGGCATTTCTGCCTGCTTGATGGGGCCCTATGCGATATTAGGCAGGTGTGCAAGTTTCTTCAGCTGTTCGTTATATATAGGTCCACCAGTTCTTTCATTCCTACCTGTCCGTTGCATACAAGTAGAGACTACCACACACCCTGACACATCGTTCAGTCGTTCTTCTCAGTGAATCGTGAACCTTTTGAAAGGCCGCATGCGTTGGTCTGGGTTCAAATGGCTCTGAGCACTATGGGACTTAACATCTGAGGTCATCACTGCAACCGTGGCAGCAGCGTGGTTCCAGACTGAAGTGCTTAGAACCGCTCGGCCACATAGGCCGGTGTATTGGTCCGGGGCCCACGAGAAATACGTGCCCCACAGCGAACTTGTCACACCACTCGGATTGTGTACCATTCATGGCGAACACTCGGTTCAGTGCCGGGCCTACGGGAAATCGATATGCAATTGAAAAGGTACCCACTAAAGGTCTGAACTTCATCATGTGTTATCGAGAGCTTGCATGCATTTAAACACGCAGTCAAGAATTACTGAATTCGTCTGACACATTTAATCGCTTCCTGCCGGAGACTGCTGCGGGCTCTATTAAGACCTGCCGTGTCCCGTGCTGTGACGTACGAACCTTGACTTGCCTCTCTCGTAGGCTGGTAGTGGTCATACCTTTCTGTACACGTACACACATTGTCGATGGTTCGGGGATATATCAGTGCCTTTTAATGTCTCTACAGCCTAAAATATAATGGAATCAGACTAGAGTATCTCCCCAGCAGTCAATCGGCCATGAAACGTTACTGTGGCGTATTATTGCGCGATCCGTATAAAATGGTACCCGGTCGTGCATAAACCATAGGTTGTCTTTCTGCTAAGGTTGCGTTGCCCCACAGCACTGGTAATTTCATCGCACAGAAATCGGAGATACAAAGTAGCTGTTAATCTATTTGGTAAGCCGTATGGTCCTTTCGAGTCTGTCACCGACAATTCCTGACGCTACACTGATAATGAAGCGAACCTGATGCCTCATCTCCAGCACTGCTTGAGGATTCTCATCGAATACAGGGTGTTTCGGTAAGAGCATCCAAAAGTTTAACAGGACCTAAAGGACGCTCCACTGAACAATTGGAGGTGGGGGATCTGAGGTCGGAAAAGCCAGCTTAAGGAGATAATGTCATCTACATTAGTTGCAGTTAACTGCAAATACCGACACAGGGGACATACTATTTGTACTGTACCTAACAAAATATGCTGAAAGTGAAGGCCATCAGCCCCAATGCAACCACGACATCGGCTAACAAGATTCTGACAATCGCTGGTGTGTTTCGAATCACATCACAGGCAGCTACAGTTCTGGCAACTAGTTCCATCTCCATTACCACTGGGGTCACACACATAAGTGGCCGGACAGTCCCATTGGATGTAATCAAGAGGACTCAGGTCAGGTGACCTTGCAGGCCATGGAGTAGGCCTCCACTTGCAGTCCAACGACCAGGAAACACAGCACTGAGATGGCTGCGGACATCCACACGGAAGTGAGGTGGTGCACCGTCATGATGCCTGTTAGGAAATCCTTCGCTGCACAGCCTTTCAGCAGTAAAAGCATTGCAGCGTACTTCCCCATATACAAGGTGCACGTCAGTGAGTTCTGCGAAACTGTACCTGTCGTTCATTCATAGCACATTCTGCTAAACGATAATGTAAATAGAATACAACAGAGTCGCCTTGTTGTTGTTGTGGTCTTCAGTCATGAGACTGGTTTGATGCAGCTCTCCATGCTAATCTATCCTGTGCAAGCTTCTTCATCTCCCAATACCTACTGCAACCTACATCCTTCTGAATCTGCTTAGTGCATTCATCTCTTCGTCTCCCTCCACGATTTTTACCCTCCACGCTGCCCTCCAGTACTAAATTTGTGACCCTTGATGCCTCAGAACATGACCTACCAACCGGTCCCACCTTCTTGCCAAGCTGCGCAACAAACCTCTCTTCTCCCCAATTATATTCAATACCTTCTCATTAGTTATGTGATCTACCCATCTAATCTTCAGCATTCTTCTGTAGCACCACATTTCGAAAGCTTCTATTCTCTTCTTGTCTAAACTATATACCGCCCATGTTTCACTTCCATACATGGCCACACTCCATAAAATACTTTCAGAAACGACTTCCTGACACTTAGATGTATACTCGATGTTAACAAATTTCTGTTCTTCAGAAACGCTTTCCTTGCCATTGCCAATCTACATTTTATATCCTCTCTACTTCGACCATCATCAGTTATTTTGCGCCCCAAATAGCAAAACTCCTTTACTACTTTAAGTGTCTCATTTGCTAATCTATTTCCCTGAGCTTTACCCGACTTAATTCCACTACATTCCATTATCCCCGTTTCGCTATTGTTGATGTTCATCTTATATCCTCCTTTCAAGACACTGTCCATTTCGTTCAACTGCTCTTCCAAGTCCTTTGCTGTCCCTGACAAAATTACAGTGTCATCGGCGAACCTCAAAGTTTTTATTTCTTCTCCACGGATTTTAATACCTACTCCAAATTTTTCTTTTGTTTCCTTCACTGCTTGCTCAACATACAGATTGAATAACATTGGGGAGAGTCTACAACCCTGTCTCACGCCCTTTCCAACCACTGCTTCCCTTTCATGCCCCTCGACTCTTATAACTACCATCTGGTTTCTGTACAAATTGTAAATAGCCTTTCGCTACCTGTATTTTACCCCTGCCACCTTCAGAATTTGTAAAGAGAGTATTCCAGTCAACATTGTCAAAAGCTTTCTCTAAGTCTACAAATGCTAGAAACCTAGGTTTGTCTTTCCTCAATCTTATGTCGCCTTATGAACAAATAAACAAAACGTGCATCATGACTTCCTAGTAATCAGACTCGTCCTCCGTATCTCCATGAAGGAAATAACGACGAAAAATGTGAATAAACAGCGCATGGCTGCATATTAGTTGTAAATAAGTTGAAAAAGCAGTAATGTTAAAGAAAGCGGTAGACAAGTTTACTTCCACATCTCCTTAAGCTGGCTTCTCCGAGCACAGGTTCCCTGCCTCAAAGTGTTCAGCGGGACATTCTCTAAGTCCTCTTACATTTTTGCACACTCATAAGAGAACACCCAGTATATCAGGGGCGGCCAGAAATTCTGCACAAGTGCTAAGCTGCTGCGCATGTACAACTTGCTGGTCACAGTGTGCAAACTTAGCAGACATATGAACAGGGAACAGAACCGTCGCCGCTTATTTACTGTGTGTCTAAGCACAGATGTCGCCGCT
This sequence comes from Schistocerca gregaria, assembly GCF_023897955.1. Taxonomy (NCBI): domain Eukaryota; kingdom Metazoa; phylum Arthropoda; class Insecta; order Orthoptera; family Acrididae; genus Schistocerca; species Schistocerca gregaria. Next base: position 191,133,780 of record NC_064928.1, on the reverse strand, counting down.
TCGCTTTAACTACCAGCTGGGAAACACTTTACCTAGAGGCACTCTCGTGCTCTTTTTATAGAGTGGAGTGCAGTGAGGGGAAGTTACCGTGTTATTCCCTCGCCCTGTCAACAAACGTCACGGTTCTAAAACGAAACAAAAAAAGAAATGGTGCATAAATATGCCGGATTGGTTTCAAACTCACGTTAAGTACCTAAATACCGTTCAAGGCAAAGACATCAAACATGTCTACATCTACATGGACACGGATACTCTGCAAATCACATTTAAGCGCCTGGCATAGGGTCCATCGAACCACCTTCACAATTCTCTATTATTCCAATCTCGTATAGCGCGCGAAAAGAATGAACGCCTATATCTTTCCGTACGATCTCTGGTTTCCGTTGTTTTAAGATGGTGATCGTTCCGCCCTATGTAGGTGGGCATCGACAAAATATTTTCGGATTCAGAGGAGTTTCGTGAGAAGATTCCGTCGCAGCGAAAAACGCTTTTCTTTGAATGATGTTCAACCCAAATCCTGTATCATTCCTGTGACACTCTCTACCATATTTCCCGATAATACAAAACGTGCTGCCTTTCTTTGAATCTTTTCGATGTACTCCGCCAGTTCTATCTGGTGAGCATCCCACACAGCGCAGCAGTATTCTAAAAGAGGACGGATCAGCGTAGTGTAGGCAGCCTTCTTAGTAGGTCTGTTACATTTTCTAAGTGTCCTGCCAATAAAACGCAGTCTTTGGTTAGCCATCCCCACATCATTTTCTATGTGCTCCTTCCAACTGAAGTTGTTTGCCTCTCAATAAAAAAAAGTTAAATGTGTGTGAATTCCTAAGGGACCAAACTGTTGAGGTCATCGGTCCCTAGACTTACACACTACTTAAACTAACTTATGCTAAGACCGACACACACACACACACACACACACACACACACACACACACACACACACACACACACACACACACGCCCGAGGGAGGACTCGAACCTTCGGCGGGAAGGGCCGCGTAATCCGTGACATGGCACCTCCTACCGCGCGGCCACACCGCGCACCTCTGTCAATAATTAAACAATAATTTTAAGCATCTAAGTGCGTTTTGAACAACCAGTATCAAACTTTTCACATAACAGAGTTCGTCGTATGTAACATGGAGCAGGATGAGACACAGTTATTAAAAAAACAGTTTTAAATTAGAAAAAGAAAGAAATTCGTAACATGTTTATCGTTGGTGATGAGAAACGAAGAAGTTAATGTTGGGCACAAAAGCAAGGCACATTGATAAAACGAATGAAGTCGCGAAGATTTTCGTCACTAATACTCAATCGAAATCTTAATTTATTTGTTTTCATTATGGAGAAAAGTCTTTCACACACATTAAGTGGATCCAAACATGGACAGAACACTCGTAGTTACGTTATTGACACGTAGGAAGTTCTCGCTGTGGAATGTTTTCGTAGAATTCTTTTGTCCTTCCTACTGCAAAAAATTTCAGCCATGCATTACACTGCAGGTCTGTTAGTTCCATCTGTAGACGTTTCGGAGCATCTTCAGCTGATGCTAAAAACGGCCTCGCAAAGCAACGAACGATAGAGCAAACATACTCATAACATCTACAAATCGCGCTCGAAACTGCTCCATAATTTATTTCCTCAATTATTGACACGTATTCTTGAAATCTAGCATTTTCGTGGACCAAACCAAGGATAGTAAACTGTGCAGTGCTTCCAGAGAAAAGTTGACACTCTCGAAGAGCAAGCTTCCTTTCAAAACCATTACTTTTTCCAGCATATCAGAAATTAAATTATATTCACCTTGCAGACTGACGTTCAGGCTGTTCATGTGAGACGCAATGTCCAAGAGAAATGCAAGATTTGATATCCAGCAAGGGTTTTCTAGTTTCAGTTCACTCTTTCCCTTATCACGTAAGAAACGTACCGCGGCCAAACGCATGTAAAAAAAATCGTTTCAGCATTTTACTTCGTCTGAGCCAGCGTTCCTCGGTAAAGTATGGCACGTCACCGTACTCCTGATTTCTCGAAGAACTGCCGAAACTGACGACACATGAGCCCACGTGTTTTCAGGCAGTTTAGCGTACGCACAAAAGTTTGCATGGCGTTTTCATACGTTACTGTTTTGCACAAAGCGCCTCTAGATGTAGAATGCAGTGAATTCCGTCTCTTCCGTGCGACCTAGGTCTTTGCGCATCAGTGCTATGAGCCCTCCGCGATGGCCTCGCATTGCCGTTCCTCCATCGATGGTCATTGAGATCGACCAATACGAGTCCATACTGACACCATCAATCGCTTGCTAGACACCTTGGAGCAGGTCTACACCAGTCGTAGTCGCTTTCAAAGTCCAAAACGTGTTTTACCACACGCACAGCGTTATCGACACCTTGTATGTATACAGAGTGGTCCATTGATAGTGGACGGGCCAAATATCTCACGAAATAAGTATCAAACGAAAAAACTGCAAAGAACGAAACTCGTCTAGCTTGAAGGGAGAAACCAGTTGGCGCTATGGTTGGCCAGCTAGATGGCGCTGCCATAGGTAAAACGGATATCAAATGCGTTTTTTTTAATAGGAACCCCCATTTTTATTACATATTCCTGTAGTACGTAAAAAAATATGAATGTTTTAGTTGGACACCTTTTTTCGCTTTGTGATAGATGCCGATGTAATAGTCACAAACATATGACTCACAATTTTAGACGAACAGTTGGTAACAGGTAGGTTTTTTAAATTAAACTACAGAACGTAGGTACGTTTGAACATTTTATTCCGGTTGTTCCAATGTGATACATGTACCTTTATGAACTTATCATTTCTGAGAACGCATGCTGTAAATACCACATTAATGCAACAAATGTTCAAAATTATGTCCGTCAGGCTCAATGCATTTGGCAATACGAGTAACGACATTCCTCTCAACTGCGAGTAGTTCGCCTTCCGTAATGTTCGCACATGTATTCACAATGCGATGACGCATGTTGTCAGGCGTTTCCGGTGGATAACGATAGCAAATATCCTTCATCAACTTTCCCCACAGAAAGAAATCCGGGGATGTTAGATCCAGTGAACGTGCGAGCCATGGTATGGTGCTTCGACGACCAATCCACCTGTCATGAAATATGCTATTCAATACCGCTTCAACAGCACACGAGCTATGTTCCGGTCATCCATCATGTTGGAAGTACATCGCCATTCTGTCATGCAGCGAAACATCTAGAAATAACATCGGTAGAACATTACGTAGGAAATCAGCATACATTGCACCATTTAGATTGCCATCGATAAAATGGGGGCCATTTATCATTCCTCCCATAATGTCGCACCATACATTAACCCACCAAGGTCGCTGATGTTCCACTTGTCGCAACCATCGTGGATTTTCCGTTGCCCAATAGTGCATATTATGGCGGTTTACCTTACGGCTGTTGGTGAATGACCCTTCATCGCTAAATAGAATTCGTGCAAGAAATGTGTCATCGTCCCGTAATTTCTCTTGTGCCCAGTGGTAGAATTGTACACGATGTTCAAAGTCATCGCCATGCAGTTCCTGGTGCATAGAAATGTGGTACGGATGCAATCGATGTTGATGTAGCATTCTCAACGCCGATGTTTCTGAGATTCCTGATTCTCGCGCAATTTGTGTGCTACTGATGTGCGGATTAGCCGTCACAGCAGCTAAAACACCTACTTCGGCATCATCATTTGTTGCAGGTCGTGGTTGACGTTTCACATGTGGCTGAACACTTCCCGTTTCTATAAATAACGTAACTATCCGGCGAACGGTCCTGACATTTGGATGATGTCGTTCAGGATACCGAGCAGCAAACATAGTACGCGCCCGTTGGGCATTTTGATCACAATAGCCATACATCAACACGATATCGACCTTTTCCGCAATTGTTAAACGGTCCATTTCAACACGGGTAATGTATCACGAAGCAAATACCGTTCGCACTGGCGGAATGTTACGTGATACCACGTACGTATACGTTTGTGACTATTACAGAGCCATCTATCGCAAAGCGAAAAATGTGGTCCAACTATTAAATATTCATATTTCGTTACGTACTACACGAATATGTAACAAAATATGGGGGTTCCTATTGATATCCATTTGACCTATGGTAGCGACATCTAGGGGGCCAACCATGGCGCCATCTGGTTTCCCGCTTTAAGCTAGACGAGTTTCGTTCTTCGCAGTTTTTTCGTTTGACACTTATCTGACGCTGTATCTGTAAGGTCTGTCGCGACAGAAAAAGCAACGAAATCCTTAGCCTTATTTATTAACTGCTTGTGCAGCACCAATGAAAGGAAAACGGTTTCCAGGCTCTTGCTATTCTTAATGCAATTCTGAAACATGCTCGCAGTGCAGATGTACTTTGATTGTCATTCTGGAAAATTTAAAACAGTAAGTTGCACAGTAAAATAGATACGAATGTAACACAAGAAACGAAGAGTTCAAGAGGTATCAGATATTATGCCTTATATTACAAACTTGTTTATGTGACTCATCCATTTTCTTAAGCGTATTTAACTTGGTTTTCAGTTCTTCACTGTTTAGTACACTACACTCGTTTTTTGAAATGAGCTCTAGTGTCATTCAGACGTGAACTTGCGTTGGCCGCCTATTATTCCGCGGCTCAGCAGACACTGTGAGTTTTCTCCTACTGCTGTAAAGAAGAATTGCAGTTCCCAGTCTGAGAACGCAGATCTCCCTTCCTTTGTCTTTTTGCGGCACTCGCCACTGCTCAGTGCGTCGCACATAAGTCTAGTCAGCAGAGGGAAGCTAGACTGGCTGTGCTTCGGTCTCTCTGGTATCGCGTAAACAAGGAAGCGGAACCGTCGTCGCTCATTTGCTATACGTAACTAGTCATAGACGCCGGTATTGCGATTTGCCACACTTCTATACGTATACGCAGTGTGCAGCAGCGGCCGTGGTACATATTGCGGCACTTTGCAAACCCATATCTTCAGAAATCGGTCCATATCTTAGTGCGTATTGGTTTTCGGACATATAATTATACAAACTTTCCGTCTACTTTTGTCCAATGCTACACTATTTGATCAAAGGTATCCGGACAGCTGACTGAAAATGACTTACAAGTTAGTGATGCCCTCCATCGGTAATGCTGGAATTCAGTATGGTGTTCGCCCACCCTTAGCCTTGATGACAGCTTCCACTCTCGCAGCCATACGTTCAGTTAGGTGCTGGTGGGTTTCTTCGGGGAATGGCAGCCCATTCTTCACGGTATGCTGCACTGAGGAGAGGTATCGATGTCGGTCTGTGAGGCCTGGCACAAAGCTTGCGCTCAGGTCAGGACTCTGTGCAGGCCAGTCCATTACAGGGGTGTTACTGTCGAGTAACTACTACGCCACAGGCCGTGCATTATGAACAGGTGCTCGATCGTGTTGAGAGATGCAGTCATCATCCCCGAATTGCTGTTTAGGAGTGGGAAGCAACAAGGTGCTTAAAACATAATTGTAGGTGCTTGCTGTGATAATGCCAAACAATACAAGGAGGGGTGCAAGCCCCCTCCATAAAAAACACGACTACTCCATAACACCACCACGTCTGAATTTTACTGTTCTGCATCTGCATGTGTGTGATTACTCTGTTATTCACAATAAAGTGGCTGGCAGAGGGTTCGATGAACCACCTTCCAGCTGTCTCTCTACCGTTCCACTCTCGAACGGCACGCCGGAAAAACGAGCACTTATATTTTTCTGTGCGAGCCCTGATTTCTCTTATTTTATCGTGATGATGATTTCTCCCTATGTAGGGTGGTGCCAACACAATTTTTTCGCAATCGCAGGAGAAAACTGGTGATTGAAATTTCATGAGAAGACCCCGTCGCAACGAAACATGCCTTCGTTTTAATGATTGCCACTCCAGTTCACGTATCATGTCTGTGACACTATCTCCCCTATTTCGCGATAATACGAGCTATTGGCACTACACACGCTGGCAGATGACGTTCACCGAACATTAGCCATAGTGACACCCTGCCATCGGATCGCCACATTACGTACAGTGATTCGTCACTCCAAAAATAGCTTTTGCACTGTTCAATCGTCCATTGTTTACGCTCCTTACAGCAAAGGAGGCGTCGTTTCGGATTTACCGGCGTGATGTGCGCCTTATGAGCAGCCACTCGACCATGAAATCCAAGTTTTCTCACCTCCCTCCTAGCTGTCACAGTACTTGCAGTGGATCCTGATGCAGTTTGGAATTCCTGTGTTATGGTCTGGATAGATATCTGCCTGTTACACATTACGACCAATTGTCGGCGGTCTCTCTCAGTCTACACAGGAAGTCGGCCAGTACGCTTTTGAGCTGTACGGGTCCCTTCACGTTTCCACTTCACTATCACATCGGAAACTGTGGACCTAGGGTCGTTTAGGAGTGTGGAAAATTTCTGTACAGACGTTTGAGACAAGTGACACCCGATCATCTGATCGTGTTCGAATTCCGTTAAGTTCTGCGTAGCACCACATTCTGGTCTCTCACGATGTCTAACGACTACTGAGGCCGCTGATATGAAGTACCTGGCAGCAGGTGGAAGCACAATGCACCTAATATGAAAATCGTGTGTTTTGGGGGGTGTTCGGATACTTTTGGTCACATAGTGTGCCTTGTGCAAGGAATCTGACACCTTTTTAAAATACTGTCATTTGCTGAAGCTTATGGGTTCCGCAGTATTCAACTTGAGAAACACCAGACGGCTAAGAGTGCGGTAGTGAATTTTAGGAATAAATTTTTACACTCAAAGGCGAAAGAATGGTTCAAATGTCTCTAACCACTGTGCGACTTAAAATCTGAGGTCATCAGTCCCCTAGACTTAGAATTCCTTAAACCTAACTAACCTAAGGACATCACACACATTCATGCCCGAGCCAGGATTAGAACCTGCGACCGTAGCAGTAGCGCGCTACCGGACTGACACACCTGGAACCGCTTGGTCACAACGGCCGGAAACTCAAAGGCGAGCGTGATGTCTTTGAAACAGATGCTGCTCCTGTCTGATCTTGCTTAATTGACGGCTAAATGTCGGGGTGTTGCCGGCTGCCTCCCTAGGAGGTGGTAAGGGCACGTTGGGGATGAACACTTGATGGAAAACGGGGGAATTGTTCTGATAGATTTGCTGAGTCCTGCAGAGAAGCAGCTACGTCCATGTTTACACTTATTCGCGAATTATTCGTGCGTAAGTCCTTCATCTGAGAATGGTATTACATTTGTAATCGGAAAATAATTTTTTTTGCGTACAGTAGTTGACCACGGACATTGAGTTTGTTGCTGTTTTTTGAAAGAGTTGAAGACCACAGGCAAACATTTTTAGAGTGACGATAGCCGAAAAAAGGCATGTCCTGAAATACGGTAACAAAACGATATTACACGAAAATTTTTTACAGACATTTGTTTGAAATCGTAGTTGTGGTCCTCTGTCCAGAGACTGGTTTGATGCAGCTCTCCATGCTACTCTATCCTGTGCAAGCTTTTTTATGTGCCAGTACCTACTGCAACCTACATCCTTTTGAATCTGTTTAGTGCATTCATCTCTTTTTGTCTGCCTCTACGATTTTTACCCTCCACGCTGCCCTCCAATGCTAAATTTGTGATCCCTTGATGCCTCAGAACATGCACAACCAACCGATACCTTCTTCTTGTCAAGTTGTGCCAAAAACTCCTCTTCTCCCCAATTCTATTCAATGTCTCCTCACTAGTTATGTGATCTACCCATCTAATCTTCAGCATTCTTCTGTAGCACCACATTTCGAAAGCTTCTATTCTGTTCTTTGTCCAAACTGTTTATCGTCCATGTTTCACTTCCATACATGGCTACACTCCATACAAATACTTCAACCTGCCTTGAAATCGTACTGGAAACTAAAAAGAATGGAGTCTCATATACAGGTATTGGACAAAAATGTGGAAAAATAGCGAGAAATACATGCGTGATAATAAATGTAGATGCCAGCCAAACCTGCAGGTTGCGCTGTTGTATTTTGACCACGATCGGCTCCTGTGCCGTGTCCTCAGTACGTTCAGTGTGAGTCGTGGTGAGAAGTGTTGAGCATAGTTGTGAGTGTATTATGTATGAGCCCACTGCACGCTGTTAACGACGGTAAGAGCATATGGAATACGTTCACAGATATGTGAATCTGTTGGTCTGAATTTTTTCTTAATAATAAGCATTTTTAACGGCGGCTGGTTACTGTTTTGATTTTCTTCTGAAGTATTAACCTGAAGAACTAAACACCATCAAAGCAATTGCTTACAATAATGGTTACAATCCAAAATTAATAGATGAACTAAACTCTAAGATAAATCCCCACATAAACAAAAACAATAACGAAACTCCATGAAAGAATACCACAACACAGCCAAATGAAAAATACACTCCTGGAAATTGAAATAAGAACACCGTGAATTCATTGTCCCAGGAAGAGGAAACTTTATTGACACATTCCTGGGGTCAGATACATCACATGATCACACTGACAGAACCACAGGCACATAGACACAGGCAACAGAGCATGCACAATGTCGGCACTAGTACAGTGTATATCCACCTTTCGCAGCAATGCAGGCTGCTATTCTCCCATGGAGACGATCGTAGAGATGCTGGATGTAGTCCTGTGGAACGGCTTGCCATGCCATTTCCACCTGGCGCCTCAGTTGGACCAGCGTTCGTGCTTGACGTGCAGACCGTGTGAGACGACGTTTCATCCAGTCCCAAACATGCTCAATGGGGGACAGATCCGGAGATTTTGCTGGCCAGGGTAGTTGACTTACACCTTCTAGAGCACGTTGGGTGGCACGGGATACGTGCGGACGTGCATTGTCCTGTTGGAACAGCAAGTTCCCTTGCCGGTCTAGGAATGGTAGAACGATGGGTTCGATGACGGTTTGGATGTACCGTGCACTATTCAGTGTCCCCTCGACGATCACCAGAGGTCTACGGCCAGTGTAGGAGATCGCTCCCCACACCATGATGCCGGGTGTTGGCATCTGTGTCGTATGCAGTCCTGATTGTGGCGCTCACCTGCACGGCGCCAAACACGCATACGACTATCATTGGCACCAAGGCAGAAGCGACTCTCATCGCTGAAGACGACACGTCTCCATTCGTCCCTCCATTCACGCCTGTCGCGACACCACTGGAGGCGGGCTGCACGATGTTGGGGCGTGAGCGGAAGACGGTCTAACGGTGTGCGGGACCGTAGCCCAGCTTCATGGAGACGGTTGCGAATGGTCCTCGCCGATACCCCAGGAGCAACAGTGTCCCTAATTTGCTGGGAAGTGGCGGTGCGGTCCCCTACGGCACTGCGTAGGATCCTACGGTCTTGGCGTGCATCCGTGCGTCGCTGCGATCCGGTCCCAGTTCGACGGGCACGTGCACCTTCCGCCGACCACTGGCGACAACATCGATGCACTGGAGACCTCACGCCCAAGTGTTGAGCAATTCGGCGGTACGTCCACCCGGCCTCCCGCATGCCCACTATACGCCCTCGCTCAAAGTCCGTCAACTGCACATACGGTTCACGTCCACGCTGTCGCGGCATGCTACCAGTGTTAAAGACTGCGATGGAGCTCCGTATGCCACGGCAAACTGGCTGACACTGACGGCGGCGGTGCACAAATGCTGCGCAGCTAGCGCCATTCGACGGCCAACACCGCGGTTCCTGGTGTGTCCGCTGTGCCGTGCGTGTGATCATTGCTTGTACAGCCCTCTCGCAGTGTCCGGAGCAAGTATGGTGGGTCTGACACACCGGTGTCAATGTGTTCTTTTTTCCATTTCCAGGAGTGTATGTAAGCACGCCATTTGTAGGAAAGCTGTCATATAAAATAGCAAACTTGTTCCGAGGAACAGATATCAAAACCAGCTACTATACAAATAACAAAATGAAGGACAAAGCTATCCATAACATTAAAAATAATACCAAACCGTACAATCAATCAGGAATAGACAAACTTAACTGCAACTCATGTCCAAAAACATACATAGGCCAAACTGGGAGAAACTTCATTATACGGTTTCGAGAACACATGGATGCTCTTCGTTAAAAAAAACTTAAATAAATCCACATTCGCCCAACATGTAGCAGAAGAAGAACATCAAGTAACAGACATATCCCATAACCTACAAGTTCTCCACTTAGCCAACAAAGGAAAAAGAATGAACCTCCTAGAAGAAATCGAAATTTATTCACATAAACATGCATCCCCTTCTGACATACTTAACGACCAAACTGAGCTGCCAAACCGAATATTTCTAAAAAAACTTCCACACTCTACTTATCAAACCACTTACTAAGCACAATCAAGAAATAACATAATCTATTATAAACCCAACAAATGCTTGTAATAATATGAAACATAAAAATCCTAATTCTAATACCTTAATTCTATCTTTGTTATATTGTAAATATATGAATTACTGCTTTGTATAGATGTGTTATGTTAGTTTATTATCTTCAATCCTACAACAAAAAAAAGTATACATCGTACTTAGAATACTACTATCAGCCAAGTCAATATTTAGAAAACAATAGCTTATCATAAAACCTCAAAACTTTCGTAAAAATATAACTCTGTCCATAGATAAACCATTTGTATGTAAACAAAAACTGTCAGTCGACAACATGGCGGATAACGCAGTGCGCCTGTGCAAAATACGTGATAAAAAGTGTTTGTGTTGTTGCAAAAAAGAAGAAAAGCCAGGAAAAAACAAGGAGAGGAGAATGTAAGTAAAATGAACAACTGATAGTGTGTGACTTTAAACTCGCGAAATTGATGTAAATGATTGGAGTCGTTGCTTTTGCACAGGCCTGCTGCAGCATCCAAACTGCTGTCGAGATTGTACTACTGTAGTAAGTGAAGATCCATGTAATTTGCCAGCTGAAGATGGGTGCAAACCCGAAATGCATATTGGCGCAAATAAAAAAAACGCATTAAAAAATGGCTGGTTGCCGTATTTTTTCAGTGAAATATCATTATCCACGGCCACGGAGCTCAACAGTCCAAATAAAATGGACAATTTGTTATTAACCTGTCTGTTTACACATATAGGGTCTGCGTCAAGTCACTCTTCTTCATAATAGCAAAAAGCTTTCTCACCTCTTTGTGCACTATCGTCAGACACTTTTTGAGAAAGTTACACTTTTATTTAGATCTAGTGGTACTTGATTTCTTCTTTCTTCTTTCTTTGTTTGGGTCATCTAAGGACCACGCACCAATTTCAATGCTTCCTTCTTCGTTGTTCTTTCTTTTTCCTCCAGTATTCTTTCATCTTTTCACTATGTATCCTTTTTCTCTCCTCGCACCATTTTGATCCTGTCTTCCTCTCCCTCCTGCCTTGGAATCCTACCATTTTTAACACTCTCCTCTTGAAACTCTCTCTTTCTGTCGCATCTTTTTCACTTACGTTGTTTCTTTCCAAATCTTTCCTAACTTCGTGAATCCAGGCTATTGTTGACTTCTTGTCCCAAAGATATTTAAAAATCTGTTTGGTTATCCTGTTGCTGTTCATTCTGTGTAAGTGTCCAAAAAATAGCAGTCGCCTCTTTCGCAGGGTTCCATTTGTGTCTTCTGTGTTGCGATAAACTTCTTCATTGCTTCCTAATTTCATACTTCTGTATTTTTTGATGGTCCAAGTATTTTTCGAATGATTTTTCTTTCTAGGACTTCAAGTTTGTGTAATTTGTAGTTCAGTACTAAACATTCACTTGCATAAAGACATTCTGGTTTGACTACTGTGCTGTAGTGCTGTATCTTAAAATTTTTAGACAGACACCTATTGTTGTAGAGATTCCTAGTTATTCCACAAGATCGCTCCATTTTATGTACTCTTTCTTATGTAGCTAATTTTTCTAAGCTATTTTCTTGGTTCATTTCTCCCAGATATTTAAATTTATTTATCCTCTTTATCTGGTCAATATCTGTTGCAACAGATTCTGGAGCATTTATTATTTGTCATAAATTTTGTTTTTCTACAGATATTCTTAAACCTGCTTTGTTGGCTATTTCTTCTAATAGAGTGATTTGTATTCCATAATTTGTTATGTTTTCAGAAAGAATGGGAAAATCATCCGCAAATGGTAATCAGTGAATTTAAATACCTTTGTTTTTAGTTCCCAGTCTGATTATTGATAGCTTCTCTTCTTTTAGTTTTTGTTTCCATTAACTTACTATTTTCTCTAGTTCGCAGTTAGGGAGGAGTGGAGACAGACAATCACATTGCCTTACATCTGTTTTTATGTTGAATGCCTTCGATATTTCACCCGGAAACTTTACTTTTTGTTTCTGTGGGCTTTTCAGGAATAAGGTTTGTTAATTTACATTTGATGCCAAATTCTCTGATCACTTTATCTAGCGTTTCCCTGTCAACTGAGTCAAATGCCTTGATTCCATTTTATTTTGGACTCTCTTGTAGCGCTTCTGCGCTTATGTTTGAAATATGCATCGATATTGGAAAGAGAAGTACGTCTGCCTACTTGACCAGACTTTCGAGGCGCTACTTGGAGATGAATTTAGCCCTTTCGAGCCTAGACGAGAATTCCAGGAATCCGGCGGCGGAGAGCGGCGCGTGTCGGCGAGACAAGTGCCAGCGCGGGCTGTTGGTCCTTGAGATCGATTGAAGGCTAGTGGGGGGGGGGGGGGGGGGGGGGAGTGTGGGGGAGTGCCTGGAAGGTAGCCAGCCAGCAGCGGCGCGCTATCTCACCTTAGCCCTGTCCTCTGACCCAGGTGGCCGCTTCATTCACACCGCTCCCACACACGGAGAAAAAAAACAAGAATGAGAAGCGCTGACGCTTGTAGTAGGGTTGACGTGCGACATTTTCGGCACGCCCCCAGTGACTGGAGATGGTGTTACCCAAGAGGCACCGACCTCAGATTCACAGGATTACGTCAGTACAGAGCTGGTATTACTGTTCTCAAGAAGAGGTCACTCTACAGAATTCATTTTAACGCGCTAACCACGCTGAACAGTGGATTTATTTTCAAAAAAATATTCTTAAAAATTTATTTTATTTACTAGCGATTCGTCAAGAACATCAACACATTTAATCACACTATGTGAGCGTGGAAGTAGTTGCGAGGGAGTAACTGATAAAATCATAAGCAAATTGCTTTTTAACAAATGGTAATTTAAGAATTTTAATGGTGCCTGAAGCATTTTTTTTAAAAAGGAAACAGATTTAAAATTACAGCCAGAAAGCACCCTCTAAATATCATGTTACAATTTATTCAGAGGCAGGAAGAAACAAATTTTTGAGTGTATGAGCGTTCGGGCTGAGAACCGTGCCGCTCCCTTTTGACACGGCCGAAGTCACGACCGCTCACAACCTCCTCTGAAAGACTACACTGGTGCAAATCTGCAACACACCAGATAACCTTAAAGTAAAAGTTTTAACAATTCACACAAGCACACAAAATATGCACGCCGTAGGGGGGATGGAAATGGTTCAAAACACTAAAATTAAAAGATAAACTTGCCACCGAAGGTGCACCTTGATTTTAACTTCTAAGAAAAGTCTTACCGTGGAAGGGTGGCAACTTTATATACTAAAATGACCATTTAAATAAAAGCCCATGAATTGCAATCTTATACAAAATTCTACAAGGTTGGCCAAACGAGTTAACATGCTCTACAGTGCACATATACCGCCTCTCAAGATGACAGGCAAGATAAAAACACATTTCAGGTATTGGGCCGTTGCACTCCAAGCAATAAACTCGTTAACAGAGCAAATCCGACAAACATGACAGAGGCAGCTCCGAACGACAGACACACACTTCCCAACAAATGCGGACGAGAGACAGACGAGCAAGCTGGGGACGAGAGACTGAGCAAGAAAACAAGTAGAATTTAACAAGAGTAAATCACACAACATTTCACCAATCACTTAACCTCTCATAAACTGCCTGTTCTCGAGAAGACCTGGCGCAGTACCACCAAATCGCTCTCCCGAACCGTCCGCTGCCAGCCGCTTCAACGGACGCAGGAAGGCGCGCCGATCTCCCGTATTTCATGGTCCGCACCAACCGACTGACTGCCCGCTGCTCCGTCCGCGACTGCCCTGCTCGTGCGTCTCCCACTCGCTTCCAGACACACGACGGCGGAAGTGCTGGCTCGGACCCAACAGTGCAGAGGAAACACGGCCACTGGCAAAACGACATCCCTGCACCGGGAAAGGAGCGAGCCAAGCTCCACAAGACGGTAACTGAAGGGGCCCAGAAGCGCTCGGTGAACCAGTTACACCTCGGCGTCGCAGCTGGTACCGGCCAGACCGATGTCGTGGGTTGACTCCTGTTGCTCTCGTCTCGACCGCGGAGTCACAAACCCCTCGCTATACGCCGCGGCCCACTGGACTCACGTGGCGACCTCACATGCGTCGACGCTCAAGACGGACAAGTCATCTTGTGTCTCATTGCGCGACCGACCAACCTATCGATCCAATCGCCAATGACCATGGTCTGAGTAGACTCGAGCAGACTGGCGGCCTAACGCGCAGACTCAGATGCAGGAACTAAGCCCCGACCGGGCGAGCGCACGCTGAGTTCTGTTACTGGCGGAGTGGAAAGACTCTCATCTTGCCGGCTTTAAAGGTTGACCCGAACGACCGACATACTAGCTCTCCGAACGACAGACACTAACTGCTTGCCCGCACCTCGTGGTCGTGCGGTAGCGTTACCGCTTCCCACGCCCGGGTTCCCGGGTTCGATTCCCGGCGGGGTCAGGGATTTTCTCTGCCTCGTGTTGGCTGGTTGTTGTGTGATGTCCTTAGGTTAGTTAGGTTTAAGTAGTTCTAAGTTCTAGGGTATTGATGACCATGGATGTCAAGACCCATAGTGCTCAGAGCCATTTGAACCAACTAACTGCTTAACAAACGCGGATTAGAGACAGACTAGCAAGCTGGGAACGAGAGACTGACCCAGACTGACCGACTGGCGAGCTCATAGCGGCCCTTCAATGCACGTGAACAGGCAACCTTTCCCCTTTCCCACCAGAGGGAGACACCAAAGCTTCGACTGCCACAGCGGCGCCACCGCCAGAAACGGAGGGCGACTGCTTCAGACTATGCGCTGCGGCGCGCTCTTCAAAACAGTAATTTATACCACGGCTCACACGGCACGTATCTTTCCACATCAGTAGTTACGCTAACGTATTCAAAAATGGCTCTGAGCACTAGGGGACTCAACTGCTGTAGTTATTAGTCCCCTAGAACTTAGAACTACTTAAAACTAATTAACCTAAGGACATCACACACACATTCATGCCCGAGGCAGGATTCGAACCTGCGACCGTAGCAGTCGCACGGTTCCGGACTGCGCGCCTAGAACCGCGAGACCACCGCGGCCGGCGCTAACGTATTATAATGTGTTGTGTAGTAGTACTGCGTCTCAGTTACAAAACGCACAGAAGGGTTTCATTTTTTTCTATTCTGCACCTACATCTGTACAGATACTCTGCAAGCCACCGTAAGGCGCGTGGCGGAGGATACCCTGTACCATTAATAGTCATTTCCTTTCCTGTTCCACTCGCAAAGAGCGAGAGATAAACGACTGTCCATATGCCTCCGCTTGAGCTTTAATTTCTCGATTTCTTATTTTCGTGGACATTACGCGCGATGTCAGCGGTGTAGAATCGTTCGGCAGTCAGCTTCTAACACCCGCCCTATGAATTTTCTTAGTAGCGTTTCTCGGAAAGAACGTCGCTTTTGCTCCAGGATTCGCATTTGAGTTCCCGAAGCACCTCCGTAAGACCTGCGTGTTGTTCGAACATGCCGGTAAGAAATCTAGCAGCCCGCTTCTGAACTGCTTCGATATCTTCCTTCAATCCGACTTGGTACGGTTCCCAAACACTCGAGCAGTACTCAAGAATAGGTCGCACCAGCGTCCTATATGCCGTCTCTCTACACGTGATCCACTCTTTAACTCCCATCGTTTCCACGCTTCTCACATGCTCGTTCCATTTCATATCGCTTTGCAACGCCTAGACATTTAAATGGTTTGACTGTGTCAAGCACGACACTAGTAACACTGTATTCGATCATTACAGGTCTGATCTTCCTATTCATCCGCTTTAACTTACTTTTTCCACAATTCCACCTAGTTTTCATTCATCACACCAACTGGAAATTTTGTTTAAGTCGTATCCTCTTTCAGTCACTCAACTTGGACACCTTACCGTATACCACGGCATCATCAGCAAACAACTGCAGATTGCTGCCGAGCCTGGCCAGCAAACCATTTATGTATATAGAGGATAACAGCTGTCCTACGACACAACCCTCGGGCACTCCTGACGAAAACCTTCTCTTCGATGAACAGTCGCCGCCGAGGACAACATACTGGGTGCTCAAAAGCACACTGAAGGCGCGACTTTTCTCACACACCGCAAGCAAAGTGACCATGGTGGCCTCAGAAATGAAATCTTGGCCTTTTAGGTGGCCGAACCTGCTAGGGTTTATTGAAAAATTCCCGAATTTTATTATTCTGTCCTCAATATCGAATGCTATTTTGCATCTCGTGCATGTTACTCGGTCGAAATTCCCCCTTTGCGGACGTAAGTTGCAACACTCTGCCGGTAGAGGGCTCAGGATTGTAGCGTGTAACATGGAGGTGCGTAACTTAGCCGCGCGGGATTAGCCGAGCGGTCTAGAGCGCTGCAGTCATGGACTGTGCGGCTGGTACCGGCGTAGGTTCGAGTCCTCCCTCGGGCATGGGCGTGTGTGTTTGTCCTTAGGATAATTTAGGTTAAGTAGTGTGTAAGCTTAGGGACTGATGACCTTAGCAGTTACGTCCCATAAGATTTCATACACATTTTTGTAAAGTAGCTGCTTCGGTGCGTGAGAAACAGCTTGCTGTAATCGAGTTCCTAAACGCAGAAGAGTTCGTTCACATGTGGATCATCCTCTCCTTCAGCACGACAATGCCACACCACACACGAATGATATGTGCAACAATCCGACGCCTAGGGTTCACTGCCATCGATCACCCTCCACACAGTCCCGATTTGACCACATCCGATCTTCATCTATCCCCAAACCTTTCGACGGCTTCACTTAGATAGTGACGAAGCGGTGCAAGCAGAGCTGTGATTCTGTCCTCGTCAAAAAAATTAAAAATGTCTACAGTGACAGTATAAACAAACGAGTCTTCCTTTGGGAGAAATATGTCCCTCGCCAGGGTGACTGTGTTGACAAACAAATATCTACACATGAAGAATAAAGATATAGAATAATAATAAATTTTGTCTCATTTTAAAAGCTTTAAGAATTTTTACATAAAAGATTTAGAGACCTTACTTTTCAGCACACGTCATCATCATCATCATCATCATCATCATCATCATCATCATCACCATTTATCACTGATTATGCCTTTCAGCGTTCAGTCTGGAGCATAGCCCTCTTATAAAATTCCTCCATGATCCCCTATTCAGTGCTAACGTTGGTGCCTCTTCTGATATTAAACCTATTACTTCAAAATCTTTCTTAACCGAATCCAGGTACCTTCTCCTTGGTCTGCCCCGACTCCTCCTACCCTCTACTGCTGAACCCATGGGTCTCTTGGGTAACCTTGCTTCTCCCATGCGTGTAACATGACCACACCATCTAAGCCTGTTCGCCCTGACTGCTACATCTATGGAGTTCATTCCCAGTTTTTCTATGATTTCCTCATTGTGGACACCCTCCTGCCATTGTTCCCATCTACTAGTACCTGCAATCATCCTAGCTACTTTCATATACGTAACCTCAACCTTGTTGATAAGGTAGCCTGAATCCACCCAGCTTTCGCTCACATACAACAAAGTTGGTCGAAAGATTGAACGGTGCACAGATAACTTAGTCTTGGTACTGATTTCCTTCTTGCAGAAGTGAGTAGATCGTAGATCGTAGCTGAGCGTTAACTGCATTAGCTTTGCTACACCTCGCTTCCAGTTCTTTCACTATGTTGCCATCCTGTGAGAATATGCATCCTAAGTACTTGAAACCGTCCACCTAACTTTGTTCCTCCTATTTGGCACTCAATCCGTTTATATTTCTTTCCCACTGACATTACTTTCAAAAATGGTTCAAATGGCTCTGAGCACTATGGGACTCAACTGCTGTGGTCATTAGTCCCCTAGAACTTAGAGAACTACTTAAACCTAACTAACCTAAAGACATCACATAGTCCTTACATTTCTGATCTAGCTCTGAAATATTACTTTGCAAACTTTCAATCGAATCTGCCATCACAACTAAGTCATCCGCATATGCTAGACTGCTTATTATGTGTTCACCTATCTTAATCTCACCCAGCCAGTCTATTGTTTTCAACATATGATCCATAAAGAATATGAACAACAGTGGAGACAGGTTGCAGCCTTGTCTTACCCCTGAAACTACTCTGAACCATGGACTCAATTTACCGTCAATTCTAACTGCTGCCTGACTATCCAGCACACCTTCGTATTAAAAACCCTTGACACCTCCCAGTGTCTTACGCGCCTTTCATTTCTTTTCCCGACTGTTGTGAATGTCTCAGCTTTTGCAAGTTGCGCAGGCAAATAAAATTTCTGCAAAAATGTATCTAGAAGGTGTCCGGGGAATAGGGACGAAAGTTCAAGTGCAAAATTTGTTGAAAATATAACGTTTTTTACAAACACATTAAGTAACTTCTCCCACATATGTATGAAAAATTATATCCTTCATATGACCACCCAAAGCGAGGTGGCAACGAGCAAATAATGCGTTCACTGAAGTTTTCAATGACGTGTTCAAAAACATCTGGTGAGATGCCGTTAATGTTGTTGTGGTCTTCAGTCCTGAGACTTTTTTGACGCAGCTCTCCATGCTACTCTCTCCTGTGCAAGCAGCTTCATCTCCCAGTACCTACTGCAACCTACATCCATCCGTATCTGTTTAGTGTATTCATCTCTTGGTCTCCCTCTACGATTTTTACCCTCCACGCTGCCCTCCAATGCTAAATTTGTGATCCCTTGATGCCTCAGAAAATGTCCTACCAACCGATCACTTGTTCCTGTCAAGTTGTGCCACAAATTTCTCTTCTCTCCAATTCTATTCAATACCTCCCCATTAGTTATGTGATCTACCCATGTAATATTCGGCATTCTTCTGTAGCACCACATTTCGAAAGCTTCTATTCTCTTTTTGTCTAAACTATTTATCGTCCATGTTTCACTTCCATACATGGCTACACTCTATACAAATATTTTCAGAAACGACTTCCTGACACTTAAATCTATACTCGATGTTAACAAATTTCTCTTCTTCAAAAACACTTTCCTTGCTATTACCAGTCTATATTTTATATCCTCTCTACTTCGACCATCATCAGTTATTTTGCTCCCCAAATAGCAAATATCATTTACTACTTTAAATGTCTCATTTCCTAATCTAATTCCCTCAGCATTACCCGACTTAATTCGACTACATTCCACTATCCTCGTTTTGCTTTAGTTGATATTCATCTTATATCCTCCTTTCAAGACACTGTCCATTCCGTTCAACTGCTCTTCCAAGCCCTTTGCTGTCTCTGACAGAATTACAATGTCATCGGCGAGCTTCAAAGTTTTGATGTCTTCTCCATGGATTTTAGTTCCTATTCTGAATTTTTCTTTCGGTTCCTTTACTGCTTGCTCAATATACTGATTGAATAACATCGGGGATAGGCTACAACCCTGTCTCACTGCCTTCCCAGCCACTGCTTCCCTTTCATGTCCCTCGACTCGTATAACTGCCATCTGGTTTCTGTAAAAATTGTAAATAGCCTTTCGGTCCCTGTATTTCGTCCTTCAATTGGTGTATTGTTTATGGTTTGTTCACGTAGACTTTTGATTTCACAAATCCACACAAATACAGGACACAAGAGGTAAGATCACGTGACCTGGCACGCCATTCCTGGTTGGCATGCAGGGAGAGATAATTTTTTGAGGAAACTTTTCATTCAGCAGAGCAATAGTTTCATGGGATGTGTGACATGTTGCACCATCTTGTTGAAACAAAAATTTGTAATTTTCATCAGTACGAGGGGAAAACGAATCGGAAAGCATGTTTCGGAGACGGTCGCCGTTCACAGTGACGGCAGCTCCCTCATCATTTTCAAAAAAAATGGGCCGATCACTCCCCCTGCCGAGAACCCACACCACACAGCCGTGCGTTGTGGATGCATCTCATCTTCCACAGTCACTCGCGGATTTTCGTTACCCACAATTCTGCAGTTCTGCTTATTAGCGTAGCCACTGAGGTGGAAGCTCGTCTCATCCGAGAAAATTATTGTTTTTGTGAAGTTCTCGTTCTCCGTTTGTCGAGCCAAGACCCGCTGAGCAAATCGATGCCTCTTTCCATGGTCTGCACGGTTCAGCTCTTGTGTAACTTGAATCTTGTACGCATTAATTTCCGATCTTTTGAACGGATTTCATGGAGTGAACTTGGCGATAAATTCAGTTGCCGAGCTCATCGGCGAGCCGATTTTCTGGGGCTTACGGTAACATTGCACGCACGAAAGCAATGCTTTCTTGTGTTCAAACACAACGCGGTCATCCTGTTTCTTAACGTTTGAAACAGAAACCCTGGTGTCAAACTTTCGGACTGCTTCCGAACTGACGAACTGGTTGAAGCAGCGTTACGTCTGAGTGTCGCACGCAAATCATGAAAGGCTGCCGTGGAACTTTCATTGGTTTTATAGTAACTTTTTATCACTCGGATACGTCGTTGTTCAGTTGTCATCCTGTGCGTGATGAAAATAAACATCGAACAACCATGCTCACCGCAGAAAAGCTATCCGGCTACTAATGGGGAGTATCGTAGGTGACAAACATGAAAAACCCACTGCTGCCAACCGCCATGAGACAAAATGGCGCCGGCCATTGTGTCCGAGCGGTTCTAGGCGCTTCAGTCCGGTACCGCGCTGCTGCTACGGTCGCAGGTTCGAACCCTGCCTCGGGCGTGAGTGTGTGTGATGTCCTTAGGCTAGTTAGGTTTAAGTAGTTCTAAGTCTAGGCGACTGATGACCTCAGATGTTAACTCCCGTAGCGCTTAGAGCCATTTGAACCATTTTTGACAAAATAATGCAAAATTCAAATTCGTCCTCACCTTCTGGACACGCGTTACTTGCAATCATATCACCGTGATGAGATCGAAAACAAATTTGCAACTTTCTCAATACACTTAGAACGAGTGCTTTTTTTTCTAAAAAAATGTTTGAGGGTACTCCGGCATTGGATATAATGCAGTGAAAATTGCTTATAACTGAAGCATGGGATACCACCCAACTGCTTTAGCCAAGACGTCATTTTCCATAGTCTTCCTTTTGGCACGAAGTATTATGTGGGCGGCAGCTTGATAAGTGGAACTTTCTTTATGTTTAAATACTTTTTTTACGGAAAGCAACCATTTCTTCTTTTCTGGAACCACTCAGGACTCAGCAATGTTCATGTCTTGTTTATTTCTTTCTTTTGTTACGCAAAGCAACCATTTCTTCTTTTCTGGAACCGCTCAGGGCTCAGCAATGTTCATGCCTTGTTTGTTTCTTTCTATGCCTGAACTTCCCTACTTCTTTTCAAATTCTGCTGCCAAGTCTTTTGTTTGAGACGATCAACCAGTCATTTTCTCACAAAACGCGATTTCTTGTTCCAAAGTCCAACATTCTGGACGATCATTTAATTTTCTATCATGCACATGTTCGCTCAGTGCATTTTCACACGTAGGTTCAGTGCTCAGGTTTACTGTCATCCACTGATGAACTTCCTGGCTTTTCACTCGCAGACAAGTTACTGGCAGTTTCTTTTTTTTTTTTTTAGATTCAGGAGAACAAATAAAACACTTTGTTAGTTTTCTGCTCATCTCTCATCTCCAACGATACTTACAAGTTGCAACGAAAGAAAGGACACACTGTAAAACTTCGCACAACTGACAAGAATGGAACAGCAAACGCCAACGAATAAAGAACAACAAAGCAAAGATGACAATTAATCGCGAAGGATTATGGTAGCGGGACAGGAGAGACATCTATCGGTAGCTCGGCGTTTGAGCGTACGCATATCCGTTTAGCACTACCATTGCCTACTATCAGCGGTCTAG
Source organism: Schistocerca gregaria (assembly GCF_023897955.1). NCBI lineage: Eukaryota > Metazoa > Arthropoda > Insecta > Orthoptera > Acrididae > Schistocerca > Schistocerca gregaria. The sequence continues at coordinate 191,111,681 of NC_064928.1, read as the reverse complement.
GGCACTACATGTTTATTGAACTGCCTGCCAGCGATTCAGTTGTCGAGAACGGTTGCCGCATCTTCGAAATGCTTGAAACAGTCAATGACATCGCTTTTCCCACCAAAAAGTGCACTGGTGTCGCTCGTATTGCAATTACCAACAAGAAAAAATTAAATAAAAAATTTACGTCCAAGAAATAAATCTCTGTCACTCTTCCAAGTTCTGAACATCGTAAAAGAATTAATTTGTTGACGAAAAAGTTTAGGGGTACGCATGCCCCTCGAAAAACAGCACTGGTTATAACTTTCGAGTGAATGAATAGCGAACCTGCGCTCCGTGTCTCAAATCGACACGTTTGTTATTCTCTATAACGGCTGGAAATTTATACTATCGTCACAGAAATATGGTTCGCAGTAACCAGATATTTCTCGTAGACTACCCAGGAAGCACTCGGGTTCCAGAGAACAAAGTCCGCTGTCTAGCGTAGCCTGTCACGGAATACGGTGGCTGACATGCTCGTGTTGATTTCAATTTCGATTACTTCAGAACAGTAGTTGTAATCCCTTACTAGCTGTTTGATTTCTACCGTCGCTTCTGTAGGTCTGCTGAAGAGATTACCCACTTTAACTGGGGAGCAATGTCGCGTGGAACAACAGCTTCATGGAAATGGAATTCACGCTAGCTTAAATGGAACCGACTAGTGTTGACATTTAATTACATGCACATGGACGGAAAATTGTGCACTGGATGCACGAAAACAACCCAGTGCATTAAATCGTAATCCACTCGCATCGCTTCATTTACTGGTGACAGTCCAAATTGCCCGTAACACAATCCCCTAGGCGCCATTTCATAGTACATAGAACGTGCATAGACCTTATTGGCATGTCACGTTTTTCGTAACATACAACCATGGTTATGAGTTAACAGTGAGTCCGGCGATCACGCTATACACGAACTGGTATCCAAAACATCCCGACGTATTTTAATTTCAATCATTACACGGAACTGACAATAGAAAGACACATATTTTGAAGACACACATCGTTTTTATAAACTTTCATGATGATACCATTTCTTAGGATGTAGGAAAAAACAATAATCAGAAAATTCATAAATGTCGTGTACAACCCATTAGAAAGCTGTATTCACGTATCATCTGGCGGTTGTAAATAAAGTGGAGCCAATCATAGAGGTCCACTGTGGGCTGTAATTACCGTATGGTACCGAAACTTGATGGATGTTAATTTGGGACACCTGGTACACATCTGGCGCTATTAATGCAAGAAAGACGTATAGAAATTGTTTCAAATGTAGTTGACTGATACGGGATGTGGGCAGAAAAGGTCAAACAAGTGAGAAAGGCATCATGTTAAATTTATTATTAGCCGCCGCTTACAAAATTTATTCTAAATGTGCATCGAAGATCACGGCGAGATACTGCATCAGTAAAAGGACGCGATAAACAGTTGCTCGCGACAGTTCTGATTGATTCTGACCCAGGTGTTCGTGTACACCGGCCTTCAGATCGTGTAGAGAGCGTGTCCCTGGCAAAAGCCGCCCTTTACACTACTGGCCATTAAAATTGCTACACCAAGAAGAAATGCAGATGATAAATGGGTATTCATTGAACAAATATATTATACTAGAACTGACATGTGAATACATTTTCACGCAATAAGTGTGCATAGATCCTGAGAAATCAGTAACCAGAACAACCACCTCTGGCCGTGATAACGGCCTTGATACGCCTGGGCATTGAGTCAAACAGAGCTTGGATGGCGTCTACAGGTACAGCTGTCCATTTAGCTTCAACACGACACCACAGGTTATCAAGAGTAGTGACTGGCGTGTTGTGACGAGCCAGTTGCTCGGCCACCATTGACCAGACGTTTTCAGTTGGTGAGAAATCTGGAGAATGTGCTGGCCAGGGCAGGAGTCGAACATTTTCTGTATCCAGAAACGCCCGTACAGGATCTGCAACACGCGGTCGTGCATTATCTTGCTGAAATGTAGGCTTTCGCAGGGATCGAATGAAGGGAGAGCCACGGGTCGTAACACATCTGAAATGTAACGTCCACTGTTCAAAGTGCCGTCAATACGAAACAAGAGGTGACCGAGACGTGTAACCAATGACACCCCATACCATCATGTCGGGTGATACGCCAGTATGGAGATGACGAATACACGCTTCCAATGTGCGTTCACCGCGATGTCGCCAAACATGGATGGACCATCATGATGCTGTAAACAGAACCTGGATTTATCCTAAAAAATGACGTTGTGCCATTCGTGCAACCAGGTTCGTCGTCGACTACACGATCGCAGGCGCTCCTGTCTGTGATGCAACGTCAAGGGTAACCGCAGCCGTGGTTTCCGAGCTAATAATTCATGCTGATGGAAACGTCGTCGAACTGTTCGTGGAGATGGTTGTTGTCTTGCAAACGTCCCCATCTGTTGAATCAGGGATCGAGACGTGGCTGCAGGATCCGTTACAGCCATGCGGATAAGATGCCTGTCATCTCGACTGCTAGTGATACGAGGCCGTTGGGATCCAGCACGGCGTTCCGTATTACCCTCCTGAACCCACCGATTCCATATTCTGCTAACAGTCACTGAATCTCGAACAACGCGAGCAGCAATCGCGATACGATAGGCTACAATCCGACCTTTATCAAAGTCGGAAACACGATGGTACGCATTTGTCCTCCTTACACGAGGCATCACAACAACGTTTCACCAGGCAACGCCGGTCAACTGCTGTTTGTGTAGGAGAAGTCGCTTGGAAACTTTCCTCATGTCAGAATGTTGTAGATGTTGCCACCGGCGCCAACCTTGTGTGAATGCTCTGAAAAGCTAATCATTTGCATATCACAGCATTTTCTTCCCGTCGGTTAAATTTCGCTTCTGTAGCACGCCATCTTCGTGGGGTAGCAATTTTGATGGCCAGTACTGTATATCAGGCACGTAAGAGGGCATTTAATACTTCCTTTGGGGTATTTGTTCCCTTTTACTCGATGACGTACGGTCAGCTACTGCTAATTGTGATATTTCTGGCAAAAAATCACGAATCCAGTCGCACAACTTATATGATATGCCATAGGCACCAATTTGATTAGACCGCTGGTGAGGAATGGCGTCAAAAACCCATTGGAAATTTAGAAATATGGAACCAATTTGAGATCCCCGTCCGTAGCAGTCCTTACCTTGTGAGAATAAAGAGCTAGTTGTGTTTCACAAGAACGGCATTTTCCAGAATCGTGCTGCCTGCCTGTCAACAGAACGTATTCCTTGAGGTAATCCATAATATTCGAACTAAATCCCACCTGAAATCGACGTCCGCGAAATGGTCTGAAGTTTGTCACGTTACTCCTACTGTTTTCTTGATACTGGTGCTACTTATATAGCTTTCCAGTCCTTAGGTATGGATCTTTCTACGGGCGAGCGACTCTGAAAGGAACCGGTAAACAATCTGGACTGCAGGACTTGTCTTTATTAAATGATTTAAGCTGCTTTGCTACACTGAGTATATCTGCTTCTAAGTTACTCACGTTAGTGGGATATTTATCTCGTTTTCTTTGTCGAAGGAATTATTTAGTAACTGCTTTAGTGGCCGTGTCATCAGTAACATTATCATTAGTATCTCGCAGTGGAAGTTGTGTTCTGCAGCTGTGGTACTTCACATACTACCAGAGTCTCTTTGGAGTTTCTGCCAGATATTGAGATAGATTTTCGTCGTGGAAACTATTAAAAGCATATCGCATTGAAGTTTTCACCAAATTTCGATCTGTAAAACTTCGCCAATGTTCGGAACTTCGCGTTCGTTTAATTTTTGGATTATTTTTTCGTTGCTCCTGCAACAATGTTCTGACCTAGTTTGTGTGTGATGGGAGGTCAGTTCCCTCTCTTATCAATTTATATGGCTTAAATCGCTCAGCTGCTGTTGATACTACTTATTAAGATTTAAACCACATCTAATCTACACTTTCACAGTTAGTTTGGAAGGAATGGAGGCTGTCGCGCAAGAAGCCGCCAAGCGAATTTTTATTTGGATCGTTAAACAGGTATTCTTTGGCTTTATTTTTGATGGGTTTTGATGTTACGGTATACAATCTTGTTACAACAATCTAGTGGTCACTAATCAATGCGTCATAATCCTCTCTATCCGATCAAGATTATTTGTCACTAAGTGGTCAAGTATGTTTTCGCAACCACTTAACTTAGAGTGTGCTCCTGAACTAATTGTTCAAAATAATTTTCGGAGAAATCATTTAGTAAGATTTCGGACCAAGCTGTTCGTTAACATCGATTTTAAAATGTGTTTTTGTCGAAGATACCGTGAGTAGATTAAAGTCGCCACCAACTCTAATTGTACGAGCGAGGTACCTATTTCAAATGAGACAAGTCTTTTTGAGTTGGTTGGCAACGGTATCATCTGTGTGGCGAGGTCGGTAAAAGGAACAAATTATTAATTTATTTCGGCTATCATGTATAATCCCTACACGTGCTAATTCTCAGGAACTATCTATAGCGTACCTCAACTTCACTACAAGATAGACTACTAACAGCAACAAACTTTCCACGAGCATCTGTATTTAATCTGTCCTTTCTGAACACCGTTACGTCCTTTGCAAAAATTTCTGCTCAACTTATGTCCGGGTCGAGCCAGCTTCGGACACCTAAGAATTTGTGCTTTAGTGCTTTCTATTGTTTGAATTAGCGCTTGGGACTCTAGCTCTTTCCCAACAAGGCTACGACAATTTACAAGTATAATACCGATTATTGCTAGTCTGCCCTAGCCCTGTGTTTGCCCCGCTAACTTTTAGACTAAAGCCCTATATGTAGAATCCCGAGACGTCTAACCTAAAAAGCCTGCCAGTCCATTGAACACAACCCCCGCTACCCGTGTAGCCGCCTCCTGCGTATAGCGGATCCCTAACCTCTTCGGCAGGACTTGGTACCCGGTCACGCTACGGTGCATGTCGAGGAATCTACAACCTACACGGTCGCAGAAGCGTGTGAGCCTCTGATTCAGACCCTCCACACGGCTCAGCATAAAATGTCCGCAGTCGATCCTGTAAACGATGCTACAAAATGGTTCAAGTGACTCTGAGCACTATGGGACTTAACAGCTGTGGTCATCAGTCCCCTAGAACTTAGAACTACTTAAACCTAACTAAACTAAGGACATCACACACATCCATGCCCGAGGCAGGATTCGAACCTGCGAACGTAACAGCAGCGCGGTTCCGGAATAAAGCGCCTAGAACCGCTCGGTCACAAAGGCCGGATGACGATGCTACAGATGACGAAATCTGCCTGCATCTCGAAAGTAAGACTGGCAGTCATTACCGATTCAGATAGACAACCAAAACCGAGCCAAAGCGGCACACGTCATTAGCTCACTCGAGAGCTACCACCTGCAGTTGGCTGCACCCTGTGCTCTTCAGGACAATTGGAAGGATTTTTTCCAGATCTTGGATGATTCCCTGCCCATCTCCTGCTCCCGTATGCACACAGAGTGCGAACTTGATTTCTTCCCCTCCTTGGCAGCCGTATCCAAGAGAAAATCCCATCCTATACCGCCTAAAACCAAGTATGCAGTCTGTATGAAGTTTATTTCTACACCCTACTGCTGATATTCTTCTTTAAGCTTTGTTAACATACAATATAAATCCTCTTCCTTCTCGGTGAAAGTGACCCGGGCGTCGTCGAAATTTAGAAAGGACAGAGTGTGGTCACTTATTCTAATTCCCATGTATTTGCATTTCCTTTTCTAATTTTTCAGTGCTTCGTTCGTAAACATTTTTAAGGAGGTAGTCAGCAAGAAGCAGCATCACCGTCTCTTTCCTTTGCAAACCTTAAATTTCTGTGATACCCTATGTGATCAAAAGTATCCGGACATCAGGCTGAAAATGACTTCGTGGCGCCCTACATCGGTAATAGCGGAATTCAATATAGTGTTGGCCCACCCTTAGTCTTGATGACAACTTCCACTCTCGCAGGCATACGTTCAGTCAGGTGCTGGAAGGCTTCTTGGGGAATGGCAGCCCATTTTTCACGGAGTGCTGTACTGGGGAGAAGTATCGAAGTCGGTTGGTGAGGCCTGGTACGAGGTCGGCGTTCCAAAACATCCCATAGGTGTTCTTTAGGATTCAACTCAGGACTCTGAGCAGGCCAGTCCATTACAGGGATGTGATTGTAGTGTAGCCACTCCGTCACAGGTCGTGCATTATGGACAGGTGCTCCATTGTGTTCAAAGATACATCGCCCTCTCCGAACTGCTCTTCAACATTGGCAAGCAAGAAGGTGCTTAAAACATCAATGTAGGCCTGTGCTGTAATAGTGCCACGCAAAACAACAACGGTTGCAAGCTCCCTCCACACACGATAACACCACCGCCTCCGAATTTTACTGTTAGCATTACACACTCTGGCAGATGACGTTCACCGGGCATTAGACATACCCATACCATGCCATCGGATGGCAACATTGTGTACCGTAATTGTTCACTCCACGTAACGTTTTTCCACTGTTCAGTCGACCAATGTTTAGGCTCCTTACACCAAGCGACGCGTCGTTTGGCATTTACCGTCGTGATGTGTGGCTTATGAGCAGCCGCTCGGCCATGAAATCCAAGTTTTCTCACCTCCCGCCTAACTGTCATAGTACTTGCAGTGGATCCTGATGCAGTTCGGAATCACATGGACGTATCTATATTTAGAAGTGTGGAAATCTCGCGTACAGACGTATGACACAAGTGAAACCCAATCACCTGACCACGTTCCAAGTCCGTGAGTTCCGCGGAGCGCCCCATTCTGCTCCCTCACGATGGCTAATGACTACTCAAGTCGCTGAAATGGAGTAGGTGGCAGTAGGTGGCAGCACAATGCACCTAACAAGAAAAACGTATGTTTTTGGGGGTGTCCGGATACTTTTGATCACGTAGTGTATAACTGGATTAATGGTCTAAAGAAGATGATAATGAAATTCGTTGAGCTTAGTTTGCCATGTGGAAGAGGAAGGCCTCTCCGCTAGTGGAATTTACTGAAGAGGTTGCTGTTGCTGTAACTGAGCATGCAACACGTGACCGGATTAGTGCGATCGAGCAATATCACAGAAAGTGTTGCGGTCTATTTTACACTGGTACCCGTACATCATCCAGGCAGTGCAGCAACTGAAACCCCAAGACGCGCACATACATTCTAAATTTGCTCTTCGGTTTCTATATCGTATCATAGTTATTGATATGTGGCCGGGCAGTATTCTATGGGGCCAACGGCCTTGCTGCAGTGGTAACACCGGTTCCCGTCAGATCACCGAAGTTAAGCGCTGTCGGATTGGGCTAGCACTTGGATGGGTGACCTTTCGGTCTACAGAGCGTTGCTGCCAAGCGGGGTGCACTCAGCCCAAGGGCTGAGGCAAACTGAGGGGCTACTTGACTGAGAAGTAGCGACTCCGGTCTCGGAAACTGGGCTGAGGACGACACGGCGGCCGGTCGGTACCGTTGAGCCTTTATGGCCTGTTCGGGAGGAGTTTAGTTTTAGTTTAATGTTCTATGAAGTGACGAGGCACATTTTACACTACAGGGAGCAGTCAATACCCAAAACTGCCGAATCTGGGGTACTGTTAAACCGCTTATTGTGCACGAAGAGCCACTGTACTCGCCGTCTGTGGATGTGTGGTGTGGATTCACAAGCACCTGTACTGCCGGTCCGTAATTCTTTAAACAGGATACTGCCAGAGGGCCTCTCAGGTGTACCATGCTTCTCCTTGTAAGACATGTGACTCCTGCTCTGGTAGAGCGCAACTGTTTCCATGCAAGAAGGGGAAACGACCTCACCTCGTCTCCCAGTGAAAAATCTGCTCAATGCAACCTTCCACGAACGTGTTACTTCCACAGTTCTTCCAGGTGCATGGACTGCAACATCACTGCCGCGAGCAACTGTTTATGGCGTCCTTTTGTTGCAGTATCTCGTCGATGTCTTCGGTGCCCATTTAGAATGTGTAAGCGACGGCTAATACGCTATTGGCCATTAAAATTGCTACACCACGTGCTAGAGACGCAACTTTAACCGACAGGAAGAAGATGCTGTGATATGCACACGATTAGCTTTTCAGTGCATTCACACATGGTTGGCGCCGGTGGCGACAGCTACAATGTGCTGACATGGGGAAAGTTTCCTACCGATTTCTCATACACAAACAGCAGTTGACCGGCGTTGCCTGGTAAAACGTTGTTGTGATGCCTCGTGTAAGGAGGACAAATGCGTACAGACACGTTTCCGACTTTCATAAAGGTCGGATTGTAGCCTATCGTCATTGCGGTTTATTGTATTGCGACATTGCTGCTCGCGTTGGTCGATATCCAATGAGTGTTAGCAGAATATGGAATCGGTGGATTCAGGAGGGTAATACGGAACGCCGTGCTGGATCCCAACGGCCTCGAATCACTAGCAGTCGAGATGACAAGCATCTTATCCGCATGGCTGTAACGGATCGTGCAGCCACGTCTCGGTCCCTGAGTCAACAGATGGGAACGTTTGCAAGACAACAACCATCTGACGAACAGTTCGGCGACGTTTGCAACAGCATGGACTATCAGTTCGGAGACCACGGCTGTGGTTACCACTGACGCTGCATCACAGACAGAAGCGCCTACGATGGTGTACTCAACGACGAACCTGGGTGCACGAATGGCAAAACGTCGTTTTTTCGTGTGAAGCCAGGCTCTGTTTACAGCATCATGATGGTCGCACCCGTGTTTGGCGACATCGCGGTGAACGCACATTGGAGGCTTGTATTCGTCACCGCCATACTGGCGTATCACCCGGCGAGATTGTACGGGGTGCCATTGGTTACACGTCTCGGTTACCTCTTGTTCGCTTGACGTTATTGTGAACAGTGGACGTTACATTTCAGATGTGTTACGACCCGCGCCTCTACCCTTCATTCGATCCCTGCGAAACCCTACATTTCAGCAGGATAATGCACGACCTCATGTTGCAGGTCGTGTACGGGCCTTTCTGGATACAGAAAATGTTCGATTCCTGCCCTGGCCAGCACATTCTCCAGATCTCTCACCAACTGAAAACGTCTGGTCAATGGTGGCCGAGCAACTGGCTCGTCACAATACGCCAGTCGCTACTCTTGATGAACTGTGGTATCGTGTTGAAGCTGCATGGGCAGCTGTACCTGTACACGCCATCCAAGTTCTGTTTGACTCAATACCCAGGCGCATCAAGGCAGTTATGACGGCCAGAGGTGGTTGATCTGGGTACTGATATCTCAGGATCTATGCGTGAAAATGTAATCACATGTCAGTTCTAGTATAATATATTTGTCCAGTGAATACTCGTTTATCGTCTGCATTGCTTCTTGATGTAGCCATTTTAATGGCCAGTACTGTACATTAGCAATTTAGGAGACAATCTGAGCAGTCATCTCAGATTGTTTGCAGTGTCATTTTCCGTCTAGTACTGTCACCAGAAGATCAAAAACAATTGTGAAACATATGTGTGGGGTCTGTTCCGTTGGATATGTCCGAAAGAACAGACATTATCTTCGATCCTGCAGCCATAAATGATTATGGTCCAAAGGAAATGACGAAATTAGCTGCTAGGTGGGGAAAGCTGAAAATTTGTACCAGAGCATGTATCCAACCTTTATGTTTCCCTGTCTCGCGATCAGTTGCATTGACTTTTTTTTTTTTTTTAATCTCATTTTGTTCGTTTTCGTTCGTTGAATCTGCTCGGGGCGGACGTCGTAAGACATCCGTTTAATTTTGTTGTTGATCTGTTGACTCAGTTTTTTTTTATTACAGAGGGCACGTTACCCTCTGACCGAACACGCTGAGCTACCGCGCCGGCACCGTTCGGCCATCCGGACACGCTCCATCACCCACTTAAATTTCTAACATAACCACACACTAATGACCGAGTGCCCCTGCACATTATCATAGTTTCTGCTGACGTTGACTGTAGAGCGTGTCTGTGCATCAGTACATGTACCGTATGTGTTCGTTTGTTCTATCGCACATATGATACGTCAGCTGTGGTGGCAATCGTTAAAGCGAAGGCGTTTTGCGTTACGTGAACTCTCCAACTTTCTCCTCCGAATGCGAAAATATCACGGATACCTGACAATGGAAATGTTTACTATCAAGCAAGTAACGGATCACTCAGTCTGTAGCCACTTTCCACATGCATTCAGTAAGCTTGTATGGGGAGACAATGGTATCGGAGTGTACTCGTAACTGTCTAAACGAAAATTCCAATTTCGGGAATTTGCGGATACCACCTCCCACCATAATCGTAATAAAACATCGCTGACTGATGATCGTGAATTAATAAAAAAAGTTTTACTCGAGGCAGAAGGGACACTATGCACATACATTTCTTGTAGCTGCTTATTCATAAACTGTAAAAAGAATTGGAGATTAAAGTAGTTACAAATATTTTTTATACCAGGCTTTGATCACAATATGAATTCCTTAGACGATGACCGGTTTCAGTCCGTAATGACCATAATCAGATGTTTTTTACATTGTCCTAAATTGATAAAGCCATAATGGCATCGCAAAACATATAAATATAATCAGCTTAGCATCGTCATATGGACCTAAAATAAGGTGTAGAATAGGCCACATTGTCCACAGAATCATTATTGCAACTGGCTGATGGTATTTATATGTTTTGACGATGCCATTATGGCCTTATCACTTTAGGACATGGTGTAAAAAAGATCTGATTATGGTCATTACGGACTGAAATCGGTCATCGTAAGGAATTCATATTGTGATCAAAGATTGGAATAAAAAACTTTGACAATATTGGATCACTGTTTGTATACGCGACCATGTCACAGTTGGTAAAGTAGTTACAGTTCTTGACTACAGCCGGCGGTTTGAGGCGCCATGTCACGGACTGCGCGGCCCCTCCCACCGGAGGTTCGAGTCCTCCCTCGGGCATGGGTGTGTGTGTGTTGTTCTTAGCAGAAGTTAGTTTAAGTTACCAGAATGAGATTCTCACTCTGCAGCGGAGTGTGCGCTGATATGAAACTTCCTGGCAGATTAAAACGGTGTGCCGGACCGAGACTCGAACTCGGGACCTTTGCTTTCGCGGGAACGTGCTCCACCAACTCAGCTACCCAAGCACGACTCACGCCTCGTCCTCACAGCTTTACTTCCACCAGTACCTTGTCTCCTACCTCCTAAACTTTACAGAAGCTCTCGTGCGAACCATGCAATACCAGCACTCCTGAAAGATATTGCGGAGACATGGCTTAGCCACAGCCTAGGGGATGTTTCCAGAATGAGATTTTCACTCTGCAGCGAAGTGTGCGCTGATATGAAACTTCCTGGCAGATTAAAACTGTTTGCCGGACCGAGACTCGAACACGGGACCTTTGCTTTTCGTGGTCATGTGCTCTACCAACTTTTTTTTTGTTTTTTTAAAGGAAGGTAGGAAAAACAGAAACCTTTATTATTCACAAAATAAACATAGTACGTCCTTACACATTATAACTGTCCTGGAAGGAGCCTCGCTGCCGTCCTAGCATGCAGCATGAAATAACAATGAAGTCAATGTGGGGCCACCTCCAGCACCCTAAATTAAAGTATTTGTAGATATGAAAACAAAATTGAAGTATATCCCATTGCTAACTGAGCAAGCGTTAGTTTTTCCTAGATCGCATACTCGCACAGCTGTCCTTAGCTGACCACTTTACTTGGTCGGTTTCACAACGACAGCACCGCCGCTCATCTTTGCGCACGCGGCACACCCCAAGTACATGGCGGGTCCGCAAAAACCGTTACTAGGAAGTTGGCATACCAGTCCTTGTACTTTTGTAGCCGTATCGGTTTTGTGTGCCCATCTTACAAGTATTGCCAGTAATCCAGAACGTTGAGTACGTTCAGGCGTGTGTCTCTGTAGATGTAATGGACCGTCATACCTGTGATCCACGCCACTGCGTTCATCTTATGACGCGGAAAATACGTATCCTCTGGAAAAAATGCTGTGTCAGGAGAGACTGCTGTATACATAGTGCGCAGCATGAACGCTTTTATCTTCCTTGCGAGAGTCCAGACAGCCAATGCCTCGCCGCAGACCAGCCGATGGTTGTCAGTATCCATCACGCCGCATTGCTGACACATGGGCGAATCCGCCAAATGTTTTGCGTACTTTCTATCATTCCTAGGGTATTTTCGCTTCACTACAATGTACCATGTTGATCTGACTGTGCCGGTCGGAGTGGCCGAGCGGTTCTAGGCGCTACAGTCTGGAACCGCATGACCGCTACGGTCGCTGGTTCGAATCCCACCTCGGGCATGGATGTGTGTGATGTCCTTCGGTTGGTTAGGTTTAAGTATTTCTAAGTTCTAGGGGACTGATGACCACAGCAGTTAACTCCCATAGTGCTCAGAGCCATTTGAATCATTTGATCTGACTGTTATACGGAGGTGGGGGTGGTGTACCGTGCACCACATCACAACTCAGCTACCCAAGCACGACTCACGACCCGTCCTCACAGCTTCAACTCTACCAGTACCTCGTCACCTAAGGCAAAGGTCCCGAGATCGAGTCTCGGTCCGGCACACAGTTTTAATCTGCCAGGGAGTTGCATAGTTTAAGTAGTGTGTAAGTCTAGGTACCGACGATCAGTTTGGTCCCTTAGAAATTCAGACACATTTGCACATTTTTGGAATACAATTTTAACGAACCGAAACTGCACTGTATAAATAGAAATGCGTTTGGAATGTTAAGTGGAGGATCAGTTGCAGACGAAGTAAGCATTTGGCCTCGACTTTTCTTTTGTACAAAACTGGAAAGTTTAAGTGTATCTTCAAAACAATTTTACGTCTAGTCCAGTTCTATTCAAGGTTTGATCGTGGGGTCTCATCGGTATGCACAAACGCTCACAGGTTTTTTTGACAGGGTGGGACACTGTTGCAGATACTTGCATAAAGACACCAAATATCCCACGAAAATATACCGTGAAAATTTAATTCGACACACCAGCTACGAAAATCTATCGCCATTTTATTCTACTTAAGTGCTCTGACGTAGTTAGCATTCTAAATAAATGGATATTGACGTAAAACTATATTTATCGCCAACTGGAGAACCTAGTCCTGTCTGAATACATGGTAAGTTTTGGGTTCCCTATCTGCTACCATATAAATAACGGCGTTTCATGGAAGATCGTCTTCTACGCGAAGAAGATAGAGGTGAGAAGTTAAACACAGAAACTGCGACGTGTTTGTTACAGTTAAACAGAACTTTGGAAGTGAGTTGTTCCTGGAATTCTGCTGGGAACACCCGCTGATATTTCCACCGCTCCAGTGGGATCATTAACTGCTTCAGATCTCGCTGTATAGAAGTCTGCGTAATTGGCACCAGGACACATTAAAGACTACGTGTGTTGTATTTGAAAGTTCAAAAGTTCAACTCAGACGTTCACGGCGCTGTTTAAATTAAAAGTTGTCGTTAAATTACGATCCTTTTCGTGTTAAAAGTTCACCTCCATCTGAAAAAAGGTAAAGATGATAATAAATAAATTATATTTTTTGAGCTTATTTAGTTTTGAATACGTTTTGCCCATTGAATGCGCACACATTGTAACACGCCCCCGTCACTAATCGGTTAATGGAATAATATGATCGTGATCGCGTATACCTAATGAATTTGATTTTGGATGAGGCTATCGTCTGCGCAGAAATTTGACCGGTCAGTGATGGGCAGCGTACAACAAGTCTGTCTAAAGAACAATCTACACTCCTGGAAATGGAAAAAAGAACAGATTGACACCGGTGTGTCAGACCCACCATACTTGCTCCGGACACTGCGAGCGGGCTGTACAAGCAATGATCACACGCACGGCACAGCGGACACACCAGGAACCGCGGTGTTGGCCGTCGAATGGCGCTAGCTGCGCAGCATTTGTGCACCGCCGCCGTCAGTGTCAGCCAGTTTGCCGTGGCATACGGAGCTCCATCGCAGTCTTTAACACTGGAAGCATGCCGCGACAGCGTGGACGTGAACCGTATGTGCAGTTGGCGGACTTTGAGCGAGGGCGTATAGTGGGCATGCGGGAGGCCGGGTGGACGTACCGCCGAATTGCTCAACACGTGGGGCGTGAGGTCTCCACAGTACATCGATGTTGTCGCCAGCGGTCGGCGGAAGGTGCACGTGCCCGTCGACCTGGGACAGGACCGCAGCGACGCACGGATGCACGCCAAGACCGTAGGATCCTACGCAGTGCCGTAGGGGACCGCACCGCCACTTCCCAGCAAATTAGGGACACTGTTGCTCCTGGGGTATCGGCGAGGACCATTCGCAACTGTCTCCATGAAGCTGGGCTACGGTCCCGCACACCGTTAGGCCGTCTTCCGCTCACGCCCCAACATCGTGCAGCCCGCCTCCAGTGGTGTCGCGACAGGCGTGAATGGAGGGACGAATGGAGACGTGTCGTCTTCAGCGATGAGAGTCGCTTCTGCTTTGGTGCCAATGATGCTCGTATGCGTGTTTGGCGCCGTGCAGGTGAGCGCCACAATCAGGACTGCATACGACCGAGGCACACAGGGCCAACACCCGGCATCATGGTGTGGGGAGCGATCTCCTACACTGGCCGTACACCTCTGGTGATCGTGGAGGGGACACTGAATAGTGCACGGTACATCCAAACCGTCATCGAACCCATCGTTCTACCATTCCTAGACCGGCAAGGGAACTTGCTGTTCCAACAGGACAATGCACGTCCGCATGTATCCCGTGCCACCCAACGTGCTCTAGAAGGTGTAAGTCAACTACCCTGACCAGCAAGATCTCCGGATCTGTCCCCCATTGAGCATGTTTGGGACTGGATGAAGCGTCGTCTCACGCGGTCTGTACTTCCAGCACGAACGCTGGTCCAACTGAGGCGCCTGGTGGAAATGGCATGGCAAGCTGTTCCACAGGACTACATCCAGCATCTCTACGATCGTCTCCATGGGAGAATAGCAGCCTGCATTGCTGCGAAAGGTGGATATACACTGTACTAGTGCCGACATTGTGCATGCTCTGTTGCCTGTGTCTATGTGCCTGTGGTTCTGTCAGTGTGATCATGCGATGTATCTGACCCCAGGAATGTGTCAATAAAGTTTCCCCTTCCTGGGACAATGAATTCATGGTGTTCTTATTTCAATTTCCAGGAGTGTATTTTGCTTATGGACTTTCAACCTATTTGGATTTTTGCTAATACTTAAGCAGTGCCATGACTCATATAAAATACGAAAAGAAAGCTGTACCACATGACCCCAAGGGACCGGAACAAAAGTAATTGAAGTAACACGTAAGTTAATTAATACCTTCCAGCCAAATTGAGCACTGTCTGTCCGATAGCTGATCAATAATGCTAACGACAATGAATGCTTAACCGTCTGGCTGTACGTCTTCGAACAGAAGGTTGACAAATGTTCCTGACAACACAATACGTTAAGGAAAATTATAAATAAAGAAAGAAATTGTTTTATCTCGTTAGTAATTCAGTACAGAAAAACATATTTAACCTCGTTATTAAAAAGCAAAATGTCTGACTCTTTTGTTACAATAGTTTACGTATCGTCAGATTAACGTTTACTTATGTGAGTTAGATTCCTGGACATGGCAAGCTACGTACTGTGAGTAGATTGTAATTACTACGAACATCTACCAGATAAAATAAGTGATTCTGGACGTTCAATAGGCTGACTACACCAAAATACTAACTATGGCGATACACAATTGGATTATTACAAAAGAAACAGATATGAAATATGTGAACTTCGTATTTTTTGTTAATTGAGATTGTCAGAATGACTTTAATTTTAGTTACATTACTTTACTTTCTCTTCAGTCAGCAACAATGTCTTTGCCTCTAAATGATACCAAACAACACTGATAACATATTGAGGTCTCATTATTAATTACTTTCAACTAGTTTTTTAGCAAACAAGCAAAACTGCAATGATAGTCTTTTAATACATTTCTTTCAGCCATTGTAAAGACAGTCTGAATCGCTACCTATCCTTAAAATTCTACGCCTTTCACGGGGAAAGCAAGCTGCATTCAAGTTGGGGGCCAGATACATAATTTAATACACCTTACAGTTCAGTGCGGAAGAGGTAGTTAACATTTATTAGTAGTTTTTTTACTTCACAGGCGACCTCTTCCTCTTCTTACGCGTCAGACCAGTGAACAAATTGGTTAACTCGTTTATTCGACGGAGAGTGACCGAACAGCTTACTAAAATTCTTACAACAATATCACGTGAGTTACGGAAAACAGATCGGTACGAAATACGTCAGGGTCACTTTAGTTTCATTTACAGAAATATGACATGAGAGAACGCGATTGGTTCAAATGGCTCTGAGCACTATGGGACTTACGTTCTGAGGTCATCAGTCCCCTAGAACTTAGAACGACTTCAACCTAACTAACCTAAGGACACAACACACATCCATGCCCGAGGCAGGATTCGAACCTGCGACCGTAGCGGTCGCGCGGTTCCAGACTGTAGCGCCTAGAACTGCTCGGCCACTCCGGCCGGCACCCGATTGGTGTTCGGTCGTTTGTTGTCCAACAATTCGTTTCGAACCTCTCCAGTTTTAAGCCCGAAATAAAGTTCTAGAAACAACACAAATAATATTACATACATAAAAAGGAATCTGTTAGGTGAGACAATTGAAATAAGACACACCAGTATAGATGTTGATAAATTTAATTATTCGACTACTTAGGTTACAGATTAATTTACGGTGGCTTACAGAACTCGAGCAACAAGGAAGATGAAAGTTAGACTGTAGATGAGCCAGTATTTACCTAGCTAAGACATAGATTACACACCAACATGAGTTGATAAAAATAATACAATCATCTGCTCTCTCTATCAAGGGGAAAATGCTTTACAAAAATCCACCACTGAAATTACGAATTCATACAGATCTCACTTTATTCCAATGGTAATGTTTTAACTCGGGTATTCGATAACTGGAAAGCAGTGGGAGCCGAAGTAGGTGACAATGACTGAGGATGATGACAAGATCAGGTACCTACAGTTTTTACATACAACACATTTTATTGGAATAAAATTCACTGCGAACGTCGCTGGGTTATGCCTAAGAAGGTTTCTAACGTGAAAGAAAGTTAAACAACCTTACATTTCGTTGCAGATGTTAAATCGTCGTCTTCGTTGCCGTCTAAAATTCTCTCATTTCTGCATGTAATATTCTGCGCACACTTTGATTCTCAGTGACCAATTATGGGACAAGCTGTTGATGTCATTGGAGCCTCTTGCATCTACCCACACTGCTCATTCTCTACATGCCTCGCTAATGACAACTGCGCCTCACATATCCCCGACAATTCATGTCACTAGGATGTGTTTTTCACTCTCACGTCCTAACAACCAAGTAAATCTCCTGCGGGCTTCGCTCTGACGTCACACTCGCTTCTAGAGACAACGCTCATGCACATGTCTTTACTCTCTATCAACGGTATTGCTTTTCCTAACTTTCCCTGACGGCCAGAGTAAATACATCCTAGTACGATATACTTTATACTGGTTATACCAAATTCTAGGTAGCACATATGTATTATAGTCTCAAATGTGCTCCACATTCCATGGACTTATCCTGAAAAGGACAGAGTCGGGGAATGAAAGAAAGAAGAAAAATACAAAAACGCTAATGCAGATGTTCACAAAACATTACGTAGCATGACTACATTAGTACCGTGACAACTCAGTGCCACTATCTTTCAGATCAATTCAATGGAGCATTATCTTTTTTTTTTTAAAAAAAAAGAACATATAAATTCCACTTACACTAAAAAGATCATCAGGTTTGTAATGGACTGTTAAGGTAATCACATTTTTATGTAAGCATTACAAAAATTAACATGGTTATCTTCCCATTCTCATTCTTGATACGAGAATAACAAATGGTTCAAATGGCTCTGAGCACTATGGGACTCAACTGCTGTGGTCATTAGTCCCCTGGAACTTAGAATTACTTGAACATAAGTAACCTAAGGACATCACACACATCCATGCCCGAGGCAGGATTCGAACCTGCGACCGTAGCGGTCGCGCGGTTCCAGACTGAAACACCTAGAACCGCGAGACCACCGCGGCCGGCTAATAACAAAGGAGTTCATCATCAATTATCGACACTGTCCATGTTAGGCACAAACCCAGGTATCTGTAACTAAAACAACACATCTAAGTTCATCCGAAAATTATCAGTATAATTATTTACATTTAAGTTTGCATCACAATTACAATTACATTACAGTTCATAAATGTAGTATACATTTGTCCTCGTAATGACGAATATAAAGTAATTTGTCTACGGTTTTCATTCGTAGTTGCTTCTTACATCTACATCTACATAGTTACTCTGCAATTCACACTTAAGTGCCTGGCAGAGGGTTCATCGAACCATTTTCATACTGCTTCTCTACCATTCCACTCTCCAAAGACGTGTGGCGATAAGGAACACCCAAATCTTTCCGTTAGAGCTCTGATTTCTCTTATTTTATTATGATGATCATTTCTCCCTACGTAGGTGGCTGTCAACAAAATAT
Source organism: Schistocerca gregaria (assembly GCF_023897955.1). NCBI lineage: Eukaryota > Metazoa > Arthropoda > Insecta > Orthoptera > Acrididae > Schistocerca > Schistocerca gregaria. The sequence goes on along the minus strand of NC_064928.1, from coordinate 191,093,097 downwards.
TTACGCATTCGGAAGAAAAAGCTGGTGATTGATATTTCGAAAATAGATCTCACCGCAAAGACAACCGCCTTTTTTTCAGTGACTGCCACCCCAACTCGTGTATCATATCAGTGACACTCTCACCACCATTGCGCGATAAAACGGAACGAGCTGCCATTCTTTGCACTTTTTCGATGTCCTCCGTCAATCCTACCTGGTAAGGATCCCACACCGCGCAGCAATATTCCAACAGAGGACGGACAAGTCCAATGTAGACTGTCTAGCGGGTTCCCCATTGCGCGATAAAACGGAACGAGCTGCCATTCTTTGCACTTTTTCGATGTCCTCCGTCAATCCTACCTGGTAAGGATCCCACACCGCGCAGCAATATTCCAACAGAGGACGGACAAGTCCAATGTAGACTGTCTAGCGGGTTTGTCGCTTATTCTAAGTGTTCTGCCAACAAAGCGCAGCCTTTGTTTAGCCTTCCCACAATATTATCTATGCGGTCTTTCCAATTTAAGTTGCTCGTAATTGTAATTCCTAGGTATTTAGTCGAATTGACGGCCCTTAGATTTATCGTATACCCAAAATTTATCGGATGTCTTGTAGTACCCATGTGGATGACCTCGCACTTTTCTTTGTTTCGTGCCCATTGCCACTTTTCGCACCATACAGAAATTCTCTATATGTCATTTTGTAATTCTAATTGATCGTCTGATGATTTTACTAGACGGTAAATTACAGTGTCATCTGCAAACAATCTAAAGGGAATGCTCAGATTATCACCTAGATCATTTATATAAATCAGGAACAGCAGAGGGCCTGTGAAAATACCTTGCGGAACGCCAGATATCACTTCTGTTCTACTCGATGATTTACCGTCTATCACTACGAACTGTGACCTCTCTGAGAGGAAATCACGAATCCACTCGCACAACTGAGACGATACTCGATATGCACGCAGTTTGATTAATTGTCGCTAGTGAGGAACGGTATCAAAAGCCTTCTGGAAATCTAGGAATATGGAAGCGATCCCTTGTCGACAGCATTCATTACTTCATGCGAATAAAGAGGTAGCTGTGTAGCACAAGAACGATATTTTCTGAATCCGTGTTGGTTATGTATTTTCTTGAAGATGATTCATAATGTTCGAGTACAGTATGTGCTCCAAAATCATACTGCAAATGGAGGTCAGTAATATGGGTCTGTAATTCAATGGGTTACTCCTGTTTCCTTTCTTGAATACTGGTGTGACCCGTGCCACTTTCCAGTCTTTGGGAACAGACCTTTCGTGAAGTGAGCGGTTTATATGATTGCTAGGAAGGGCGCTATTGTGTCTGCATATTCTGAAAGGAACCTGATTGGTGTACCATCTGGACCAGAAAACTTGCCTTTCTTAAGTGATTTAAGTTCTTTCGCAACACCTAAGATACCTACTTTTATGTCACTCATGCTAACAGCTATTCTGGTTTCGAATTCTGGAATATTTACTTCGTCTTCTTTCGTGAAGAAATTACGGAAAACTGTATTTAGTAACTGCGCTTTAGTAGCACCATCATCCGTAACATTTCCATCGCTATCGCGCACTGTTTCTTTGCTACTGATGTACTTTACATACGACCAGAATTTCTTTGCGTTTTCTACCGTATTTTGAGACAATTGATTGTGGAAACCATTAAAAGCATCTCGCATTGACGTCCGCACTTAATTTCGAGCTACCGTGAAACTTAGTCTTGGGGATTTTGCGTTCTTCTGAATTTGGAATGTTTTTTTCGTTGCTTCTGCAACAGTGTTCTGACGTGTTTTGTGTACCATGGTGGATCAGTCCCGTCTCTTATTAACCTTATTAACTTATCGAATGTGCTCCACATTTCATGAACCTATCCTGAAAAGGACAGAGTCAGGGAATGCCAGAAAGAAGACAAATGCCAAGATGCTAATGCAGATGTTCACAAAACATTAGTACGTGACAACTCAGTGCTACTATGTTTCAAATACGCTTGTACTAAAAAGATCACCAAGTTTGTAATTGAGTGTCAAGGTAATCACATTTTCATGTCAGCATACAACTTTCCATCCCCATTCTTAATTACTGAGTAATAATGGAGTCGATCATCAACTATCACAGCGGAATACTGGTTCAAATGGCTCTGAGTACTATGGGACTTAACATCTGAGGTCATCCGTCCCCCTAGAACTTAGAACTACTTAAACCTAACTAACCTAATTACATCACACACATCCATGCCCGAGGCAGGATTCGAACCTGCGACCGCAGCGGTCGCGCGGTTCCAGACTGAAACACCTAGAACCGCTCGGCCACATCGGTCGGCAGCGGAATACTCCATGTTACTCACAGACACAACGCATCTGAGTTCATCCGAAAATTATCAGTATAATTTTTTACATTATAATTTACATCACAACATACATTTGTCTTCGTAATGACGAATAAAAATTAATTTGTCCACGGTTTTGATTCGTTATTGCTTTAAGACATTGGCAAGGTATGAAGCAAAACTTCTGTTCATAAATCTTACAATCGGTAATGATCGTCTGCGTCAAAGAAATGAAACTCGAAAAGATAAATTTTAAAAACATCTATACACACACACTATTTGTATAACTCTTTAACGTAATCAGTGCTTCGATGGTACAAATTCAGATCCACTACACTTCATATGCACAATTATTTGACAGGGTTTTGGATAGACTCAATAATAAGCCTTAGTATGACTTACGCCAGTTATCCTCCAATTAAAATTACTCGATAATTGACGTCTGTCACTCGCCGGTGCAGCGTTGCCATATCGGCTCGCTGCCACTGATCGGTTACACGCGACACACATACACGGCGGGCCACTGGACAAATGCTGCTAACGTGTAGCGCGGAGCAATGTTGATAGTAATCACCGCGAGGTACGTCGGTAATGTGAGAAGCTCTGTCCAAAGCTGATTTCATGCGAGCAATGAGTGAACTGCGGCAGAGAATGCGTTTTGAAGTCGAGAATTCAAACTCGCAACCTAAGCTCACCACAACCTCGTGATGTGTAATGCATCCGAGAAAACGGCGATCGGAAATCTGCCGCAGAACTAAAGTCACGCCCACTTTGCTCATGGTGACTAAAGCTAGCGAGCACACTGAAGACAGAAAAAAACTCACTTTGAGAGACAAAATAAAATTGTAATTTTATTTGGTTACCTCCAACTATCCTCACACCGACTACACGAACTGCTCCGTTACCAGTTGATGAGCACTCTTTGTAGGCACTTGGTTGCAGATTCTAGGCGACACAAGCAGATTCCAGTGAAAACGAAAATGATAGGAAGAAAATTAAGAGCAAGGTACCCATCTCTGCAAGTGCACCGTTTGGATATAAAGTAAGTCTGAAGATAGGGTCACTTTCAAGTCTCCCTGCTCACCGTACGCACACAATCTGAGAAGAGGGCGCCGGCGTTAGTTCTGTTGTTATTATGACGTCACGTACCATTTTCTTCCACCTACGATAGCGGCGACCAGGAGAGCGGTTGTATTACTCCACGGACACGCCACACTCTCGACTTCGAACAGGGGCCCTTCTTCACGCAGGTCTAAGGTTGGACTACTGCTCGTGGAGAAGTTGAAGAGATTGGAGAGGGGACGCTATAGATACTGTGTACTAAATATTGTCTTAAATTAGTCTTAAAATTAATTTCCAGACGAGCTCAAGAAACATTGGCCACTCCATGATGGCTCCTGTAGGGCGCACAGGAGAGCTCATGAGCGTACATTGGAGTGTGTGATGCATCGCCTCTAACGACCGTCAGTACGGAAATCTACACTACTGGCCATTAAAATTGCCACACCAAGAAAAAATGCAGGTGATAAACGAGTATTCATTGGACAAATATACTAGAACTGAGGTGTGACTACATTTTCACGCGATATGGGTGCATAGATACTGAGAAATCAGTACCCAGAACAAACACCTCTGGCCGTAATAACGGCCTTGATACGCCTGGCCATTGAGTCAAACAGAGCTTGGATGGCGTGTACAGGTACAGCTGCCCATGCAGCTTCAACAAGATACCACAGATCATCAAGAGTAGTGACTGGCGTATTGTGACGAGCCAGTTGCTCGGCCACCAATGACCAAACGTTTTCAATTGGTGAGAGATCTGGAGAATGTGCTGGCCAGGGCAGCAGTCAAACATTTTCTGTATCCAGAAAGATCCGTACAGGACATGCAACATGCGGTCGTGCATTATCCTGCTGAAATGTAGGGTTTCGCAGGGATCGAATGAAGGGTAGACCCACGGGTCGTAAGACATCACAAATGTAACGTCCACTGTTCAGAGTGCCATCAATGCGAAAAAGAAGTGACCGAGACGTGTAACCAATGGCACCCCATACCATCACGCCGATTGATACGCCAGTATGGCGATGACGAATACACGCTTCCAATGTGGGTTCACCGCGATCTCGCCAAACAGGGATGCGACCATCATGTTGCTGTAAACGCAACATGGATTCATCCGAAAAAATGACGTTTTCCCATTCGTGCACCCAAATCCTCAGGTCTCTGTCAAAACAGGGACCAGTCGACAAATGATGTTTGAAGTGCTCGGTATGTTGTTGTTGTAGCCTTCAGTCGAGAGACTGGTTTGATGAAGCTCTTCATGCTACTCTATTATGTGCAAGGTTCTTCATCTGCCAGTACCTACTGCAACCTACATCCTTCTGAATCTGTTTAGTGTATTCATCTCTTTTTGTCTGCCTCTACGATTTTTACTCTCCACACTGCCCTCCAATACTAAATTGGTGATCCCTTGATGCCTCAGTACATGTCCTACCAACCGATCCCCTCTTCTAGTCAAGTTGTGCCACAAACTCCTTTTCTCCCGAATCCTATTCAATACCCCTTCATTAGTCATGTGATCTACCCATCTAATCTTCAGCAGAAATCTAGTAATACCAGTGTTTTTGGCCCGGTTTTGATCTGAACAGAGGTGAAATCTTCCTACATGTCGGTCAGGGACCTGAAGACGGCGCAGTAAATCGCCGAAACCGATAGAGAAATAAAATAAGTTTGGAAACCAGACGGCTGAAAGGTATTTCATTTCTTATTGAAGACTGAGGGTGGGGGGGAGGGGGGGGAGCTGTCTCATACGTGTTGCACACCAGATGGAAGAGTTTTTGATTAGGTAGTCGCAGCTGTTTTTTACGAAACGCTGACCGCGCGCCGTGGCCATTCGCAGCGTTATGAATGCCGTTTCGCGAGTCGCTGCAGCCGTGCCCTCGGAGTTTTTCGTGCGGCGTCGCGAGGAAGACGGAGTGGAGTGGCGGGCAGGATGAGCGCGCGTGGGAGTGCCAGTTGGAGTTGGAGTGGGTCGGTGACGAGGCGAGTGCGTCACGGCCGCCTCCTGGCCGCTGCTCGCCGGACGCCCGCGGCGAAACCACAGCTGCAAGGTCAGCCTCGTTCACACTGAGGTCACTAAACCTCACGAGCTACCTCCCGATACAGTGTCTGACCTCCTTTTGACCAGCTTGGTGTATCAACTCGACGTGGCATCGACCATCCGATCTGCCGAGCGCTGTTGGCAAGCGTGGTGCACTCAGCCCTTGTGAGGCAAACTGAGGAGCTACTTGACTGAGAAGTTGCGGCTGCGGTCTCGTAAACTGACATAAGGCCGGGAGCGCAATGTGCTCACCACATGCCCCTCGATACCCGCATCCAATGACGGATGTGCGATGAGAATGACAGGGCGGTTGGTCGGTAGTGTTGGGCCTTCATGACCTGTTCGGATGGAGTTTAGTTCTTATTTGGGAACATGCTGGTCTTCACGTATCCGAACAAAATCATTCTCAATCAACGATCGGTTCAACCGGACCATTCGATGTAGGCACAGCCCACACCATTATCGAACCACCACCAGCTTGCACAGTGTCTTGTTGACAACTTGGTCCACCGCTTCGTGGGGTGTGCACCACACTCCATCCCTACCATCAGCTCTCACCAAACGAAATTGGGACTAATCCAAGGCCACAATTTTCCAACTGATATGGTAATGAGCGCAGGAAAAGCGCTGCAGACTGTGTCGTTCTGTAAGCTGTTGGATTCTGCTGTTATTCTACTGACAACTCTACGCAAGTGTCGCTGCTGTAGGTCGCGAAGTGAAGGCCGGACCCAAAAACCCAGTCCATTTTATGTAAACAGAGCCCACACCATTATCGAACCACCACCAGCTTGCACAGTGTCTTGTTGACAACTTGGTCTACCGCTTCGTGGGGTGTGCACCACACTCCATCCCTACCATCAGCTCTCACCAAATGAAATTGGGACTAATCCAAGGCCACGATTTTCCAACTGATATGGTAATTAGCCCAGGAAAAGCGCTGCAGACTGTGTCGTGCTGTAAGCTGTTGGATTCTGCTGTTATTCTACTGACAACTCTACGCAAATGGCGCTGCTGTAGGTCGCCAAGTGAAGGCCGGACCCAAAAACCCAGTCCATTTTAGGTAAACAGAGCCCACACCATTATCGAACCACCACCAGCTTGCACAGTGTCTTGTTGACAACTTGGTCCACCGCTTCGTGGGGTGTGCACCACACTCCATCCCTACCATCAGCTCTCACCAAATGAAATTGGGACTAATCCAAGGCCACGATTTTCCAACTTATATGGTAATGAGCCCAGGAAAAGCGCTGCAGGCTGTCTCGTGCTGTAAGCTGTTGGATTCTGCTGTTATTCTACTGACAACTCTACGCAAATGTCGCTGCTGTAGGTCATGAAGTGAAGGCCGGACCCAAAAACCCAGTCCATTTTAGGTAAACAGAGCCCACACCATTATCGAACCACCACCAGCTTGCACAGTGTCTTGTTGACAACTTGGTCTACCGCTTCCTGGGGTGTGCACCACACTCCATCCCTACCATCAGCTCTCACCAAATGAAATTGGGACTAATCCAAGGCCACGATTTTCCAACTTATATGGTAATGAGCCCAGGAAAAGCGCTGCAGGCTGTCTCGTGCTGTAAGCTGTTGGATTCTGCTGTTATTCTACTGACAACTCTACGCAAATGTCGCTGCTGTAGGTCGCGAAGTGAAGGCCGGACCCAAAGACCCAGTCCATTTTAGGTAAACAGAGCCCACACCATTATAGAACCACCTCCAGCGTCTAGCTCCAGTCAGCACTCCGCACTGAAAGTCTAGTCCGCTCCTGGTAGCTGAGTGGTCCTCGCGACAGAGTGTCAATCCTAAGGCCCTGTGTTCGATTCCCGGCTGGGTCGAGGATTTTCTCCGCTCAGGGACTGGGTGTTATGCTATCATCATTTCATCCCCATCGACGAGCAAGTCACCGAAGTAGCATCAAATCGAATGACTTGCACCTAGCGAATGGTCTACCCGACAGGAGGCCCTAGTCGCAAATTTACATTTTTATTGAAACTCTGATAATTCCAATTCTGCGGCCATAATCACGTCGGACAGCTTCTCACATCACTCACCTGACTACAAATGGCAGCTCTGCTAATGCACTGCCCTTTTATACCGTTGTTCGTGATACTACCGTCATCTTAATGTGGGATATTCCTACCCCATGACTTGTGTCAATGTAGTGTATGCCGACAAGTAATGGTTTCCGGACATATCTTCCAGCTTTGACGCCTGTATGAGTAAGCGACACTTATTTAGAGTATGTCATCTAAGCAGAAAACGCACACTCAGGCCCGGACGTTGCGGAGAACCAGTGATCTGTAAAGGGTACCACTGCCCAGGTCGTACCATTGTTATAAATTCCGCTTATACCCTGCTTACGGAGAGTGACTAGAGGATAAAGATAACTTCTCTTTATCGTGTTAGTGATGACCGGAGAGAGAGACAGAGAGAGGGGTGTAAGATGGCGTTAATTTCGCACCTTATAAGCATTCATCCGCATACTTTCTCGTGATCTACAAACACAATCAGGTGTCAAGTGATAGATTGTGCATCGTATATATCAATATATAAGGGAGACTGACATTGTCACGTATGTCTTGTAAATAATTGTTAACGCTTACTGCATTATTATAAAAATGATATAATGAATGATTGCTATATACTAGTAGAGGCTGGAACGCCAGTGGAAATGGGTGGCGGAACTGAAGCCGTGGGTGGAAAGACCACACAGGTGTGTTGGTCCTGCACAAACACAGGAAATAGCAAGACGGATGTCATAGCTCATGAGCGCTGGAGTACAATAGAGTCGCGACCGGCCGGTGTTGTACCCAAACCAGAAGGATTATACACTTCAGAAATGCTGAAAATCTTGGATGCAGGTGAGAGGAACGAAGAAGCAGCACCTCGGAAACCACAAAGGCTCGGTTATATCCAAGGATTTCTACTCAGAAGCGTACCATTGTACGAGTATAGGTTTTCCCTCGCAAACTTTCCGCGCTGCATGACTAAAGACTAAAATATGGTTGGTGGGCGTTTGGAAGAATCTGCAGAGAAGGAGAATATTCCGTGGTTTCGGGTATATTATTCGTTTCCGGAATTACGATGGTGGGGCGCCAAGCCTTTCTGGGAAGCCAGCACTGGAGAGACGCTGTCTTCTGTTTTCATCTCCTGTGTGACTGACGGCCGCCCAGTATTAGGTTCTTGTTGGTATGGCTAGATTTGCTGTCTCTGCTCGCTCTTACGAGGTTTTATAATTAGAACGGTAAACAATGTACAGTTGTGGATTTATACGATTCTGGACTTCGCCTCTGGGTTGGAAGTTGTCGTTGAATGCGCACGTTCAGTGATTGAGAGCACTACTTCTGCTTATACTTACGTTGAGACGTTATCGGAACTCCTTCGTTGTGGCTGGGAGTTGGCATTTCTCGTCTGTAGAACACAGACAGGAGAAGACAGTATTAGAGTACATTAGTCAGAGGACCGCCTTCTGCCGTCTTAGTGTTTAAAAGAGTTTTATTTTGTGGCTGGAGTTCTTCCATCTTCACAGACGTGTACGAGAACCATCACACCGACGCACCGGACGCAGTGCATACGGTGCTATTTCTAATTAATTTGGCTTATTAGGAGCTGTGATCACATAGGATTTGTTTCCACTGACGTTGCACTCCATTGTAGACGATTTTTAGATTTAGTGCCTTCATGCGTTTGGTACATAAATGAAGTCAGTCATTTCGCATTATTTATATTAGATCAAGCAGTCATAATAAAAGGGCAGAGTTGTTCAATGGATCAGTAATTTTAGTTATGAAATAAACTTATGTAATAAAGATTGTTTTTAAAATACAATAAATGTATAAGCAGCAACGACGTTTATCATTTATTATAATTAGTACCCTTAATCATTCATCTCTGTTTATGTTGGAATTTATACACTACTGGCCATTAAATTTCCTACACCAAGAAGAAATGCAGATGATAAACGGGTATTCATTGAACAAATATATTATACTAGACCCGACATATGATTACATTTTCACTCAATTTGGGTGCGTAGATCCTGAGACATCAGTACCCAGAACAACCACCTCTGGCGGTAATAACGGCCTTGATATACTTTGGCATTGAGTCAGACAGAGCTTGGATGGCGTGTACAGTTATAGCTGCCCATGCAGCTTCAACACGATACCACAGTTCATCAAGAGTAGTGACTGGCATATTGTGACGAGCCAGTTGCTCGGCCACCGTTGACCAAACGTTTTCAGTTGTTGAGAGATGTGGAGAATGTGCTGGCCAGGGCAGCAGTCGAATATTTTCTCTATCCAGAAAGGCCCGTACAGGATCTTCAACATGCGGCCGTGAATTATCCTGCTGAAATGTAGAGTTTCGCAGGGATCGAATGAAGGCTTGAGCCACAGGTCGGAACACATCTGAAATGTAGCGTCCACTGTTCAGAGTGACGTCAGTGCGAACAAGAGGTGACTGAGACGTGTAACCGATGACATCCCATACCATCACGTCGTGTAATACGCCAGTATGGCAATGATGAATACACGCTTCCAATGTGCGTTCACTGCGATGTCGCCAAACACGGATGCGACCATCATGATGCTGTAAACAAAACCTAGATTCATCCGAAAAAATGACGTTTTGCCGTTCGTCCACTCAGGTTCGTCATTGAGTACATTATCGCAGTCACTGCAGCGTCAAGGGCAACCGCAGCCGTGGTCTCCGAGCTGATAGTCCGAACTGCCGCAAACGTCGTCCAACTGTTCGCGCAGATGTTTGTTCTCTTGCAAAAGTCCCCATGTGTAGACTCAAATCGAGACGTGGCTGCACGATCCGTTGCTGCCATGCGGATAAGGTGCCTGTCAACTCGACTGCTAGTGATACGAGGCCGTTGGGATCCAGCAAAGCGTTCCGTATTACGCTCCTGAATCCGCCGATTCCATATTCTGCCAACAGTCATTGGATCTCGACCAACAGCAATGTCGCGATACGATAAACCACAGTCGCGATAGGCTACATCCCGACCTTTAGCAAAGTCGGAAACCTGATGGTACGCATTTCTCCTCCTTACACGAGGTATCACAACAACGTTTCATCAGGCAACACCGGTCAATTGCTGTTTGTGTATGAGAAATCCGATGGAAAGTTTCCTCATATCAGCACGTGGTAGATGTCGCCACCGGCGCCAACCTCGTGTGAATGCTCTGAAAAGCTAATCATTTGCATATCTCAGCATGTTCTTCCTGTCGCTTAAATTTCGCCTCTGTAGCACGTCGTGGTGTAGCAATTTTAATGGCCAGTAGTGTATGTTTAAGAGCATTGGGAGATCCTAAGATCCGCTTCAGGGGGTAGTAGGACAGGGCCAGATCTTAATTTTAGCGTTTCGTATTTTCCGGTGCGCACAGTCATTTAACACTCGTCTGCCGTAGCTTCTTGGAGGGGGCAACATCTGTGAGAGCGGGTTGTGCGGCAGCTGAACACGACAAGTGGAGTGGAGTGGAGTGTAGCGACGGCAGAGGGCGTGGAACACACCACACATTCCCGGAATGCGTGAGCTGGTCTGTGGTCGCGGCTGAAGCGGCCGGCATCGCGATAAGGCGCGATTATCGCCCACCAGGCACCAGCGGGAGGTGCAATAAACGCGGCGCGAGCCAGCTTCATTATCGCGGCCGACAACACACACATTGTGCAGGTACTACCGACCCCACCCAGCTACGCAATACTGTACAGCTGCCTACGCGCACACACTGAGGCGCACTGCCAGCTAATAACGCCTCACCTCCCGGAAGCACAGCCGGAACACGTCCACACGTCACCCGCATATGACTATGTTTTTTGTTAGCGGAAGAGCCAACACTGTGTTACGAGTGGAGGCCGAAATGCACGCGTTTCAACTCACGCAGGCTGGCGTCAGGAGGGAAGAACTATACTGACGTGAGGTCTGGAACATGACAAGGAATTAGAATTCAGAAAGCGGACGTAAGTAGTTTGATACTTAACTTTGATCCATTAATGATGAACGTCAGAATATTATCTGTTCAGAATACATTCTTGAAGATAGTTGTGTTGGGTTATTTGGGGAAGGAGACCAGACAGCGAGGTCATCGGTCTCATCGGATTACGGAAGGACGGGGAAGGAAGTCGGCCGTGCCCTTTCAATCCCGGCATTTGCCTGGAGCGATTTAGGGAAATCATGGAAATCCTAAGTCAGGATCGCCGGGTGCGGGATTGAACCGTCGTCCTCCCGAATGCGACTCCAGTGTCTTCAAGATAGTAATTATAGTAACTGAATATGGCGCCTTGCTAGGTCGTAGCAAATGACGTAGCCGAAGGCTACGCTAAACTGTCGTCTCTGTGAATGAGAGCGTATGTAGTCAGTGAACCATCGCTAGCAAAGTCGGCTGTACAACTGGGGCGAGTGCTAGGAAGTCTCTCTAGACCCGCCGCGTGGCGGCGCTCGGTCTGCAATCACTGATAGTGGCGACACGCGGGTCCGACGTATACTAACGGAGCGCGGCCGATTTAAAGGCTACCACCTAGCAAGTGTGGTGTCTGGCGGTGACACCACACACTGCTATTCGTATCTCTCTGACGGCAGCTTAGGATACAGTAGGGATGGCAATAGTGTTGCCATATAAAGCCGAGACCTCGTCGGGGCGCTCTCAGATGATGGTGTAGAAATTAAATGAAAAATTTATATTTTTTTCTTTATTGGATTTCAGTTCCCACCCCCACACCCCGGGTGTGTGCATGTGTGAGGGAGGGGGGGGGGGCGGGGCTGGCAGCAGCCTAATATGCTGCTCTACAGCCTACAAAAAAGTTAAAAAACATAAAGAGAATAGAAACAAACAAGAAGAACTGGCAACAAAACGGTGACATTGTAAAAAACAGTAAAATGGCGTTAAGGTGTGGCCGGCCGGTGTGGCCGAGCGGTTCTTGGCGCTCAGTCTGGAACCGCGCGACCGCTACGCAGGTTCGAATCATGTCTCGAGTGTGGATATGTGTGGTGTCCTGAGGTTGGTTAGGTTTCAGTAGTTCTACGTCTAGGTGACTGATGACCTCAGCTATTAAGTATTGGTAAGGTGTACTCCGTCTTCAGGCCACGAGTGACCTACCGGGACCATCCGACCGCCGTGTCATCCTCAGTGGAGGATGCGGATAGGAGGGGCGTGGGTTCAGCACCACCACTCTCCTAGTCGTAAGATGGTATTCTTGAACGAAGCCGCTACTATTCGGTGTAGTAGTTCCTCAATTGGCAACACGAGGCTGAGTGCACCCTGGAAAATGGCAACTGCGCATGGCGGCCTGCATGGTCACCCATCCAAGTGCCGACCACGCCCGACAGCGCTTAACTTCGGTGATCTCACGGGAACCGGTGTAACCACTCCAGCAAGGCCGTTGCCTGGCGGTAAGGTGTGGAATATAAAATATACAAACACTCCGATGACGATGCGGATGTAGAAGTAGACAGGCACAATTAAAAGACACAGCGAAAGTCTGGTTTCTGTTCGCGTGGGATAAGAAACACAACTAGCGACAGTATGGCGGCTGTTCGCAACATTGACAAGGGGGGTGCAACACTGAACACTCACTTATAACAGCACTATACAGGCGACACGGCGGCAGATGGCAGGGAGGGGGGGGGGGGGGGGGGGAAGGAGAGAGAGGACACCATGGACCTTTGACGGAGGAAAGGGGAGGAGAGGAAAAGAAAAAAGGGGGAAGCTGATGGAACATAGAAAAGGGGGTGGCGGACGCGAGAAGGAGTGGGAAAGGCAGTGGGGGGGGGGGGGGGAGCAGAAAAGACTCAAGGGAGAGAAGGGTGAGGGTAAGGGGGGAAAAACAGGATGGAAGGGGAGGGGAAGAGGGAGTCGGGGAAAGGACGGAGGGAATGAGGGGGAGGTAAGGATCAGAGCTGATAGGAGGGATAAATGGAGGGGGAGAGGGCATCATCCGGGAAACAAATTATTTAATATAATTGCTTTTTATTTAGAACACATGGAACTTGTTGTAGCAGAAGTAGTTGGTACACCACATTTTTCGGAAGATTTCACCTTTTTCAGCAAGTCTTTTTTCCCTTTTACGTGTTTATGAAACTCCATGGAAGTCAGCTCGTACTTAAACTGGCATTATAAGACTGATCTACATCTAGTAGGTGCCTGCATCATCCATACAGGGTACGCAACATGCAACGCTATCTGTGCGATGAGTTTGTGAACATAACTTGAAGCTGCCTTTAGCCTACATGTTGTGCAAACAGATGGCGTTACTACAGTACTTGAGCCAAGTTCGTAACACTACTGTTTTAACCTATGTGTTAAGACCGCTCAGAATAACTGGTCTCTAAACAACCAAGATTAGATTTCTTATTCCTCTTATTTCCTGTAATAAACGTAGAAATCGAACAAAGACTGAGATATTTTGACTCCTTTGGTTTCAAAATATATAAGATCACAATATTAAATTAAATAGCCAAATGAAAGAAAACTTAGTCCGTTTACAGATCGCTTCTTTTTCACGAAAAGTGATGAGCTGTCGAATACTAAAGAAAACACCCACATAGTAGTGGTTCTTATTTCTTGAAACGCTGTTAAAAATTCATGTTGTAATCGAGGATCGTAACACCATTTGGACATTAGGAATGGTGAGGGCCAATAGGTGAAAACTGAATCTAATTTGGGCCTTTCCAAGCGCTAAAAGCAGAGGTGATAACCTCTACCCATCAAACAGTTCTTCACAAATACGCGATAATTAACTTCATGGATAATTTGCAGATGACATGTTGTCAAAGAAGCGACGAAAAAGAGTACAAAAAACGGTGTATAATAATGCAGTGCCCTTAGCGATGTAATTGTAAGAAATAAAAAAAGAATAACAAAAACAAATTTGACCCACAGAAGATGACACATAGGTGTCGAAATATGACAGGGTAAATATAAAAAAATAAACTAATTTTGTTTGCATAAGGCGGATTTTCAAAACGACCCAACTTCTAAATCGCAAATTAAAATTAGTAAAATGAATAACATGAGTTTTATTTCATTGAAGCAGATGATACACGAATAAATAAACAGTACGATATATGGATGTACATACAGTAACTTTACATTTGGAGTGGTTTTAACAACGTTACAAGAATAATCTTGTACTTTTATGCAGAGAAAACATTAACTTAAGGTACGATTTGTTTCCTTTTCAAGAAAAGTAATTCTTTTGTATTTTTGATGTATTTCACAGTTACATTCATATTTGAAGGCACAAATATTTAAAACTGTAATTACGATCATATTTATTGTTTCCGTAATTACTTTTAAATTATTAAATATCTGTTTTTCTCCACGAAACATTAACAGTCTTTCGTTGAGAAATATTGATTTTATACGAGAATTTTTTTGTTCTAAAATGACCATGACTTGACCGTGTTGATCTGCATAAGCGATTTCTGCGAGTCGGTTTTGAGCAGTTACAGTAAGAAGTCTTACTCTGGCAATAGAGGAAGTACTCTCTGAGCCACTAGGGGTTTTGGGTATATGAAACTGAGGAGAAAAAACTTACAAAGTTGTGCACGTTTACGAGTAAGAAGCAGTGAACCTGTATGGGCCTTTTGCGGCACCGAGCGCAATTTGAATGTTTCTCGAACAATGGAGACATTACTGCGAAGAAAATTATGAAGTACGGTGTCTAAGTTAAGTAGGTCACTTTTATTTGACTCTTTCGCAACTGAAGATTAAAACATGTTTTGGCGGTTGGGAGGTGTTGGAACATCCACAATGGAGCTTTGCAACAGATCCAATGAAACTGTTTTTCTTACCTCTTTATTGTGACATGTCAACATTTTCGGTGCCCAGCGTGCACAAATCTTGGAGTAGCCTAATTTTTCCAGTAATGGCCGTCACATTGCCTTTACCGATGGGCACCTGGCAACACACTTCGGCAGTTCAGCCGTCTTCATTTCGACACGCTGTACGTCGTGTGACGTCAATACAGTCGCTAGCTACTGCCTCCCTCCGAGATGGATCATCATTTATACGATCTATTGTCGAAATGAGACATAACATGCGATCTTGCATTCATATTCTACATTTATGTGTATAAATGGCTCCATTCTGACCATTTACAAGGTTTTTTAAATTTATTTTTCTTTAAATACGGATGTGAACTAGTAATTTCGATCCATCACCCATTACAGATATAGATAGAAATTCTTTTACTGAACAGAATAAGTTGTCAAGCAGAGATCTTTTCAGTTTGCTTTGAGATTTAACTAAGTTGTCTGTCAAACACTGTACATCATAAAGTACGTGCTGAAAACGTTTGGTGTCATAAGGGTAAAGGTCGTGTGACGAGGGCCTCCCGTCGGGTAGACCGTTCGCCGGGTGCAAGTCTTTCGATGTGACGCCACTTCGGCGACCTACGAGTCGATGGGGATGAAATGATGATGATTAGCACAACACAACACCCAGTCCCTGAGCGAAGAAAATCTCCGACCCAGCCGGGAATTGAACCCGGGCCCTTAGCATTGACATTCTGTCGCACTGGGCACTCAGCTACCGGTGTCGAACTTTGGTGTCGTAATTGTGTTCCTCTTTTTGTTCTAAAGACAACCTTAATGTGGAACAGTAAGTTTCATTTTTTTCTGAGTTAATGATTTTGTATATTGTTGGTTCTGTTAACAACAAACGTTATAAGGGAATACATGTACTGTGAAGCAGTAGTGAAACTGCCTAACTCATTAAACACGCCCTTTAAGCATGTTTTTGAGGAATGAAAACTTAGTTTCTTAAAGATCAATTGACCCGACTGCATGACTGCATGACTGAATGAAACCACGCTAAAGATATTAGCTTACAAATTTCTGTCTTCACAAGGTTTGCAATAAATCCAAGTGAAAATGTGTCTGAACTGAGTCGTTTTAGTAACTCTTTAAATTGTTTTTTGTACTTTAAATTCTTATCAGTTATCATCAATATGGATACCTTTAAATTCTTATCAATATTTTAAAGGTTTTGACAACAGTTCTTATTTCTTCAGCATGTGTTTCACTTTTCAGTGGTATAGTGCGTGTAGATGAGCAGAAGAGAACATTTTCTGTCTTCTTGAAGTTGATGAGACCGTTTACGGGAAACTAATCTGTATCTATACTGACAATAGATTGCAAAACTGCCGCGTCTGTCTCTTTATCTGTTCGTACACGCTAATCTCCAAAATTACTAGATGAATTTTAGTGAGGTTTTCACAGTTAACTTGAGCATACCATGGGACAGCGTATAGGCTCTATTTAATCAAAATCGCAACAGAAAAAAAAACTATATCGTTATTTAAAATTTTATCTAAAATCATATGTTCAAATTAGTAGTTTGGATGTTTAATCATTCTGGCATAGTACACCAAAGAACCAATATATGACACAATTAGTTGCGTAGTACACCAAAGAACCAATAAATAGATGGGGCTGTTAGTTTTTCCATCTCTGCGACAGAAGTACTTTCGGAAGTTTACGTCAGTGACAGAATGACACGCTGCAACTTTATCTTTACGAATAAAAACTAATACTGAATTTACTTGGCTAGGCTATACAGATATCCTGATTTCGCTTCATGTTTTAAAAATTTAACGTCCTTGCTTCTTTCGATAGATTTTGTTTATAATCTTCGTTAGAGAAAACTAATTTATTAAGTTATCTTTGTGATTTGGGTTCGTACTCGTTGCATTTTGGTTTCGTTTGGTTTACAAATAAATACGCCTAGAAAACGATATTGTTTTATGAATACACTAGCTCGGCTAAAAGACTGAAGATGATGCTGGATGAGGAAGCGAGTGAAGATCGTGAGGTGAGAAATGTTGCAACCAGAGAATATCAGGCTTTAACTCGCTCTTTGGACACTCCTTCCTAAAGCGAGGTGCAACGTAACTCTGATTGAGAGCGTCATGTATTATCTCACTCCTCAGAACCCGTGCCTGGTACATGGATCCCTATCTGTACGACTATTACCCATACCATACCATAGATACCATAAAAGAGGAAGCGGGATGGAATCATGGATGGTAGTCACAATTTATAATTAAGACAGTTTATTGCCATTACGCCTTTCAAGGAATTTGACAATTACAAATTGTGGACGAGCCACTAGATAAAACTTTGCAAAGACAGTTAGAAACCCAACGTACTCAGTACTCAAATAAACAGTCCCTTAAGAGAAAGTTACAAAAAACTTAATGTGCCAGGGATATATAGAAACCTTACGCATAGCAATTATCAGTTACTTCACGTAGCCACTTTATCAAACTCCTTAAAACCAGTTATTACATTAAGATGGCCACACTTAACATTCTTCACTAAAATTCCCTTATAAACCTACTATTTCAGTCAGTTAAAGAAGCAGTTGTTAAAACGCCAATCACAAACTAAACGTTGCCGGGCACTAATACCCCTCGCTTTTTTTCCCCCTCATTAAGAAAACATAATTAAATACAAACTTCAGAAATTCAAACTCCCATAAAGGGTTTCCCTCAAAATACCTATAATGGAAACAGTTACCAATAAAGAGTGACTTAATGACACTTCAACACTAGTGCCAAGCTAAGTCCCAGTTACACAACATGATAGAACCACTTACATAAAAAACTACAGCAGACTGATGAATGTTCACGTGCTCAGACGTGCTAATAAAACTCTACTAGAAAGAGCTGCGCAAGGAACTCAGCAGATGCTATGCAATTTAAAGTTTGGCCAGTTGCCAGTCGCTACTGTTTAAGGAAACAGGTTCGTATAAGAGCAGGTTACATACAACCTACATTTATAGATATACCAGTTTCACCCGCCTTGGGGGAAGGAAGATAAGTACTAAACTTTGGAAGGCGGTATGTGAACGACACATGGGGTGACATTTCACTCCCCGCCAAGGCGCTGGCACAATCAAAGGTTTTTTCGCGAATCACAAAGACATTCCAATAACTCTGGAACACAAAAACATTCGGCAGACCCTTTGACTCGACATATGGGTAAGCGTGTAAAGGAACACGGGTAAGCGTGTAAAGGAACACGTTACACTACTGACAGATTCGCAACTATGACTTGAAGCATTTTACACATGGACAACTGTATTAACAGAGTGCAGGCTTTGTAAAGGCCAACATTACAAGAAAATCAGAGCACTAGTTAAACTTCTGAGAAAACTTTCAAATAACGGCCGCTATTTAACTGGGCCAACTGAACTCTTCCACACCATCTTTTACTTCGACTATGAAAGTCTCACCATAATAATAAAATTTAAATGCCTCTGAGTGCGTCGGTCAACATAACACAATTACGACGACTCACTTCATATCAGGTACACAGTACGAAGGAGCGGTTTCCACAGCTTCACCGCTTCACTTCAAATTTTGTTCCCAGCGAAGGTACAGAACTTGTATCTCCAAGCTGTCCATGTCGCCAAAACGCCCGACCAGTTTCACACCACAACATGTACCGGTCATCCCGCTCTTTCGGCAGCCGTTGACACTCGTCTCCCAGCGAATGTCACGAGATCTCCTGGGTTACCCGTCGAAGGCTAACAACCCCATCCCTTCGCCCACCAACCCGGAAGATAAGACACGGGAAAATCAAAAGACAGCTTAGCTCAACCACAATCTATCTCAACCATACATAAATTAATACTGGCGCCAGCTCGTCACGACTCCGTGACTTCTCTCCAGCGTGACATCACAGAAGCGGAAATATCTTATGGGAAGTGGTTTATGGGAGCGAGCTTTTATACCCCGAATCTCGCTTAATCATAACAGTTCACCATTTCGCTCTAATGTGAAGACTGATGACATCAGAAGTTAAGTCCCATAGTGCTCAGAGCCATTTAAACCTCTAACGTGTACATTTCCCGGTAAGCTTATGTCATGCCATGACTATAAGCAAAGTACTAGGCTATGTGCTTTGGCTTGCTGTGATGGACCTTAGTATCAGCTGCTATTGGCAAGGCCAGTTCCATGTGCCACCCTCCCATGTTCGTGAGGCACGCAAGCTCTTCGTTCATGTACCGACTTATACTGCTTCAAACATTACATACAAAGAAGATTTATGTGACAAAAATAAATTGCACTCATGCAAAGTCTCAGATATAGCTATAAATAAATACCCAGGCAACCCAGGGTTTCTCAACTAGTCAATAATACACTACTGGCCTTTACAATTGCTACGCCAAGAAGAAATGCAGATGATAAACGGGTATTCATTGGACAAATATATTATACTATAACTGACATGTGATTACATTTTCACTCAGTTTGGATGCACAGATCCTGAGAAATCAGTACCCAGAACAACCACCTCTGGCTGTAATAACGGCCTCGATACGCCTGGGCACTGAGTCAAACAGAGCTTGGATGGCGTGTACAGGTACATCTGCCCATGCAGCTTCAACACGATACCACAGTTCATCAAGAGTAGTGACTGGTGTATTGTGACGAGCCAGTTGCTCGGCCACCATTGACCAGACGCTTTCAATTGGTGAGAGATCTGGAGAATGTGCTGGCCAGTAGTGTCCACTGTTCAAAGTGCAGTCAATGCGAACAAGAGGTGACCGAGACGTGTAGCCAGTGGCACCCCATACCATCACGCCGGGTGACACGCCAGTATGGCGATGACGAATACACGGTTCCAACGTGCGTTCACCGCGATGTCGCCAAACACGGATGTGACCATCATGGTGCTGCCCACAGAACCTGGAGTCATCCGAAAAGATGACGTTTTGCCACTCGTGCACCCAGGTTCGTCGTTGAGTACACCATCACAGGCGCTCCTGTCTGTGATGCAGCGTCAAGGGTAACCGCAGCCATGGTCTCCGAGCTGATTGTCCATGCTGCTGTAAAACGTCGCCGGACTGTTCGTGCAGATGGTTGTTGCCTAGCAAACGTCCCCATCTGTTGACTAAGGGATCGAGACGTGGTTGCACGATCCGTTACAGCCATGCGGATAAGATGCCTGTCATCTCGACTGCTAGTGATACGAGGCCGTTGGGATCCAGCACGGCGTTCCGTATTACCCTCTTGAACCCAACGATTCCATATTCCGCTAACAGTCATTGGATCTCGACCAATGCGAGCAGCAATGTCGAGATACGATAAACAGCAATCGCGATAGGCTACAATCCGTGATTGGTACGCCTTCGTCTCCTTACACAATTCATCACAACAACGTTTCAGGCAACGCAGGTTAACTGCTGTTTGTGTATGATAAATCGGTTGGAAGCTTTCATCGTGTCAGCACGTTGTAGGTGTCGCCACCGGCGCCAATCTTGTTTGAATGCTCTGAAAAGCTAATCATTTGTATATCCCAGCATCTTTTTCCTGTCGGTTAAATTTCGCGTCTGTAGCAAGTCATCTTCGTGGTGCAGCAATTGTAATGGCAAGTAGTGTAAATACCCAGGGTACCCAGGGTTTCTCAGCTAGTCAATAATACTTACTGTTCCTTCTGTTGCTTTCAGTATCTCTAGACCGGTTACAATATTTGTGTCATCTGTTAAAAGAACTAATTCTGGTTGTTGTAGATAGAAAGTCATGTATATTTCCGATAAACAATAGCGGGCTTAAGACTGGACCTTGTGGAATGTCATACATTATGCGTCCTACTCGGATGAATCTTATCAGCTTACATTGAGTCATTAAATAAAAGAGACATGCAGGTGGTGCGAAACTTTTTAGCAGTACTTCATACACACAGCTTGACACTCTTATAATGTGATGTTTCATTATGCTCCATTGCAAATATATAAAATGCGTTTATTTTAGCACACTCCGTGTTGCTGAAACACCGGTGTGATGCGTGCGCACTACGCAGTACGATGTGACTTCTTGCTCTTTGTGTTTCAGGTAAGACGGCAGCCACTGTGCACTTTCGGTACGGCGTACCACCTGCGAAGCTGGCGCCTCTACGTGGACAAAGACGGCGGTGGCTCCACTGTAGTTGCTGATCCTCTTTAGCGGTACGTGCTAATTAAAATTCCGCCTCCTTCTGTGTGAGGGAGAATAATTACCTGAATAATTCCGCTTTCGCAACCGCGCGTGCACCGCGAAGGGATTAAGCAAGTTCATTGACCGCGCCGTTCGTCTTTTGTGCGCGGCTGTACCGCGTCTAAATTACAGTCTAATTTCCAGCTAGCAGACCTGCACAGTCACGCTGCCCACCCCTATAATTTCACGCTGCAGTCTTTTAGTATAATTTCCTCAAATAATACCTAGGTAGAAGAGGAGGGCGCTACCCAAAGCGTAAAATTGAAAAGAAATGGTCTGTGATTCCCTTTAAACGAGAGTGCGAGAAGTGAAGTCAGTTTTCTAGAGACGTCAGGGGAGGCCTAGTTACCGTACTCCCTGGCTGAGCAAAGTACGACTGAGAATAAAAGTGTAGACCAGTTCTTCTGTAAACCGTTAAATGTAACGCGTTGGATGGGGGGGTTGGGTTGTTTGTGGGAAGAGACCAAACTGCGATGTCATCGGTCTCGTCGGATTAGGGAAGGACGGGGAAGGAAGTCGGCCGTGCCCTTTCAGAGGAACCATCCCGGCATTTGCCTGGAGCGATTTAGGGAATTCACGTAAAACCTAAACAGGATGGCCGGACGCGGGATTGAACCGTCGTCCTCCCGAATGCGAGTCTATGTAACGGGTTGTATGCACAGTTTCGTTAAGTGTTAATGGAGAGACCTCTTCTGGACCACGTTAGTGCGACAAAGTATTGAAAAGAGAGCTTTTAAGCATGATTGCAATTACAGTCAGAAGTAGAGGTTAGAATGTCTTCGTCTAAGTTTGGAGTAAAATCAGCTGATTTTTAGGTTAGACACATCAACAGCTGAGTTTCATGTTAAAATGTCAGTGTATATTCAGAAAATAGCTTTTGATCTCACAGTGTATACTAAGATAAAGTTCTGCAGAAGTTCGTGTGTCAGGGAAGACTGTATTTAAACCAGTAATTAGAAAAAGTGACTATCTAGCTTGGAAAAGAAAAGAAAGAGTCTAGCTGGATTGCCACGAAGCGAGGCCCCTTGAGTAGTAATATAATATGCAACGGGTACGGGAACAATTCTCAGCCGGCCGCGGTGGCCGAGCGGTTCTAGGCGCTCCAGTCCGGAACCACGCGACTGCTTCGGTCGCAGGTTCGAATCCTGCCTCGGGCATGGATGTGTGTGATGTCCTTAGGTTAGTTAGGTTTAAGTAGTTCTAAGGTCTAGGGCACTGATGACCTCAGCTGTTAAGTCTCATAATACTCAGAGCCATTTTTGAACAATTCGCAACGCAAATATCAAATATATGATCAATCAGAAAAGCCCCTTCGGTATAATCAAGATACTAACGTAGGAAAATAATAAAATACCATTTAAAAATCGAGCATTACACCAATATTAAAACCATTACCTTTAAAAAAATGGCTCTGAGCACTATGGGACTTAACATCTAAGGTCATAAGTCCCCTAGAACTTAGAACTATTTAAACCTAAGGACATTACACACATCCATGCCCGAGGCAGGATTCGAACGTGCGACCGTAGCGGTTGCGCGGTTCCAGACTGTAGCGCTTAGAACCGCTGGGCTACCCCGGCCGGCTAAACCATTCGCTACCTTAAAACGAAACTTCAAACAGAGTAAACATGGAAGGGGCAGTCAGTCCTGCCAGGTCTGTGTAAGACTGTTTAGAATAACAGGAACTTCTAGGTAAAAACGACATTTTGTCAATGGAGTGAGTGAGTTATTATTTTGTAATTTTTTTTGTATATTTATAGACGCAATCACATTCTTATGTCACAGTCATAACCGGTTTGGGCTATACAATGACCAGGCGGCATACAATGAACACAGGTTCATGCGTTGTCAAACCCAACGCATGAACTTGTGTTCAGTGTATGCCGCCTTTAGGTATGAACTATAGAATCTGAAGATGGTTATTGTATGGCCGAAACCGGTTATGACTGTGTCATAATAATGTGATTGCGTCTAGAAATAAACAAAACATGTTTTACTTCTGGGTAAATTAACGTCCGATTGCTACGAGATAGAAACTAAACTTACGATCGATGCGGTAGCAAGCCAGGGGGGCCGAACATCTCAGAGACGGGGATCGGCAGGCCGCCCGATTGCACGTTCACATTCGACGTGGACAGGCTACGCCCGATGAACCGGCGGGTATCAGGCAACACCCCGGGGCAGCGCCTCTGAACGCTACGAACAGCTCTGAAAGCCGAGAGCAAACAAAGAGACACACAATTCATAGGTAATAACCGTAGAATAGGGGCAGCAGCCTTTTCAGTAGTTGCAGGGGCAACGGTCTGGGTGATTGACTGATCTGTCCTTGTAACATTAACCAAAACGTACTTGCTGTGCTGGTACTGCGAACGGCTGAAAGCGTGGGGAAACTACAGCCGTAATTTTTCCCGAGAACATGCAGCTTTACTGCATGGATGAATGATGATGGCATCCTCTTGGGCAAAATATTCCGGAGGTAAAATAGTCCCCCATTCGGATCTCCGGGCGGGGACTACTCAGGAGGACGTCGTTATCAGGAGAAAGAAAACTGGCGTTCTACGGATCGGAGCGTGGAATGTCAGATCCCTTAATCGGGCAGATAGGGTAGAAAATTTAAAAAGGGAAATGGATAAGTTAAAGTTAGATAAAGTGGGAATTAGCGAACTTCGGTGGCAGGAGGAACAAGACTTTTGGTCAGGTGAATACAGGGTTATAAATACAAAATCAAATAGAAATCAAATAGGGGTGATGCCGGAGTAGGTTTAATAATGAATAAAAAAATAGGAATGCGGGTAAGCTACTACAAACAACATAGTGAACGCATTATTATGGCCACGATAGACACGAAGCCCACGCCTACAACAGTAGTACAAGTCTATATGCCAACTAGCACTGCAGACGACGAAGAAATTGAAGAAATGTATAATGAGATAAAAGAAATAATCCAGATAGTGGAGGCAGACGAAAATTTAATAGTCATGGGTGACTGGAATTCGATAGTAGGAAAAGGTAGAGAAGGAAACGCAGTAGGTGAATATGGATTGGGGGTAAGAAATGAAAGAGGAAGCCGCCTGGTAGAATTTTGCACAGAGAACAACATCATAGCTAACACCTGGTTCAAGAATCATAAAAGTAGGTTGTATACATGGAAGAAGCCTGGAGATACTGACAGATTTCAGATAGATTATATAATGGTAAGACAGCGATTTAGGAGCCAGGTTTTAAATTGTAAGACATTTCCAGGGGCAGATGTGGACTCTCACCACAATCTATTGGTTATGAACTGTAGATTAAAACCGAAGAAACTGCAAAAAGGTTGGAATTTGAGGAGATGGAACTTGGATAAACTGACTAAACCAGATGTTGTACAGAGTTTCAGGAAGAGCACAAAGGAACAATTGACAAGAATTGGGGAAAGAAATACAGTAGAAGAAGAATGGATAGCTTAGTGGGATGAAGTTGTGAAGGCAGAAGAGGATGAACTAGGTAAAAAGACGAGACGAGTAGAGATCCTTGGGTGACAGAAGAAATACTGAATTTAATTGATGAAACGAAAAAATATAAAAATGCAGTAAATGAAGCACGCAAAAAGGAATAGAAACGTCTCAAAAATGAGATCGACAGGAAGTGCAAAATGACTAAGCAGGCATGGCTAGAGGACAAATGCAAGGATGTAGAGGCTTATTTCACTAGGGGTAAGTTAGATACTACCTATAGGAAAATTAAAGAGACATTTGGAGAAAAGAGAACCACTTGTATGACTATCAAGGGCTCAGATGGAAACCCAGTTCTAAGCAAAGAAGGAAAGCAGAAAGGTGGAAGGAGTATATAGAGGGACTATACAAGGGCGACGTTTTTGAGGACAATATTATGGAAACGGAAGAGGATGTAGGTGAAGATGAAATGGGAGATATTGATAAAGGAGTGAAAGACCTAAGTCGAAACAAGGCCCCGGGAGTAGACGACATTCCATTGGAACTACTGACGGCCTTGGGAGAGTCAGTCCTGACAAAACTCTACCATCTGATGAGCAAGATGTATGAAACAGGCGAAATTCCCTCAGACTTCAAGAAGAATATAATAATTCCAATCCAAAAGAAAGAAGGTGTTGACAGATGTGAAAATTACCGAACTATGAGTTTAATTATCCACGGCTGCAAAATACTAACGCGAATTCTGTACAGACGAATGGAAAAACTGGTAGAAGCCGATCTCGGGGAAGATCAGTTCGGATTCCGTAGAAATAGGGGAACACGTGAGGCAATACTGACCCTATGACTTATCTTAGAAGCTAGATTAAGGAAAGGCAAACCTACTTTTCTAGCATTTGTAGACTTGGAGAAAGCTTTTGACAATGTTGACTGGAATAATCTCTTTCAAATTCTGAAGGTGGCAGGGGTAAAATACAGGGATCGAAAGGCTATTTACAATTTGTACAGAAACCAGATGGCAGTTGAGTCGAGGGGCATGAGAGGGAAGCAGTGGTTGAGAAGGGAGTAAGACAGGGTTGTAGCCTATTCCCTATGTTACTCAGAGTGTATATTGAGCAAGCAGTAAAGGAAACAAAAGAAAAATTCGGAGTAGTTATTAAAGTCCATGGAGAAGTAATAAAAACTTTGAGGTTCGCCGATGACATTGTAATTCTGTCAGAGATATCAAAGGCCTTGGAAGAGCAGCTGAACGGAATAGACACTGTCTTGAAGGGAGGGTATAAGATGAACATCAGCAAAAGCAAAACGAGGATAATTGAATGTAGTCAAATTAAGTCGGGTAATGCAGAGGGAATTAGGTTAGGAAATGAGACACGTAAAGTAGTAAAGGAGTTTTGGTGTTTGGGGAGCAAAATAACTGATGATGGTCGAAGTAGAGAGGATATAAAATGTAGACTGGCAATGGCAAGGAAAGCGTTTCTGATGAAGAGAAATTTGTTAACATCGAGTATAGATTTAAGTGTCAGGAAGTCGTTTCTGAAAGTTTTTGTATGGAGTGTAGCCATGTATGGAAGTGAAACATGGACGATAAATAGTTTGGAGAAGAAGAGAATAGAAATCTTTGAAATGTAGTGCTACAGAAGAATGCTGAAGATTAGATGGGTAGATCACGTAAAAAATGAGGAAGTATTGAATAGGATTGGGGAGAAGAGGAGGTTGTGGCACAACTTGAGAAGAAGACGGGATCGGTTGGTAGGACATATTCTGAGGCATCAATGGATCACCAGTGTAGTATTGGAGTGCAGCGTGGAGGGTAAAAGACGTAGAGGGAGACCAAGAGATGAATACACTAAACAGATTCAGAAGGATGTAGGTTGCAGCACGTATTGGGAGATGAAGAAGCTTGCACAGGATAGAGTAGCATGGAGAGCTGCATCAAATCAGTCTCAGGACTGAAGACCACAACAACAACAACAACAACCGTAGAACATAAGAAAATGCTCAAACCAACGCAAGAAGCTCGATACGTGTGTGGCCCCAAGCTCCAACAAAACCTTACATATTACAACAAGAATATTACAACAAGAGGATTAACCAGTTAGTCTATTTCGCCATTGCTTCTTAATTTCTATACCTCTGTATTTTTTTGGTGTTCTAAGTGTTTTTGGAATGATTTTTCTTTCTAGGACTTCAGGTTTGTGTAATTTGTAGTTCCGTGCTAAACAATCACTTGCAAAAGACATTATGGTTTTACTACTGTGTAGTAGTGCTGTATCTTCAAATTTTGAGACATACAACTTTTGTTGTAGACATTCCTAGTTATTCCATAGGCTCCTTCTATTTTATGTACTCTTTCTTCTATAGCGAATTTTTCTAAGCCATTTTATTGGATAATTTTTCCCGAATGTTTATATTTATTTACCCACTTTATCTGGCCAATATCTGTTGCAACGGATTCTGGAGCATTTTTTATATTTGTCATAAATTTTGTTTTTCTTACAGATGTTCTTAAACCTGCTTTGTAGGCTATTTCTTATAATGGATTGATTTGTATTCCATCATTTGTTATGTTTTCAGAAAGAAGGGCAAAATCATCCACAAATGGTAAACAGTGAATTTCAATACCTTTGTTTTTAGTTCGTAGTCCGATTGGTAATAGCTACTTTTAGTTCTTGTTTCCATTATATTACTATTTTCTCTAGTGCGATATTAAAGAGGAGTGGAGACAGACCATCACCCTGTCTTACACCTGCTTTTATGTTGAATGCCTTCGACATTTCACCCCGAAACTTTCCTTTTGATTTGGCGTCTGTGAGCGTTTCACGAATAAGGTTTTCTAATTTAGATTTGATGCCAAATTCTCTGATCACTTTATCTAGTGTTTCCAAATCAGCT
Organism: Schistocerca gregaria; assembly: GCF_023897955.1. Taxonomy (NCBI): domain Eukaryota; kingdom Metazoa; phylum Arthropoda; class Insecta; order Orthoptera; family Acrididae; genus Schistocerca; species Schistocerca gregaria. Next base: position 191,065,363 of record NC_064928.1, on the reverse strand, counting down.
GAGTCAAATGCCTTTTTAAAATCTATAAATGTAACAACTGTATGTTTGAAGTTTGTCAGTCTGTGACGAATTATCGACTTTAGGTTGAAAATCTGCTCTGAGCAAGGTCTGCCCTTTCTAAATCCACTCTGATACTCCCCCTATTGGCTATCAAGTGTTGCTTCTACCTTGTTTAGTAGTGTTGTTAAAAATATTTTACAGCCCACTGGTACGAAAGATATACCTCTGTAGTTATTTACATTTTCTCATCACCTTTCTTGTGCAATGGATGGATGAGAGCAACTTTCCAGTCTTCTGGCATCTTTTCAGTTTCCCATATTTCTTCAAAAATGAGCTGAGGATTAGTTATAATTTTTGGTTGAGACCATTTAATAAGTTCAGCTGTAATTGAGTATTCCATTTCCTTTTTTTTTTTTTTTTTTTTTTTTTTTGAGTACCTTGCCCCCCCCCCAAAGGGCAGAGCGGTTGGCACCACAAAATTAACAGCACTCCAAACCCCCAATCACCAACTATGCCTCGTTAACCCAGGGTAACCTGCTGTGGCGGCATTAGGCCTAACTATTACTGACCAGCACAACTCTGCCGACCGCCATTCGCTTCGACATCGTGCGCCCATAAGCTCTGTGAACACGTGTGCCTCTTCTCTCTCTCTCTCTCTCTCTCTCACACACACACACACACACACACACACTCACACACACGGCGACCGACTGCCTACCCAGGTGGTCAACAACCCGCTACAAGAAATTACAACCAGAGTCAACTACCGAAGCGATACCCGGCGCCTGGACAAAGTCCAGTAGGCAACGATTCACAGAACGAGCCAGCACGGCTCAGTCGCCTTACTCGCTTCGGCTATCCGTGCACAACACACGACCATACCCAAATCTCCGTACCCGGTCGTCCATGTGTCATACCTGTACCCGTAGGTCTCGTTAATGTTACTCCCTTAGAGAGGAGACATTTTATTTGTAAGGCGCAGTCCCTTTATAGGCTGGCAAATGCATTGTATCGTACTTCTTCACAATACAGACACTGCAATTCTCCAGTACCTAAACTTATCATCCCCGAGGTCGGCTTATACCAGCTATTGCGTTCTTCTATAAACCTCCTGTGTCAGTATATCGGCATTTTGACGTACTAAGCTTATCGTTTCGCTATATTTACCGAAGTCGGCTGCCGCTTTCTTTGGAGCAGGATTTATTACCTGCTTCTTTCTCGCCAGAGTGTCTGGCCTGTCTTGTGTACTTTGTGTAGCACGTAGAATTTCCGATATACACTGAGGCGAGAGAAAACATCTGATACCTCCTAATGTCTTGTCGCATACCCTTTTGCCGAATGTGGTGCATCAAATGCGACATGGATTCAACAAGTCGTTGGAAGTCCGCTGCAGAAGTATTGGATCACGCTGGCACTGTAGCCGTCCATTATTCCGAAAGTTTTGCTGGTGCAGGATGTTGCGCACAAACTGACCTCTCCATTATTTCCGACAAATTAAAAAAAAAGGTTCAAATGGCTCTGAGCACTGTGGGACTTCTGAGGTCATCAGTCCCCTAGGACTTAGAACGACTTAAACCTAACTAACCTAATGACATCACACACATCCATGCCCGAGGCAGGATTCGAACCTGCGACCGTAGCGGTCGTGCGGTTCTGGACTGAAGTGCCTAGAACCGTTCGGCCACAGCTGACGGCACCCGCATTGACATTGTTTTACGCAGTGTTGCATGTCTGTTAGCACTGACAACTCTACACCAACGCCGCTGCTCTCGGTCGCTAAGTGAAGGCCGTCGGCCACTGCGTTGTCCACAGTGAGAGGTCATACATGAAATTTTATATTGTCCGCAGACACATGGCCCTCTGGATCTCGGAATATAGAATTCCCCAACGATTTACGAAATGGAAAGTCTCATGCATCTAGCTCGAATTACTGTTGTTCAAGGTCTGCTAAATGCCGTAGAGCGGCCATAATCACGCCGGGTGCCTTTTCACACGAATCGCCTGAGCAGAAACGACAGCTCCGCTAGTGTACTGCACTTTGGTACCTGGCGCGAGCGATGCTACCGCTACCTGTAGTTTCGCGTATCGCTGTCCCACGACTTTTGTCGCCTCAGTGACCTTAGCGCATCACGACACTAGTGCAGAGAGACACGTCTCCGGTACCGACCTGTGCGGCACAGCAGCCGGGCAGATGGGATGAGACGGCGGCTGCTGACAGCTCGTCTCTCTCTCTCTCTCTCTCTCTCTCTCTCTCTCTCTCTCTCTTAATGAGCCGCGTGCGTCACAGCCAGCCCCCTCCAGCCCCCTCCAGCCCCCTCCAGACCCCGCACAATGGACGCTACGCACTCCCAGCCACTTACTCCAAACCGAGCCCGCAATGGGCCTCGCTCCAGGGCAGGGTCTCGCTGCCGAAAAAAGCAACCGCTTTCGCCGTCCACAAATGCAGACTGCGGTAGATGCAACTGAAAGTGAAGCAGTGGTTCAGAAGAGAGCGAGGCACAGTTCCGGCGTATCGCCGATGTCATTGCACTTTGTATGTTGAGCAAGGAACCGAAGAAAAAGTTTGGAAAAGGAATTCAAAACTTCGAGGTTTTGCCGATCACGTTGCACTTCTCTCAGATAGCTGGGACAGCAGTTGAACGGTATGGATGCTGTCTTCAAAAACCCCTCAGTTTGCCCTTTTGTCACATGTACTGCGAACTATAGATGAACGACGAGAGGCGGATACCATATTTCTAGATTTCTTGAAAGCATTTGACGCGGTGCCCCGTGGCAGATTGTTAACGAAGGAATGGGTACATGGAATAAGTACACTTGTTTCCTCACTGCTTGAATATTGCTCACCAGTGTGATATCGGTACCAGATAGGGTTGATAGAAGAGATAGAGAAGATCCAACGGAGAGCAGAGCGCACTTCGTTACAGGATCATTTAGTAATCGCGAAAGCGCACGGATATGATAGATAAACTTCAGTGGAAGACTCTGCAGGAGAGACACTCAGTGGCTCGGTACGGGCTTTTGTTGAAGTTTCGAGAACATACCTTCACCGAGGAGTCAAGCAGTATATTGCTCCCTCCTACGTATATCTCGCGAGGAGACCATGAAGATAAAATCAGAGAGATTAGGGCCCACACAGAGGAATACCGACAGTCTATCTTTCCACGAACGATACGAGACTGGAATAGAAGGGAGAACCGATAGAGGTACTCGAGGTACCCTCCGCCACAGACCGTCAGGTGGCTTGCGGAGTATGGATGTAGATGTAGATGTAGATGTAGATGAGGTAGAAGAGATAGAGAAGATCCAACGGAGAGCAGCGCGCTTCGTTACAGGATCGTTTATTAATCGCGAAAGCCCTGCGGAGATGATAGATAAACTACAGTGGAAAACTCTGCAGGAGTGACGCTCAGTAGCTCAGTACGGGTTTTTGCTGAAGTTTCGAGAACATATCTTCACCGAGGAGTCAAGCAGTATATTGTTCCCTCCTAGGTATATCTCGCGAAGATACCATGACGATAAAATCAGAGAGATTAGAGCCCACACAGAGGCATATCGACAATCTTTCTTTCCACGAAGAATATGAGACTGGAATAGAAGGGAGAACAGATAGAGGTACTCAAAGTACCCTCCGCCACACACCGTCAGGTGGCTTGCGGAGTATGGATGTAGATGTACAATAAGTGAGTGGCTCGAAGACTTCTTAAATAGTAGGACGCAGAATGTTGTTCCCGACTGCGAGTGTTCATCAGTGACAAGTGTCCCAGGAACGTGTGATAGTACCGCTTTTGTTTACATAAATGATTTGACAGACAGGGTGGGCAGCTGTCTGTGGTTGTTAGATGACGGAGCTGAATAACTGTAGGAAGATACGAGTCGTATTCGGAAAGTAAGGTCCGATTAACTCTGCACCTTCCGACCACTCATTTTCTGTCGCGCTCCTTTTGCACATGCTGAGTCTTTAGCAGCTACTACTTTTCTTCTTCTCATAATTGTTAACACAACACTTTCAAAGGAGCCATACTAAAGATTAACCCTCCCCCTCACACTCAAGGCGTTCCTTGTTAGAATACTGGTAAAGGAAAGGCTACGTTAATAGCTTTTCGGAAAGTAAGGTCCGATTAGGTGCAAAATGGAAATCATTGTGAAAATGCAACGTAACTTTGCACAGATGTGTTGGGCAGTGCCTTTACTGTGTCTGTCCATCGCTTCACGTCGCTCTTTTAGATCAGAGCGCAAAGTGATGACGTGGAAATGCCTGAAACAACAATGTCTCCCGCCAAATCTGTCAATCTGGTGAGAGATTTCGCCTGAAGCTAAGCAGCCCACATAACGTAAATGTCATACGTTTCTATCTTCAAGAGAATTTTGAGCCGCATTGTGCAGGGGCAATGAAGACGCTGCTGCAACGTTTCCGTAGGGAAGTGTTCGATCAGCCACAATACAGCCCTCAATTGGCTCCCTCTGTAATTCATGTCTACTCACACGAACCGCACGCTATAAAGACAACAGTTTGGTACGAACAACGAAAGGCAGACCGGCGTAGAGAATTGGCGGAAAGCTAAGGCGACTGGTTTCTATGACGAGAGTACTCGAAGGTTTGTACAGCGCCACGATGAATTTCTTCAGTCTGAGCGGCGACTATTTGCAGACGTAGCTGGAAGGTGTGGCTAACTGTTGCGAAGAAAAAATGTTTGTTTTTCACTGTGGTTTTCATTTCGTGACCAATCGGATCTTACTTTTCGAACAGCCCTTGTACAAAGCGACCTATACAAAATTTCCCGTTGGTTGATGAATGACAGTGAGCTCTAAATGAGGGGAAAAGTAAGTTATACGGGCGAGTAGGAATATCAAATCTGTAATGTCCGGATATGGTATTACTAATATCCTGCTTGACACCATAAAGTCGTTTAAATATCTGGGCGTAGCGTTGCAAAGCCATATGAGATGGAACGAGCATTTAAATACTGTGGTAGGGAAGTGGAATGGTGGACTTTGGTGTACTAGGAGAGTTTTAGGGAAGAGTGGTACATCTGTAGAGGAGACCGCATATAGGACGATAATGTGACATACTCTTGAGTACTGCTCGAGTGTTTGGACCGAGCGAGGTGGCGCAGTGGTTAGCACACTGGACTCGCATTCGGGAGGACGACGGATCAATCTCGTCTCCAGCCATCCTGATTTAGGTTTTCCGTGATTTCGCTAAATCGTTTCAGGCAAATGCCGGGATGGTTCCTTTGAAAGGACAGGGCCGATTTCCTTCCCCATCCTTTCCTAACCCGAGCTTGTGCTCCGTCTCTAATGACCTCGTTGTCGACGGGACGTTAAACAACACTAACCTAACTAACCGAGTGTTTGTGACCCGTACCAGGTCGGATTGAACGAAGACATCGAAGCAGTTCAGAGGCGGCCTGCTAGATTTCTTCCTGGCACGTTCGAACAACACGTAAGTGTTACGGAGAGGAAACTGAAAATGTAATCCCTGGAGAAAAGGCAACCCTCTTTTTGAGAAACACTACTCAGAAAATTTAGAGTACTGAGATTTGAAGGGCCGGCCGTTGTGGCCGAGCGGTTCTAGGCGCTTCAGTCTGGAACCGCGCGACCGCTATGGTCGCAGGTTCGAATCCTACCTCGGACATAGATCTGTGTGATATGTCCTTAGGTTAGTTAGGTTTAAGTAGTTCCAAGTTCTAGTGGACTGATGACCTCAGATGTTAAGTCCCATAGTGCTCAGAGCCATTTGAACATTTGAAGGTGTCTGCCGAACGATTCTGCTACCGCCAACTTACATTGTGGATGAGGGCCACCAAGATATACGGGGGTGTACTTACAGTCGTTTTTCCTCGCCCTATGTGCGAATGGGACAGGAAGGGAAGTGGCTAGTAGTGGAACAAGAGTATTCCCCGGCATGCTGTTTACGGTAGCTTGCGGGGTATCTATGTAGATGTAGGTGTAGAAGACCGTGAACAAAATTGAAACGAGCGTAATGGAATGTAGTCGTATTAAATCAGGCGAAGCTGACTGAATTGGGTTAGGTGATGAGAAATAGACGCTGAAGATGAGTTTAGGACAAGAAAATAACTCATAAGAGCCGAAGTACAGAGGATATAAAATGACAAGAAAAGGATTTCTGTAAGAGGAATTTATCAATACCGAATATGGAAGCCTCCTCGAAGGCATATGGAGTGCAGCCTTCTACTGAAGTTGAAGGTGGACGATAAGCATTTAAAATAAAAAGACAATGACTCTGAGCACTATGGGACTTAACAGCTGAGGTCACCAGTCGCCTGGACTTATAACTACTTAAACGTAACTAACCTAAGGACATCACACACATCTATGCCCGAGGCAGGATTCGAACCTGCGACCGTAGCGATCGCGCGGTTCCAGACTGAAGCGCCTAGAACCACTGGTCCACTCCGGCCGGCAAAATAAAAAGAAAACTGAAGATTTCGCAGTGCGATGATACTAGAGAAGAATGCTGAATAACAGATGGGTAGATCACGTAACTAGTGAGGATGTAGCGTAGAGAATTTGGACGTAAAGAAATATACGGCACAACTTGAGTAAAAGAACGGATGGGTTGATAGGGCACGTCTTGCGGTAAAATGGAAGCGTCTTTATCGTACTGCGATGCCGTGTACGGCGCCGATTTAAGGCCCAAGTGGTCTGCCCTAAAGCAAAATTTTTACACAGCGCGCACCATAATTAGCAGTGTAAACAACTCGTTTTCACGCTGAATAGAGTTTGATCCGTGCTGAAAGGTATTATCAAGTGGCCGAGGAACAGAAACTACTGTAAGAGGAAGATACGCAGAAGGGGACCCGCCGAATTAGGTGCTGTTCGGGTATTACAGTGTATCATTGACTTTTGTAGTCGTATCAACAAATTGAACTCATTCTTACCTGTCGAACACACTCCATCAAGAGCTTTAAGCATTTCGGGATAGTATTTGTTTTTTTTTCTTAATAATATTTAAGAAAAACGTACCAGCCATAAAAAGTATTTTAAAAAATTGCACTCGGAGGCTAATATGGCATGATCGCGGAATATGGAATAGGGTTATAAAAAGATTGATAATCGGTCGAATTTGGGAAAATAACATATTTTTTGTACAATTCTGAGATTGTCCTTAATTTAAACTCTTAAAAGAATTACTTATCAATAACAGAAAAATAATGCAATTTGATAACAAATTGAAGTGCGTTAACTTCAAGACAAAGTTATTTGTTTATGGAGCAGAAGTAATTCGTTTTACGTTCCTCTACCTCAGTAAGTCACAAATCTGTCTTCCGTCTTAGCACGTGCAGAGTCACGGTGCGGTTTATGGAGTATCAAGTATTCGATATTTCCCGACATTCTGTCTTGGACTTCACAACATAAAAACAGATGTGTGCCCACAGCCAAGAACCGAACAATATATAACGATCTACCAGAGCAACAAGTTTACTGTTACCAGTCACCGTTTTATTTATTTTCACGACGCGTTTCAAAGGTTTAAACCTGCATCATCAGGTGGATTTACATTAGTTAGTATGACATTTGTGTGTGTGTGTGTGTGTGTGTGTGTGTGTTGTGTTACGATTTTTTGGAGGAACTTGTGGTACTACCTAGCGGAGAAACAAGACACTATTTCAGAACATGGTTTTGGGTTTCTTCTGGCAAAAAATTAAACTGATATCTAACGGTAAACATAAAGTAAGTAAAATAGAGTACCTCCAGTATTCACAGGTTCCTTTCGCTGTAGTAACACATCGCATGTACACTGTCAGATTTGTAAACAAATATGACGTCTGGAATCTGCTGGGTGCAAGGTTCGTATAGCAGAAGAGAAGACATTATCGCAAAGTACAAAGAATATACATCGTATCAACATTATTACAGAATAATTATTTAAAGGATTTGGAAGTGTTTGTTTTGAGGTGCCGAATACATGTGTGTGTACTTCAGGTGGCATATAAATACGATTTTGACAAACTAAAACAGCTTAAACTGCATACTCGTTTATACAATCAGGTGAAATATTGAAATAGCTTAAACTTCATACTTGTTAATAACAATCAGCTGAAATGTTACAGACTTTAAGTACGTACAATAATCATATTGGCTACAGCAGTAAAATTATACATAAATAAAAATATTTGATTGAGATAAATAAACAGATGTGAGAAGCTGGAGGCAGAAGGAGAAGAAGAAGAAGAAGAAGAAGAGAGAGAGAAAGTGTGTGTGCGTGTGCGTGTGTGTGTGTGTGTGTGTGTGAGAGAGAGAGAGAGAGAGAGAGAGAGAGAGAGAGAGTGGAAAGAGTGATAGTATGAGACCAAATTTTACGTGGTAAGGGGTATTAAGATTACATTTTACACATGTTATCTGCCTGAAGGTTGGGGTAATACATTAGTTAATGCTTTAAAATATGCAGATGGGTATATAATTTGTGCCAGTAGTTGATGTTCGTATAGTTTCAAGCTGACAAGGGGTACAAGCTGTTGGTGTGATGAATTATCTGTAAATGAGGTCAATCTCTTGTACTCTTGGCGGCTGTCAATATTTATGGTAAATATTAAGGTGTGCGTGCGTGTGCGCGCGCGCGCGCGCGTTTGTGTGTGTGTGTGTGTGTGTGTGTGTGTGTGTGTGTGTGTGTGTGCATTTTAATGATGTAGGCAGTTGCTGAAAACAGAGATGAAACTATTGTAAATATTCTCATTTTTGTCATTTAAGAAGGATTCAGGTTGTTTTGTTTGGTGTTCGTATATTTGGAATGTTTCAAGGATGTAAGGTTTTCTGCCTTTTGGTTGGATGTTTGGGATGCTAATACTTGTGTTGTTAGCATGGTGTTTTGTTTTATGCAGGTGGGAGGTTATTGCTGATGTGTGGTATTTTTTGTTTTTTAGTGCTGCCATGTGTTCCTTGGATCTAATCTCAAATGATCTGCCTGTCTGGCAGTCCAAACATTCAGTTTTGTACACACCTGTGTGATGAAGTGGGTTTCGTGTGCCGATGTTATGGGGTAACTTCTGTCCAATCTTGTTGTCTGTTGTAAGGGATATGCTTATGCCTTTTCGTTTGAAGACGTTAGCAATCTGATATGAAATGTTACCTAAAAACGGGATTGTATGGTACTTGTTATTTACTTTTTGTTTTTTTATGTTTTGTTTGCTTTGCCGTTATTGAGTGATTTAGGTTGTCTACTGTGGAGCTGTTATAACCATTTTCAATAGCTGTTTGTTTTAGTATTTCAATTTGTTGATCATATTTGTCTTCAGAGAGTGATAGTTGGATAGGTCTATTGATCATGTACCGGAATGCTGCCACTTTGTGTGCTGCGGGGTGACAAGAGGAGTTGTGGTAGACTTCCGATAAGTTTGAAACTGATGTCTGTTATTCTTTATTCTAATGGCAAGGTCTAGGAATTTTATACTGTCATCTGTTCGGTGTTCAACTGTGAATTTTATGTTTTCATGGGAGTTTTTTGAAAAACTGGTTCTACTTACTGATGTGATCTTTAGTGCCTTTGATTAAAATGATGGTATCATCTACATATCTATAGTAGTAGATGATATTTTTGAGGAGGTGGTGATTGGAATTAAGGATTTTGTCTTCTAGGTTACTTACAGATATTTCTGCCAGCAATCCGGAAAGATTTGAGTCCATTGCCAGACCATCTGTTTGTAGATTTTATTGTTATATTTAAAATAGTAGTGTGAAAGTGTTAATTCAAGCAGGTACATGGGTTCAGTAATGTGAGCTGAAGGGATTCTTTTGTGTTTATATAGGTTGGCACTGATTATCTGTAGTGTGGGATCCATTGGCACAGAGGAATAAAGGTTTTGTATGTCAAATGAGGCAAGCGTGACTGGTAACAGTAAACTTGTTGTTTCATTTAATGTCAATAACAGTCACGGTAAAGCCTAACCTAAAATGTTGCATTTAAAGTTATAGCATAGTTTTAATCGTTAGTGCACATTTTCAGAAATTTTAGCCAACATATGAAAACAATTTTTCTTCGCCGTAACTGAGACGATGTCTGGAAATACACTGGACTCGCTAAAAGGCATCACGAGGACATTTTAAAGTATATGATACATCTTCTGCTTCGCAGCAACACTCGACGGATGAGAAGTCACAGTATTCCATATTTCCCGTCTACTGCATAATGCCCAACGTTTATCTACATTGCACTTGAAAAATATTCCCGAATAGGTACTGGATCTTTGTGGGGTGTAACGATTGTAGAGGCAGACCATTAAGCACGATAAAGTAAATGTAGCTAGCAGTAGATGCGTCTGCATAGGGGGGCGTTTGCTTACCTCTGCGGTTAAGAGTCGCAACTTTACAACTACTCAGTAATTTGAGATTCTATAGTTTCTTCTAAGGCTACTGCGTATTATTTAGAAAATTTCGATATTTCTCGGGGAAATGTGTACTGTCCTATATTAACGAACGTTACCTTATAACGTACACTTGAAACTGTATTTTTGTTTTACAGTCGAGTAGACGCATCTATTAAGTGAGTTTAGCTGCACGGAAGACAGTTATTTCGCCAACACAATGGGTGGTTATAGATAAAGTCCAATGGGGGCTGTAATTATCGTATGGCACCGAAACTTGTAGAAGTGCTAGTACCTTACGACGGAACCTATTTACGCTCGAAAAACATTACTTCCAATTTTGGCCAGCAGGTGCAAATCTGGCGCTCTGAATGCAAGAAAGACCTATGGAAATATTTCCGTTTGTAATGGATTAGGAGACGGGAGTGAGCAGAAAAGTTCAAACAAGCAGGAAAGACATCATACTGGTTTTATTATTAACAGCTGCTTCCACAGTTTGTTCAGTACGAGTATCAGTGACATCGACAAAATGCTGTACAGTACCAGATTTGCATCTTGTGGCCAAACATGGAACAAATTTTTTCCACTGTAAATGGATTCCGCATTAGCAAGTTCCGCAGTTGTGTTATAATTAAAGCCTACACTGGACCTCCGAGAGTGGGTGTTTTTTTTGGTCATCAGTCTACTGACTGGTTTGATGTAGCCCGCCACGAATTCCTTTCCTGTGCTAACCTCTTCATCTCAGAGTAGCACTTGCAACCTACGTCCTCAATTATTTGTTTGACGTATTCCAGTCTCTGTTTTCCTCTACAGTTTTTGCCCTCTACAGTTCCCTCTAGTACCATGGAAGTCATTCCCTCATGTCTTAGCAGATGTCCTATCATCCTGTCCCTTCTCCTTATCAGTGTTTTCCACATATTCCTTTCCTCTCCGATTCTGCGTAGAACCTCCTCATTCCTTATCAGTCCACCTAATTTTCAACATTCGTCTATAGCACCACATCTCAAATACTTCGATTCTCTTCTGTTCCGGTTTTCCCACAGTCCATGTTCCACTACCAAACAATGCTGTACTCCAGACGTACATCTTCAGAAATTTCTTCCTCAAATTAAGGCCGGTATTTGATATTAGTAGACTTCTCTTGGCCAGAAATGCCTTTTTTGCCATAGCGAGTCTGCTTTTGATGTCTTCCTTGTTCCGTCCGTCATTGGTTATTTTACTGCCTAGGTAGCACAATTCCTTAACTTCATTGACTTCGTGACCATCAATTCTGATGTTAAGCTTCTCGCTGTTCTCATTTCTACTACTTCTCATTACCTTCGTCTTTCTCCGATTTACTCTCAAACCATACTTTGTACTCATTAGACTGTTCATTCCGTTCAGCAGATCACTTAATTCTTCTTCACTTTCGCTCAGGATAGCAATGTCATCAGCGAATCGAATAATTGATATCCTTTCACCTTGTATTTTAATTCCACTCCTGCGCCTTTCTTTTATTTCCATCATTGCTTCCTCGATGTACTGACTGAAGAGTAGGGGCGAAAGGCTACAGCCTTGTCTTACACCCTTCTTAAAATACGAGCACTTCGTTCTTGATCGTCCACTCTTATTATTCCCTCTTGGTTGTTGTACATATTGTATATGACCCGTCTCTCCCTATAGCTTACTCCTACTTTTTTCAGTATCTCGAACAGCTTGCACCATTTTATATTGTCGAACGCTTTTTCCAGGTCGACGAATCCTATGAACGTGTCTTGATTTTTCTTTAGCCTTGCTTCTATTATTAGCCGTAACGTCAGAATTTCCTCTCTCGTGCCTTTTCGTTTACTAAAGCCGAACTGATCGTCACCTAGCGCATTCTCAATTTTCTTTTCCATTCTTCTGTATATTATTCTTGTAAGCAGCTTCGATGCATGAGCTGTTAAGCTGATTGTGCAATAATTCTCGCACTTGTCAGCTCTTGCCGTCTTCGGAATTGTGTGGATGATGCTTTTCCGAAAGTCAGATGGTATGTCGCCAGACTCATATATTCTACACACCAACGTGAATAGTCTTTTGTTGCCACTTCCCCTAATGATTTTAGAAATTCTGATGGAATGTTATCTATCCCTTCTGCCTTATTTGTCCGTAAGTCCTCCAAAGCTCTTTTAAATTCCGATTCTAATACTGGATCCCCTATCTCCTGTTTCTTCTTCTATCACAGCAGACAAATCTTCACCCTCATAGAGGCTTTCAATGTATTGTTTCCGCCTATCTGCTCTCTCCTCTGCATTTAACAGTGGAATTCCCGTTGCACTCTTAATGTTACCACCGTTGCTTTTAATGTCACCAATGGTTGTTTTGACTTTCCTGTATGCTGAGTCTGTCCTTCCGACAATCACATCTTTTTCGATGTCTTCACATTTTTCCTGCAGCCATTTCGTCTTAGCTTCCGTGCACTTCCTATTTATTTCATTCCTCAGCGACTTGTATTTCTGTATTCCTGATTTTCCCGGAACATGTTTGTACTTCCTCCTTTCATCAATCAACTGAAGTATTTCTTCTGTTACCCATGGTTTCTTCGCAGCTACCTTCTTTGTACCTATGTTTTCCTTCCCAACTTCTGTGATGGCCCTTTTAGAGATGTACATTCCTCTTCAACTGTGCTGCCTACTGCGCTATTCCTTATTGCTGTATCTATAGCGTTAGTGAACTTCAAACGTATCTCGTCATTCCTCAGAACTTCCGTATCCCACTTCTTTGCGTATTGATTCTTCCTGACTAATGTGTTGAACTTCAGCCTACTCTTCATCACTACTATATTGTGATCTGAGTCTATATCTGCTCCTGGGTACGCCTTACAATCCAGTATCTGATTTCGGAATCTCTGTCTGACCATGATGTAATCTAATTGAAATCTTCCCGTATCTCCCGGCCTTTTTCAAGTATACCTCCTCCTCTTGTGATTCTTGAACAGGGTATTCGCTATTACTAGCTGAAACTTGTTACAGAACTCAATTAGTCTTTCTCCTCTTTCATTCCTTGTCCCAAGCCCATATTCTCCTGTAACGTTTTCTTCTACTCCTTCCCCTACAACTGCATTCCAGTCGCCCATGACTATTAGATTTTCATCCCCCTTTACATGTTGCGTTACCCTTTCAATATCCTCATACACTTTCTCTATCTTCTCTATCTTCAGCTTGCGACGTCAGCATGTATAACTGAACTATCGTTGTCGGTGTTGGTCTGCTGTCGATTCTGATTAGAACAACCCGGTCACTGAACTGTTCACAGTAACACACCCTCTGCCCTACCTTCCTATTCATAACGAATCCTACACCTGTTATACCATTTTCTGCTGCTGTTGATATTACCCGATACTCATCTGACCAGAAATCCTTGTCTTCCTTCCACTTCACCTCACTGACCCCTACTATATCTAGATTGAGCCTTTGCATTTCCCTTTTCAGATTTTCTAGTTTCCCTACCACGTTCAAGCTTCTGACATTCCACGCCCCGACTCGTAGAATGCTACCCTTTCGTTGATTATTTAATCTTTTTCTCATGGTAACCTCCCCCTTGGCAGTCCCCTCTCGGAGATCCGTATGGGGAACTATTCCGGAATCTTTTGCCAATGGAGAGATCATCATGACACTTCTTCAACTACAGGCCACATGTCCTGCGGATACACGTTACGTGTCTTTAATGCAGTGGTTTCCATTGCCTTCTGCATCCTCATGTCGTTGATCATTGCTGATTCTTCCGCCTTTAGGGGCAATTTCCCACCCCTAGGGCAAGAGAGTGCCCTGAACCTCTACGGCGCTCCATCGCCCTCTTTGACAAGGCCGTTGGCAAAATGAGGTAGACTTCTTACTTTAATTATAGTAACAGAATAAGTCATATGACAATCATACAGCGTAAGGTTTGTCCGAAAGTGCTCTTCAGGTTTTGAACGCAGTTACGTCGCTAGTATACACAGGCCCCGTTCAAAATTACAGTACCTTCTGTACTAATGGTGCATAGGCGTCTGAGTAAATTCCATTCGATATCTGAACAGAATTGGACTTAAAATTTTAAATCTCTATAAGAACGACGAACAAGAGAAATTTGTTTGCCTAGAATGTAGATTTAAGTGTTGGGAAGACTGTTCTGAAAGAATGTGTATGGAATGCTGCCATGATTGAAAGTGAAACATGAACTATAAACAGTTTATACAAGAAGAGAAAATAAGAATTTGAAATGTAGTTCCACAGAAGAATGCTGAAGATTAGATGGGTAGATCACGTAACTAATGAGGAAGCACTGAATGGAATAGGTCAGAAAAGAAATTTGTGGCGTAACCTGACTAGAAGAAGTCATCAGTTGACAGGACACTTCCCGAGACATCAATAGATTGGAGGGAAGTGTGTGTGTGTGGGGGGGGGGGGGGGGGGGCTAAAAATTGGTAGAGGGAGACCAAGAGATGAATACAGTAAGCAGATTCAGAAGGACGCAAGTTGCTGCAGTTATTCGGAGATGAAGAGGCTAGCACAGGATAGAGCAGCATGGAGAGGTGCCTCCAGTCAGTCTTCTGTCTGGAGAACACGACAACCTTAAAGAGTAACAACGTCGTGAAGGTGGTGTAGAACCACGGCAGTTCAAGTTCTGGCTGATCGTGTAATGTACTGATGGGAAGAAATCACAGAAGGAAACGCAGAAGTTTCAGAATTTTGAGGAGACACAGATGCAGGTGTTGGAGCTTCTACCTCTACCATTGCAAACAGTACTGTTGCAGCTGATGGTAGTCTGGGTAACGCAGTGTGGACCAGGGGATGAAACGTCCAGTACAGATGCAACAGCTATCGGAGACTGTTAGGTATCGTAGACTGTCTGTCTGCTCTAGAAGCAGCATTTGATGGCAGTCGTAAAACTGATACTGAATTGGCTCCAAATTTCGATTCATATGCATGCTCTTAACTTGGTTGTGAACGCCTGTCCTTTGGATTATGCCTTCCTCTCTAGGGGATATGTTTACTAATAGAAGCTGACATAACTCACGTCTTGCATATTTTTGTAGTTTGTTACGGCACATATTTTGTGCTCCTGATTCATTCGTATGAAATTAACCCTCCCATAACTAACGGTTGACTTTGTAATACATAACAAACTTAGCAGTTTTATTGGTTACTATTCTCAAAGGGTGCATACTGACATGTACTACGAGATGCTGACATGTACTGACTCCTAATTTTTTACGTGAAAGGTACTGAAGCTTTTCAAAAATACTTTATTAAAAATATACCTATTTACTCCTCATGTCTATTTATTTCTTTCTCAGCATAGCCATCGTGGCGACGAACACATTTTTGACAATAAGAGAACAGTTTGTTGATATCGTCACTGGAAAATGTTTGACTTTCTTGAAGGAGCTATTACGTCACCGCTATTTCCACCGCTTCATCACTATAGAAGTCTGCCCCCGGTAGCTGAATGGTCAGGATGACGGATTATCAGTCTTCTGGGCCCGGGTTCGATTCCCGGCTGGGTCGGGGAATTTTCTCCGCCCAGGGACTGGGTGTGGTGCTGTCCTCATCATCATCCTATCATCCTTATCGACTTCAGGTCGCCGAAATGGCGTCAGCTTGAAAGACCGACACCCGGCGAACGGCCTGCCCGACGGGCGGCCGTAACCATACGAGTAAATAAAAATAAATCACTATCGAAGTTCTCCGAGATGTTGTTAAAGTTTTTGAAGCAGTTGACAATCCCATCGAGCGAAGTCGGGGCTGCGCGGAAGATTATCGATGACAGGGGAAGACAAGGCGTCGGATTGTTGCTGAAGTCGCCGAGCTCTTGTGTGGTCCAGCATTGTCACGCTGAAGGAGACGCTGCTGCATGTGTGAAGCATATACTGTAATACCTCAACCGATATTGAGAACATAATGAAAAATTCGAAAGCAATAGTTTTCAACACGTCCTCGTATTTCATTTTCATTTTGGATAAGACATTTTGCCACCGAATGAGTCGATGAATTACGAGGCGTAATCGGAAAGTAAGGTCGGATTAGGCGCGAAATGGAAAACACTATGAGAATCAAATGGAACTCTGTACAGGTGTGTTGGGCAGTGTCTTTAGTGTGTCCGTCGATCACTTTATGTCGGTCCTTTCAGTTCAGAGCGCAAAGTGATCACGTGGAAATGCCTAAAACAACGGTGTCCCCCACCAAGTTTGTGGATCTGGTGAGAGACTTCGCCTGAGGCTATGCAGCCCACATAACATAAATGTCATGCGTTTCTTTCTTCAAGACAATTTTCAGCCGCATTCTGCAGGGACGATGAAGACTCTCCTGTGGCGTTTTCGATGGAAAGTGTTTGATCAGCCACAATAGAGCCCTCAATTGGCTCCCACCCTTGTACATCTCTTCTCATATGAACCGCTGGCTGCAAAGATAACATTTTGACGCAAACAACGAAAGGCAGACCGGCGTAGAGAACTGGCGGAAAGCACAGGCGGTTCCTTTCTGTGGCGTGGCTACTGGAAAGTTTGTACAACGCCACAACAAATATCTGTCGAAGACTATTTAGAGAGGTAGCTGAAAGGTGTGGCTAACTCTTGTGAATAATTTTTTTTATATTTTACTGTGGTTTTCATTTCGCGACCGATCGGACCTTCTCTCCGAACAGCTCATCTATGTTGTAGCAGTATTACGAATCGGCTTCCTAGTACGCCAAAGCGAAAGTGTCCCAAATACCTCCGGAATTTCACCTATGACATGCAACAAGTTAGGACTTTACTTTTTCGCACATCTTTTTCAGCTTGGAGAGAAAAATATTGAAATTTCCTGGCAATTTAAAATTGTGTGTCGGACCAGGAGTCGGTCACAGGACCTTGCCTTGAACGCAAATGCTTTAAAAACTGAGGTAACCGAGCAAGACTCACATACCGCCCTCAGCTTCTCTTCCTCATTTCCTACCTTCGAAACTTCTCTCATATCGGGGTACACCACATGGCAGAGCGAAAATTCACTCTGGGAACAGGTGTTAAAGACGCATAATCATTCACACGTCATAAGAACTTCATGGCTACTGTAAAATAAAAACAATGATTAGAAGAACTGAATAATGCTATGGTTACAGACTGCCACATACTGGGTTGTTATAATTAAACGGTATAACAAGGAAACTAATTCCTGTATGAGTACCAAACTTGATAGCAGTAATGTCAGAAACATGGGGAAGAGAGATAATGCAGAATCAATGCAACTGAAATACTTTTAACGTATCGCTAGGGTACATCACGCCAGTACATACCAGTACCACTACTGCTACAATAGGGGCTAAGTATGGCTCCCACCAGTGTCCAGAAGAGTCTGAAACCGCAGGATTGCATTCTGCACAGCAGAACGAAGCATTTCCATAGCTATGATGGCTACCTCTCTTGATGTGCTGCGCTTCAGATCAGCACATGTGTGAATGTTCCTCTAGTAAACCCTTCCTTCAGGTAGCGCCACAACCAGAAATCACAGGGGGTGGGATTAGGTGATCATTCCTGCCAAGAATTTGGAAGAACTTGGAAACGATCGGCTAATAATTCATTCGTTTCCAATCTGTATCTCGGAGAAGCAGGTGAACTTCATGACCGATGTCCGGTGACTCATCTTCCATGAAAACTGTTCAGTGCGTCTCTCTCTTGTATGGCCGGTATCCCATGCTGGCGAAACATATCGCAGTAATACTGGCCAGCCGGCTGTTGTGGCCGAGTGGTTCTAGGCGCTTCAGTCAGGAACCGCGGTTCTGCTACGGTCGCAGGTTCGAATCCTGCCTTGGGCATGGATGTGTGTAACGTCCTTAAGTTAGTTAGGTTTAAGTAGTTCTATGGGACTGATGACCTCAGATGTTAAGCCCCATAGTGCTTAGAGCCATTTGAACAATACTGGCGTGTCACACTGCACGCCTTTAGTGCTTGAGCGCCAACCTGTTGAATAAAGATTGGGTCAGTGATTAACGTAGCCGTGAAGCCACACAATACAGTGACATGTTGACAGTACAGAGGAACTTAATAGACAATGACTGGAGGCGAAGATCGCTATACACGCAACACTATGTGTTCACCTCACCCGTCAGAGAAAAATGAGCATCATCTGACCATAGGTTCGTCCAGAGCCAGTCTCGTCACCTCCAGTCCTTGCGAGAAAGTGGAGAGCGAAGTTACCACGTCATTGCGCGTCCTGTGCTGCAAAGTGCTGTACGATATGGACCCTGTACGGATAGCATTTGAGAACGGGTCGAAGCACCTTCCGTACAGTGAACCACGGGATGTTCAACTGTCGTGACACAGCACGCGCACTGCCTGACGATCAGGAATTGCTCGCAGCGTTGTCTGCCGTAGCAACAACGGTTACATCAACCACATGGGGTGCAGCCGGTTGTCGGTCTCTTCCCGGAGCGACGCGCAGTTCCCCAGTTGATTCGAAGTTCTTCATCATGCTCGAAACAGCAGGTAGAGAAAGATGACCCTTCCGTAATCCTGTCAGCCGGCGATAGTATCGAAGCGCTGCTACAGCAATACTGTCGTTTTGATAACAGAGCTTCACCAACAATGCCCTGTTCCTTCTGACCAGGCTCACATTGACACGTCAACAAGCGCACTGCGACTTCTCAGCTGTGTGAGACTACGAATCACGATGACTGATCACTGACCTGGTGGCCATAGTTGGAGCTTGATGGTGGCGCTGTGAGGCATGGAAATCATGCACCCCATACTCTGGACATTAATGCTATTATGTTTGATCTTCGTTCGGTAATTAGTTTCCGTGTTATAACGTATTAAATAGGGAAAGTTTAACTGTAACCACCCGGTATGAACCTTTTCTGCAGCTTATCACTGCTCGAAACGTACACCGTCGGAAAAAAATCGCAACACCAAGCTACCAGCGCCACTCATACGCGAGTGGTATGAAATTAGAACTGACATCTTCTTCCAGATGTAGAAATGCGGCTTCCAACTTTCGTGTATGTTGCACAACTGCTTCTTGATGTTGGATTTTTGTTCCGTCAGCGTTGTTATTAAGAAATAATTGCGTGGAAACAGAATAAATACGTGGGATATTAAAGTTTGTGTCTCATACGGACACCACACAACTTACGAATTATTGTGATTTGTTATACACTCCTGGAAATTGAAATAAGAACACCGTGAATTCATTGACCCAGGAAGGGGAAACTTCATTGACACATTCCTGGGGTCAGATACATCACATGATCACACTGACAGAATCGCAGGCTCATAGACACAGGCAACAGAGCATACACAATGTCGGCACTAGTACAGTGTATATCCACCTTTCGCAGCAATGCAGGCTGCTATTCTCCCATCGGGACGATCGTAGAGATGCTGGATGTAGTCCTGTGGAACGGCTTGCCATGCCATTTCCTCCTGGCGCCTCAGTTGGACCAGCGTTCGTGCTGGACGTGCAGACCGCGTGAGACGACGCTTCATCCAGTCCCAAACATGCTCAATGGGGGACAGATCCGGAGATCTTGCTGGCCAGGGTAGTTGACTTACACCTTCTAGAGCACGTTGGGTTGCACGGGATACATGCGGACGTGCATTGTCCTGTTGGAACAGCAAGTTCCCTTGCCGGTCTAGGAATGGTAGAACGATGGGTTCGATGACGGTTTGGATGTACCGTGCACTATTCAGTGTCCCCTCGACGATCACCAGAGGTGTACGGCCAGTGTAGGAGATCGCTCCCCACACCATGATACCGGGTGTTGGCCCTGTGTGCCTCGGTCGTATGCAGTCCTGATTGTGGCGCTCACCTGCACGGCGCCAAACACGCATACGACCATCATTGACACCAAGGCAGAAGCGACTCTCATCGCTGAAGACGACACGTCTCCATTCGTCCCTCCATTCACGCCTGTCGCGACACCACTGGAGGCGGGCTGCACGATGTTGGGGCGTGAGCGGAAGACGGCCTAACGGTGTGCGGGACCGTAGCCCAGCTTCATGGAGACGGTTGCGAATGGTCCTCGCCGATACCCCAGGAGCACCAGTGTCCCTAATTTGCTGGGAAGTGGCGGTGCGGTCCCCTACGGCACTGCGTAGGATCCTACGGTCTTGGCGTGCATCCGTGCGTCGCTGCGATCCGGTCCCAGGTCGACGGGCACGTGCACCTTCCGCCGACCACTGGCGACAACATCGATGTACTGTGGAGACCTCACGCCCCACGTGTTGAGCAATTCGGCGGTACGTCCACCCGGCCTCCCGCATGCCCACTATACGCCCACGCTCAAAGTCCGTCAACTGCACATACGGTTCACGTCCACGCTGTCGCGGCATGCTACCAGTGTTAAAGAGTGCGATGGAGCTCCGTATGCCACGGCAAACTGGCTGACACTGACGGCGGCGGTGCACAAATGCTGCGCAGCTAGCGCCATTCGACGGCCAACACCGCGGTTCCTGGTGTGTCCGCTGTGCCGTGCGTGTGATCATTGCTTGTACAGCCCTCTCGCGGTATCCGGAGCAAGTATGGTGGGTCTGACACACCGGTGTCATTGTGTTCTTTTTTCCATTTCCAGGAGTGTATATCGCTGGTCGATCATCAGAGATCGGCTCGTTATCTTTGGCGCGTCCCCGGGCATGAGCATCTTTGCTTTTTCGGCTGGGGCGCGCGGGACGGTGAGAGGCAGTTCGTTTGTGGGGGGGGGGGGGGGGGCGGTGAGACTGGCGGAGTTGTGGCTCGGGAGTAAGCACACGTGTGATGTCTGTTACGCTGGGGCTGTTTGCTAATCGTGAAACTCCTGCGGCGGTTACTGGTTGCCTGGAAGGCATTTCGTATAAACTGTGCCAAGCCTCGCGGTGAGAGGGGAGTCCGGAGTTGGCGTTGGCCTAGATGTTTGTATATATTGAGGTGCCTGTTGATTGCTTCGTCCTTCTGGCAGCCACCGCAAGCGGCCGGAATGTCTACAGTTTGTGGTGAGCACAGTGTGAACAAGTTCTCGTAGGGTGTGCTCCCTGCGTGACTCTTAGCCTGTGTTATTTGTGGGTGCCGACCCCTTGTCTGTTACTGCTTCCGGGTGACCTGTAAGATTTCACAGCTAAACTGTGTTTTGTGGCATTCTGTGTATCTGGCTCAGCCTCCGCCTAGAAAGGGGAAAGATTTGGAATTCCTTAATGCTGTAATTTAAACGTTGTAAGTAGGCTGTTTAGGTTTCTTTATTGGTAACGCCGCCGCCACGTAGCGCTCTGTATAAAAATCACTGGCTGTGCCGTGTGCAGTCTGTGGCTGCTTTGCATTGTTGTCTGCCATTGTAGTGTTGGGCAGCGGCAGCTGGATGCTAACAGCACGTAGCGTTGCCCAGTTGGAGGTGAGCCGCCAGCAGTGGTGGACGTGGGGAGAGAGATGGCGGAGTTTTCAAATTTGTAAGAATTGGTGTCATGAACTGATATATATATTATGACTATAAAGGTAAATACATTGTTTGTTCTCTATTAAAATCTTTCATTTGCTAACTGTGCCTATCAGTAGTTAGTGACTTCCGTAGTTTGAATCTTTTAGTTAGCTGGCAGTAGTGGCGGTCCCTGTATTGCAGTAGCTCGAGTAATGAAGATTTTTGGAAGGTAAGTAATTTGTGAAACATATAGGTTAATGTTAGTGAGGGCCATTCTTTCGTAGGGATTTTTGAAAGTCAGATTGCGTTGCGCTAAAAACTATTGTGTGTCAGTTTAAGCACGAGTCATGTACAATTGTTCAAAGGGGACGTTTCATAACGTATAAAAAAGATGTTCTTTCAGAATAAGCGCCTGTTTCTTTGGGAGACTACAGTTGAAACACGAGTGGCGAAATGTTAATGAGTATTTGTTAATAGTCAGATGAAGTGTATTTAATGTCTTGCTGATTCCTGGGGCACGTACCTGTGTTATGGAACTCATTTTGAAGTGTTCTGTCGGGTGAATCACTGCTCCCCACTTCAGTGTATTCTTTGAGTAGTATTGTAAGGTTTTTTGGATATTTGTCAGTGGGATGTATTGATCCAATTTTGTTTTGTTCTATCTTTTGAATGACGGCGAATTGTTTAGTTTACCTGGTTACTGGATTAACTCGCGCTTCACGTACTAAATCAGCTGATACTGAAATTGTTTTTTTTATTCCTGTTTAATGTCAGGTAGGTTCAAATGTAACTTCATTTATGTTATTTGAAATAAATGTGTTGGACTGACCCAGTCCTTCATTGGTGCTTAACAGTGGCGTGTGGTTCGATTTGTGAGTCCCGTGCTCGGACTAGGCGGTACAGTGCAAGCCGGAGGGCTGCATTGTGGAGCGGCATGGCGGACAAACACCAGATGTGATGGTTTGGGGCGCCATTGGTTACAACAACCAATCTCGCCTCGTACGTATTGCGGGAACTTTGAACAGCAACCGGTACCTAACGGAAGTTGTAGAGCCTGAGGTACTCCACCTGCTTCAGTCATCTCCACGGACCACATTTCAACAGGACAGTGCCCGGCGACGTATTACGAGGAATGGACAGGCCTTCTTCGAAGAGCGACGGGTACTATGGCTTCCCTGGCCTGCACGGTGGCCAGACATATCGCCCATCGAACATGTATGGGACATGGTTGGTCGGCACCTGTTGTGTCACGGTCCTCCAGTAAATGATGTCGCGCATCTGTGGGCTAGGATACAAACTGCGTGGAGGGAAATCCCTCAGGAACGTATTCAGAACCTTACTGACTTAATGCCATGGCGTATAGCAGCTCTAACTGCAGCGCATGGTGGCCATACGACATACTAAATAGTAGGGCTCACTGGAGATGTAAAGATTGGAAAAGGTAATCACTTGTCATGTACCTAACTTGTGGTATGAAATTTATTGAATTAATGCGTTCCCTTCTTGGTGTTGCAATTCCCACAGACTGTAGTGTATATTTGAGGTCTGAACTACATGTACCATAAATGTAAAAAAGAAAAATCCAATTGCTTCTTGTCTGCTCAAACTGTAACCAGCAGCGTCATAGGAGATTCATGTGACTATTTCGGTCTGATGTTGGTCACATGGGCCGTACGATATTATCATTCCAGAGGCATTCCTAGTGCAAAATCCTGACATCACACGCTTACTTTTGTAAGGCTCTCAGCCATCTTGACCGCACGCATTTTGTTGGAGCATACAGTGTGGCATTCCGCCTGAATTGGACGAAGAGCGTTAACACTTTCTATCCGAATTATTTCTAAGATAGAAAATAAATATTTTTGCAGTTGATTATGTTCTTATGGACACATTACTGACATCTTTGAGCAAAGTTAAAAACTGTCACACTCGGTTTAAAAATTAAAAAAAGTTGCACATCAGGTCTGAACGGGCTTAGTGTTTGATTTTGTTTTTGGCTCTGCTGTGCTATTTGGATAAATGTTTCTCGGATTTCTTGCCATGTCAAATTTGTTAATTTGTAAAATAGAAACGTTTTACGAGATTCTCTCTCGTCATCCTCAGCAGTTAAATGTAGCAGTGGTGCTTGCGTATTTGGTTCACGGAATTATGTCAAGAAGAATTCACGGAACTTCTACGTGATAACAGAGATTACGTCCATTCAGTGGTGCGGCAACGCCGGTAGCGTGGTGGATCTGTCAGATGGTGGACCAGATAACTCGGCTTGTTTCTCTGCGACCTTTCAGCATCTAGCGACCGTTTCCGTGCTCCACTGAGGGTACAGCCGCTGTGTTCTGGTTAAAGTTCTTGTCCCACATTCTGACTGCAATGGCTTCTTCGATGTCCAAGTCCCAGCAGGTGGGCGCCGGCTCTTTCTTAATGGGCGTGAGCGGTCGCTGAAACCAATGAGCTGCGAACGTTGTCTTGGGTAAAATGTACACTATGTGATCAAAAGTATCCGGACACCCTAAAAAACTTACGTTTTTCATATTAGCTGCATTGTGTTGCCACCTACTGCCAGATACTCCAGATCAGCGATCTCAGGAGTCATTGGAAATGGTGAGAGAGCAGAATGGGGCGCTCCGCGGAACTCACGGGCATCGAATGTGGTCAGGTGACTGGGTGTCACTTATGTCATACGTCTGTGCGCGAGATTTCCACACTCCTAAACATCCCTAGGTCCACTGTTTCTGATGTGATAGTGAACTGGAAACGTGATGGGATACGTATAGCACAAAAGCGTACAGGCCGACCTCCTGTGTTGACTGACAGTTTAAGAGAGTCTTTATGTGTAATAGAGAGACTTCTGTACAGACCATTACACACGAGGGACCGATGGCCCTAATCCCACAAACCAACCAACCAATTACACACGAATTCCAAGCTGCATCAGGAAACAGTGCAAGTACTATGACAGTTAGACGGGAAGTGAGAAAACTTTCCTTTCATGGTCGAGCGGCTGTTCATAAGCCACACATCACGCCGGTAAATGCCAAACGACGCCTCGCTTGGTGTAAGGATCGTAAACATTGGACGATTGAACATTGGAAAAATGTTGTGTGGAGTGACGAATCACGGTACCCAATATGGCCATCCGATGGGAGGGTGTGGGTGTGGCGAATGCCCGGTGAACGTCATCTGCCAGCGTGCTTAGTGCCAACAGTAAAATTCGGAGGCGGTGGTGTTCTGGTGTGGTCGCGTTTTTCATCTAGGGGGCTTGTACCTCATGTTGTTTTGCGTGGCACTATCACAGCAGAGCCCTACATTGTTGTTTTAAGCACCTTCTTGCTTGCCACTGTTGAAGAGCTGTTCGGCGATGGCGACTGCATCTTTCAACACGATCGAACACCTGCTCATAATGCACGTCCTGAGGAGGCGTGGTTACATGGTAATAACACCCCTGTAATGGGCTGTCCGGCACAGAGTGTTGACCTGAGTCCTATAGAATCCCTTTGTGATGTTTTGGAACGCCGGCTTCGTGCCAGGCCTCACCGGCCGACATCGATACCTCTCCTCAGTGCAACAGTCCGTGAAGAATGGGCTGCCACACCCCAAGAAACCTTCCAGCACATGATCGAACGGATGCCTGCGAGAGTGGACGCTGTGATGAAGGCTAAGGGTGGGCCAACACAATACTGAATTGCAGCATTACCCGTGGAGGGCTCCACGAACTTATAAGTAATTTTCATCCATGTGTCCGGATACTTTTGATCACATAGTGTATCTCAGTGAGTTGAGAACTCATCAGTGACTGATTTTTCACTTTTTTCCCCATCGCCTCGATTCTCCACTTCTGCTTGTGACTTGCCGATCTTCGGAGAGAGCTGCTCACGTCGTTGGTCGACTTTTTCTGAGATATTGCAACATAGAGGCATGTAATAATGCGCTACAAACAGTAGCTCACGAGTGATGCGATTAGTCCCCATTTTTTAAAAATTTCTTTCATAATTTTTATCTTCCTATTCCGAATACTCTTTATGCCAAGACAGAGGATGAAAACTGTAGAAGATGCTGTTTCAGGATATGATGACTCTGAAAAGATTTAAGAATTTTTGGTCAGCATTCAGCATGAAGATTACAGCCGAATACAACTGTCAAGAACCGTCTGATGACTATGGTTACTGCACTGCACTGTGTCAGTACTTTTCGAATCACTTCACGAGTTTTGTGGGTGACGAGACGGAGAAGTTGCGCAGTACCGAAAACCATGCTGCAGTTGTGTACCACACAAGGAACCACTCGAATGCGAGGTCACAAGTTCAATCTTTATTAACCCTTATTGGAACAATTGTGGCAGGGAAACCATTATCTGCTAATCACTCGCCATGTGCATCAGGAGGGCGAGAGGCGCAGAGATCAACGTTCTATGGAATGTATGTCGTGCAGTTCAGGAAATGGCCATTGTCGGCATTCAAGAAATGTTAAAAACAAACTATTAACTCGCACTGTCAATACTGTATGAAAAAATGGCGCGCCACAGTGATCAAAAAGGTTCGCACAATCAAGATCGAAGCCGAACAACCTGGGAGTTACAAACCGGGCAGGAAGTACAGTTAGGTATCCACTCTTAAAGAAAGCAAATAGAATCACTGAATTCTGGTTTCTCGGGACAGAGCTGATCGGATTGTGGAAAGGGGCCAAGGTCAGTTAGTTATTCAAGAACACACACACCTTTATTACTCGAACCAATGCACAGTTTTCTCTTTAAAACAACAAAGATCAATTAACGGCCGAGGGGCTAAGTAACTTCTCCAAAATAAGTTTAAATGATTGCTTTTAAAACACCAGGATTTAGAGTAACAGCTAAAGTCCTTACTTAAGTAAAATTACAATTCTTCTCGGCTAAAGGCCGAAATAATATTTCAGATTAGCTAAGGAAATTCTGTACAACCCAAGCATTTACAAATTCCGGCTATAGGCCATATCAAGGAAAATTCAAGTTAAATCTTCGGCTGAAAGCCCAATTTAAAAAATTTTCTTTACATAATAAAAGGGAGACTTTAAAAATTAGCCTCTACACATTACAACAGAAAAACATCTTAAGAAAACTTGAAGTACTTTGTCGGCTGAAGACGCAAGCAATTACTCAAGAGAAGTTGAAGACAATCTTAAGATAAACATATACAGAACATGGATGAAGGCCGTTTCAAGAATAATTAAAAAGAAACATTACAGACAAGGATTTACGTATTAAAGCCACAGAGTCTGAAACAAACGCAGCTGAACGCCTAAGAACAGAGCAACAAGAATTGTAAATGACACACAGCTGAAAGCCTAATCTTAAAGTTGTCATGGAGGTCGGCTGAAGGCCATGTACTAAACATAAAACAGACAAAATTAATACACGGCTGAAGGCCTGGCACAGTACCTGCGACCAAATAAAATGACAATCACAAACAACAACAGTGTTGCTCAGAAGCGTTCCAAGGGTCGGCCTGGGGAGGAAACTCTAACAACAGTTTAGGTTGAGACAGACAGCCAAGCGTAACACTAAACAGTCGGGTTGCAGCACGACCTACAGACATCTGACGAACCAACCAACCACCTAATCAATTCCCTTCCACCCGACCAAAAGCACGACAACCAAAGGTACCAGCGAAGATGAGAATCACAGCACGATTGTGTCTTAATAATTGGCGTATAAACACAGTCAAGGCACAATAAACACTCAAAGAGAAAAGGAGAACAACATCAAGCTGTTGAACTACCTGCCGTGCCGGACAGCATCAACACGGCGAGGAAAACACACTGCTGCAAAACTACGCTAACGACCAGGGCAGGTAACCGGAACGTTAACGGCCACAAGGCAGAAGATACCGCTGGTGCACTTCACTAATAAATTGTAACCATTTCAAAGGTTAAGCACCATACAGGAAGACGGCTGCAAAATTTTGCCGACTCCAATACACCATTACGTTGCTGTCTGCGGGGACAACCCAGGATGCAACAACCAGCAATTAACAGAGAGATGTGACAATGGTTGAGCTTTCGTGACAGGTTCACTGATAACTCGAGTCCAGTATGCAGGTGCGGAGGGCAACAAACATTGCAGCTCTCACAGTTAGAGCCACACAACTCAGACCCCACATGTACACCGCCAGCGGCTCCGGGCTGACTCCACACTGTGGAGACTTCCTCGCTGCTCCGCCGCAATCGACCAACTGCGTCACACACACGACGACAAGGAAATGTAGCGGCCACACCAAAGAAGGTACAGCAGTACTTGTATCGATATACGCTGCTGCTGTCACTGATGGAGGCAAGTGAGCAACTAGTTCAGGTAGAAACTGAGGGAGCAATAACACACCACTCGATTGTGACAAAATGCCAAAAAAGAAAAACGGCATCAGTGTCAGTCGACCACGGCTCAATGACGTTGCTGTAACGGGGTAATTAGAACTGATGGAATGTGATGGTGTGCAACCGAATGCGAAACAGTCTGTCACTGAGCTTCTCCTGAGACTGGTTATACTTTAAGGTGCAGCTGCACGTAGTGAGGTAATATGTTTTATAGGCATTGGAAAAACAAACATCTAGAGGCTGAATTTGTCCAGTGGTTCAAGGTGGTATCAATTGCAATGTCACACACTTTTCGGGAAGCATACTTCGCTTAAGAGGAGAACGCTTTCTATACACAGATCAGCAATCAAGCAAAAGGAAGTTATTTTGAACAGCAATTGGCCAAAATAGTTGTAATTCCTTTACGCCAATTTTCGCACCCTTGCTTGCTGTGGCGTAAATATTTTGTGCTACTCTTGCAAGACCACGCAGACGAAAAAGATTCGTAGGGGACATAGCACCTTCTACTTCCTGCAGCACAATAAGTAATTTTCCAGCCAATTTAACATTCCGATTAATAGTCGGAACAATTGTATACGGAAGCGTTCACGCATTGATGTTAGCTGATCTTCGTACACCTGTCTTGGTATTTCTAATTTCCAGGGTTGCTTTCATATACTGGGTGATAAAAAAGTCACTACAAATCTGTGAAATGAATAAATCACGGGATAATGTAGATACAGAGGTACAAATTGACACACATGCTTGGAATGACATGGGGTTTTATTAGGACCAAAAAAATACAAAAGTTAAAAAATGTCCGACACATGGCGCTTCATCTGATCAGAATAGCAATAATTAGCATAACAAAGTAAGACAAAGCAAAGATGATGATCTTTACAGGAAATGCTCAACATGTCCACCATTATTCCTCAACAATAGCTGTAGTCGAGGAATAATGTTGTGAACAGCATTGTAAAGCATGTCGGGAGTTATGGTGACGCATTGGCGACGGATGTTGTCCTTCAGCATCCCTATAGATGTCGGTCAATCACGATACACTTGCGACTTCAGGTAACCCCAAAGCCAATTATCGCATGGATTGAGGTCTGAGGTCCTGGGAGGCCAAGCATGACGAAAGTGGCGGCTTAGCACACGATCATCACCAAACGACGCGCGCATGAGATCTTTCACTCGTCTAGCAATATGGGGTGGAGCGTCGTCCTGCATAAACGTCGTACTCTCCAGCAGGTGTTTATCAGCCAGGCTGGGTATGATGCGATTCTGTAACACATCGGCGTACCTCTCACATGTCACGGTAGCAGTTACAAAACCAGAATCACGCATTTCCTCGAAGTAAAAAGGCCCGATAACGGTAGATGTGGGAAATCCAACCCATACCGTGACCTTCTCGTCGTGCAATGTAGTTTCAACGACAGTTCTAGGATTTTCTGTAGCCCAAATTCTGCAGTTGTGGGCGTTGACAGACCCTTGGAGCGTGAAATGAGCTTCGTCGGTCCACAACACTTTACTCAACCAATCGTCATCTTTCGCCATCTTTTGAAACGCCCACACCGCAAATGCCCTTCGCTCCACTAAGTCGCCAGGTAACAGTTCATGATGCCGATGGATTTTGTACGGATAGCATCGGAGGGTACGCCTCAGTGCCAACCAAACAGTAGTGTATGGAATGCCGGTGCGACTGCACGAGCGCTGACTTCCCCGCGCATAGACGAACCCGCTACAGTCTCCATTTCTTGCTGAACTGTCTCAGCAGCATTACGCCTTGTGCTCGGTCGGCCACTACGGGGTCTGTCGTCTAAACAACCCGTGGCTTCGAACTTCGAAATCATTCTCGCCACAGCTGCATTTGTCAAAGGACCTTAAGCCGTTCGAATCCCCTTCTTATGGCGATAGGATCGTAACGCTGAACTAGCTCATTCCCCATTCTCATAATACAGCTTCACTAAAAGCGCCTTTTCAGGTAACGTCAGCATGCTGCTACTGCAGGCGCATCTGATTCTCTCTCTCATAACAGCTCCTTTTATACACGATTGTCACGCGCACTCACTGACGTTTTGCTGTCCAGCGCCATCTATCGGAGATTTTGTGAACTTTTTTTTGTTCTAGTAAAACCCCATGTCATTCCAAGGATGTGTGTCAATTTTTACCTCTCTATCTACACTATTCCGTGGTTTATTAAGTTTTCAAATTTATACTGATTTCTTGATCACCCGGTATATTTCTCCACCAGATTCAGATTGGTCGGAGTTAAGAAGAAATTCCTTAATGAACGACAGGATAAGTTTGTTTATATCATCTATAAATTTTCTGGCCGATTCCGCAGATTGCTGTGCATCATCAAGTTGACACTTCGTTTAAAATTTCATTGTCTTACGTCTTCCGATTGTGTAGGACTGTTTGAAGCTATGGAACCATCCACTGCTTCCCTTGAAAAAACTGTAACCTATGTCGCGAGTAACTAAATATGAATAATACAGTGAATCACTATAAAATGCATATCCTGTGAACTGAATCGAGCATTCTTGACACATAATGAATGACTGTAACGCACATCCTCTAAAATGTATCGCTCGTCCTTGAAACGAGTGTTTGTAAAGCGGGCTCATTGTCCTCCCTTGAACATCCGTAGTTTTTCATACGCGTAGTATTTCTTAGGCACTGCAAGGACATATTGCTGAGGGCTTGTTGTTTTTACTGTGCTGCAGATGATGTTCTTAATTATGTATGGTACCCGCTCCTTGGACTACGATTGCCCTTTACTACGTTTCCCTGGAGATGGGATTTGTTGCTCCCTGTTGGATAAGACTGATGAACCGTATGGTCCGACACCTGTTACAATATCACTTTCGCTTGTTAAGCACCTCTCATGCACATTTTCCGCCGCGTCCAGTGTATACGACACCACACATTCCACTGACTCGTGATGCAGAAACGCTAATATTTTCACCTACCACTTCTCTCTCACTCTGCGAAATTCCTTGTATTCACTTCTGTCGAAATGTCAACTTTTTGTCGATACAGTGCAATGTTTGCTTTGTTTATCGTTGCCATTGCTACACTTTGTACCGACACCACTGGCACTGTAGCACTGCCGTGAGTTACTCGTCGACTAAGCTCCGCTCCATAGCCTCACGCTGTGCTTACCACTGGCTACTCCAATGCTGCCCCTTGTTGCCGTTAGCATGCAGTATTGTAGTTGCACGGTAGATGATATGTGAATCCGCAACTCGTGGTCTCGCGGTCGCGTTTTCGCTTCCCGAGCGCAGGGTCCCGGGTTCGATTCCCGGTGGGGTCAGGCATTTTCACCTGCCTCGAGATGAGTGGGTGTTTGTGTTGTCCTCATCTTTCATCATCACCCATGGACGTGGCATTTGTACGGGCACTGATAACCGCGCAGTTGAGCGCCACACAAACCAAACATCATCACTATCATGATACGTGAGGCGTCGAATGCCGTAAACATTACTGGCCTTGCCGACCTCGCAATCAGGCGGTTCCTTGTCCGTATTACGTAACGCTTGAGTGTAGGTGCACTTTATTTATTTACAGTATAGACAGGAACGCTAACTGCTGCAACTGACTGCTTGCACGTCTTCCACTAGAATGGTGGTTAACTTGAAACTCATTTCCTCCGTTCTTTAAGTGGGTGACATGGGAAAAGGAGAAACCACATCCGTATCGTAATTACACTCCTGGAAATTGAAATAAGAACACCATGAATTCATTGTCCCAGAAAGGGGAAACTTTATTGACACATTCCTGGGGTCAGATACATCACATGATCACACTGACAGAACCACAGGCACATAGACACAGGCAACAGAGCATGCACAATGTCGGCACTAGTACAGTGTATATCCACCTTTCGCAGCAATGCAGGCTGCTATTCTCCCATCGAGACGATCGTAGAGATGCTGGATGTAGTTCTGTGGAACGGCTTGCCACGCCATTTCCACCTGGCGCCCTCAGTTGGACCAGCGTTCGTGCTGGACGTGCAGACCGCGTGAGACGACGCTTCATCCAGTCCCAAACATGCTCAACGGGGGACAGATCCGCAGATCTTGCTGGCCAGGGTAGTTGACTTACACCTTCTAGAGCACGTTGGGTGGCACGGGATACATGCGGACGTGCAATGTCCTGTTGGAACAGCAAGTTCCCTTGCCGGTCTAGGAATGGTAGAACGATGGGTTCGATGACGGTTTGGATGTACCGTGCACTATTCAGTGTCCCCTCGACGATCACCAGAGGTGTACGGCCAGTGTAGGAGATCGCTCCCCACACCATGATACCGGGTGTTGGCCCTGTGTGCCTCGGTCGTATGCAGTCCTGATTGTGGCGCTCACCTGCACGGCGCCAAACACGCATACGACCATCATTGACACCAAGGCAGAAGCGACTCTCATCGCTGAAGACGACACGTCTCCATTCGTCCCTCCGTTCACGCCTGTCGCGACACCACTGGAGGCGGGCTGCACGATGTTCGGACGTGAGCGGAAGACGGCCTAACGGTGTGCGGGACCGTAGCCCAGCTTCATGGAGACGGTTGCGAATGGTCCTCGCCGATACCCCAGGAGCAACAGTGTCCCTAATTTGCTGGGAAGTGGCGGTGCGGTCCCCTACGGCACTGCGTAGGATCCTACGATCTTGGCGTGCATCCGTGCGTCGCTGCGATCCGGTCCCAGGTCGACGGGCACGTGCACCTTCCGCCGACCACTGGCGACAACATCGATGTACTGTGCAGACCTCACGCCCCACGTGTTGAGCAATTCGGCGGTACGTCCACCCGGCCTCCCGCATGCCCATTATCCGCCCTCGCTCAAAGTCCGTCAACTGCACATACGGTTCACGTCCACGCTGTCACGGCATGCTACCAGTGTTAAAGACAGCGATGGAGCTCCGTATGCCACGGCAAACTGGCTGACACTGACGACGGCGGTGTACAAATGCTCCGCAGCTAGCGCCATTCGACGGCCAACACCGCGGTTCCTGGTGTGTCCGCTGTGCCGTGCGTGTGATCATTGCTTGTACAGCACTCTCGCAGTGTCCGGAGCAAGTATGGTGGGTCTGACACACCGGTGTCGTGTTCTTTTTTCCATTTCCAGGAGTGTATATCTCACCAGAAGAACGCGCTGGGTGCTTTCCCGGTACGGATAAAGCGAGGCCTAATAGGATCCCATCTGTGCCGTTGAGGAAGCAATCTCGCGGCAGTCGCCCGGTGGGTCATCGTGGGGTCTTCAGTGGCGGCCAAAGCGGATTGGCCAGCCAGGTTCGTCCACTCCAGTGAGCGCGGTCGATGCAGCAATCCATCTTCCGCGGGTGAAGCGTTGTGGCAACTCTGCGTGCCAATAAACCACTAGTTAACTTAAAGCTATTAAACCTTAACGTCCCACAGGCCATATTCTGTGTTGCTCATACCGATCGGTGCGGCATGTTAACCTCGATAGTGACACCATTCTGTAAGTTTCTGAGACCTATTCCCGAGCGACCGCCGATTTTCCGACTGTTCTGCTGAGACGTGGTTCGGTTTCGGTATGCCTACTCATTCAGTTCGCTGAGATTTGTTTACAGCTGGAATTGCGTGGCTTTAGTTTCGGATTTAGTAATTACTGAAGAATCACCAGAAGGCATCTGAGTGGGAAGTGACTTCATAAAAGACTGTTCTCCTTTGTCAGATATATGGTTTGTATTCTTGTTATTGTGGAATACTGTGGAATCCTGCCTACCCGTATCTTGAAACGTCCCCTTCGAAAAATTATACGTGACTGTGCTTAAACTGGCACACAGTACTTTTAGCGCAACGCAATCTGACTTTCAATAATCCCTATACCTTTCACAAATCACTTACCTCACAAAAATCTTAGTTACTCGAACTACTGCAATACAGCGAGCGCCACTACTGCCAGCTAAATAAAAGATTCAAACTACTGAAGGCACTAACTACTGATAGGTATACTCAGCAAATGAAATATTTTAATAGAGAACAAACAATGTATTTACCTTAATAGTGCTCAAAAGTCATAATATATGTAGCAGTTCATGACATCCAGTCTTAAAAATTTACTGTCTCTGATGGACACACGTCCAGATCATCCGCTCTCAAAACTCCGCCATCTCTCTCCCCACATCCACCACTGCTGGCGGCTCACCTCCAACTGCGCAACGCTACGCGCTGTTAACAGCCAAATGCTCAACACTACAACAGCAAATTCCATCTATGCTAACCAACCGCAGCCTTCACACAGCACAGCCAGTGATGTTCATACAGAGCGCTACGTGGCGTTACCAATATAAAAACCTAAACAGCCTACTTACAGTCTAGTAGGTTGCCTAGGAAACTGCTTTCTTCGATGGGTAGACAACGTACAAGCAATTCGTATTAATGGAGTTTATTACAGTCATTGAATTGACAGTACTTAAATTGCGTGTGTACAAGGTGGGTCACAATCAATTGGCGACATGCAAATAATCAGTGTGGGGCATCGCATTGTCCTGCTGGAATTGCCCAAGTTCGTCAGAATGCACAATGGACATTTATGGATAGAGGTGCTCAGACAGGATGCTTACGTACACCTCACCTGTCAGAGTCGTATCTAGACGTAACAGGAGTCCCACATCATCCTAACTGCACACAGAGCCTCCATCAGCCTGAACAGTCCCCTGCTAATAGGCAGGGTCCATGGATTCATGAGGTTGTCTCCATACCAGTACACGTCCATCCGCTCGATACAATTTGAAACGAGACTCGTCCGACCAGGCAGCATGTTTCCACTCTTCAACAGTCGAAGAATGGCGTCGACAGGCCCAGGCGAGGCGTAAAGCTTTCTTCCGTGCTCTCGTCAAGGGTACACGAGTGCGTCTTCGGCTCCGAAAGCCCATATCGATGATGTTTCGTGGAATGGTTCGCACGCTGCCACTTGTTGAAGGCCCAGCATTGAAATCTGCATCAGCTTTGCGGAAGAGTTGTACTTCCGTCACGTTGAACGATTCTTTTCAGTTGTCGTTGGTTCCGTTCTTGCAGGATCTTTTTCCGGCTGCGGCGAAGGAGATACGATGTTTTACCGGGTTCCTCATGTTCACGGTACACTCTTAAAAGGGTCGTGCGGGAAAATCACCACTTCATTGCTGTTTCGGAGATGCTGTGTCCCATTGCTCGTGCACCGACTATAACAGCACGTTCAGCTCACTTAAATTTTGATAACCTGCCATTGTAGCATCAGTAGCCGATGTAACAGCTGCGCCAGATACTTGTTGTTTGATGTAGGCGTTGCCGACCGCAGCTCCGTATTCTAGCTGTTTACATATCTCTGTACGCATGCCTGTACAAGTTTCTTCGGCAGCTTCAGTGTGTACTGGGTGATCAAAAAGTCTGTATGAATTTGAAAACTTAATAAACCACGGAATAATGTAGATAGAGAGGTAAAAATTGACGCACCTGCTTGGAATGACATGGGGTTTTATTAGAACCACCCCATATTGCTAGACGCGTGTAAGATCTCTTGCGCGCGTCGTTTGGTGATGATCGTGTGCTCAGCCGCCACTTTCCTCATGCTTGGTCTCCCAGGTCCCCAGACCTCAGTCCGTGCGATTATTGGCTTTGCGGTTATCTGAAGTCGCAAGTGTATCGTGATCGACCGACATCTATAGGGATGCTGAAAGACAACATCCGTCGCCAATGCCTCACCATAACTCCAGACATGCTTTACAGTGCTGTTCACAACATTATTCCTCGACTACAGCTACTGTTGAGGAATGATGGTGGACATATTGAGCATTTCCTGTAAAGAACATCATCTTTGCTTCGTCTTAGTTTTTATACTAATTATTGCTATCCTGATCAGATGAAGCTCCATCTGTCGGTCATTTTTTGAACTTTTTTTCTGTCCTAATAAAACCCCTTGTCATTCCAAGCATGTGTGTCAATTTGTACATCTCTATCTACATTATTCCGTGGTTTATTGAGTTTTCAAATTTATACTGCTTTTTGATCACCCGGTATGTTCCATTGGATCCAAAGTGCAGCTACAACTTTAAAACAGTTGATTGTTTACTTTTTGCATACTTGTTCTTTTATTCCTTGCTTACTACTATAATAATGCTTTATTTCAATAGTCTTTTCTTATATTCCTTGGTTACTAGGAAAGTTAAGGATAATTTTGAGCCGTTCATTGTGGCCTAGCGGTTCTAGGCGCTTCAGTCAGGAACCGCGCTGCTACTACGGTCGCAGGCTCGAATCCTGCGTCGGGCATGGATGTGGGTGACGTCCTTAGGTTAGGTTAGGTTTAAGTAGTTCTAAGTCTGTCTGACTGATGACATCAGATGTTATGTCCCCTAGTGCTCAGAGCCATTGAAGCCATTTGATTTCTTAATTTTGAGAAAAATTTTAAACTAATACATTTTCTCATACTGTTGGGATTTAAAGGGATAAGCTGCTGCAGTGGAACAGAGCGACAGGCACCAGTGAACGCACACTTTTAGAAGCTGCACTTGCAGGACTTCATACTGTAACTGCGTACTGGTAGAAGTATGGCCCAACGTTTTGCGAGAGATCGATTGCCAGAACTGATACCTTGCAAGTATAGTTTTCTTTCTTTTTTTGAAATATGAGGTCAAGTTGGTGATATTTTCTTGTGAGATGAAGAGATGGGCGGTCGAGAGGAGTCACGGTCATGGAACGAGTCAATACATGAAATTATAAAACGATTGTAGAAACAGGTAACATGCAATATAAGAAACATATTCAGGCGACAAGTCGTAAGTTTAAATAAAGAAAATGAACAATGTAACACGAAATTTGCTTAATTTTTTCAGCTCTTCCAGGAGCTCCTCGACAGAGTAGGAGTAGTGAGCCATAAGGAAAATCTTCAGTTTAGACTTAAAAGTGTTTGGGTTACTGCTAAGATTTTTGAGTTCTTGTGGTAGCTTATTGAAAATGGATGCAGTAGAATACTGCACTCCTTTCTTCACAAGAGTCAAATTAGCTGAGTGAAGGATGCTAACTCTTGGGAATAAGATAACATTGCTAACAACAAACGACATTAAAGTTAATATATACCGTGAGGGCAACGCCAGAATTGCCAGACTATTGAATAGGGGTCGACAAGAGGTTCTCGAACTTACACCACATATAGCTCGAACAGCCCGTTTTGAGCCAAAAATACCCTTTTTGAATCAAAAGAATTGCCCCAAAAAATGATACCATATGACATAAGCGTATGGAAATATGCGAAGTAGACGACTTTTCGTGTTGAATTGTCACTTATTTGATACTGTTCTAATGTTAAATAAAGCAGCATTTATTTTCTGAACAAGATCCTGAACATGGGCTTGCCCCGACAGCTTACTATCTATTCGAACGCCGAGGAAATTGATCTGTTCCGTCTCGCTTATAATATGCCCATTCTGTCTGATCAAAATATCGGTTCTTGTTGAATTGTGAGTTAGAAACTGTAAAAACTGTGTCTTACTGTGATTTAGCATCAAATTATTTTCCACAAGCCACGAACTCATTTCATGAACTACATT
Organism: Schistocerca gregaria; assembly: GCF_023897955.1. Lineage (NCBI taxonomy): Eukaryota > Metazoa > Arthropoda > Insecta > Orthoptera > Acrididae > Schistocerca > Schistocerca gregaria. Next base: position 191,027,822 of record NC_064928.1, on the reverse strand, counting down.
TCTTGATATTGTTTCAATATTACACACAAGATCGTTCACTACCAAGCTGGTGTCATCAGCAAACAGAAATATTTTTGAATCGCCTGTAATACTAGAAGGCATATCATTTATATAAATAAGAAACAGCAGTGGCCCCAGCAACGACCCTTGGGGAATGCCCCACTTAACAGTGCCCCTTTCGGACTAAACGTCACTACCACTCTCAATATTGCAGAAAATAACCTTCTGCTTTCTGTTCTTAAAGTATGAGGCCAACCAATTGTAAGCTTCTCCCCTTACTCCATAATGGTCCAACTTCTGCAGTATTATTTTGTGCTCAACACAGTCAAAAGCCTTCGTTAAATCAAAGAAAACACCTAACGTTCGCAACCTTTTATTTAATCCGTCCAAAACCTCACAGAGATAAGAGAATATAGTATTTTCAGTTGTTAAACCATTTCTAAAACCAAACTATACATTCGACAGCTAATTATGTGAATTTAAGTGCTCCAGTAACCTTGTATATACAACCTTCTTGATAACTTTAGCAAACACCGATGGCATAGAAATAGGTGTAAAATTGTCAACATTATCCCTGTCTCCCTTTTTATAAAGTGGCTTCACTACCGAGTACTTTAATCGATCAGGAAACCGACCACTCCTCAAGAAAGAGTTACAGATATGGCTAAGTACTGGGCTTACATACATAGAACAATACTTCAGTATTCTGCTAGATACCCCGTCATATACATGAGAGTACTTGGTCTTGAGTGATTTAATTGTTAACTCAATCTCCCTCTTGTCAGTATCATGGAGGAGCATTTCAGGTAACAGTCTCGGAACACTTTTTTCTAAGAGCAATATATGATTCCCTGTTGGGACTAGGTTTCTATTTAGTTCACGTGCCATATTCAGAAAGTGATTATTAAATACTGCACATATATGCGACTTATCAGTAACACGGACATTCCCACTACCCACTGATTCTGTATCCTCGACCTGTCTCTGCAGACCAGCCACTTCCTTTATGACTGACCATATGGTTTTAATTTTATCCTGAGACTTAGCTATTCTTTCTGCATACCACATACTTTTTGGCTTCCTAATAACTTTTTTAAGCACCTTACAATACTGTTTGTAATGGGCTGCTGCATTTATATTTTGACTGTTTCTATCGTTTAGATATAAATGCCACTTTATTCTACAAGATATTCTTATCCCTCTAGTCAGCCACCCAGGTGCCTGTTTGTGCTAGTACCCTGTTTTGAACGTTCTAACAGAAAGCAACTTTCAAAGAGCACGAGAAAAGTCTTGAGAAAAGCATTATATTTGTCTACTGAATCAGAGCTATAAACATCTTGCCACTCTTGTTCCTTGAATAGGTTAACAAAGGTCTCTACAGCAACTGGAGCAGCTTTCCTAAACAGCTGATGACTATATTTAACACGTGTTGCAGCACAAAAATCTTTTAGACTTAAAATTTGTGCACCATGATCTGAAAGGCCATTCACCTTTCTGCTAACAGAATGCTCTTCTAGTAATGAGGAATGAACAAAAATATTGTCTATGGTTGTTCTACAGTTCCCTTGCACTCTCGTTGGAAAGAATACGGTTTGTGTAAGATTATACGAATTAAGGAGGTCTACCAACAACCTCTTCCTTGCACAATCACTTACACAATTAATGTTGAAGTCACCACATATAACAAAATTTTTGTATTTCCTATAAAGTGAACCAAGAACCACCTCTAGCTTTAGCAAAAATGTTGTGAAATCGTTGTCTGGGGATCTCTAAATAACAACAGTTAGAAGTTTAGCTCCGTTAAATTTAACCACACCTGAACAACATTCAAACACCTTTTCAGTGCAGTACTTTGAAACATCAATTGACTCTAATGGGGTGCCGTTTTTCACATACATGGCTACTCTCCACACCGCAAAGAGCTCCTTGAAAATCTGCCAGCCAACCTGTATCCTGGTAAAGGAAGCCCCTGAATTATCTCCTTATTTAAGAAGTGTCCAGATACATTTTGACTGTTTCTAACGTCGTAACACACCAGTCAGAGGTCCGATGACTGGAGAAAAATAGAGAAAAGCAGAAACGGATCGTGAGAGCAACAAGAGTGCTGAGACAAGAGAGGCAGCCGAGCAGAACCGTCTGCTGAAGGAGCCGCCGGCAGGAAGCGGCGTTAAGGCGGGTGCGTGCATGTAAACACGGCAGCGCAGCTCGAGGCCGCTAAGCGGCTCTGCAAACAGCGTGACCCCGCCTGGCGCAGGGACAATGGAGCGGTGCGCGGGGAGACGGAGGGCAGCGTAAACACCGCCGCAGAACCAGCTGTGAATGGCGGGCCCGGTTACGTCACGACACACTCGCATGCGCACACTCTCTCGCCTGGAGGGAAATCCCGGCCGCCGACGATCGGCGATACCATGCGTCGACACTCACTCCATTCCAAATGGCTGTTCTCCACACTACGAACGAGGTGGCGCAGTGGTTAGCACATGGGGCTCGCATTCGGGAGGACGATGGTTCAAACCCGCCTCCGGCCATTCTGATTCACGTCTTCAGTGATTTCCCTAAATCGCTTCAGGCAATTACCGGGCTGGTTCCTTCGAAAGGACACGTAACTCGCCCTTTTTTCACATTACATCTTGCGAACCATTGATGAAGCGTATCAGACGGATGCCATATTCCTTGACTTCCGGGAAGCGTTTGACTCGGTGCCCCACTGCAGACTCCTAACTGAGGTACGAGCATATGGGATTGGTTTCCAAGTATGTGGGTGACTCGAAGACTTATTAAGTAATAGAACCCAGTACGTTGTCCTCGATGGTGAGTGTTCATCGGAGGTGACGGTGTCATCTGGAGTGCTCCACGGAAGTGTGGTATGTCCGCTGTTGTTTTCTATCTAGATAAATGATCTTTTGGATAGGGTGGATAGCAACGTGCGGCTGTTTGCTGATGATGCTGTAGTGTACGGAAAGGTGTCGCCGTTGAGTGACTCTAGGAGGATACAAGATGACTTGTAGAGGATTTGTGATTGGTGTAAAGAGTGGCAGCTAACTCTAAATATAGATAAATGTAAATTAATGCAGACGAATAGGAAAAAGAATCCTGTAATGTTTCAATACTCCATTAGTAGTGTAGCGCTTGACACAGTCACGTCGATTAAATATTTAGGCGTAACATTGCAGAGCGATATGAAGAATGTAATGGCTGTTGTGGGGAAGGCAGATGGCCGACTTCGGTTCATTGGTACAATTTTGGGAAGATGTGGTTCATCTATAAAGGAGACCGTTTATAGAACGCTGGTCCGGCCTATTCTTGAGTACTGCTCGAGCGTTTGGGATCCCTATCAGGTCGGTTTGAGGGAGGACATAGAAGCAATTCAGAGGCGGGCTACTAGATTTGTTACTGATAGGTGTGATCATCATGTGAGTGTTACGGAAATGCTTCAGGAACTCGGGTGGGAGTCACTGGAGGAAAGGAGCCGTTCTTTTCGTGATTCGCTACTGAGGAAATTTAGAGAACCAGCATTTGAGGCTGACTGCAGTACAATTTTACTGCTGCCAACTTATATTTCGCGGAAAGACCACAAAGATAAGAGAGATTAGGGCTCGTACAGAGGCATATAGGCAGTCATTTTTCCCTCGCTCTGTTTGAGAGTGGAACAGGGAGAGAAGATGCTAGTTGTGGTATGAAGTACCCTCCGCCACGCACCGTATGGTGGATTGCGGAGTATCTATGTAGATGTAGATGTAGACACGGCCGACCTCCTTCCCTAATCTGATAGGACCGATAACCTCGCTGTTTGGTCCCCTCTCCAAATCAACCAACCAACAAATCTCAAAACTGTGCGTTCCACTGCACCAGATGACAGCCCCCAACACGAGAGAATTTGGTGGGTCAATGAGAGAATAATTTTATTTGGCCTACTTATATTGCTAAGCGCTAAAGACCTTAGTGCCGTGTGCCCATACTGATCATCTGTATTATAAGAGGCGATCGAAAAATTTCCTTTCGATGGTGTTGCTGCAGTGTATGTACCACATACTGTGACTCTGATTCGGATATATAACCACCATCCTTTACACCTACAAATCCTTGATCCATCCCATACTTTGGCCATTCAACGAAACATCATTGATATGTTTACTATTAAAAACAGTCTTTATCACGATTTATTTATTAAGGTGACGGGTTTCGAACACTACTGTGGTCATCTTCAGACCCACAAGTTTACAAAGCTTTAGTTAGAGGGCTACATACATTAAAGAAAATACATAAAGTTATAATGGAGGCTCCACCCACTTCTGACGGCATGCTGTCATTACTAACCAATGAGTTATAAGTCGAATAACAATGTAAAATTTCTTAGTTAAAAGAAAATTGTCATGAAATAAAAATAAACACACACTAAACTTAGCTTATTAAACAGCTATTGAAAATTAAGAAGTGTTAAAAATATTTAAATATGCAGGATAAATGAACTTCGGTTTGGCAGTACATGGGTTGCCCTCTCAAGGCCTGTTAGTGAACCATTTGGAACCACTGGTTGCCATGGTGAAGTTGGACGCCGTTCCAAAGATGAGGCAGCAGGCTTCTTTCTAACGAAGAACGTGGAATGGCGAAGGCTGTCACGTCAGGCGATGTGTTATTGAACAGCAACATGTCTTTATTGAAACGATTTTCAATGAGTACGCTGCAATAATCTTTAACTGACATGTATACTACATGCTGCACAAAGCTTTGTATACTTGTAGGTCTGAAGATAACCACAGTAGTAGTCGAAACCGGTCAGCTTAATAAGTAAATCATGATCATGACTGTTTTTAATAGTAAATATTTGTAACTCATTGATCACTGCTACTGCCATAATGTACGCAAAAGTAATCATTAATATGCGCTTCTGGATCCGAAGGCCCACTCGTGTACCGTTGACGACTGCATGACACAAAGCTTTACACATCGCCTGGCCCCGTCAACACCAATATTGCACTTTTCATGACAGGACAGTTGTTACCTGTTCGGACGAGTCTCGTTTCAAATTGTATCGAGCAGATGGGCGTGTAGGGTATGGAGAAAACCTCCCGAATCTATGGACCCTGTATGTCAGCAGGGAATTGTTCAGTCTGGTGGAGGCTCTGTAAGGATGTGGGGCATGTGCAGTGATATGGAATTCTTGATCCACCTAGATACGACTCTGACACGTGACACGAACGTAACCATCCTGTCGGATTACCTGCATCCATTGGTGTCCATTGTGCAATCCGACGGATGTGGGCAATTCCAGCAGGACAATGCAACTCCGCAGACGTCTAGAATTGCTACACAGTGGCTCCAGGAACACTCTTCTGCGTTGAAACACTTCCGCTGGCCACCAAACTCCCCAGACCTGAGCATTATTGAGCATATCTGGGATGCTTTGGAATGTGCTGTTCAGAAGAGATCTCCAACCCTTCGTGCTCTTACGGTGTTATGGGCAGCCCTGCAGGATTCATGGTGTCAATTCCCTGAGTATCACAGTCAGAACTCGACTATCCCACTTGCCACAAAGAATGAAACGCCTTCCACGCCAAGTCCAAGAAGTCCATTACCGATGTAGTCTAAGTGGTGGTACTGAGGTACAGACTTCGCAATATCAACTGTTTATTAACGAGACTAAACTGCAAACAGCTTCAGAGAACTAATTTTCACGCTAGTTGATAGCAGGAACACCGTTCCTTGCCAGTACCTATCAGTTGCACGTTTGAATGAACTGCACGGATGTTGAAGTGACGTGCAACAGGAAGGATAAGTAACAGTACAGTCTCACGCACTGGGAGCTTGTAGGCTCTCTGTGGTAGGGCAGCACGACTCTGTTACAACACCATCGCAGAAGGCAACGGTCTAGTGGTCAGTCACGTGCGGGTACTGTGGAGCAGTGCCCTTAGAAGCAGTTGGTGTATGGACAGTGTCGTACGGGGCTCATGGCGAGGGTGCAACGACACTTGGGCAGGCCTCGATTTCGTATGTTGGAGAGTTGTTCCAGCTTCTAATATTTCCGGGTATGCAGCCGGATCCCGTCAACATTCTGCCACGATATTTCGGCCCTGAGACGTCCGGCCATCATCAGGTGAGTAAACAACTACTGAAGAGTCCAGGTGCAGTCGCGGTATTTATGCCGAATCTCGCGCATGCGAAATGTACTGGCATCCTGCAGCGCATGCGTCACGTGTTGACATGTGCGGCATCTACATCTACATGACTACTCTGCAATTCACATTTAAGTGCTTGGCAGAGGGTTCATCGAACCACAATCATACTATCTCTCTACTATTCCACTCCCGAACAGCGAGCGGGAAAAACGAACACCTAAACCTTTCTGTTCGAGCTCTGATTTCTCTTATTTTATTTTGATGATCATTCCTACCTATGTAGGTTGGGCTCAACAAAATATTTTCGCATTCGGAAAAGAAAGTTGGTGACTGAAATTTCGTAAAAAGGTCTCGCCGCGACGAAAAACGTCTATGCCGTAATGACTTCCATCCCAACTCGTGTATCATATCTGCCACACTCTCTCCCCTATAACGCGATAATACAAAACGAGCTGCCCTTTCTGCACCCTTTCGATGTCCTGCGTCAATCCCACCTGGTAAGGATCCCATACCGCGCAGCAATATTCTAACAGAGGACGAACGAGTGTAGTGTAAGCTGTCTCTTTAGTGGACTTGTTGCATCTTCTAGGTGTCCTGCCAATGAAACGCAACCTTTGGCTCGCCTTCCCGACAATATTATCTATGTGGTCCTTCCAACTGAAGTTGTTCGTAATTTTAACACCCAGGTACTTAGTTGAATTGACAGCCTTGAGAATTGTACTATTTATCGAGTAATCGAATTCCAACGGATTTCTTTTGGAACTCATGTGGATCATCTCACACTTTTCGTTATTTAGCGTCAACTGCCACCTGACACACCATACAGCAATCTTTTCTAAATCGCTTTGCAGCTGATACTGGTCTTCGGATGACTTTACTAGACGGTGAATTACAGCATCATCTGCGAACAGTCTAAGAGAACTGCTCAGATTGTCACCCAGGTCATTTATATAGATCAGGAACAGTAGAGGTACCAGGACGCTTCCCTGGGGAACACCTGATATCAATTCAGTTTTACTCGATGATTTGCCGTCTATTACTACGAACTGTGATCTTCCTGACAGGAAATCACGAATCCAGTCGCACAACTGAGACGATACCCCATAGCTCCGCAGCTTGATTAGAAGTCGCTTGTGAGGAACGGTGTCAAAAGCCTATTTTCGCATAGCCGAGTTGTACGTGCAGCCCTCGGTCGTGAAAGTAAAAGATCATATAGTCATTGAGTATCGAATGACGCTGTCTATTCCGCTGTGAATGTATAATTTCAATGACAGGATTCCAAGTTTTATCCAGTTGAAAGCCGTTGTCACGATTTATAAGATTATCGGCAAGACGTATTTCCACTGATTCCTTGATTACGGAATCCCAAAATCCGGAAACCGGAGCTAAAATTTTTGTTCCATTGTATTCTATTGAATGTCCCAATGAAATGTAGTGCTCTGCTACAGCGATTTTGGACGGTTGCCGCAGACGGGTGTATCTTTCATGTTCTGTACATCGTTCATGGACAGTTCTTGTCGTCTGGGCAGTATATGCAGAGCCACATTCACAGGGAGCTTTGTAGACGCCTGCTTTCTTCAGTTGTAAATCGTCTTTAGCGGATCCAACCAGGGCCCGGTTCGTTGCTGGTGGACGGAAGATAACCTTGATTTTATTCTTCTTCAGTAATCGGCCTATTTTCGACGACACATTCTCGGCGTATGGAAGAAACGCAGCAGATTTAAAGTCGTCATCAGCGTCCTCATTGCGCTGCTTCTTGTTATGGCAGCTGCGCATGGCCTTTCTTATTTGGCGTGAAGTGTAGCCATTCTCTTTAAAAACCTGCTCCAAGTATTCTAATTCTGCGTGTAGGTTTTCATCGTCCGATATTACATGCGCTCGATGTATTAAGGTACTGAGAACACCGGCTGTTTGTGCTGGGTGGTGGCAGCTTGACGCCTGGAGATACAGATCTGTGTGAGTCGGTTTCCTGTACACAGAATGTCCTAATGACCCATCATTTTTACGGCGTACTAGCACGTCTAGAAATGGTAAAGTGCCATCTTTTTCAATCTCCATCGTGAATTTGATGTTCTCATGTAAAGAGTTTAAATGATAAGGAATTTCTCCAGTTCCTGTCTGCCATGAGGCCATACAACAAAAGTATCATCTACGTACTGCCAGAAGACCGTAGGCGTTAAGACAGCAGACTTAAGTGCTTTCTCCTCAAAGTCTTCCATAAAGAGATTAGCTACCACAGGGGGCAAAGGGCTCCCCATGGCGACGCCGTCTGTTTGTTCAAAGAATTCGTCATTGAATAAAAAGTACGTTGAGGAGAGTATACAGGGTGTTTCAGAAATGACAGGTATATTTGAAACGGCAATACAAACTAAACGAGCAGCAATAGAAATACACCGTTTGTTGCAATATGCTTGGGACAACAGTACATTTTCAGGCAGAAAAACTTTCGAAATTACAGTAGTTACAATTGTCAACAACAGATGGCGCTGCGGTCTGGGAAACTCTATAGTACGATATTTTCCACATATCCACCATGCGTAGCAATAATATGGCGTAGTCTCTGAATGAAATTACCCGAAACCTTTGACAATGTGTCTGGCGGAATGGCTTCACATGCAGATGAGATGTACTGCTTCAGCTGTTCAATTGTTTCTGGATTCTGGCGGTACACCTGGTCTTTCAAGTGTCTCCACAGAAAGCAGTCACAGGGGTTCATGTCTGGCAAATAGGGAGGCCAATCCACGCCGCCTCCTGTATGTTTTGGATAGCCCAAAGCAATCACACGATCATCGAAATATTCATTCAGGAAATTAAAGACGTCGGCCGTGCGATGTGGCCGGGCACCATCTTGCATAAACCACGAGGTGTTCGCAGTGTCGTCTAAGGCAGTTTGTACCACCACAAATTCACGAAGAATGTCCAGATAGCGTGATGCAGTAATCGTTTTGGATCTGAAAAATGGGCCAATGACTCCTTTGGAAGAAATGCGGCCCAGACCAGTACTTTTTGAGGATGCAGGGACGATGGGACTGCAACATGGGGCTTTTCGGTTCCCCATATGCGCCAGTTCTGTTTATTGACGAAGCCGTCCAGGTAAAAATAAGCTTCGTCAGTAAACCAAATGCTGCCCACATGCATATCGCCGTCATCAATCCTGTGCACTATATCGTTAGGGAATGTCTCTCGTGCAGCAATGGTAGCGGCCCTGAGGGGTTGCGGCGTTTGAATTTTGTATGGATAGAGGTGTAAACTCTGGCGCATGAGACGATACGTGGACGTTAGCGTCATTTGCACCGCAGCTGCAACACGGCGAACGGAAACCCGAGGCCGCTGTTGGATCACCTGCTGCACTAGCTGCGCGTTGCCCTCTGTGGTTGCCGTACGCGGTCGCCCTACCTTTCCAGCACGTTCATCCGTCACGTTCCCAGTCCGTTGAAATTTTTCAAACAGATCCTTTATTGTATCGCTTTTCGGTCCTTTGGTTACATTAAACCTCCGTTGAAAACTTCGTCTTGTTGCAACAACACTGTGTTCTAGGCGGTGGAATTCCAACACCAGAAAAATCCTCTGTTCTAAGGAATAAACCATGTTATCCACAGCACACTTGCACGTTGTGAACAGCACACACTTACAGCAGAAAGACGACGTACAGAATGGCGCACCCACAGACTGCGTTGTCTTCTATATCTTTCACATCACTTGCAGCGCCATCTGTTGTTGAAAATTGTAACTACTGTAATTTCGAAAGTTTGTCCTCCTGAAAATGTACTGTTGTCCCAAGCGTATTGCAACAAACGGTGTATTTGTATCGCTGCTCGTTTAGTTTTTATTTCCGTTTCAAATATACCGGTCATTTTTGAAACACCCTGTATGTTCACGCAGAATTAGAACACTTGGAGCAGGTTTTTAAAGACAATGGCTACACTTCACGCCAAATAAGAAAGGCCATGCGCAGCTGCCATAACAAGAAGCAGCGCAATGAGGACGCTGATGACGACTTTAAATCTACTGCGTTTCTTCCATACGCCGGGGATGTGTCGTCAAAAATAGGCCGATTACTGAAGAAGAGTAAAATCAAGGTTATCTTCCGTCCACCAGCAACGAACCGGGCCCTGGTTGGATCCGCTAAAGACGATTTACAACTGAAGAAAGCAGGCGTCTACAAAATTCCCTGTGAATGTGGCTCTGCATATATTGGCCAGACGACAAAAACTGTCCATGAACGATGTACAGAACATGAAAGATACACCCGTCTGCGGCAACCGTCAAAATCGGCAGTAGCAGAGCACTGTATTTCATTGGGACATTCAATAGAATACAATGGATCAAAAATTTTAGCTCCGGTTTCCGGATTTTGGGATTCCGTAATCAAGGAATCAGTGGAAATACGTCTTGCCGATAATCTTATAAATCGTGACAACGGCTTTCAACTGGATAAAAATTGGAATCCTGTTATTAAAATTACACATTCACAGCGGAATAGACAGCGTCATTCGATACTCAATGACTAGATGATCTTTTACTTTCACCACCGAGGGAAGCACCTACAACTCGGCTATGCCGCACATAGCCGGCCGCGGTGGCCGTGCGGTTCTAGGCGCGCAGTCCGGAACCGCGGGACTGCTACGGTCGCAGGTTCGAATCCTGCCTCGGGCATGGATGTGTGTGATGTCCTTAGGTTAGTTAGGTTTAAGTATTTCTAAGTTCTAGGGGACTGATGACCACAGTAGTTAAGTCCCATAGTGCTCAGAGCCATTTTCTATGCCGCGCATGTCAACACGTGACGCATGCGCTGTAGGATGCCAGTACATTTCGCATGCGCGAGATTCGGCATAAATACCGCGACTGCACCTGGGCTCTTCAGTAGTTGCGTACTCACCTGATGATGGCCGGACGTCTCTGGGCCGAAATATCGTGGCAGAATGTTGACGGGATACGGCTGAATACCCGGAAATTACTAGAAGAACAAATTCGCCCGGAAAATTTCAGAAGTCACAGTTGTTCCAACTGTTGGTCGATCACTAGTACTCAACTTTTTGTTTGTGACTTAGCTATACAGCAGCAATATATCACCCAATAAACCATGGGAGTTCATGTCTGTCGTTATGAAGTGGCACAACTACATTGGTACAGGGACCACTATAACTACCGAAGTAATTCTGTCACTTCGTAGTGACAACATTGATCTCCCATCGTTTGTAGGGTGGTATGGTGCTGCTAACGAGTGACTGTATCAAACCCCTGGTGGCCATACCAAGGCTATCGTTAGCCATGGTCCAAATTCGAGCCCTCGACAACAGGAACAGGTGACAGCACCAGTCTGGGGAGTTCTGGTACCAACGTCTTGCAAGCCACTGACCACGTCGCTCAGAGTGTACATTTTGTAGTACAAGCGCCTCTTCTTCTCTCGAATGATCGACGTTAGAGGGAACATGTTAGTCTGTCGTGCAGGGTAACAATCCTCGTAAGTGGAGAGGCATGCAGACTCCATCAAAGTGTATTATTTTGTAGGTGTTGGAGGATCTGCATTCTAGAGACACTAATCCTGGTCCACGCTGGCCATAGGTGAGGGAAGGGTGGACTACCATTGCAGCACCCCACCTGTCACTCACCTGGTATTGGCGTTCGTTCACCCCAGGTAATTGACTAACAGATCAACAGAGAGTGCAAAACTGCCGTAATGTTGGAGAACACAAACAAAATAATTAAGCCCTGTGACTCCTGATTGAACTGAGCTGGCAGTTTTGGCATTAATTGATTCAGAATTGATCCCTTTTAATGAAAAAGGGGTGCACATTGATGTTATATTCAGCTATTGAACACCAGATGCAAATGTTGAATATAAAATTAATTAAGAAAGTGACTTGGGATTTGAACTACTTGATTGAAAACAGATGCAGTCGATTAGCACAAATTTATTATAACTCAACCTTCAGTCATCACTTTACATGACTCCTAACAGGCATTGGTAATAAACTGTGTTTGCGTGGAGTAAAGCGCTATAAATCAAAAGTAATTCCTATCGACTGACTCAGGCGTAATGTGAAGTGAGAGAAGAATTCTACAATACACAGCCCATGAAACCCGCGTGGAAACTTTGCCGATGTGATCCAACAAATTAATCAGTGGCCAGAGCGGGCGCAATATCACCAAATACAGCGTGGCGGAGCGGCGTCGTTGTGTGGACGTCAGCCGGACTCGTGGTGCTGCAAGGCTGCACTCGTCTATTCACTCCTAGCTATCCTGCTCAGTTCGTAGCTGAACGAAAACTTTCTATCTCCAAGCTCAGTCGTTCCATTTGCTATGTCCTAAGCTGCAGAGATGCTCACTCTCTCTCAGACAAGCTATGTAAAGAACGCCACTTCCACACTCCAGGCAAGCTGGGAACGGAAGACCTCTATGGAGACTTTTGCCAGTCCGCTCTTCACCTCAGTTTCCCCTCCAGCAAAATCACTTACGCCAATTGCAGCGCAAGTCGCGTTAATTATGCGTCGCTTCCCAGCGCCGACCAATGCCTGCTCTGGGAAGTGAACAAATTCCCACAAAATTTCCCTTCCTCTCAACTTCTGCTATTTAGCTCCTCCCAGGCCACCCATCAAGGTTAGCGTCTGCACAAAACACCAATTTTTCCGGAATTCTGATTCCCAGGAGAGTACTTCAAATTCCTTGATTCTACATTCCCATCGGAGGACGGCGTATTTGATTCTGTTGCTCTTCACCTGATTTGCTTCAGACTCTGCGGACAGTGAATTCAGTGTAAAGTTGCTATAGGCATGAACACACATATTTTTGGCCTCTGTTGACTGCTCCACTTTAGCTTTGCGTGGCTTTCTCGCATATTTCACTGAAAACGGGACGATGGACATTTATCAACAGGTGTACAAGTTCTCCATCTGCTTCCTGGTACACCAGAATGGGGTCAACCACGCCCACTTACTGTCACTCATCTTAAGGCAGCTGGAGGCGCGCCCTGTTACTGCTTTCTCAGAGTTTGAGCTGTCAAAGCTGCCTATTGTCGCTTCCCTTCGCCGCTCCCCAGCCCAGCCGCCGTCAACTCTGAATGCTTCCTTGGGATAAACTAGCCCCAGTAAATCGACGTGTTTTCACAAAGTTTTAATGTCGGGTGAATTACTCTAAAACCATCACCCAGCATTAATTATTCCAATATGTCCACACTTGTTTGAATGACCCCAGGTGACCATTGTGTTGATCTGCATCCTCGAGACATAGCGAGCCGGCTGCGGAAGAGTACACATGTGGTGCCACGTGGACAAGTGACCACACGGACACGAGTGGCTGCCCGTGGCTGCCGCGCTGTGTACTGCGACCTGCACGCCCCCGGATTCTGTGGCGGTTGCATCTACGGGCTTGTCGGTACACAGCTCACTGACTCAGATTTCGTGACCGAAGCCGCTACTTCCCAGTCAAGTAGTTCCTCAGTGGGCTGAGTGCACCCCGGTTGCCAACAGTGCTTGGCAGACCCAGACAGTGACCCATCCAAGTAGTAGCCAAGTGAGACAGCGTTTAACTTCGGTGATATGACGGGAACCGGTGTTACCACTCTGACAAGGTCGTTGGCAATGGTACTGATCAGAGATAACACTCTTCCTGAGCGCATCATAGAGGTATAATGAGAGAAGCTGACACTGCAGACTTACGCTCTTCGTTGCTTTTAAACCAGTGCAGCCATATTAGATGCCATCAAATGGTAGCAGACTACTGTTTACGATTGCTTCTTGTCCTTATTTTCTGTCGTTTGTACCCTACAGTTGTTTTAAATAGAAAACATTTCTGTTCCAAAAAAGGTTCAAATGGCTCTGAGCACTATGTGACTTAACATCTGAGGTCATCAGTCCCCTAGAACTTAGAACTATTTAAACCTAACTAACCTAAGGACGACACACACATCCATGCCCAAGGCAGGATTCGAACCTGCGACCATAGCTGGCTCGCGGTTCCAGAGTGAAGCGCCTAGAACCACTCGGCCACTCCCGCCGGCAAAACATTACAGTGCTTTCGGGAGTGCTACAGCGTCATCAAGGCATTTTAGATGTTTTCCTAATATTAAAATTAATGTTTCATTTAGTAATACGACGCCTCGTTAATGTAACTTTCTTTTTGTTCTCCACTTAGAATAACGAAGAAGGGAAGTATGAGTTATAAAATGGCGACTTTCGTAATCCATCATTTTCTTCAATTCGAACTAACGAAACTACTGTTAGGTCTGTGTCCTCTTCCCGATAATGCTGAAACATATCTTGCTGCATTTGGTCGGTTTTCAATCATAGCTTCTCAAAGAGTTCACCCATTGATATTTTTGAGATGGACTTATAACAATTGGAAAGTCAAATGACAGAAATAAAACCGAAACAGTAAAAGTAAACAGTAATCAAAATTTGTGTATACAAAAAAAAAATATCGCTTGAACGAGACCAGATACGAACGTTATGTGATTCTGTTACACTTTAGATTATAGTCAGAATGACTAGCACACCCATAAATAATGCAGGCTTTAATTTTGATCCAAAATTTCCACCAGTAGCGGGGCAGCTGACATGGCGAACGTTTACTTCATGTTTGTGACGTCATGACAACTCCCCTTATTATACCTCCATGGAGCACATGTATAAAGCAGATTCTCTGGATTATACAGTTCTTGTTGGTGGCAGGGAGTCAGCCCGAGAGAGAGAGAGAGAGAGAGAGAGAGAGAGAGAGAGAGAGAGAGAGAGAGAGAGAGAGAGCGACTTGGGTGTCGAAATGAGCTTTTGCTGAGGTGGACGTGTGTTTAATGTGGGAAGGCTAATTTCGGAATGCTGTTGCTCTAATTTGGAGCATGTTAAAGAAGGTAATTAGCCGAGTGTGCTAGCTTTGCAGAGAGTGGGATGTCGCATTTAGAGAACATTTCCAGTTTTGCCGCGTAACTTCATTGTTTAAACTGCCTGGTACTGTTGTTTCATTATCTCGTAAATGAATGAACTCGGGAGAGAAATACATTACTCTTTGCCCCGTTTCATTATTAAATACCGAAAGTAAATCTTCTTTAAAGAATTAATGACAGTTTTTCCTAAAGAACTGAACTTGTAAATTTACTGTGTATTACTAAATATTAACAATTATTTTCTTTATAACAATGCCCAATGATGCACCAATGTTGTTGCCATTTTATGATTTGAATAACGAATTCAAACGTGAAGTTCAATCAATTTTCAAATTATTCGACGCTGAGCCCCCTTATCCCAGTTGCTATCTAAAAGCTTTGAAACGAAATACACTCCAGGAAATGGATAAAAGAACACATTGACACCGGTGTGTCAGACCCACCATACTTGCTCCGGACACTGCGAGAGGGCTGTACAAGCAATGATCACACGCACGGCACAGCGGACACACCAGGAACCGCAGTGTTGGCCGTCGAATGGCGCTAGCTGCGCAGCATTTGTGCACCGCCGCCGTCAGTGTCAGCCAGTTTGCCGTGGCATACGGAACTCCATCGCAGTCTTTAACACTGGTAGCATGCCGCGACAGCGTGGACGTGAACCGTATGTGCAGTTGACGGACGTTGAGCGAGGGCGTATAGTGGGCATGCGGGAGGCCGGGTGGACGTACCGCCGAATTGCTCAACACGTGGGGCGTGAGGTCTCCACAGTACATCGATGTTGTCGCCAGTGGTCGGCGGAAGGTGCACGTGCCCGTCGACCTGGGACCGGACCGCAGCGACGCACGGATGCACGCCAAGACCGTAGGATCCTACGCAGTGCCGTAGGGGACCGCACCGCCACTTCCCAGCAAATTAGGGACACTGTTGCTCCTGGGGTATCGGCGAGGACCATTCGCAACCGTCTCCATGAAGCTGGGCTACGGTCCCGCACACCGTTAGGCCGTCTTCCGCTCACGCCCCAACATCGTGCAGCCCGCCTCCAGTGGTGTCGCGACAGGCGTGAATGGAGGGACGAATGGAGACGTGTCGTCTTCAGCGATGAGAGTCGCTTCTGCCTTGGTGTCAGTGATGGTCGTATGCGTGTTTGGCGCCGTGCAGGTGAGCGCCACAATCAGGACTGCATATGACCGAGGCACACAGGGCCAACACCCGGCATCATGGTGTGGGGAGCGATCTCCTACACTGGCTGTACACCTCTGGTTATCGTCGAGGGGACACAGCACGAACGCTGGTCCAACTGAGGCGCCAGGTGGAAATGGCATGGCAAGCCGTTCCACAGGACTACATCCAGCATCTCTACGATCGTCTCCATGGGAGAATAGCA
Source organism: Schistocerca gregaria (assembly GCF_023897955.1). NCBI lineage: Eukaryota > Metazoa > Arthropoda > Insecta > Orthoptera > Acrididae > Schistocerca > Schistocerca gregaria. Next base: position 191,011,444 of record NC_064928.1, on the reverse strand, counting down.
GCCTGCATTGCTGCGAAAGGTGGATATACACTGTACTAGTGCCGACATTGTGCATGCTCTGTTGCCTGTGTCTATGTGCCTGTGGTTCTGTCAGTGTGATCGTGTGATGTATCTGACCCCAGGAATGTGTCAATAAAGTTTCCCCTTCCTGGGACAATGAATTCACGGTGTTCTTATTTCAATTTCCAGTAGTGTATTTCGGACTCGCATTGGGTCTCACGAGAATCAACTGTTAACTGTTTATCATGGTGGTGTGTAATGCTCTTGCATCGCACACGGCGAGACTTATTTAAATAATTGTATTTTAGCTTGCAGCAGTAAAATACATTTAGGAGGCATAGCTTAGTTATCAGATGTCGCACAGGTAAGACAAAGTGATTACTAGGGACGTTGTTTATGCACTTAGGGTACAGTAATTGTCCATTCAGATTACATTCATAGACTGATGTTCAGTTCGGTGGGTACGTAAGTGTTTTATTTTATAGATCTTAATGTTCAGGTTATGTATAACTATCACATGTGGTAGGTTAGATGTGTTATGTTCATAACGGCCGCACTGTATGTACATAATAACGCACGTAGGTACTTTGAACGCTGAAGCTTCGTATACAGTATGAGTAATGCTCACATAAAGCTACTAGTGAGCATAAAGTAACATCACATATCCAGTCAGATAAAAATGTAAAGGTTTCACTGAGATGTAAACTAAAACTTTTCTTTTGAAAAGTTGCGCTTTGAGATTTACATAGGTAGAAACTTAGAAATTAGATTAGATTAATTATTCATTCCATAGGCCCACAAAAGAGGAAATCCTCCTGCATGTGGAACTTGTCACATAAACACATTACAATAATGTCATTAGAAAAACTCGAGTTTCATTAATTTTAATGATACTCAGTCAGTAAACAGTAAAATTATGTACATGAATTAAAATTAAATTTCTAATATTTACATGTTCGATACTTACATCTGCTTTCCATGCATCTATCATTCACACAGCAGGTAGTTACCTGGCTGTTGCAACCTAGTATTGTGAAAAATTAAAGTATAATAAATTTTTATTAAAATAGTCTACTGCACTTGTTGAGGAAATTCATGGATGGAACAGGAGGAGTTGGCCACCAATAATTCTTTTAAATTATGTTTAAATTGTGCCTTGTCTGAAACTAAACTCTTAATGGTTGCTGTTAACTTATTGAAATATGCGTTGCTGAATACTGGACTCCTTTCTGGGCAAGAGAAAGTGATTTTAAATCTTTATGTATATTGTTACTGTGTTCTAAGCAGTTAGTTGGAAAGACAGATGTATTATTTACAACAAACTTCATTAAGGAATAAATAAACTGAGAAGCTGTGGTTAGTATGCCCAATTCTTTGAATACGTTTCGACATGATGTTCTTGGATTTACACTACGAGTTACTCTTGTTATCCGCTTCTGTGCTCTAAAAGTTTTTTCTCTGTTTGTAGAGTTACCCCAAAATATGATACCGTACGCCATAATGGAGTGAAAATAAGCAAAACATGCCAGTTTTTTTAATATTTATATCTCCTATGTCTGACATCATTCGCATTGAAAACAGACTTGTTTAGGCGCTTTAGCAGTTCGTTAGTATGTCGCTCCCAACTGAATTTATTATCAGGTTGTAATCATAAGAATTTTACACTCTCCACTTCTCCTATTTCCATGTCATCATATTTTATACACACACTAGAAGGAAATCTCTTCGAAGTTCTGAACTGCATATAGTGGGATTTTTCAATCAGAGCACTTACACTTGTTAAGTTACGTCGGAGTACAAGCATAAAAAACTTACAGCCTCAGTATATAACATTCTTTCGTGTGATGCTGGCCCTATTGCCTGGTCGAGAGGAATGAATCCATTCGTCTTATTTTCTAGCACATTTACTCCGGCGAAATAAAGAAAAAGCGGAAAGAGGAATGTTATCTCGATGAGAACATTACATGTTAGCCTTATATATCTTGTTTGGCTAACTCGATTCCATTTGCTCCTTCCGTTATTAACGTGATATACGTTGAAACAATTTCCATGAAAATCGACTTTATCAAGTTGTTTTTCTTCTCTCTGAAAATTCATTAATTAGGTATGCAACGATTTTCGAAGCTGTCTTTTGTGTGGATGCTTTGTTTTCGATCTAGATTTAATGCGAGGAGCTAATTGTGTTTTCGTGCGCTTTATGAAAGGAAAAAGACACGAAAAGGAGAAATGTGTGCAAAAGAGGAAAGGGAAAAGCAAGATCTACACACAGCGTGTAGGAATGGTTTGTTGTGGCAGATATTCCAAAGTAACTAATTAAGAGATTCTGTATTCTACGAAGTAATGTACTACCTTTCTCTTAAGAGCCACGCTAATTTTGCGCAGCAATTCTTGCATCTTCATGACACCCACAGAATTACTCCGCAGGCTATTGTACATTGTGGAGGGTTACTCTGCAATTCACACTTAAGTGCCTGGCAGAGGGTTCATTGAACCATTTTCGTACTACTTTACCATTCCACTCTCGAATGGCGCGTGGGAAGAAGGAACACCTAAATCTTTCCGTTCGAGCTCTGATTTATCTTATTTTGTTATGATGATCGTTTTTTCCTACGTAGGTGGGTGTCAATAAAATACTTTCGCATTCGGAAGAGAAAGTTGGTGATTGAAATTTCGTAAACAGATCTCGCTGCAAAGAAGGCCGCCTTTGTTTCAGTGACTGCCATCCCAACTCGCGTATCATGTCAGTGACACTCTCACACGTATTGCGCGATAACACGAAACGAGCTGCCCTTCTTTGCACTTTTTCGATGTCCTCTGTCAATCCTACGTGGTAAGGATCCCATACCACCCAGCAATATTCCAGCAGGGGACGGACAAGTGTAATGTAGGCTGTGTCTTTAGTGGGTTTGTCTGATATCGTAAGTGTTCTGCCAACAAAGCGCAGTCTTTCTTTCTCCGTCCCTACAATATTATCTATGTGGTATTTGCAATTTAAGTTTCTCGTATTTGCAATTGCTAGGTATTTAGTAGAAATGACAGTCCTTACACTTGTGCGATATATCGTATACCAAAAATATATCGGATTTCTTTTAGTAAAAAAATGGTTCAAATTGCTCTGAGCACTATGGCACTTAACATCTGAGGTCATCAGTCCCGTAGCACTTAGAACTTAAACCTAACTAACCTAAGGACATCACACACATCCATGCCCGAGGCAGGATTCGAACCTGCGATCGAAGCGGTCACGCGGCTCCAGACTGAAGCGCCTAGCACCGCACGGCCACACCGGCCGGCTTTCTTTTAGTACCCATGTGAATGACCTCGAACTTTTCTTGCCACTTTTCGCACCATACAGAAATTCTCTCTACGTCACTTTGTAATTGGAATTAATCGTCTGATGATTTTACTAGATGATAAATTACAGCGTCATCTGCAAACAATGTAAGGGGGCTGCTCACATTATCACCTATTTTATTTATGTAAATCACGAACAGCAGAGAGCCTATGACACTACCTTGCGGAACGCGAGATATCACTTCTGTTCTACTCCATAATTTACCGTCTATCACTACGAACTGTGACCTCTCTGAGAGGAAATCGCGAATCCAGTCACACAACTGAGACGATACTCCATATGCATGCAATTTGATTAATAGTCGCTTGTGAGGAACGGTATCAAAAGTCTTCTGGAAATCTAGGAATATGGAATCGATTTAAGATACCTTTGACGACAGCACTCATTACTTCATGGGAATAAAGACAAGCTGCGTTGCACAAAAACGATATTTTCTGAACTCGTGTGGGTTATGTATCAATAAGTCATTCTCTCCAAGGCGATCCATAATGTTCAAGTACAGTATATGCTCCAAAATCCTACTGAAAATTAAAGGTAAGTGATATGGGTAATTCAATGGGTTACTCCTATCTCCTTTCTTGAATATTGGTGTGACCTGTGCTACTTTCCAGTCTTTAGGAACAGACAAGTGAGCGGTTGTATATGATTGCTAAGAAACCCGCTTTTGTGTCTGCATACTCTGAGAGAAGCCTGATTGGTATACCATCTGGACCGGAAGTCTTGCCTTTCGTAAGTGATTTGAGTTGTTTCGCAACACCTATCTACGCTACCAGCTGTTCTGGTTTCGAATTCTGAAATATTTACTTTGTCTTCGTCTTTTCTTTACGAAAATTAGCGACAGATTAAAACTATGTGCCGGACCGAGGCTCGAAACCGGGAGTCCGCAGCTCTGTCTCCAGTGGTTAGCGCTGCTGCTTCTGGATCACAGGGTCGCGGGTCGTGGGTCGCGAATTTCCTCTGTTCGGGGAATGGGATTTTGTGGTGTCCTAATCATTTCACCATCATCATTTGTTACAGTGGCTGGATTGGACTGTGTAAAAAAAAATAAAAATAAAAATAAAAAAAATTCGACTGTGAAAAAATTGGGACTTTGAACGGGCGCTGATGACAGCGCAGTTGGGTGCCCCACAAACCAACCATCATCATCATCAAAACCGGGACCTTTGCCTTTCACGGGCAAGTGCTCTAGAGTCACAGTTTTTTTTCTGCCAGGACGCTTTATACCAGGCACTGCTGCACAGTGAAAAATTCATAATGGAAACATTTCCCTGGCTGAGGCTAACCCATGTCTCCGTATTATCTTTTCTTTCATTGGTGCTAATCTTGCAAGTTAGGTATGAAAACTTCTGTGACGTTTCGAAGGTAGGAGACGAGATTCTGGGTGAAGAGGGGTCATGGATACTGCTCTGGTAGCTCAGTCGGTGGAATACATGCCTGCGAAAGGCAAAGGTCCCGATTTCGAGGCCCGGTCTGACACACAGTTTTAATCTGCAAGCAAGTTTCGTATCAGCACACACTTTGCTGCAGAGTCAAAAATTCATCATCATCATCATCATTTAAGACTGATTACGCCTTTCAGCGTTCAGTCTGGAGCATAGCCCCCTTATAAAATTCCTCCATGATCCCCTATTCAGTGCTAACATTGGTGCCTCTTCTGATGTTAAGCCTATTACTTCAAAATCATTCTTAACCGAATCCAGGTACCTTCTCCTTGGTCTGCCCCGACTCCTCCTACCCTCTACTGCTGAACCCATGAGTCTCTTGGGTAACCTTGCTTCTCCCATGCGTGTAACATTACCCCACCATCTAAGCCTATTCGCCCTGACTGCTACATCTATAGAGTTCATTCCCAGTTTTTCTTTGATTTCCTCATTGTGGACACCCTCCTGCCATTGTTCCCATCCACTAGTACCTGCAATCATTATAGCTACTTTCATATCCGTAACCTCAATCTTATTGATAAGGCACCCTGAATCCACCCAGCTTACGCTCCCACACAACAATGTTGGTCCAAAGATTGAACGTTGCACAGATAGCTTAGTCTTGGTACTGACTTCCTTCTTGCAGAAGAGAGTAGATCGTAGCTGAGAGCTCACTGCGTTAGCTTTGCTACACCTCGCTTCCAGTTCTTTCACTATGTTGCCATCCTGTGAGAATCTGCATCCTAAGTACTTGAAACCGTCCACCTTTTCTAACTTCGTTCCTCCTATTTGGCACTCAATCCGTTTATATCTCTTTCCCACTGACATTACTTTCGTTTTGGAGATGCTAATCTTCATACCATAGTCCTTACATTTCTGATCTAGCTCTGAAATATTACTTTGCAAACTTTCAATCGAATCTGCCATCACAACTAAGTCATCCGCATATGCAAGACTGCTTATTTTGTGTTCACACATCTTAACCTCACCCAGCCAGTCTATTGTTTTCAACATATGGTCCATAAATAATATGAACAACAGTGGAGACAGGTTGGAGCCTTGTCTTACCCCTGAAACTACTCTGAATCATGAACTCAATTTACTGTCAACTCTAACTGCTGCCTGACTATCCATGTAAAGACCTTTAATTGCTTGGAAAAGTTTGCTTCCAATTCCTTAATCTCGTAGAACAGACAATAACTTCCTACTAGGAACCCGGTCATATGCCTTTTCTAGATCTATAAAGCATAGATACAATTCCCTGTTCCATTCATAACACTTCTCCATTATTTGCCGTAAGCTAAAGATCTGGTCCTGACAACGTCTAAGAGGCCTAAACCCACACTGATTTTCATCCAATTGGTCCTCAACTAATACTCGCACTTTCGTTCCAACAATAACTGAGAAGATTTTACCCACAACGCTGATTAACGAGATACCTCTGTAGTTGTTACAATCTTTTCTGTTTCCATGTTTAAAGATTGGTATGATTACTGCTTTTGTCCAATCTGATGGAACCTGTCCCGACTCCCAGGCCATTTCAATTATCCTGTGTAGCCATTTAAGACCTGACGTTCCACTGTATTTGATGAGTTCCGACTTAATTTCATCCACCCCAGCTACTTTATTGCACTGCAATCTATTGACCATTTTCACCACTTCCTCAAATGTGATCCTATTTCCATCCTCATTCCTATCCCATTGTACATCGAAATCTGAAACATTACTGATCGTATTTTCACCTACATTGAGCAACTCTTCGAAATATTCCCTCCATCTGCCCAAGGAATCCACATAATTCACAAGCAGTTTTCCTGACCTGTCCAAAATACTTGTCATTTCCTTCTTACCTCCCTTTCGAAGACTGCTAATTACACTCCAAAATGGTTTTCCAGCAGCTTGACCCAAAGTCTACAACCTGTTTCCAAAGTCTTCCCAAGACTACTTCTTGGATGCTGTAATTATCTGTTTGGCTTTGTTTCTTTCTTCAACATAACTTTCTCTGTCTACCTGAGATATAGTATGTAGCCATTTTTGTATGCCTTCTTTTTCCTTTTACAGGCTGCCTTGACTGTGTCAGTCCACCATGCTGTTTGCTTCATTCTACCTTTACACACTACTGTTCCAAGACATTCTTTAGCCACTTCTAGTACTGTGTCCCTGTACCTTGTCCATTCCTTTTCCAATGACTGTAATTGACTACATTCAACTAACTGGTACCTTTCTGAGATCGCTGTTATGTACTTGTGCCTGATTTCCTTATCCTGAAGTTTCTCCACTCTTATCCTCCTACATATGGAACTGACCTCCTGCAATTTCGGCCTCACAATCCCACTTTCGCTGCAGATTAAATAATGATCAGAGTCATCGAAGAATCCCCTGCATACACGTGTGTCCCTCACAGCCTTCCTGAATTCCTGATCTGTTATTATATAGTCAATGACAGATCTGGTTCCCCTGCCTTCCCAAGTATACCGGTGAATGTTCTTATGTTTAAAAAAGGAGTTGGTGATTACTAAGCCCATACTGGCACAGAAATCCAAGAGTTGTTTCCCGTTCCTGTTGGCCTCCACATCCTCTCCAAATTTACCCATAACCTTTTCATACCCTTCTGTTCGATTTCCAATCCTGGCGTTAAAATCACCCATGAGTAGAACACTGTCCTTGTCCTTTACTCTAATAACTACATCACTGAGTGCCTAATAAAAACTATCCATCTTATCTTGATCTGTCCCTTCACAATGCGAATATACTGACACAATCCTAATTTTCTTGCTAAACACTGTCAAATCTATCCACATCAGTCGTTCGTTTACATACCTTATTGCAGCTACGCTGGGTTCTATTTCTTTCCTGTGATTTAAAGCCCTACACCCCATTGTGCTATTCCTGCTTTGACTCCTGACAGGTAGACTTTCTATTCCCCCACTTCCTCTTCTTTCTCACCCCTTGCCCGAATGTCACTAACAGCTAAAACGTCCAGCCCCATCTTACTTGCAGCCTCTGTCAGCTCAACCTTCTTCCCAGAGTAGCCCCCATTGTTATTAATAGCTCCCCATCTCTTTACCATTTGTTTGCCAAGTCGTATCTTAGGAGTCCCTGGTTTGTCAGTTAGAGGTGGGACTCCGTCACCTCCTAAGGTCCGAGGCATTTTGCTCTGATTGTTGCCAGCATCATATTTAAAGTACCAGGGAAGCAGGCTGTTAGCCTTACTTGCCGCGATTCCCATTGAGTTTTACCCGTAACGGTTGAGCGACTAACCGGCGGATTTGGCAGTCTTTGCCGTATGAGCACAAAGGTGACCACGACTCAGAATATGTCCGAGATGCCCTGCCTTATTCCAAAGTAACTGGTATCCCGAATGTCGGGACCACTTACTTGGCCAGTCATACGTTGCCCGTGGTTCATGAAATAGGACATGCTACAGGAACACACACCATGAACCACCCAAAATTCATTCTGACCAATTTTCTTTACCACTCGATAATGTGCTAGGGAAATGTTGCTGTCTGTACCCCTCTGTATACTCGCTACTCTCTCCTACTTTTGATCATATAATGTGAGCTTTCACTGCTAGTACTGACAAAACTTCCGGGCTATTGGACGAGAGTCAATGTAGCCTCCTAATGTTTCCTCTGCGACTGCGGGAGACGTCTTCAGAGGTAAAATGGCTAACTGCCATGCAATGGCTAATCGCCATGGCTGTTAGCTATTTTACTTCTGAAGGTATATCCCGCGGTCGGAGAGGAAACGTCGTTCATCGACCACGGCCTAATAGCCCGGAAGTTTTAAGTGATGTCTCCTACTTTTGCCTCGTGATGCACTCGAGAGATAAGTGTTGATGCCAGCTTAGTGGAAGGAGAATCTTCATTGAACACATTCTACAAATGTGGGAAACTACTTCGTCTTCATAATTTTAATTTTCCCGAGCATTTCTGTTGAATTTTCCTTTCGGCTGCTCCAACTGTCACGACCATAGTGAACGTGTATTTTATCTCGTCGCTTATGCGCTTTGCGCTGCACTGAACCTTTCTGATTGCAAGAAAGTAAATTTAATTTAGCTGCGAGAATGTAAACTGTCAATAACTTTAAACCACACCGAAACTGCATGAATTTAAGTAACACAAGAACTGAATCTGATGCAACACTATTGATTTGAAATTGGCCCTTATAATAAAAAACCGTGGTCAATTTAAAAATAATGGTCCCTAGTGCTTAGTGAATGCTATTCCAGAAATAAAAAAAATTCTTACCTTTGCCTACTAAGACTACAACTCTTACCTTTAACTGCGCAAGCGTAACGCTGTTCGCACTGCTCTCTGTTAGTACTTTAAAAGGTATACTTAGGAAGCTGTTATTGTGCAAGAAAGTTGCTTAGCATACATTTTAATTAAATTGAACATGACTGAGACAAAAGCGTCTTGAGAGAAATAGGTGATCAAAAATGACATGAATCTAGGAACTGCTATTGACTTCGGGTAAATAACAATATGGCACTAACTATAAATCTTGTATTTTTACTATTGAAAATTAATAATTCTCACAAATAACACGCTCAATAAACTGATTATACATTAATAATTAGATTTAAAAAAACATTGGATGTGAGTGCTATACATTGTCTCAGGCATCACTTATCAATAGGCGCGTTGCATTAGTAACAAAACAACTTGTTTATCTTAATTATTTCCAACTTCTGTTGAGACTCCTTTTACTTAGCAAACTTCTTAGTCTCTTGCAAATAAAAAAATCATTACTGGCCGTAGCGAGCAATTATATATCCAGCACAGATCAGATACAACATGTCTGTACACTTGAGAGTCCTCCATACATCTCTCGATCTAGTTACTCTTACACATTATCCGTAACAGCTTGAATCAGCGATCGCTGTTGATTAGCGATGCTACTACACAATCGATAATACACTACTGGCCATTGAAATTGCTACACCAAGAAGATATGCAGATGATAATTTGGTATTCACTGGACAAATATATTATACTAGAACTGACATGTGTTTACATTTTCACGCAATTTGAATGCATAGATCCTGAGAAATCAGTACCCAGAACAACCACCTCTGGCCGTAATAACGGCCCTGATACGCCTGGACATTGAGTCAAACAGAGCTTGGATGGCGTGTACAGGTACAGCTGCCCATGCAGCTTCAGCACGATACCACAGTTCATCAAGAATAATGACTGGCATATTGTGACGAGCCAGTTGCTCGGCCACCAATGACCAGACGTTTTCAGTTGGTGAGAGATCTTGAGAACTTACTGGCCAGGGAAGGAATCGAACATTTTCTGTATCCAGAAAGGCCCGTACAGGACCTACAACATGCGGTCGTACATTATCTTGCTGAAATGTAGGGTTCCGCAGGGATCGAATGAAGGGTAGAGCCACGGGTCGTAACACATCTGAAAGACGGTCCTGTCGGTGATGCAGCGTCAAGGGTAACGGCAGCCATGGTCTCCGAGCAGATAGTCCATGCTGCTCCAAACGTCGTCGAACTGTTCGTGCAGATGGCTGTTGTCTTGCAAACGTCCCCATCTGTTGACTCAGGGATCGAGACATGGCTGCACGATCCGTTACAGCCATGCGGATAAGATGCCTGTCATCTCGACTGCTAGTGATACGAGGCCGTTGGGATCCAGCACGGTGTTCCGTATTACGCAGCTAAGCCCACCGATTCCATATTCTGCTAACAGTCATTCGATCTCGACCAATGCGAGCAGCAGTGTCGCGATACGATAAACCGCAATCGCGATAGGTTACAATCAGACCTTTATCAAAATCGGAAACGTGATGGTACGCATTTCTCCTCCTTACACGAGGCATCACAACAACGTCTCACCAGGCAACGCCGTTCAACTGCTGTTTGTGTATGAGAAATCGTTTGGAAACTTTCCTCAAGTCACCACGTTGTAGGTGTCGCCACAGGCGCCAACCTTGTGCGAGTGCCCTAAAAGCTAATCATTTGCATATCACAGCATCTTCTTCGTGTCGTTTAAATTTCGCGTGTGGAGCACGTCATCTTTGTTGTGTAGCAATTTTAATGGCCAGTAGTGTATTATTCTTCTGATGTCGTTTGTATGATCAATAATTTGTTTCTATGTTATGAATTACCCCAGAAAATTATTTGGTGGAAGTATGTACAATATGTTAGGTGGCTGATTCGTTTGTTTCGAAAACCAGCAATTACACGAAGAGCAGAAGTAGCACCTCAGTAATCAGCTTCTCCTTGTTCAACTATTCCTCCGTATGTAGCCTTTCCATCTTAAGAATTTCACATAGTGTATTCCAGTCAACATTATCAACAGCTACCTTAGCTTTATAAGTGCATTTAACGTCAGTTTGCCTTCCTTTCACCTACCTTCCGAGATAAATCGCAGAGTAAGTATTCCGTGGAGTGTTACTGTATTTCTCCAGATGTTTACCTAATCTTTCAAGGGATCGGCTTATACCACTTTTACCGGTATTCTGTCCATAATTAGGGTCAGTATTTTGCAGCGTTGCATATTCACCTGATGCTACAATAGTATTCACATCTATCAGCACCCGCCATGTTTGGAATCGAAATTACGATTTGTTTTGGAGGATAAGAACATTTCTTCTGCCTCATATAGCCTATACACCAGGTGGAATAGTATTTTCAAAGCTTGCTCTCTCTAGAATCTCAATGTTTCTGAGGAAATGTCGTCTTTCCCAGGGGCCTTGTTTCCACTCACTTCTTTCAGTGCTCTGTCAAATTCTTCTAGCACTATCGTAGTTCCCATATTTTCACTTACCTTCCCTTCTCTTTCTGTAATATTATTTTTTGGTGTGTTTTATAGTTTGTTTCCCTCGTACTATGTATTACTTCCCCCAGTGCTGTGAAATGCAAGAAAAATGACGAAACTGAGCACGGCAAGCGGTGGACGGCAGAGAGGGAAGTAGGTACGTGTCTTACGAAACTCATACTGGGAACGCTCCGCCGTGGTCACCGTTTGCGTCAGCAGCGTTTCCCAGAAGTCGCACCAGGCAGAACAGACCGGATGGCGCGCATTCCATCCCACGTGGGCGTCCCATGGCTTCCCGCCGCAATCCTACAGAACCACAGGCCGCCGTTTTGACCACAAGTGGCGTGACTGACGCTGGGTCATGACCTGCTTTACCAGCCGTCAGAACACCCAACGCTTGTCACGTACAGTCTTCACAAAGGACCTAATGATGTGTTTCCGCTGTAACTGACGTCTTGAAAGGCATGGAGGTAATCCCCCGGATGTAATACACTACTGGCCATTAAAATTGCTACTCCACGAAGATGACTTGCTACAGGCGAAAAATTTAACCGACAGGAAGAAGATGCTGTGATATGCGAATACACAAGGTGATGACATGAGGAAAGTTTCCAACCGATTTCTCATACACAAACAGCAGGTGACCGGCGTTGCCTGGTGAAACGTTGTTGTGATGCCTCGTGTAACGAGGAGAAATGCGTACCACCACGTTTCCGACTTTGATAAAGGTCGGATTGTAGCCTATCGCGATTGCGGTTTACCGTATCGCGACATTGCTGCTCGCGTTCGTCGAGAGCCAATGACTGTTAGCAGAATATGGAATCGGTGGGTTCAGGAGGGTAATACGGAACACCGTGCTGGATCCCAACGGCCTCGTATCACTAGTAGTCAAGATGACAGGCATCTTATCCACATAGCTATAACGGATCATGCAGCCTCGTCTCGATCCCTGAGTCGACACATCAAGACGTTTGCAAGACGACAACCATCTGCACGAACAGTTAGACGACGTCATGGAATATCAGCTCGGAATCCTTGGATGCAGTTACTCTTGACGCTGCACCACAGCCAGGAGCGCCTGCGATGGTGTACTCAATGACGAACATGGGTGCACGAATGGCAAAACGTCATTTTTTCGGATGAATCCAGGTTCTGTTTACAGCATCATAATGGTCGCATCCGTGTTTTTCGACACCGCGGTGAACGCACATTGGAAGCGTGTATTCGTCGTCGCCATTCTGGCGTTATCGTATAGGCACTTTGAACAGTGGACGTTACATTTCAAATGTGTTACGACCCGTGGCTCTACCTTTCATTCGATCCCCACGAAACCCTACATTTCAGCAGGATAATGAACGACAGCATGTAGCAGGTCCTGTACGAGCCTTTCTGGATACAGAAAATGTTCGACTGCTGCCCTGGCCAACACATTCTCCAGACATCTCACCTATTGAAAACACCTGGTCAATGGTGGCCGAGCAACTGGCTCGTCACAATACGCCAGTCACTGCTCTTGATGAACTGTGGTATCGTGTTTAAGCTGCATGGGCAGCTGTACCTGTACTCCCCATCCAAGCTCTGTTTGACTCAATGCCCAGGCGTATCAAGGCCGTTATTACGGCCAGAGGTGGTCGTTCTCGATACTCTCAGGATCTATGCACCCAAATTGCGTGGAAATGTAATCACGTGTCAGTTCTAGTATGATATATTTGTCCAATAAATACCCGTTAATCATCTGCATTTCTTCTTGGTGTGGCAATTTTTAAGGCCAGTAGTGTATCTGTTGACTTCCCAGAAGTATTTAACCGTGCGGTATAAAACGAAATTAGTGAGTGGACTTGTACCGACGACACAGGGTTTTACACTTAAGCGCCAGAGAAACTGGTACAGGTATGTGTATTCAAATACAGAGACATGTAAACAGACAGAATACTGAGCTGCGGTCGGCAACGCCTGTGTAAGACAACAAGTGTCTGACGCAGTTGTTAGATTGGTTACTGCTGCTACAGTGGCAGGTTATCAAAATTTAAGTGAGTTTGAACGTTGTGTTGTAGTCGGTGCAAGAGCGATGAGACACAACATCTCCGAGGTAGCGATGAAGTGGGGATTTTCCCGTCAATGTCAGGAGTGTGCTGTCAGTGTGAGGAGTCTGGTAAAACATCAAATGTCCGACTTCGCTATGGCCGGAAAAAGATTCTGCAAGAACGGGACCAACGACGACTGAAGAGAATCGTTCGACGTGACAGAAGTGCAGCCCTTCCGGAAACTGATGCAGATTTCAGTGCTGAGCTATCAACAAGTCTCAGCGTGGGAACTGTTCAACGAAACATAATTGATATGGGCTTCTGGAGCCGAAGGCCCACTAGTGTACACTTGATCACTGCACCACGCTAAGCTTTACGCATCGCCTGGGCTGTAGGTGACTGGAAACAAGTTGCCTGGTAGGACTACTCTCGCTTGAATTTGTATCGAGTGGACTGACGTGTACGGGTATGGAGACAGCGTCACGAATCCCAGCAGGGGACTGTTAAGGCTGGTGGAGGCTTTGTAATGGTGTGAGGCGTGACATGGGATCTTTGATGCGTCTAGATACGACAGCGACAGGCGACGTACGTAAGCATCCTAACTGATGAGCTGCATCCATTCATGTCCATTGTGGATTCCGACGGACGTGGGCAATTCCAGCAGGACAATGCGACACCCCATATCTACACAATTGCTACAGAGTGGCTCCAGGAACACTTTTCTGAGTTTAAACACTACCGCTGGCCACCAAATTCCCCAGACACGAACATTACTGAGCATATCTGGGATGCATTGCTGTGTGCTGTTCAGAAGAGATCTCCATCCCCCCGTACTCTTACGGATTTATGGAGAGCCCTGCAGGATTCATGGTGTCAGTTCCCTCCAGCACTACTTCAGACACTAGTCTGGTCCATGCCATGTCATATTGTAGCATGTCTGCGAGCTCGCGGCGTCCCAACACGAGTTCTCTTTGGCCCTTCAGTGTATTTCTTGGCTTCCCAAGAACACTTAACTCAGACCCGCACTTACAGTTATGATGCAGTATAAAACGAAATTTGTGACTGGACTGAGCATTTCGTGATAGGGAAGACAGAGCGTTTTATATCGGGTGGAGAGTGAGAGACGCAAGTAGAAATAACCTGTCTTCCCCAAGCGACGTGTTTTAGGATCTCTGTTGTTCATACTGTGTATTAAGACCTCAGAGAAAACATTTGTAGTAATATGAGACTCATGGCAAGTGTTGGAATGCTTCGCAATTGCTGATTATGTATGGGAATTGAGTATCCATTCTATTCTTCTTCTGCCCCCAGTTCTCGGTCCATCTCCTCCTACCTTCTGTCTATGCTCATTTCTCGCCCCGTCTGACCATGTCCTCTTTCCCCCTGTCTCTTACCCTTGTCTATTGTTATTCCAAATAAACCTTAATCAGGAACTGAAGTCGTTTAAATCAGAGGGCGAATGGGTTTGGATCATCGGTACGCGGGGTGTGGCAGACACTTTTCCATGAATTATTATTTTCAAGGAAGAAACCTTTTTTCTCTATTTTGAGGGGCGCTCTTTAGTGGTAACTGAAAAATTAATTTTGATAAGAGGAGTGCCGTCAATTAAAAGAAGCAGCCAAGCAAAAAAATGGTAAGTCCCTGGGTGCGATTACCACGCTGCACTGTGCAGTGTTCCTTTTCGCTGCGACGACGACCTTATACGTTTTTGCACCTAAATCCAGCATGGTAGCCAGTCTGTTGTGGTGGGGCCGCCATGTACCCTGTTGGTTGTAGCCCCCTGACAACACAGGGATCGCTCTACTGATGCCTGCGCCGTTTACTCCCCGTGTATGCCAAGGAGTAGATGCCCATCTCCCTGGGGCATCAGGACTCCCGGCAATGGCCATCTTGCCAGGTGGCTGGGTGGCGCCCATGGGGAGGGCCCTTGGTCGGAGTAGGTGGCATGAGGGTGGATGTCCTGCAATGAAGCGTGGTACATCATCTCTTGCTGGTGGCCAGCCACCAGCAGTCTCTAAGCGTTCAAGGGCTCATTTTAAAGCTAACGTTTATGACCCCAAATAGTTCCCTTCCCTGGCCACACCATGGGAGGAACGAAAGGCAATGAATGAAAGTGACATGTATTCGCCCAGGTATCTCGTCTGTACCAGATCTGATGGGGAATCCTTTGTATCCATGAAGCCACAGTTCTTTGTAGAACATTTGGAGGACAAGTTTGGGGAGGTGGAGGGCTTGTCTAAAATGCGCTCTGGGTCAGTTTTGATAAAAACAGCATCCTCCGCCCAGTCATGCAGGTTGCTTGCTTGTGACAAGTTGGGGGATGTTAACGTTACCATCACACCACATAAGAGTTTAAGTATGGTCCAGGGTGTTATTTTCCATAGGGACCTACTTCTGCAGTCTGATGACGAGCTGCGTGCCAACTTAGAGCGTTCATCGGGGTCCGAGGGACAATCAGGTTGCTACTGGTGTCTTCAACTTGGCCTTCAAGGGTGATACATTACCAGATAAGGTCAAGGTGATGGTCTACCGTTGTGACGTCAAGCCTCATATCCCTCCCCCGATGCGGTGCTTTAAGTGCTGGAAGTTCGGCCATATGTCTTCCCGCTGTACTTCCAGCCTCACATGTCGAGCTTGCGGACGCCCATCTCATCCCGATACTCCATGTGCTCCGCCTCCCATCAACTGTGGAGAGCCTCATACACCTTGCTCGCCAGACTGCAGGATCTTACAGAAAGAAAGCAAAATCATGGAATATAAGACCCTGGACCGACTAACTTACACTGAGGCTAAGTGGAAATTTGAACGGCTACATCCTGTGCACATGATGTCATCTTATGCCTCCACTGTCACTCCTGCTCCTTTAGCTGCACCACAGTCAGTTCTCAGCGTCAGAGGACCTCACCTGCCCCCTTGACGATGGGGGGCCCCTTCTGTTGCTCCCACACCGTCTACCTCGGGAGCAGCACCCACTCAACCACCGGAGACACCAGTCCCCACTTCTAAGAAGGGTAACTTTCTTCGGCTTCTCTCGCTTGGAAGGGATCCCTTGGGTCACTCCCTTTCCAGGTTCCTACCAGCGGCACAGCGGACACCAACCAGTGGCTGAAGAAGCCACAGGTCGCTGGTCGTCGAGTTTCGCGATCATCTTCAGTTCCGGAGACTGACACCAATCAGCCCTCTCAACAACGGCAACCGAAGGAACAGCGATAGAAAACGACATTGAAGCCCCGTAAGACCAAGGCACCTGCGGTGGCTCCTACTCCACCGCTACTTACAAGCTCCGCGTCTGAGGATGAGGTAGAGATTCTTGCGTCCGCTGAGGACCTCGATCTCGCCGGTCCCTCAGACGCAATGGGATGGCATCTGCACGGGTGCTCCATCAGAGGCAGCAGGTGACCCAGTGGCGTAATCTGCCCTCCCAGTCCCGTCACGCCTTTCTCAGCCATGGACAATACCATCCTCCAGTGGAACTGCAGCGGTTTCTTCCATCATCTAGCTGAGCTCCGCCAACTTATCAGCGTTCACCCTTTCTTCTGCATAGCTCTTCAGGAAACTTGGTTTCCAGAAATGCGAACCCCCGCCATCCGTGGCTATTGGGGTTATTTTAAGAACCAAGCAGCTTATTATGAAAAGGTGTCTGGTGGCGTCTGCATCTATGTTCTTAATTCTCTTCACAGTGAGTCTGTCCCTCCACAAATAGCTTTAGAGTCTGTGACTGTTAGGGTGTGGACACCACAGGTTATTACCGTCTGCAGTCTTTAACTTCCAACGGATGGTGACGTCGTGCAGCATGAGCTGGCTGCTCTGATAGCCCAATTGCCGTCACCTTTCTTATTACTGGGCGACTTCAACGCCCGTAACCCTCTGTGGGGTGGGTCAGTGGCAACAGGTCGAGGCGCCACCATTGAACATTTATTGGCACAGCTCGATCTTTCGCTTTTACATGATGGTTCCTACACACACGTCAGCGTGGCGCATGGCACGTACTTCGCCATCGACCTTTCAATCTGTAACCCTCGCCTCTTACCATGTGTCCAATGGAGTGTGCATGACGACCTGTGTGGTAGTGACCAGTTTCCAATCTTTCTGTCACTGCCACGGTGTCACTCTTCTGGGCACCCCAGCAATGGGCTATGAATAAGGCTGACTGGGACTTGTTCTCCTCCATTGCCACTGTTGAGCCTCTTTCTAATGACGACATCGATGTGGTGGTTCACTCGGTCACCACCGGCATCATTACTGCCACCGAATCTGCCATTCCCAGTTCTTCTGGGTCCCCTCGGCGGCGGACTGTGCCTTGGTGGTCGCCTGAGATCGCTGAGGCGATTAAAGATCGCCGATGGGGGCTACAGCGTCACAAGCGACATCCCTGCATTGAACACCTCATCACCTTCAAAGGGATGCGTGCATGGGCCCGCCGCCTTATCCGCCAAAGCAAGCAGGAGTGTTGGGAGCGGTATGTGTCCACTATTGGCCTCCATGTCTCTGCATCGCAGGTCTGGGCCAATATCCGACGCCTCTAGAGCTATCGGACCCCTGTCAGCGTCCCTGCACTCTCACTGTATGGAGCAGTTTGTACAGACTCCGACGAAATTTCCAACAGCTTGGCAGAGCATTTTGCTCTTAGTTCAATTACCCACTGGCCTTCCGCTCCATTAAAGAGCGGATGGAACGCCGGAGACTTTCTTTTCGCACCCACCATTCTGAATCCTACGATGCTCCTTTCAGTGAGTGGGAATTTCACAGTGCCCTTGCCGCTTGCCCTGATACCGCTCCTGGACCAGATCGCATTCACTGTCAGATGCTGAAACACCTTTCAGTGGACTGCAAGCGACGCCTCCTCGACCTTTACAACCGTCTCTGGGTCGAGAGCGAGTTTCCGTCGCAATGGCGGGAAAGCATTGTCATCCCCGTTTTGAAACCGGGCAAGAGCCCTTTGGAGGTGGAGAGCTACCGCCCCATTAGCCTCACCAACGTTCTTTGCAAGCTTCTCGAACGGATGGTGAGACGACGCTTGAATTGGGTACTGGAGTCTCGGGGCCATCTGGCCCCGTCTCAGGATGGGTTCCGTAAAGGCCGCTCCGCCACCGACAATCTGGTGAGTCTGGAGTCGGCCATCCGTACAGCTTTGCCCGCCGTCAGTACCCCGTCGCTGTCTTTTTCGACATACGGAAGGCATACGATACGACATGGCGTCATTACATCCTCTCTACGCTTCATGGATGGGGTCTTCGGGGCCCCCTGCCTATCTTTATCCGAAATTTTCTGCGTATCGTACCTTCCGCGTGCAAGTCGCGGCCTCTCATAGGTCCTCCCGAGTCCAGGAGAACGGGATACCACAGGGATCTGTCCTCAGTGTCTGCCTGTTTTTAATCGCAATAAACGGGCTCGCTGCAGGGGTGCGAAACTCTGTCTCCGCTTCCCTGTATGCTGACGACTTCTGCCTTTACTACAGCTCTACTGGCATTGCAGCTGTTGAACGTCAGCTACAGGGCGCAATGCGCAAGGCGCAGTCTTGGGCTGTAGCGCATGGTTTTCAGTTTTCGGCTACCAAGACCCGCGTTATGCTTTGCTGCCGGCGCCGAACAGTCCATCCTGAGCCGCGGCTTTATCTTGATAACGAACTTCTTGCTGTGGTGGAGACCCACAGGTTTTTGGGTGTAGTTTTTGATGCCCGGTTGACTCGCCTGCCTCATATTAGGCAACTTAAACAGGCGTGTTGGTGACATCTAAATGTTACGCGATGCTTGAGCCACACCAGCTGGGGCGCAGACCGATCTACCCTGTTACGGCTGTACCAGGCGTTAATCCAGTCCCGTCTGGACTATGGGAGTCTGGCTGATGGCTCAGCATCCCCATCTGCGTTGCAGGTGATGGACCCAATACTACACAGCGGGATACGCCTTGCCACTGGTGCCTTCCGAACCAGCCCTGTGGACAGCATACTTGCGGACGCAGGTGTCCCTCCACTGCGGTTAAGGCGCCAAAATTTACTGGCTGCTTATGCTGCTCATGTTTTTAGCTTGCCCGGGCATCCAAACTATCGTCTCCTGTTCCCGCAATCGGTCGTCCATCTGCCTGCACGTCGGTCCCAGTCAGGTTGTACGATCGCGGTCCGAGTCAAAGAGCTTCTCTCAGGGCTTGGGGCTTTACCTCTTGCGCCTCCTTTCCGGGCATCTCTGCGTGTACCCCCGTGGTGTGTGCGTCGCCCTCACCTTGAGCTGGAACTGGCACATGGCCCGAAGGACTCAGTCCCTCCTGCATCCTTCTGCTGCCGCTTTTATTCCATCTTAGCCACATATCAGGGCTCTGGCGTTGTCTACACTGACGGCTCGTTGGTTGCTGGTAATGTTGGTTATTTCGCTAACTCTAGGGGACCATTCCGAACAACGCTCACTGCCAGCTGGCTGCAGTGTTTACACTGCTGAGCTGGTCGCCATCTTACGTACCCTAGTGTATATCCGCTCCTGCTCAGGTAAGTCCTTCGTTATCTGTAGCGATTCCTTGAGCGGTTTACGAGCTCTCGACCAGTGTTTCCCTCGTTCCCGTCTGGTGATAGCTATGCAGGAGTCCCTGCATACTCTTGCACGTTGCAGCCGCTCTGTGGTGTTTGTGTGGACCCCCGGTCATGTCGGTATCCCGGGCAATGAACATGTTGACCACCTGGCGAAAGAGGCCACCAGTAAACCATCTCTGGATGTTGGCCTCCCAGAGACTGATTTGAGGGCAGTCTTAGGGAGCAAAGTTTTTGCGCTATGGGACGATGAATGGCGCGAACTGACCACGTGTAATAAACTCCGTGCTGTCAAGGAGACGACAGGTGTGTGGCGGTCATCCCTGCGAGCCACTCGCAGGGACTCAGTAGTCCTTTGCCGGCTCCGCATTGGCCACTCCCGGCTGACACACAGTTATTTACTGCGCCGGAAGGACCCTCCTGTATGTCGCTGCGGGGCGGCTTTGACGGTGGCCCACATTTTGTTGGCCTGCCCCCTTTTAGCTGTGGTCAGGCAGACGTTTGCGCTACCTGATACGCTCCCTGCCATTTTATCTGATTACCCTGCTGTGGCTGGCTTAGTTTTACTTTTTATTCGGGCAGGGTTTTTTTATCGTTTAATCTGAGTGTCTGTTATGTTCTTTTGTGTTGATTCTGGCCTTTGGCCTATGATTTTAATCTGAGTTTTTAATGTGTTACTCGGTGGTTGGCTTTTCCTTTTTTGTTTCTATGGTCGGCCAACCACCGTTGTACGCTGTGTGATTTTAGTTTGTCTTGTGTGGTCTTTATCTAAGTTTGTCTTCTTCTGTGTCATCTGTGATCTTTTTCTGTTAACCATTTTATTCTCTGTAGGTGTTTTTAGTATTTGGAAAAAGGGACCGATTACCATAGCAGTCTGGTCCCTTTAATCCCCACAAACCAACCAACCTGCGACCGTAGCGGTCGCGTGATTTCAGACTGAAGCGCCTAGAACCGGTCGGCCACTAAGGCTGACAAAAAGGAAAACGAAACCGCATATTTTCACAGCGCAGCATAGCATTCTCTCTCTCGCAGTCAGTGTTAGCAGAAAACCTGTATATTAATTTTTTTACAATAATGTGTTGGAGGTGTTCACGTGATTGATTGAGTAACGTATCGAAGTGTGGAATAACTTGTCTAAATCTTTCAGGATTATGGAATACAACATGTAACAGCGTCCTTATTAGATTACCGTGAATATTTGAAAATTATTGGACAAAAACTTGTCAAGGTTTTCGGTTACAGCGACTGACAACGTTCTGTCTTAATATAAGACATCCCAGAAGAAACGGTCAATATTCATGGGATATGAAAGGAACGAAGCAAAGAAGGCTAGTGTCTTCGCAAGTGTGAGACACATCTCTACTAATGAACAAGTGTTCATTGCCCTTAACGTATGCCACGTGGTGTAGGGCGCCTTGCCATGATTCGCGTGGCTGCCCCCCGTCGGAGGTTCGAGTACTCGCTCGGGCATTAGTGTGCGTGTTGTCCTTAGCGTAAGTTAGATTAAGTAGTATGTAAACCTAGGGACCGATGACCTCACCAGTTTGATCCCATAGGAACTTACCACAAATTTCTTAACGTGTGCATTATAAAACCCATGCTTACTGAACTGTTTTGCTTCGAATGATCGTTCCTGTCATATCCTATGAATATCGACCATTCCTCCTTGGACATCCTGTGTAGCAGTATAGAACAAGAACTGTGTGGAAGGAAAAGCTGCACAAATAGTCGGATCTTGATAAAATTTCGTATTTGTGCTAGGACTCGCAACTTGCTTTAAATGTTCTGAACTTCACTAAACGAAAATGCGTAGTTTTCTGTGACTACAATGTCAGTGAGTCTCATGACTGGAAAATGGAATCAGTCAACTCATACAAATAACTGTGACTTACAGTTTGTATTCATATGCGATGGAACGATTACATAGATGCAGTCATAGCCGAAAACGAAGACTCATGACGAAGACATTGGTTGAACGCCGGAAGATTCTTGGCACACCTCTTCTCGATCGCACGAATGTTTTTTTCATCTCGTCTATCATTGCATATGTTCGTCCTTTCAATGGGGTTCTCCACAGGGGTGAGATCTGGAGAGTAAGAAAGATGAGAGAGCACAGTGATTTCGTTTTTTGTGTAATACTCACGCACCAACAGGAATGAACGAGCGGATGTGTTATCATGATCCAAGAACCATAAACTGTCTCACCACATTTCAGATCGGTTCCTTCTCACATTTTCTCGCAGGCGTCGCAACACCTTCCGACAGTACTATCGATTAACATTTTGCCCGTGTGGCACAGTCAAAGAAAAATATCAGCATGGATTTGACATCTGAACTGACGAGCTTTCTTTGATGTTGGAGAACTTTTCCCGGCCCATTGTGAAGATTGATCCGTGGTCTGACCATCATAACCGTAGACCTACGTCTCATCACCAATTTTGATTCTGTTAAGGAACATCTCGCTCTCATTTGCGCGATCCAAAAGCTGTCCATGTATCGCGAGACGAAGACCTTTCTGGTCTTGACTCATGAGGCGAGGGACGAACTTCGCGGCAGCACGATGCGTTCCAAGATTCTGTGTCAGCATTTTATGACGCAATCCAATTGAAACGTTACATTTTTCTGTAATCTCTCGGGCAGTCAATCTTCAGTTGGCATGCACAATTTCATTGACGCTCCTGATATGAGCGTCGTCGGTTGACGTCGAAGATGGTCATCTTTACCTTCCGTCCGACTATTTTTAAACCAACTGAACCATTCGTAACACCGAGTACGGCTTAAGCACTCATCATCGTAGGCTTCCTGCATCATTTGGTGTGTCGCTGTAAAGGTTTTCTTGAGTTTCACGCAAAATTTAAAGCAGACGCTTTACTCTTCTCGAAATTTGCAAACGTTCTACTCAGTACCCAACAGAAACTAACAGGCCTAGATCAATGAAACTTCCGGCAGTTGCACATCAAACACCGGCGTGTGTAGGAATGCTAACCACATTTCACTCCGGCACACCATCGGCGCGAAATTACGAATGTTGCGGAATTCATTGTTTCATCTTCAGTTTCCTGTGCTGTATCGTCATCCCATAATTCTTTTTTTTGTAAGTTAGTTACTGATGGTTCTTCTTCATTGTTGTTTACTTGTATTTTCTTTAACAGCTTAATAAAAATATTTTGATTCTACGTATCTTGAACTAAGGGTATTGTAATTTTTCAATCTTTCTTCGGCTCCTACGTTTATTACTCGAAATAATAGGATCAAAAGACCGAAAATCGGCTACCTCATACACCAGTTATTTTGGTTGGTTTTAATATTCCTCTTAAACTGGCGTTGAAACAACGAATATAAACGAAAACCTATGTTTCAGCGATGACCGCCATCCCTACCGCGGATACAGTGCGTCTATAGACTTTGCAACATTAGCGCGGAACCAGAATGAGATTTTCACTCTGCAGCGGAGTGTGCGTTGATGTGAATCTTCCTGGCATATTAAAACTGTGCATCACATCCCCCAGGCTGTGGCTGAGCCATGTCTCCGTAATATCTTTTCTTCCAGGTGATGAGGTACTGGCAGTTTTGAAGCTGTGAGGACGGGTCGTGAGTCGTGCTTGGGTAGCTCAGTTGGAAGAGCGCTTGCCTGCGAAAGGCAAAGGTCCCGAGTTCGAGTTTCGGTCCGGCACACAGTTTCAATCTGCCAGAAAGTATCATGAGTGTGGAAGGCTGCAATGACGAACAATACATTTAAGTAGCACGGCTCTGTCAAGCGTTATTGATATTAAATGACTTACATGACGGCATTAGCATTCAAAACTACACTCCTGGAAATGAAAAAAAGAACACATTGACACCGGTGTGTCAGAACCACCGTACTTGCTCCGGACACTGCGAGAGGGCTGTACAAGCAATGATAACACGCACGGCACAGCGGACACACCAGGAACCGCGGTGTTGGCCGTCGAATGGCGCTAGCTGCGCAGCATTTGTGCACCGCCGCCGTCAGTGTCAGCCAGTTTGCCGTGGCATACGGAGCTCCATCGCAGTCTTTAACACTGGTAGCATGCCGCGACAGCGTGGACGTGAACCGTATGTGCAGTTGACAGACTTTGAGCGAGGGCGTATAGTGGGCATGCTGGAGGCCAGGTGGACGTACCGCCGAATTGCTCAACATGTGGGGCGTGAGGTCTCCACAGTACATCGATGTTGTCGCCAGTGGTCGGCGGAAGGTGCACGTGCCCGTCGACCTGGGACCGGACCGCAGCGACGCACGGATGCACGCCAAGACCGTAGGATCCTACGCAGTGCCGTAGAGGACCGCACCGCCACTTCCCAGCAAATTAGGGACACTGTTGCTCCTGGGGTATCGGCGAGGACCATTCGCAACCGTCTCCATGAAGCTGGGCTACGGTCCCGCACACCGTTAGGCCGTCTTCCACTCACGCCCCAACATCGTGCAGCCCGCCTCCAGTGGTGTCGCGACAGGCGTGAATGGAGGGACGAATGGAGACGTGTGGTCTTCAGCGATGAGAGTCGCTTCTGCCTTGGTGCCAATGATGGTCGTATGCGTGTTTGGCGCCGTGCAGGTGAGCGACACAATCAGGACTGCATACGACCGAGGCACACAGGGCCAACACCCGGCATCATGGTGTGGGGAGCGATCTCCTACACTGGCCGTACACCTCTGGTGATCGTCGAGGGGACACTGAATAGTGCACGGTACATCCAAACCGTCATCGAACCCATCGTTCTACCATTCCTAGACCGGCAAGGGAACTTGCTGTTCCAACAGGACAATGCACGTCCGCATGTATCCCGTGCCACCCAACGTGCTCTAGAAGGTGTAAGTCAACTACCCTGGCCAGCAAGATCTCCGGATCTATCTGTCCCCCATTGAGCATGTTTGGGACTGTATGAAGTGTCGTCTCACGCGGTCTGCACGTCCAGCACGAACGCTGGTCCAACTGAGGCGCCAGTTGGAAATGGCATGGCAAGCCGTTCCTCAGGACTAAATCCAGCATCTCTACGATCGTCTCCATGGGAGAATAGCAGCCTGCATTGCTGCGAAAGGTGGATATACACTGTACTAGTTGCCGACATTGTGCATGCTCTGTTGCCTGTGTCTATGTGCCTGTGGTTCTGTCAGTGTGATCATGTGATGTATCTGACCCCAGGAATGTGTCAATAAAGTTTCCCCTTCCTGGGACAATGAATTCACGGTGTTCTTATTTCAATTTCCAGGAGTGTATTTGGTTCTAGTCAAAACGTTACCATCATTTGCATATATCTCAACACCACAGAAGACCCTACAACATTCAAAGTTATGTATAACTCAATTGTTAAGTGTATGTAGTGTCGATAAACTTGTTAATGTATACCACCGAGCGAGGTGGCGCAGTGGTTAGCACACTGGACTCGGATTCGGGAGAAGGACGGTTCAAACCTGCGTCCGGCCATCCAGATTTAGGTTTTCCGTGATTTCGCTAGATCGTTTCAGGCAAATGCCGGGAAGGGGCCCTCCAAAAGGGCACGGCCGACTTCCTTCCCCATCCTTTCCTAACCACATGGGACCGATGACTTTGCTGTTTGGTCCCCGTCCCCAAAATCATCCAACCAATGTATTATAACTTCCTGGCAGGTTAAAACTGTGTGCTGGACCGAGAGTCGAACTCGGGACCTTTGCCATTCACGGGCAAAGAAGAATCTTTGTGAAGTTCGGAAGGTAGGAGACGAAGTACTGGCAGAATTAAAGCTGCGAGGACGGGTCATGAGTCGTGCTTGGGTAGCTCAGTTGGGAGAGCACTTGCTCGCGAAAGGAAAAGGTCTCGAGTTCGAGTCTCTGTCCGACACACAGTTTTAATCTGCCAGGAAGTTTCATACCAGCGTACGCTCCGCTGCAGAGTGAAAATTTCAATGTGCAACCAATGTGTTATCTCTGTGAAGATGTCTGTATTTCTTGTCACTCGTCTACCCATACAACTATCGATTCTATTCAAATGCCCTCACAAAGTCCTTTTCCGTCTGTGAGAGAGTTACATCACAGGTTGTAAGTAGGCTGTTTAGGTTTTCTTATTGGTAACGCCACGTAGCGCTCTGTGTGAAAATCACTGGCTGTGCTGTGTGCAGTCTGTGGCTGGTTTGCATTGTTGTCTGCCACTGTAGTGTTGGGCAGCGGAGCTGGATGTGAACAGCGCGTAGCGTTGCGCAGTTGGAGGTGAGCCGCCAGCAGTGGTGTATGTGGGGAGAGAGATGGCGGAGTTTTGAAATTTGTAAGACTGGATGTCATGAACTGCTATATACATTATGCCTTTGGACACTAGTAAGGTAAATAAATGCACTGTTTTTTTCTCTATCAAAATCTTTCATTTGCTAACTATGGCTATCAGTAGTTAGTGCCTTCAGTAGTTTGAATCTTTTATTTAGCTGGCAGTAGTGGCGCTCGCTGTGTTGCAGTAGTTCGAGTAACGAAGATTTTTGTGAGGTATGTGATTTGTGAAAGGTATAGGTTAATGTTAGTCAGGGCCATTCTTTTGTAGGGATTATTGAAAGTCAGATTAGGTTGCGCTAAAAAAATATTGTGTGTCAGCTTAAGGACAGTCATGTACAATTTTTATAAGGGGACGTTTCAAGGTATACCTCAAAGTTTTTATTTCTGCTCTCTGAATTTTGACTCCCTTTCCATGTTTCTCCTTAGTACCATTTAGTCCAAGGGTAGCAGCGATATGATATTGATTGCTCGTAAGCCGTAGATTTCAAAAATTTTCTCTTTTGGACCGACAGCCTTTTTCTAGTTATAGCTGCTTTTCGTTCATAGTAATTCTTTTCTTTTATTCCGTGCTTCCTTTGAATCTAAGGACACACTGGTTCGCAGAAATGCAGATGCTGCGCAACCTTTCCTGAGCCACTTATGCACACAGATTAACACTGTCATTATGTAATGATGTCATATCTCTGTACTCTATTGAACTACTTAAAACCCGTGCATTTTAATTCCTTCCGTCTTCCTGCAACTGCGATGTGAAGCGTACAATGGAGTGTGACTTCTTGCTCTTTGTGTTTCAGGTAAGACGGCAGCCACTGTGCACATTCGGTACGGCGTACCACCTGCGAAAATGGCGCCTCTATGTGGACATAGACGGCGGCGCCTCCCCTGTAGTTGCTGATTCTCTTCAAGGGGTACGTGCTAATTAAAATTCTCCCTGCTGCTGTGTGAGGGAGAGTAATTACCCGAGTAAGTTCGTTTTCGCCACGCCCAGTGTGCGGAATTAAACAAGTTCATTCAGCTCGATGTTCGTCTTTGCGGCCTGCCTGCTCCCAGCCTAAATTACGATCTAATTTGCAGCTGCGCACCTTTATAGTCTTACTCTCCCTCCCTTTAGGCTAACTCTTTGAGATAACGCCGATGTAGAAGAAGAGTGAGCAAACCAAAGGACGGCATTAGCTTGCATTTATCACGAATCTCTCTCGCCCAGCAACAAAATCCCAAGCGAGTGGATAAAAGCACAGGTAACCCCGCTATACAGGAAGGGTAAACGAACAGACCCGCAAAATTGCAGACTTCTGTATGCTGCAGAATCCTCGAATATGATCTCAGTTCGAATATAATAAATTTTCTTGACACTGAGAAGCTTACGTCCACGAATCAGCGTGGGTTTAGAAAGCATCGCTCGTGCGAAACTCGGCTTGCCCTTTTCTCACATGATGTACTGAGAAAACGAGGATAATAGAATGTAGTCAACTAGGGTGATGCTGAGGGAATTAGATTAAGAAATGAGAAACTTTGCCGCGCGGGATTAGCCGAGCGGTCTTGGGCGCTGCAGTCATGGACTGTGGGGCTGGTGCCGGCAGAGGTTCGAGTCCTCCCTCGGGCATGGGTGTGTGTCTGTGTCTGTCCTTAGGTTAATTAAGTTAAGTAGTGTGTAAGCTTAGCGACTGATGACCTTAGCAGTTAAGTCCCATAAGATTTGACAATTTTTTTTTGTTGATACAAATAAGATAGTAAATGAATTTTGCTATTTGGGGAGCAAAATAACTAATGATGGTCGAAGTAGAGAGGATACAAAATGTAGACTGGCAGTGGCAAGGAAAGCGTTTCTGAAGAAGAGAAATTTGTTAACATCGAGTATAGAATTAAGCGTCGGAAAGTCGTTTGTGAAAGTACTTGTATGGTGTGTGTATGGAAGTGAAACATGGGCGATACGTAGTCTGGACAAGAAGAGAATAGAAGCTTTCGAAACGTGGTGCTACAGAAGGATGCTGAAGATATGATGGGTAGATCACATAACTAATGAGGAGGTATTGAACAGAAATGGGGAGAAGAGAAATTTGTCGCACAACTTGACTAGAAGAAGGGATCGGTTGGTAGTACATGTTCTGAGGCATCAAGGGATAAAAAAAATGGTTCAAATGGCTCTGAGCACTATGGGACTTAACATCTGAGGTCATCAGTCCCCTAGAACTTAGAACTACTTAAACCTAACTAACCTAAGGACATCACACACATCCATGCCCGAGGCAGGATTCGAAACTGCGACCGTAGCGGTCGCGCCGTTCCAGACTGAAGCGCCTAGAACCGCTCGGCTATTCCGGCCGGCATCAAGGGATCACCAATTTAGTACTGGAGGGCCGCGTGGAGGGTAAAAATTGTAGAGGGAGACCAAGAGATGAATACACTAAGCAGATTCAGAAGGATGTAGGTTGGAGTAGGTACTGGGACATGATGAAGCTTGCACAGGACAGAGTAGCACGGAGAGCTGCATCAAACCAGTCTCTGGAGTGAAGACGATAACAACAAAACCATACTGAGAACTACATATGAAGGACAACAGGCAGATAGCATACCTCTAGACTTCCGGAAAACGTTTGACACGGTGCCCCGTTGCAGGCTAATGAAGGTACGAGCATACGGAATAAGTTCACCGATACGTGAGTGGCTCTAAGACTTCTTAAGTTACAGAACCCAGTATGTTGTTTTCGACGGTGAGTGTTCGTCAGAGACAGGGGTATCGCCAGAAGTGCCCCACGGAGGTGTGACAGGACCGCTGTAGTTATCTGTATACAAAAATGATTTGCCGGACAGGCAGCAATCTGCGGTTGTTTGCTGATGACGCCGTGGTGTACGGTACGGTGTCTAAGTTGAGTGACTGTACGAAGGTACAAGACGATTCAGACAAAACTTCTAGTTGGTTTAATGAATGGCAGGTAGCCCTAAATGTAGAAAAATGTAAGTTAATGTGAATGAGCATAAAGATCAAACCCCTCATCTTCGGATACAGTTTCACTAGCGCCCTGCATGATACAGTATAGTCGTTTAAGTATCTGGGCGTAACGTTGCAGAGCGATATGAGGTGGAACGAGCATGTGAGAACTGTGGTAGGGGAGGCGAATGGTCGACTTCGGTTTATTGGGAGAATTTTAGGACTGGCTGGGTCATCTGTAAAGAAGGCCGCTTATAGGACGCTGGTGCGACCTATTCTTGAGTACTGCTCGAGTGTTTGGGATGGGTACCAGGTCCGATTGAAGGAAGACGTCGAAGCAATTCAGAGGCGGGCTGCTAGATTTAATATCGGTAGGTCCGAACAACATGTAAATGTATGCGATTGCAGTCTTTTCGGCGTATTCCAATTATGAGTGGTGACCTTGTCTTGTCGCAACGTATCGATGAGTTTCGTACCCATGTACTTCTACATGACTACTCTGCAATTCACATTTAAGTGCTTGGCTGAAGGTTCATCGAACCACAATCATACTATCTCTCTACCATTCCACTCCCTAACAGCGCGCGGGAAAAACGAACACCTAAACCTTTCTGTTCGAGCTCTGATTTCTCGTATTTTATTTTGATGATCATTCCTACCTATGTAGGTTGGGCTCAACAAAATATTTTCGCATTCGGAAGAGAAAGTTGGTGACTGAAATTTCGTAGAAAGATCTCGCCGCGACGAAGAACGTCTTTGCTTTAATGACTTCCATCCCAACTCGCGTATCATATCTGCCACTCTCTCCCGTATTACGTGATAATACAAAACGAGCTGCCCTTTTTTGCACCCTTTCGATGTCCTCCGTCAATCCCACCTGGTAAGGATCCCACACCGCGCAGCAATATTCTAACAGAGGACGAACGCGTGTAGCGTAAGCTGTCTCTTTAGTGGACTTGTTGCATCTTCTAAGTGTCCTGCCAATAAAACGCAACCTTTGGCTCGCCTTCCCGACAATATTATCTATGTGGTCCTTCCAACTGAAGTTGTTCGTAATTTTAACACCCAGGTACTTAGTTGAATTGACAGCCTTGAGAATTGTACTATTTATCGAGTGATCGAATTTCAACGGATTTCTTTTGGAACTCATGTGGATCACCTCACACTTTTCGTTATTTAGCGTCAACTGCCACCTGACACACCATACAGCAATCTTTTCTAAATCGCTTTGCAACTGATACTGGTCTTCGGATGACCTTACTAGACGGTAAATTACAGCATAATCTGCGAACAACCTAAGAGAACTGCTCAGATTGTCACACAGGTCATTTATATAGATCAGGAACAGCAGAGGTCCCAGGACGCTTCCCTGGGGAACACCTGATATCACTTCAGTTTTACTCGATGATTTGCCGTCTATTACTACGAACTACGACCTTCCCGACAGGAAATCACGAATCCAGTCGCATCATCTTGATAGGAACGAAACTCATCGAAACGTTGCGACAAGACGAGGTCACCACTCGGCTGATAACCCGAGAAGGAGTCATCAACATGTAAATGCTGTGGAGACTCGTAGGGAACTCAAATGTAAATACTGCAGGGAAGGCGACGTTCTTTTCGAGAGCCGCTATTGAGAAAATTTAGGGAGCCCGCATTTGGAGCACAGCAGAACGTAGAATGTCCTTGGGTATTCTTGCTACGTCTCTTACTGTGCTGCGCTTCGGATCAGCACATATGTGAATGTTCCCCTGGTAAATGCTGTCCTTAAGGTGGGCTTACAGCCAGAAATCACAGGGAATCAGATCAGGTGATCATGCTGGTCAAGCATCGGTTGCTAATTCCATCGTTTCCAAACGTGTTTCGGAGAAGCAGGTGAACTTCACTACTGGCTGCCGAGCGATTCTATTGCGCCAACATAAATTCCGCGCACGGACCGTGAAGAAAAGATGCGAGAAATTAGGACTCACACGGAGACACATAGACGGTCGTTTTCCTCTCACTTTATTTGCAAGTGGTAAAGGAATGGAAATGAGGAGTAGTGGTACCGCGCACCATACGTTAACTACTTGTATCTGTGCAGATGTAGATGCAGAAATTCCTAAGAAATCCCTTTAAAATGGAGTATGAGGAATGGCGAGGGTTTCTGGAGACTGCAAGAGACCTCTAGGTTTGCGTACACCTTGGCTGAGAAACAGCCGACCGAGGTTAGTACCACATCTGTATACATCCTGTGTAAGAATAATACAGTTACTAGTGCAGTCTTCCATCTGAAGCGATCTCACAGTTCCTCCAGATATCAGGTGGACACTTGGCGCTTTATATCTAATAATTCTTCGTCTAGTTTTCTTCCTGTACTCCATCTCTAATGACGTCGAAACGGGTTACACGAAAGTACGCCTGTTCCTTTTTCTACTTGTTAGGTGGCTATAATGTCGCACCTTACAAGCACTCATCCACATTCTTTGTCGCGATCTACAATCATATTAGGTATTATTTGATAGGTAGTACATCGTATATATGTTTGTTATGGTTGTTGTTGTTGTTGTTGTTGTTGTTGTTTTCTTCAGTCCTGGGACTGGTTTGATGCAGCTCTCCATGCTACTCTGTCCTGTGCAAGCTTCTTCATCTCCCAGTACCTACTCCAACCTACATCCTTCTGAATCTGATTAGTGTATTCATCTCATGGTCTCCCTCTACGATTTTTACCCTCCACGCTGCCGTCCATTGCTAAATTTGTGATCCCTTGATGCCTCAGAACATGTCCTACCAACCGGTCCCTTCTTCTTGTCAAGTTGTGCCACAAACTCCTCTTCTCCCCAATCCTATTCAATACCTCCTCATTAGTTATGTGATCTAACCATCTAATCTTCAGCGTTCTTCTGTAACACCACATTTCGAAAGCTTCTCTTCTCTTCTTGTCCAAACTATTTATCGTCCATGTTTCACTTCCATACATGGCTACAGTCCACACAAATACTTTCAGAAACGACATCCTGACACTTAAATCTATACTCGATGTTAACAAATTTCTCTTCTTCAGAAACGCTTTCCTTCCCATTGCCAGTCTACATTTTATATCCTCTCTACTTCGACCATCATCAGTTATTTTACTTCCTAAATAGCAAAACTCCTTTACTACTTTAATTGTCTCATTTCCTAATGTAATTCCCTCAGCATCACCCGATTTAATTTGACTACATTCCATTATCCTTATTATGATTTTGTTCATGTTCATCTTATATCCTCCTTTCAAGACACGGTCCATTCCGTTCAACTGCTCTTCCAGGTCCTTTGCTGTCTATGACAGAATTACAATGTTATCGGCGAACCTCAAAGTTTTTACTTTTTGTCCATGAATTTTAATACTTACTCCGAATTTTTCTTTTGTTTCCTTTACTGCTTGCTCAATATACTGATTGAATAACATCGGGGAGAGGCTACAACCCTGTCTCACTCCTTTCCCAACCACTTCTTCCCTTTCATGCCCCTCAACTCCTATGACTGCCATCTGGTTTCTGTACAAATTGTAAATAGCCTTTCGCTCCCTGTATTTTACCCCTGCCACCTTCAGAATTTGAAAAAGAGTATTCCAGTCAACATTGTCAAAAGCTTTCTCCTAGTCTACAAATGCTAGAAACGTAGGTTTGCCTTTTCTTAATCTTTCTTGTAAGATAAGTCGTAAGGTCAGTATTGCCTCACGTGTTCCAACATTTCTACGGAATCCAAACTGATCATCCCCGAGGTCCGCATCTACCAGTTTTTCCATTCGTCTGTAAAGAATTCGCATTAGTATTTTGCAGCCGTGACTTATTAAACTGATAGTTCGGTAATTCTCACATCTGTCAGCACCTGCTTTCTTTGGGATTGGAATTATTATATTCTTCTTGAAGTCTGAGGGTATTTCGCCTGTCTCATACATCTTGCTCACCAGCTGGTAGAGTTTTGTCATGACTGGCTCTCCCATGGCCGTCAGTAGTTCTAATGGAATGTTGTCTACTCCGGGGGCCTTGTTTCGACTGAGGTCTTTCAGTGCTCTGTCAAACTCTTCACGCAGTATCGTATCTCCCATTTCGTCTTCATCTACATCCTCTTCCATTTCCATAATATTGTCCTCAAGTACATCGCCCTTGTATAAAGCCTCTATATACTCCTTCCACCTTTCTGCCTTCCCTTCTTTGCTTAGAAATGGGTTGCCATCTGAGCTCTTGATATTCATACAAGTGGTTCTCTTCTCTCCAATAGTCTCTTTAATTTTCCTGTAGGCAGTATCTATCTTACCCCTAGTGAGATAAGCTTCTACATCCTTACATTTGTCCTCTAGCCATCCCTGCTTAACCATTTTGCACTTCCTGTCGATCTCATTTTTGAGACGTTTGTATTCCTTTTTGCCTGCTTCATTTACTGCATTTTTATATTTTCTCCTTTCATAAATTAAATTCAATATTTCTTCTGTTACCCAAGGATTTCTACTAGTCCTCGTCTCTTTACCTACTTGATCCTCTGCTGCCTTCACTACTTCATCCATCAAAGCTACCCATTCTTTTTCTATTGTATTTCTTTCCCCCATTCCTGTCAATTGCTCCCTTATGCTCTCCTTGAAACTCTGTACAACCTCTGGTTCTTTTAGTTTATCCAGGTCCCATCTCCTTAAATTTCCACCTTTTTGCAGTTTCTTCATATATCAATGTTTAAAGGAGACTAACATTGTCACGTACACCTTGTAAATAATTGTTAACGCTTATTGCATCAAAGGTGACGGAGTGTCTCATACTAGTAGAGGTTGGAATGACAGTGGAAATAAAACGGCAGACGGAACTCAAGCCCTGGGTGGAAGGCTCACACAGGTGTGTTGGTCCTGCTTAAACACAGAGAGTAGCAAGACGGATGTCATAGCACCTAAGTGCGGGAGCACGAGTCGCGACTGGCCGGTGTTGTGGCCGAACCGGAAGGATTATACTTCGGAAACTACGAAAATCGTGGACGCAGATGAGAGGAACGAGGAAGCGTCACCTCAGGAACCACGCAGGCTGGGTTATTTCCAAGGATTTTTACTCAGAAGCGTACCATTGTACGAGTATAGGTTTTTCCTCGCAAAATTTCCGCGCTGGACGACAAAAGACTAAGATGTGGTTGGTCGGCGTTAGGAAGAATCTGTAGAGAGGGAGAGTATTCCGTGGTTTCGCGAATATAATTCGTTTTCGGAATCACGAGGCTGGGGAGCCGACCCTTGCTTGGAGGCCAGCGGTGGAGAGACGAGGTCTTCCGTTGTAAGCGCTCGTGTGTGACGGTCGCTCGGTATCTCCTTTGTTGGTAACGACGGACTTGCTGTGTTTGCTCTCAGGAGAGTTTATAGTTAGAGCAGTTACGCACTGTACTTTTGCGAACCTGTACGATTCTGGACTTCACCTCCGGGTTGGAAGTTGTCGTTGAGTAGGCAGCGTTCAGTAACTGAGAGCACTTCCTCTGCCTGTACTTAAGTTGAGACGCTATCTGAACTCCGTCCTTGTTGCTGGGAGTTCACGTTTCTCGTCTGTAGAACACAGAGAGGAGGCAGTATTAGAGTACATTAGTCAGAGGGCCACCTTCGGCCGTCCTAGTGTTTGAAAGAGTTTATCTGTGGCTGGAGATCTTCCATCGTCGCAGACGAGTACGAGAACCATCGCTTCGACGCACCGGACGCAGTACATACGGTGATATCACAAATTGCTTCGGCTTATTGGGGCTATAAAAGCTAAACAGCTGTGATCACTGAGGTTCCACACCACCGTAGCTCATCTATGGAAGTAGTGTCTTCTAGTGTTTGGTATGTAGATGATGTTAGTCATTTCGAGTTATTGATATTATACTGCGGGGTCATAATAAGTGGGAAATTGGGCAGTTGACTAGTAATTTTTTTAGAAAATGTAAACTCTGTAATATAAAGGTTCTCTCTTATCTACAATAAATATATAAGCAGGAACAACGTCTGTCATTTAATAGGATTAGTTGCCTTCATCATTCATCTATGTTTAGATTTTAATTTATAGAATTAAGAGATCCTAAGGTCTGGTTCAGGGGGTGGTCAGACAGGGCCAAATCTTCATTTTAGCGTCAATTATTTTCCGTTGTGCACATTCATTTTACACCCGCCTAGAGTAGCATCCTGGAACTGATACCCAAGTGCCTACTACGTGCCTCAGCAAAACATTTCCTGATATTTCCGGAAGTATGAGTTGTAGAATAGGGATGTGAAAAACCAACAGCTTAAAACTGATACCGGTATTTTTGTTCTGAATAACAGGAATTTGCTTGGTTTCCGTTATAACAAGATCTTTGTTTCATGTTTTAGTGACACCTGGGAAAAAAAAGACATATCAGTTTGCCACAGCAGCAGTGCAGAAATTTTTGTTCTTAAATAAAACTTTTTTTTAACAAGCGACTAATGTTTATTCGTAAAATTTCTATTTCTTTGAAATATTGGATTATTATGGAAACTTTATATAACAGCGCCCACATCTAGAAACTAGCAAAAGACACGTGACGTATAAGTCGGTGCAGCATTGCGCACACAGTAATGTACCTGTTACCGTGTGGTGTGGTCTGTTAGATTGAACAAGACTTGTCCCTACCTGTTATATATGACAGTATCTTGCTGAGGTTCTCGGACATCGGCTGTATCTGAGTGTGGTAGCGATGAAGGACAGTACTCCAGTTGCTTTGTAAGATGAAAAACGGGAGGACGCAGAACAAACTTGTGACATCATGTTGTTGTTTGTTGTTGTTGTCTTCAGTCCTAAGACTGAGACTTGATGCAGCTCTCCATGCTACTCTATCCTGTGCAAGCTTCTTCATCTCCCAGTACTTACTGCAACCTACATCCTTCTGAATCTGCTTGGTGTATTCATCTCTTGGTCTCCCTTTAGGATTTTTACCTTCTACGCTGCCCTCCAACACTAAATTGGCGATCCCTTGATGCCTCAGAACATGTCCTACCAACCGATCCCTTCTTCTAGTCAAGCTGTGCCACAAACTTCTCTTCTCCTCAATCCTATTCAACATCTCCTCTTTAGTTATGTGATCTACTCATGTAATCTTCAGCATTCTTCTGTAGCACCACATTTCGAGAGCTTCTATTCTCTTCTTGTCTAAACTATTTATCATCCATGTTTCACTTCCATACATGGCTACACTCCATACAAATACTTTCAGAAACGACTTCCTGACATTTAAATCTATACTCGATGGTAACAAATTTTTCTTCTTCAGAAACGCTTTCCTTCCCATTGCCAGTCTACATTTTATATCCTCTCTACTTCGACCATCATCAGTTATTTTGCTCCCCAAAGAGCAAAACTCCTTTACTCCTAATCTAATTCCCTTAGCATCACCCGACTTAATTCGACTACATTCCATTATCCTCGTTTTGCTTTTGTTGATGTTCATCTTATATCCTCTTTTCAAACACTTTCCATTCCGTTCAACTGCTCTTCCAAGTCCTTTGCTGTCTCTGGCAGAATTACAATGTCATCGACAAACCTCACAGTTTTTATTTCTTCTCCATGGATTTTAATACCTACTCCGAATTTTTGTTTTGTTTCCTTTACTGATTGCTCAATATACAGATTGAATAACATCGGGGAGAGGCTACAACCCTGCCTCACTCCCTTCCCAACCACTGCTTCACTCAACTTTTATAACTGCCATTTGGTTTCTATACAAATTGTAAATAGCCTTTCGTTCCCTGTATTTTACCCCTGCCACCTTCAGAATTTGAAAGAGAGTATTCCAGTCAACATTGTCAAAAGGTCTCTTTAATTTTCCTGTAGGCAGTATCTATCTTACCCCTAGTGAGATAAGCTTCTACATCCTTACATTTGTCCTCTAGCCATCCGTGCTTAGCCATTTTGCACTTCCTGTCGATCGCATTTTTGAGACGTTTGTATTCCTTTTTGCCTGCTTCATTTACTGCATTTTTATATTTTCTCCTTTCATCAATTAAATTCAATATTTCTTCTGTTACCCAAGGATTTCTAGCAGCCCTCGTCTTTTTACCTACTTTATCCTCTGCTGCCTTCACTACTTCATCCCTCAGAGCTACCCATTCTTCTTCTACTGTATTTCTTTCCCCTATTGCTGTCATTTGTTCCCTTATGCTCTCCTTGAAACTCTGTACAACCTCTGGTTCTTTCAGCTTATCCAGATCCCATGTCCTTAAATTCCCACCTTTTTTGCAGTTTCTTCAGTTTTAACCTACAGGTCATAACCAATAGATTGTGGTCAGAGTCCACATCTGCCCCTGGAAATGTCCTACAATTTAAAACCTGATTCCTAAATCTCTGTCTTACCATTATATAATCTATCTGATACCTTTTAGTATCTGCAGGATTCTTCCATGTATACAACCTTCTTTTATGATTCTTGAACCAAGTGTTAGCTATGATTAAATTATGCTCTGTGCAAAATTCTACCAGACGGCTTCCTCTTTCATTTCTATCATACAAAATTTATTTATATGTTATTTGTCAGAGATTAAATGAATCCAATGACCGTGGTGAAATTGCACGGAAGCATGTTTTGGTGTTCAACAAGAATAATTTGTGCTCTACTACCACCACAGTGATCAAGAGCGCCCCAAGACGAATTACGCCAGCAGAAGAAGACTTTGGGAATTTAGTCGGTGGTCAGGGCAGCCAGATGGACACAGGCCTTGTTTTCACATCCCGACTGATGTTCTAAACACATAGACCCGGATGAAATACGTAACCATGTGTAAACATTGGTTTATCGTGTACGATTGACATTACGAGAGTTGTTTAGCGCCAATAAGATCAACAGTATTTAAACAACGTCTTGACTATTGGTACAAACAGAAATGCACTGCTTAATGGTAACAAGGGATTGTTCGCTGACGCTGCCAGGAACAATAAAAGTCAGGAAACCTGTGTGGAACAGGATGAGAGAACTAGAGAGGATTTACAGCGGTGTTTGTGTTGGGAGGCCCAGTACCTGGTGGACCTGCAGGGAGAGCGATTCAGCAGCAGTGTCGGGGTGAAGGAGGGGGGGCGGGGTGTATCCGTTGACAGCTGTGCTATCGCTTCCCCCTCGCCGCCGCTGACAGCTCGTTCCCGGTGGCAAGTGTCGCCCCCCGCCGCGCCAGGGGAGACAACCTGACAGACACCGAACTCTATAGTCTCGTTTCGCGGGATCCAACTGTAAAAGCGAAACTGGTCCCGTAGCGACCGTTCTTCTGGTGGTTTTTCGTCGATGGCGCGCCTGTTTGTACCGGGTTCCGTGCCAGATGTTCCAGGTCTCTGCCCCTTCGTGTAGTTCGCATTGTGCTGTACGAACCAGAACATTGAGTGCTTAGATGTAGAATGAAGGCTTTCACGACCGACTGACACGGCTGTTGATATACTTTCCGGGATGTGAGGTCGTGGTCCAAGAGCATTTCTGCTCCTTACGTTTCGTCCAGGACTGCGCTGGACTTCCTCAGAGGCGCTGCTCCGCTGAGTCTTGCCGACTGACTGGTCGGGTGTCTGAGAGCGACTTATATATTGTGAGAAAGGGGGGCGTGGTTCAGGTGACACGTGATGAGCAGTGATAATCCATAGCAAAGATAAGGTTGACTATCGACTACCACCTTGTCAAAGATAAAAATTGTTAGCAATTTTGTACAGCCACTGTCCATATATCGCTAAGTTTCATAGCCTCATAAACTTACCACAAGTACATGGAATTTTATACACACCACATGTCGACAGGGGAGGGCGTTTATCCTTCACAGAAAAAAAAGTCAAGTACTACGATCTGTGAAGGATAAACGCCCTCCCCGGTCGATATGTGGTAAAGTTTATATTGGTACTACCAAAAGAAGCGTAAATACGCGACTGAAAGAGCATAAAAGTCTTTGTCGACTTGGAAAAATAGAAAAATCTGCTGTAGCGGAAGATGCTCTTCAACCAGGCAGCCACCAAGTGAAGTTTTCGGATACCGAAGTTTTATCTACAACGTTAAATCACTATCCACGGCTATATAGAGAAGCTATTGAAATTTATAAACATCACGATAATTTTAATAGGAAAGAAGAGGCTATGAAACTTAGCGATATATGGACAGTGGCTGTACAAAATTGCTAACAATATTTATCTTTGACAAGGTGGTAATCGATAGTCAACCTTATCTTTGGTATGGGTTATCACTGCTCATCACATGTCACCTGAACCACGCCCCCCTTTCTCACAATATGTAAGTCGCTCTCAGACACCCGACAAATCAGTCGGCAAGACTCAGCGGAGCAGCGCCTCTGAGGAAGTCCAGCGCAGTCCTGAACGAAACGTAAGGAGCAGAAAAGTTCTTGGACCACGACCTCACGTCCCGGTAAGTATATCAACAGCCATTGAGTGCTCAGTGCCGACATTAACCAGCCTCCGTCCTCCGGCTGAGGAGTTTGTTTCATCAGGTGATTTCCTTTATACACTCCTGGAAATGGAAAAAAGAACACATTGACACCGGTGTGTCAGACCCACCATACTTGCTCCGGACACTGCGAGAGGGCTATACAAGCAATGATCACACGCACGGCACAGCGGACACACCAGGAACCGCGGTGTTGGCCGTCGAATGGCGCTAGCTGCGCAGCATTTGTGCACCGCCGCCGTCAGTGTCAGCCAGTTTGCCGTGGCATACGGAGCTCCATCGCAGTCTTTAACACTGGTAGCATGCCGCGACAGCGTGGACCTGAACCGTATGTGGAGTTGACGGACTTTGAGCGAGGGCGTATAGTGGGCATGCGGGAGGCAGGGTGGACGTACCGCCGAATTGCTCAACACGTGGGGCGTGAGGTCTCCACAGTACATCGATGTTGTCGCCAGTGGTCGGCGGAAGGTGCACGTGCCCGTCGACCTGGGACCGGACCGGAGCGACGCACGGATGCACGCCAAGACCGTAGGATCCTACGCAGTGCCGTAGGGGACCGCACCGCCACTTCCCAGCAAATTAGGGACACTGTTGCTCCTGGGGTATCGGCGAAGACCATTCGCAACCGTCTCCATGAAGCTGGGCTACGGTCCCGCACACCGTTAGGCCGTCTTACGCCCCAACATCGTGCAGCCCGCCTCCAGTGGTGTCGCGACAGGCGTGAATGGAGGGACGAATGGAGACGCGTCGTCTTCAGCGATGAGAGTCGCTTCTGCCTTGGTGCCAATGATGGTCGTATGCGTGTTTGGCGCCGTGCAGGTGAGCGCCACAATCAGGACTGCATACGACCGAGGCACACAGGGCCAACACCCGGCATCATGGTGTGGGGAGAGATCTCCTACACTGGCCGTACACCTCTGGTGATCGTCGAGGGGACACTGAATAGTGCACGGTACATCCAAACCGTCATCGAACCCATCGTTCTACCATTCCTAGACCGGCAAGGGAACTTGCTGTTCCAACAGGACAATGCACGTCCGCATGTATCCCGTGCCACCCAAGGTGCTCTAGAAGGTGTAAGTCAAGTACCCTGGCCAGCAACATCTCCGGATCTGTCCCCCATTGAGCATGTTTGGGACTGGATGAAGCGTCGTCTCACGCGGTCTGCACGTCCAGCACGAACGCTGGTCCAACTGAGGCGCCAGGTGGAAATGGCATGGCAAGCCGTTCCACAGGACTACATCCAGCATCTCTACGATCGTCTCCATGGGAGAATAGCAGCCTGCATTGCTGCGAAAGGTGGATATACACTGTACTAGTGCCGACATTGTGCATGCTCTGTTGCCTGTGTCTATCTGCCTGTGGTTCTGTCAGTGTGATCATGTGATGTATCTGACCCCAGGAATGTGTCAATAAAGTTTCCCCTTCCTGGGACAATGAATTCACGGTGTTCTTATTTCAATTTCCAGGAGTGTATATTGAGTTGGCTGCCACTTATCTCGCCACATATTGGCTACCCACCGACTTAACACCTCTTTCTTTGAGAGGAAATTTAAAAATAAAGATACGTGTATACAGTAGCTTCTTTACATTGTGTATACAGCTTAAACACGAAAATGATGCACAAGACGCTAAGTACAACACGCATTTAGATATTCACCTGAAATATGATATTCCAGTTGTTTGATCCCTTCTATTAGCGCAATTGTGCGCTGCACGTACACTGGGCATGATTCGCGATCGGTCAATAAGACTTTTAAAACAAATTACAACCGGAAAACAGTGATTTTCTGACGCCTGTACTATACACTAAATGTAAATATACTGGCATGTAGACGTTTCAAAAAATGGCGGCCGGTGTTGCATTTTGCTGCCTCTGGGAGCGCTGTTACCTCACAGATAGCCACTCTATGTAGTTAATATACCTCTTTGGCATGTATATTCAAATACAGAGATATGTGAACAGGCAGAATACGGCGCTGAGGTCACCAACGCCTATATAAGACAAGTGTCTGGGACAGTTGTTAGATCGGTTACTGCTGCTACAATGGCAGGTTATCAAGATTTACGTCAGTTTGAACGTGCTGCTATAATCGGTGCACGATCGATGGGACACAGTATCTCCGAGTTAGCGATGAAGTGGGGATTTTTCCGTACGACCATTTCACGAATGTATCGTCAATATCAAGAATCTGGTAAAACGGCAGATCTCCTGCATAGCTGCGGCCGGAAAAAGAATGTGCAAGAAAGGGACCAACGGCGACCGAAGAGAATCGTTTAACGTGACAGAAGTGTAACCCTTCCGCAAATTTCGGTGCTGGTCCATCAGCAAGTGTCAGCAGGCGAACCATTCAACGAAACATCGTCGATATGGGCTTTTGGAGCGAAGGTCCACTCGTATACCCTTGATGACTGCACGTCACAAAGCCTTAAGCCTCGCCTGGGCCCGCAACACCGATATTGGACTGTTGATGACTGGAAGCATGTTACCTTGTCCGTCTCGTTTCAAACTGTATCGAGCGGGTGGATGTGTACAGATATGGAGACAACCTCATGAATCCATGGACCCTGTATGTCAGCAGGGGATTGTTCAAGGTGGTGAAGGCTCTGTAATTGTGTGGGTCGTGTGTAGTTGGAGTAATATAGGACCCCTGATACGTCTAGATACGACTCTGACAGGTGACACGTGCGTAAGCGCATCCTGTATTATCACCTGTATCCATTCATGTCTATTGTGCATTCCGACGGATTCTGGCAATTCCAGCAGGACAACGCGACACCACACATGTCGAGAATTGCTACAGAGTTACTCCAGGTACATTCTTATGAGTTTAAACACTTCCGCTGGCCTCCTAACCCCCCCCCCCCCAGACATGAACATTATCTAGCATATCTGGGATGCCTTGGAGCATGCTGTTCAGAAGAGATCTCCACCTCCTCATACTCTTACGGATTTATGGACAGTCCTGCAGGATTCACGGCGTCAGTTCCCTCCATCACTACTTCAGACATTAGTCGAGTCCATGCCACGTCTTGTTGCGGCACTTCTGTGTGCTCGCGGGGGCCCTACACGATATTAGGCAGGTGTACCAGTTTCTTTGGATCTTCAGTGTATATTAGTAGTGGAAATCTCAAGTTACATAATTTTTCAGTCATCTAAAAAAAGTTCTTCTAATTTTTATAACTACCTGTTTTCAGCCCAGGTTAAGAACATAACAGACAGTTTGTTTTGAAGAGTGATGTTTAGGAGTGGTTCTGTGCGTGCCGGGCAATGGGTGCAGCGCCGGAATCAGGTGATACGGCAAACCGTTTTCCAACAGCCTGGTGGTTCGCGAGAGCGACCAATGTATGTTCAAAGCCATTCCTGCTGTTAATTGCGAGGTCAAGCACGCCAGAACCGCCCTTATATATCACTCTTTATAAAATCCGTATCACACTTTACGACCATAGTGGTTGTAGCTTCTAACGGATCAGAAGTGTCCTTCACAACAAAGCAGAGTTTTTGATATTTTTGCACTTATTTCCGTTTTTGTAAGTTTTTCGACGTTTATGTCGCACCACAGGTTACGGTTGACCCTGTGCTGCGTTCTGCTCCGTACTGTCGCAACGAAATACTAGTTCGTGTCTGCAGGTAGACAAGCAAACGCGCCTTCCGAGACAGTTCGTGTGAACGACGTCAGTGAAGACACGCACGGCCCAAGCTCCTACCGCATCACAAATGGTGCCCATACTGAGCGCCTGTAGTGTGAGTGTAGAGATGCTCTGTCAACTGGTATAGTCCGTTTCCTGTACGCCCTGTAGTTTTCGTATAGTCGTCTCCTGAAACCCCAGAAGAGCTCAGGAATAACTCCGTATCCCCCCTCCAAATGCTGTGACACGAAACAGCGGAAGATATACACTCCTGGAAATTGAAATAAGAACACCGT
Source organism: Schistocerca gregaria (assembly GCF_023897955.1). Classification (NCBI taxonomy): domain Eukaryota; kingdom Metazoa; phylum Arthropoda; class Insecta; order Orthoptera; family Acrididae; genus Schistocerca; species Schistocerca gregaria. Next base: position 190,967,836 of record NC_064928.1, on the reverse strand, counting down.
GAATTCATTGTCCCAGGAAGGGGAAACTTTATTGACACATTCCTGGGGTCAGATACATCACATGATCACACTGACAGAACCACAGGCACATAGACACAGGCAACAGAGCATGCACAATGTCGGCACTTGTACAGTGTATATCCACCTTTCGCAGCAATGCAGGCTGCTATTCTCCCATGGAGACGATCGTAGAGATGCTGGATGTAGTCCTGTTGAATGGCTTGCCATGCCATTTCCACCTGGCGCCTCAGTTGGACCAGCGTTCGTGCTGGACGTGCAGACCGCGTGAGACGACGCTTCATCCAGTTCCAAACATGCTCAATGGGGGACAGATCCGGAGATCTTGCTGGCCAGGGTAGTTGACTTACACCTTCTAGAGCACGTTGGGTGGCACGGGACACATGCGGACGTGCATTGTCCTGTTGGAACAGCAAGTTCCCTTGCCGGTCTAGGAATGGTAGAACGATGGGTTCGATGACAGTTTGCATGTACCGTGCACTATTCAGTGTCCCCTTGAGGATCACCAGAGGTGTACGGCCAGTGTAGGAGATCGCTCCCCACACCATGATGCCGGGTGTTGGCCCTGTGTGCCTCGGTCGTATACAGTCCTGATTGTGGCGCTCACCTGCACGGCGCCAAACACGTATACGACCATCATTGGCACCAAGGCAGAAGCGACTCTCACCGCTGAAGACGACACGTCTCCATTCGTCCCTCCATTCACGCCTGTCGCGACACCACTGGAGGCGGGCTGCACGATGTTGGGGTGTGAGCGGAAGACGGCCTAACGGTGTGCGGGACCGTAGCCCAGCTTCATGGAGACGGTTGCGAATGGTCCTCGCCGATTCCCCAGGAGCAACAGTGTCCCTAATTTGCTGGGAAGTGGCGGTGCGGTCCCCTACGGCACTGCGTAGGATCCTACGGTCTTGGCGTGCATCCGTGCGTCGCTGCGGTTCGGTCCCAGGTCGACGGGCACGTGCACCTTCCGCCGACCACTGGCGACAACATCGATGTACTGTGGAGACCTCACGCCCCACGTGTTGAGCAATTCGGCGGTACGTCCACCCGGCCTCCCGCATGCCCACTGTACGCACTCGCTCAAAGTCCGTCAACTGCACATACGGTTCACGTCCACGCTGTCGTGGCATGCTACCAGTGTTAAGGACTGCGATGGAGCTCCGTATGCCACGGCAAACTGGCTGACACTGACGGCGGCGGTGCACAAATGCTGCGCAGCTAGCGCCATTCGACGGCCAACACCGCGGTTCCTGGTGTGTCCGCTGTGCCGTGCGTGTGATCATTGCTTGTACAGCCCTCTCGCAGTGTCCGGAGCAAGTAAGGTGGGTCTGACACACCGGTGTCAATGTGTTCTTTTTTCCATTTCCAGGAGTGTATGTGGCGTTAAGCGATTAGTGTATGCTGGGACATCAGTGCAAGGTATTGTGTGTGTCTTTTTTTCTTATGACGTGCTGATGTTCCCTGCCATATTTTTTTTGGCACAACATCACTATGTGACTCATTCTTATAGCAAGCATGTGCATCTAATAAAGTCACAAGTTCCGATGGTGACAGCGTTGATCTGTCGAAACCAGTTATAGTAATAAAAAGAATTGCTATCAATTTGTCAGAGTTGATTCTTCAAGAACAATATAAGATTAAACATGTCTACGAATGCTGTGGTTTGAGAATATAGTACGGGGAGCAACAATTACAAAATGTTTACTTCACAATTTAGATCATACAGCCATTTTAAGTGTCGTGGGAATATGTCAGAATTTTATAAGTTAAGGTTATGTTTCTTTAAAGATTTCAAAACTTATTTTAAAATTAATATATCACTTTGTTCAAGAAAAGTGCTACAGTCATTGGTAACGGTTGATGATATCTGTATAGTTGTTGTATCAAATCAGTTTGCTGGTTTGCTTACAGTTCACATTCGAAAAAAGTGTGATTCCTATCTCCAACTGTTTTTCCCTTACATTTACGACGCATTACCTTACATTTACTTCGAAGCTGAATTTGATGAATTATGGAACTAATAAACTTTTAACTATATGGAACCAGGGCATGGAGGAAATGATTGACTACACAGGGTGAGTTACTAACTATTTCCACCTATAATAATTCCGATAGTATGATATGAGGTGAAAAGTTTGTTCGACAAAAGTTGCATGGGACATCGGGGGCCATAATATGACGTTGGTTTGTTGTTGCTAGATGGGGTCCTGTCAGAGATATGAAGGTAAACTTTATTTTTTTAGATGGGATGCTATAGTTTGGCACTTATTTTCTGGTAGCAGCTATCGAGACGAATCCAATGATGTGTAACAGTAAGGTCTTTGAAGGTCAACGAAGGTCAAAAAGGTGGCATGAACGTCCATTTACAGAAGGTGTTCGAAGTGATGACCCTTGGTGTCAATGCAGTGCTGCAATCTTCTTATCATGGATTGATTGGTATTGCTTATCACATCGGCACTTACCGAAGCACATGATCTGACAATACTCTCTCGTATATCGTGAAAATAGTAAATATTCGCTGAATACGGCGTATCCATCTAACGTGCCATTGGCATGTAAACAGCATTCGACGGTTTCCTTCGATAAACAAATCGATATGCTTCTCATTTATAGAGAATGCCAACAAAATTCAGTGAGAGATAGAGACTTATACGCTGAATGATATCCTCAACGTACTCGCCCTAGACTGCGTACATTTAAATAATTGTATGATAAATTGAGAAGAACTGGATCTTTAACGCTTCGGAAAAATAGCCGGCAAAGGAAAGTTACTAACAAGGAAACGGAAATTGGTACTGTTGCCACTGTGGTTCGAGATGTGTTAGTTCGTGTCAAATCGCAAGGGAATCTGGAATTAGCCAGAGTAGTGTTGTTCGTGTTCTGCATCGCCACAAATATCATCCTTACCGCATCAGTCTCCACCAAGGATTAACTGGCACGGATTGTATGCGTCACAGTGAATTCTGGTGGTGAACTCGACTTCAGATTCAGAGGGATGACACATTTATCAACTTCATTTTACTTGCTGACAAGGCTACATTCACTAATCATGGAAATGTTAATTTGCATAACATGCGTTATTGGGCAACTGAAAATCCATGTTGGCTGCGGCAAGTTGCTCACCAAAAACCGTGGTCGGTGAATGTATGGTGTGGGATTCTGGAGGACACAATTATAGCCGGCCGCGGTGGCCGAGCGGTTCTAGGCGCTTCATTCCGGAACCGCGTGACTGCTGTAGTCGCAGGTTCGAATCCTGCCTCGGGCATGGATGTGTGTGATGTCCTTAGGTTGGTTAGGTCTAAATTGTTCTAAGTTCTAAGGGAGTGATGACCTAAGATGTTAAGTCCCATAGTGCTCAGAGCCATTTGAACAGAATTCTAGGCCCCCTATTTCATCGAAGGAAATCTTAATGGTAGGAAGTACACTCCTGGAAATGGAAAAAAGAACACATTGACACCGGTGTGTCAGACCCACCATACTTGCTCCGGACACTGCGAGAGGGCAGTAAAAGCAATGATCACACGCACGGCACAGCGGACACACCAGGAACCGCGGTGTTGGCCGTCGAATGGCGCTAGCTGTGCAGCATTTGTGCACCGCCGCCGTCAGTGTCAGCCAGTTTGCCGTGGCATACGGAGCTCCATCGCAGTCTTTAACACTGGTAGCATGCCGCGACAGCGTGGACGTGAACCGTATGTGCAGTTGACGGACTTTGAGCGAGGGCGTATAGTGGGCATGCGGGAGGCCGGGTGGACGTACCGCCGAATTGCTCAACACGTGGGGCGTGAGGTCTCCACAGTACATCAATGTTGTCGCCAGTGGTCGGCGGAAGGTGCACGTGCCCGTCGACCTGGGACCGGACCGCAGCGACGCACGGATGCACGCCAAGACCGTAGGATCCTACGCAGTGCCGTAGGGGACCGCACCGCCACTTCCCAGCAAATTAGGGACACTGTTGCTCCTGGGGTATCGGCGAGGACCATTCGCAACCGTCTCCATGAAGCTGGGCTACGGTCCCGCACACCGTTAGGCCGTCTTCCGCTCACGCCCCAACATCGTGCAGCCCGTCTCCAGTGGTGTCGCGACAGGCGTGAATGGAGGGACGAATGGAGACGTGTCGTCTTCAGCGATGAGAGTCGCTTCTGCCTTGGTGCCAATGATGGTCGTATGCGTGTTTGGCGCCGTGCAGGTGAGCGACACAATCAGGACTGCATACGACCGAGGCACACAGGGCCAACACCCGGCATCATGGTGTGGGGAGCGATCTCCTACACTGGCCGTACACCTCTGGTGATCGTCGAGGGGACACTGAATAGTGCACGGTACATCCAAACCGTCATCGAACCCATCGTTCTACCATTCCTAGACCGGCAAGGGAACTTGCTGTTCCAACAGGACAATGCACGTCCGCATGTATCCCGTGCCACCCAACGTGCCCTAGAAGGTGTAAGTCAACTACCCTGGCCAGCAAGATCTCCGGATCTGTCCCCCATCGAGCATGTTTGGGACTGGATGAAGCGTCGTCTCACGCGGTCTGCACGTCCAGCACGAACGCTGGTCCAATTGAGGCGCCAGGTGGTAAGGCATGGCAAGCCGTTCCACAGGACTACATCCAGCATCTCTACGAGCGTCTCCATGGGAGAATAGCAGCCTGCATTGCTGCGAAAGGTGGATATACTCTGTACTAGTGCCGACATTGTGCATGCTCTGTTGCCTGTGGTTCTGTCAGTGTGATCATGTGATGTATCTGACCCCAGGAATGTGTCAATAAAGTTTCCCCTTCCTGGGACAATGAATTCACGGTGTTCTTATTTCAATTTCCAGGAGTGTTCATCGCATTCCTGCAAGAAACATTAGGTCTGTTATTGGAAGAAGTACCTTTAGGAACAAGGAACACGATGGGTGTCCGGCACATTTTTCGCTGATGGCTAGAAATGAGTTGCAGAGACAATTCCCAAGTCGTTGGATTGGACGTGGAGGAAATGTGTCGGTGCCGGCTCGTTCGCTAGATTTGACGCTTCTTCATTTTTCCATGTGGGGATTCGTAGAAGACAGTGTTTATATAGACGTTCCAAGATATGCGAGAGAGAATTGTCATAGCATATACCTCGCTAAGTGCCGAAGTGATAAGGGGCACCACTCAGTCCATGATAAGAAGGTTGCAGCACTGCATTGATACCAATGGTCATCACTTCGAACACCTTCCGTAAATGGACGTTCATGCCACCTTTGTGTCCTTCGTTGACCTTCAAAGACCTTGCTGTTACACTTCACTGGATTCGTCTCGATAGGCGCTATCAAAAAATAAGTATCAACTTATAGCATCCCATCTAAAAAAGCTAAGTTGACCTTCATATCTCTGAAGGTACCCCACCTAGCAACAACAAATCAACGTCATATTATGGCTCCCGTTGTCCCATGCAACTTTTGTCCCACAAACTTCTCAGCTCCTATCATACTTTCGGAGTTATTCTTGGTGGTAACAGTTAGTGACTCACCCTATATTCCCCCATAATATTTCCCGTCACTGCGTATCGTTGACTGATATTCGTCTTTCCATTGCTCTTCTGTCTTTATGTCTGATGGCGGTAATAATGTTTCTGAAACAGATGTGTAGTTTTGTACTAGTTATCGACTGTTTCCATTTACCTTCCTCCAGAGATTTCCGTTTTCATTGGTGGCTTACTTAACATCCATTACCAGAGGATTAGTTTTTTTGAACAAGTTTCTACAAATCGTTGAAATAAAAATAACATTTACTGTGATGTTCTTCAAATAATGTAAAACTGCGAGATAGCTAAAGTCTGACTGGGAACCGAAGTCAATTAACTATGACCTGCGCTTGGACAGAGGAAGGACAACCGACCGTGGTTCTGGAGCCGTCACTATATATCTCAAAATACTCGGGGAAAATATCATCAAATGCGGCTTTTACTAATAATTATAAAATTACACATGCTGCACATAAATCTGGAGTCTGCGATTGTATCTGACGAGAATGACACTGTGAAAAACCAAACAGAGGTTCTTAAAGGAACAGCAGATAGAATAGGGTTCCATATATTTCCAAAACCAAACGCAACCTGGTATGCAAAATTCTAAAAACCGGGGAAATCTAGATAGGCCTCAATTCCAATACTTATACGAAACGGTAGAATGAGGGAAATGTCCTGGAATAGTCTGGTTACGAAATTCTTAGCCACCAAACGGAAACAGCTAAAAGGCTTAGAACAGACGTCTTTAACGAAAAACATATCTTTAAATACACAAAACCGGAGAGACTGCAACATAGTTGTCAAACGAAAGTCATTTTATGGGGCTAAGAAGTGCATCTTAAACAAAGCGAACGAAAAGTAATGAGGGATAATTTACGTATAAATTATTCTGTAGGGTAATATACAGATTAAGATGAAATAAAGATACTGAAAAGTATGCCAAAATTTATTCTCAAACGAAAGAGCGTTTATAGATTTGGAGACTTAGAGAAAGAGTTTGACAATGTTGACTGGAATCTCTCTTTGAAATTCTGAAGGTAGGAGGGGTAAAATACGGGGAGCGAAAGGCTATTTGTAACTTGTACAGAAACCAGATGGCAGTTGTAAGAATCGAGCGAAATGAAAGTGAACCTGTGGTTCAAAGGAAGTGAGATAGGGTCGTAGCCTACCCCATATGTTATTCAATATGTACAGTGGACAAGCAGTAAAGGAAACAAAAGAAAAATTTGGAGTAGGCTTTAGGGAGAAGAAATAAAAACTTTGACGTATGCCGATGACATTGTAATTCTGTCAAGACAGCAAAGGACTTGGAAGAGCATTTCAACGGAATGTTTTGGAAGGAAGAAAGACTGGGTTTAACATCCCGTGTATTCAATGAATATATTCAATGAAACTGTGTATAAAGCCAGACCAACAGGCATTACATGCATTGACCAAAGAATGATAGTGCATTGCGAATTGCTAGTTGTTAGCTGAAATCTGAATCTGCCAATAAAAATCCCAAATGACGACTGATAGTTGAAATCTATTATTTACAAATCAAATTAACGCTCGCTGCGTGCAATAGCCTCTGAATGGATGGTAACCTGATGAATTATTATTATATTATATATTAAACCAGATTAAGCAGAGAGGTTGTGGAATTTTTGAAAAGTTGGAGCAACAGTACCACTGAGATATGTGCAGTCCCACGCTACTTTTGTTCTCTCAGAAGGGGCTGTTTTCCGGTAGACACACGGCGTTGTTGCAGTACTCTCAGGTTTTTTAGCCGGGCGAACTGTCTTGTGGTGAATTCTTGTCCCGACAGAAAAATCCGAGAGCAGAAAAGAGCCCCCTTTCTGAAAGAATGAATACAAGCACTAAAAACAGCTAAAACAAAACTCTTAATATGAACCTTGTTGTAGGATCGCCTGATCCAGACATGAATAAAAATATGCCCTGTGGGTGGATCAGAAGTGTGGAATAAGACTGCATACCTTCTGTACGAGAAGATTGGCGATCCTTTACAGAAGCTCGAAACTTAGCGCGGAGTTCAATGCGAGACGCCTATAACAGTTTCCGCAACGAAAGTTAGTTTCGAAACCTGTCAGAAAATCCAAAGAGATTCTGGTCGTATGTGAAGTATGTTAGCGGCAAGAAACAATCAATACCTTCCTTGCGCGATAACAATGGAGATAATATCGAAGACAGTGCTGTCAAAACAAATTTACTAAAAACAGCCTTCCGAAATGCCTTCACAAAAGAAGACGAAGTAAATATGCCAGAATTGGAATCGAGAAAAGCTGCCAATATGAGTTCCGTAGAAGTAAATATCCTCAGAGTAGTGAAGCAACTCAAATCACTTGATAAAAGCAAGTCTTCTGGTCCAGACTGTATGCCAATTAGGTTCCTTTCGGAGTATGCTGATACATTAGCTCCATACTTAACAATCATATACAACCGTTCGCTCGACGAAAGATTCGTACCCAAAGATTGGAAAGTTGCACAGGTCACACAAATATTAAAGAAAGGTAGCAGGAGTAATCCACTAAATTACAGGCCCATATCGTTAACGTCGATATGTAGCAGGATTTTAGAACATATATTGTGTTCGAACATTATGAATTATCTCGAAGAAGACGGTCTATTGACACACAGTCAACATGTGTTTAGAGTTCATCGTTCCTGTGAAACACAACAAGATCTTTATACACACGAAGTGCTGAGTGCTATTGGCAAGGGATTTCATATTTATTCCGCATTTCTGGATTTCCGGAAGGCTTTTGACACTGTACTACACAAGCGGCTCGTAGCAAAATTGCGTGCTTATGGAATATGTGACTGGAGTTGCGATTTCCTGTCAGAGAGGTCACAGTTCGTTATAATTGACGGAAAGTCATTGAGTACAACAGAAGTGATTTCTGGCGTTCCCCCAGGTAGTGTCATAGGCCCTTTGGTGTTCCTTATCTATAAAAACGATTTGCGAGACAATCTGAGCAGCAGTCTTCGGTTGTTTTCAGATAACGCTGTCGTTTATCGACTAATAAAGTCATCAGATGATCAAACCAAACTGCAAAACGATTTAGAAAAAATGTCTGAATGGTGCGAAAAGTGGCAGTTGGCCCTAAATAACGAAAAGTGTGAGGTTATGTACATGAGTGCTAAAAGGAACCCGTTAAACTTCGGTTACACGATAAATGTCTAATCTAAAGGACGTAAATACAACTAAATAGGCCGAGCGGTTCTAGGCGCTTCAGTCTGGAACCGCGCGACCGCTACGGTCGCAGGTTCGAATCCTGCCTCGGGCATGGGTGTGTGTGATGTCCTTAGGTTAGTTAGGTTTAAGTAGTTCTACGTTCTAGGGGGACTGATGACCTCAGATGTTAAGTCCCATAGTGCTCAGAGCCATTTGAACCATTTGAACAACTAAATACCTAGGTATTACAATTACGAACAACTTAAATTGGGAAGAACACATAGAAAATGTTGTGGGGAAGGCTAACCAAAGGCTTCGTTTTATTGGTAGGACACTTAGAAAATGTAACAGGTATACTAAGGAGATTGCCTATACTACACTTGTCCGTCCTCTTTTAGAATATTGCTGCGCGGTGTGGGATCATTACCAGGTAGGACTGACGGAGTACATCGAAAAAGTTAAAAGAAAGGCAGCACGTTTTGTATTATCGCGAAATATGGAAGAGAGTGTCACAGAAATGATACAGGATTTGGCCTGGACATCATTAAAAGAAAGGCGTTTTTCGTTGCGACGGAATATTCTCAGGAAGTTCCAGTCACCAACTTTCTGCTCCGAATGAGAAAATATTTTGTTGACACCGACCTACATAGGGAATAGGGGAAATCAGAGCTCGTACGGAAAGATATAGGTGTTCATTCTTTCCGCGCGCTATACAAGATTGGAATAATAGAGAATTGTGAAGGTGGTTCGATGAACCCTCTGCCAGGAACTTGAATGGGATTTTCAGAGTATCTATGTAGATGTAGAGGTAGAAGGAGCAGCGATTAGCAAAGCGAACGCTGCGAGGCTCCACTCGCTAGGGGGTCGTGTTCGTAGCGGCCTCCCTCAATGCGCCGGCGCAGAGGGTAGGTCGGGCTGAGAGACAACAGCGCCGCTAAGGGTAAACAGGAGGGGAGGCCTTGGGGAGGGAAAACAGAGGAGCAGCAGCTGGCCTGTACTTGTGAGTGTGTGGGCCCGCTGTCGCGTGCGTCCGGCCTGCTACGTCATCGTTGACGTCACGTCCTGTCCGGCACTGCGGCCCGCGGTCCGCATTCCTGCGCGTTGCGACCTGTGGCGTCCGCTGAACGGATAGCAATAGCAGGCTTGTGCAACTTCCTCGCAGATTAAAACTGTGTGCCGGACCGAGACTCGAACTCGGCACATTTGCCTTTCGCGGGCAAGCGCTCTACCATCCCCAAGGCTGTGGCTAAGCCATGTCTCCGCAATACCCTTTCTTTCAGGGGTCCTAGTTCTGCAAGGTTCGCAGGTGAGCTTCTGTAAAGTTTGGAAGGTAGGAGACGCGGTAATGCCAGAAGTGAGGCTTTGAGGACCGGTCGTGAGTCGTGCTTGGGTAGCTCAGTTGGTATGCCGGCACGGTAGCTCAGCGAAAAAAAAAAAAAAAAGAGCGTGTTCGGTCAGAGGGTTAGCAGCCCTCTGTAATAGAAAAAAAAGTCTGAGTTAATGGATCAACGACGAACTGAAACTGGTGTCTTGCGACGTCCGCCCCGAGCAGATTCAACGAACTAATACGAACAAAACGCGGTTTAAGAGGGAAAAAAAAGTTGGTAGAGCGCTTGCCCGCGAAAGGCAAAGGCCCCGAGTTCGAGTCTCGGTCCGGCACACAGTTTTAATCTGCCAGGAACTTTCATAACAGCACACACTCCGCTGCAGAGTCAAAATATCATTTCAGGCTTATGCAGTTTGGCAGTTTCTACACGACTGAGTTGGTCAACTCTAGTGCTTTTTGAAAGTCTCTTCGGGTTTGCTGCCGGATCATAAAATCAACTTGATATTTCAGCAATCCATCTGGTCGCCATCTTCAGGAAATGCTGCTTCTGCTGACGAGTTCCGCTGAGAACTGACGCCAGACTGCAAATCCACGTCCTATATAGGCCACCGATCAGTACACGGCACATGCGTTGCCCATCACCGTTGCTGCCTTCCAAGACAGGCAGGTAGCGCTGCCCTTAGTGGAACACTGCTGGCAGCGTTTTATCGCACTCAGGGATGCACTGAAGAATGTTAAATTTTGATGCGAGTTAATACAGGATTTCACGTCATGCCAAGACGAAACCCATTGTCTCTGTTGATTAAATTATCCGGCAATCCAATTTCAATCGCATCTTAATAGACACTGTTCCAAAAACATATTGGACACTACCACAGTTTCATTAAATTTCATTCTGTATCCCTCATTGGAGTAGTGTTCTGCTACTGCCGATTTTTCCGGCTGTTGTAGCCTCGTATAACGGCCATGTTCCACACACCTGTCGTGCACTGTGCGAATCGAACGGCCAATGTAAGCTTTCCCACATTGTACACACCGGGTTTCCTAAGCCCTAAATCATCTTTCACAGAACCGAGTATTGCCCCAATCTTAGAAGGTGGACGGAACACACTCTTAATGTTAAAATTCCTTAAAATTCGTCCAGTCTTAAACGATAAGCCTCCAGCATAAGAAAGAAAGGCCACCGATCTATGTTCCTCTTCATGCACCTCCGGACATGGTCCAAACTCCATTGCCCGACGAATCTGCTTCTCGGAATATCCATTTTCCTTAAAAATAGCCATCAAATGCGCAAGTTCTTGGGTTAAGCTGTCCGCGTCGGAAATGGCATATGTTCTCCGTACCAAAGTCCTAAGGACGCCACTGCGTTGGTGTGGTGGATGACAACTCTTAGGGTGCAGATACCAATCTGTGAGCGTCGGCTTTCGGTGAACACTCTGTCCCAAAATACCGTCTGGTTTTTTATAAACCATAACGTCTAAAAATGGGAGCATCCTATCTTTTTCAACCTCCATAGGAAATTTGATGCGGGGATGAAGACAGTTGAAGTGGTCCAAAAATCTATGAACAGCATCACGTCCATGCGGCCAGACGAAAAAGGTATCATCCACATATCTCCAGAAGCACGTTGGTTGCAAAGCTGAAGTCCTCAGTGCCATACCCTCGAAGTCTTTCATAAATAAACTGGCGACAATGGGTGATATAGGACCACCCGTAGCCACTCCGTCATTTTGTTCAAAAATGTTACCGTTACATAAAACATACGTGGATGTCAGCACATGACGACAAAGCTTCACCAGCTCTTCATCCAGCGTTTCACAGATCAAACTGAGGGACTCTTCCAGAGGAACTCGTGGAGGGCAGAAACCGTGATGGGCGGCGCACTCGCCGTGTACTGAACGGTGGCCTCCACAGAACGTCGATTTGCAGCCTGGCGTCAGTTCTCAGCGGGACTTATCAGCAGAATCAGCGTTTTCCTGAAGACTGCGAACAGTTGGATCGCCGAAATATCGAGTCAAGTTGATTTTAGGATCCGGCAGCAAAACCGAAGACACTTTCGAGACTTATTACGCCGGGAAGGCCTACGTAATCACATCGAGTGCTTCTTGTCACCCGAGGAATAAATTTTCACAAGAGGCATAAAAAATAATTGCCTGTAGCTATAAGCGTAAGACGAAAGGTGAAGTCTGTAAATCTGTCTCGATAGCGCCCTAACAGTCCAATCTTTGCACATCATTTAGCAATGTTTTCCGAAAAGTCGATACAGTGACAGGGGACATCAGCTAGTCGAAAGAGACGTCGGGGAGGGCTACATTAAATATATCTTCCGAAAAGACAGAATTCGTAATTAACATTTAAAATATTTCAAATACACAATAGGCTGAATACAGTGAAGGACTTAGGGGAGATAATACATCTAGGCGGTTTATTAAGGGCGAATCACGTAAAACTTGAACCGCAAATATTGCTGAAATGGGTAGTGCTATTCATGTGCCGCTTTCACAGATTGGTAGTCAGGGGCTCATACTGTTAGCCAATAAACGGAATGTAATAATATATTATGGTAGTATCTGTTCCCGAAAGAACAGTGACCGTTTATGACCCTGCAGCTTTCGCTACAATGAAATGGTATTTAAATGGGCACCCTAGTTGCAAACAGGCGTTGATATACTAATACTTAGAAAAAGTATTTTTTGTGGAAACATATACTTTTTTGAATAGAACAACGTCTGTTGACATTATCAAACTACAAGTACGGTAAATCAGAATGTCAGTGCTATTTGTTGCAGGATTCTAGTTCGAGCCGTTTACGAAACATCGTATTTAGAAATTTATCACACTGACTTTTGTTAGTACCATTCAACCTGCGTAGTTGCTACATACCATGTTGTTATATTTGCCTACAGTGTCCTCGTGTGTCACATAAGTGCATTGCGACTTGCTAATCACTTGATGTGTGACAGTCCAGGCAATACGTCGTGATTTGCCAATGCAGAGAAAACAGACATGCTCATGCCGTATCCAGATTGTAGGAAGAATGCGGCTATATGTCCCAACAGACGATTACCATCTCAATCGTTATATATCAGCCTCCTCAGTGAGTTACCTGAAAGTGGTAGTGTAACATCTAGAAATCGAAATGGAAGGAAACTAGTGGCGGAAGAAGAGGAGGAGATTAACGTTCTTGCTGCTGTTGCAGTTGATCCTCACGTTAGCTTCTGTCTAATTGCACGAGACAGTGGCTTGAGTCAGACAGCCGTCCCATTCATTCTCCATCGATATACACTACTGGCTATTAAAATTGCTACACAAAGAAGAAATGGAGATGATAAACTGGTATTCATTGGAAAAATATATTATACTAGAACTGACATGTGATTACATTTTCACGCAGTTTGGGTGCATAGATCTTGAGAAATCAGTACCCATAACAACCACCTCTGGCTTTAATAACGGCCTTGATACGCCTGCGCATTGAGTCAGAGCTTGGATGGCGTGTACAGGTACAGCTGCCAATGCAGCTTCAGCACGATACCACAGTTCATCACCAGTAATGACTGGCGTATTGTGACGAGCCAGTTGCTCGGCCACCATTGACCAGACGTTTTCATTTAGTATGACATCTGGAGAATGTGCTGGCCAGGGCAGCAGTCAAACATTTTCTATATCCAGAACATGCGGTCGTGCATTATCCTGATGAAATATAGTGTTTCGCAGGGATCGAATGAAGGGTAGAGCCACGGGCCGTAACACATCTGAAATGTAACGTCCACTGTACAAAATGCCGTCAATGCGAACAAGAGGTGACTGAGACGTGTAACCGATGGCATCCCAAACCATTACGCCGGGTGATACGCCAGTATGGCGATGACGAATACACGCTTCCGATGTGCGTTCACCGCGATGTCGCCAAACAAGGATGCGACCATCATGATGCTGTAAACAGAACCTGGATTCATCCGAAAAAATGACGTTTTCCCATTCGTGCACTCAGGTTCGTCGTTGAGTACACTATCGCAGGCGCTCCTGCCTGTGACTCAGCGTCTAGGGTAACCGCAGCCATGGTCTCCAAGCTGGTAGTCCATTCTGCTGCAAACGTCGTCGAACTGTTCGTGCAGATGGTTGTTGTCTTGCAAACTTCCCCATTCGTTGACTCAGGGATCGAGACGTGGCTGCACGATCCGTTACAGCCATGCGAATGAGTTGCTTATTATTTCGACTCCTATTGATACGAGGCCGTTGGGATCCAGCACAGCGTTCCATATTACCCTACTGAATCCACCGATTCCATATTCTGCTAACAGTCATTGGACCCGAGCAACGCGAGCAGCAATGTCGCGATACGATAAACCGCAATCGCGATAGGCTACAATGCGACCTTAATCAACGTCGGAAACGAGATGGTACGAATTTCTCCTCCTTACACGAGGCATGACAACAACCAGGCAACGCCGGTAAACTGCTGTTTGTGTATGAGAGATGGGTTGGAAACTTTCCTCATGTGAGCACGTTGTAGGTGTGGCCACCGGCGCCAACTTTGTGTGAAAGCTCTGAAAAGCTAATCATTTGCATGTCCGAGCATCTTCTTCCTGTCGGATAAATTTCGCATCTGTAGCACGTCATCTTCGTGGTGTAGCAATTTTAATGGCCAGTGGTGTAGGTTCCAGCCTATCACATCTCTCTCCATCAAAAGCTGCGTGGAAACGAATATGAGAATCGTTTTAACTTCCGTACATGGGCATTAAGACAGGATACGACAGATGTATCACCTACCTTGCGTACTGATGAACCCACATTTACCAGTCACGGCCACGTAAACCGCCAATACATGCACCATTTGTCTGTTACCAGTCCCCATTCACTTCGCCAGGTCGAATGGCGGTGTCCATGGAGTGTAAACGTGTAGTGTGAGATACTGAACCTTCAGCTCATTGGTCCGTTTTTCATAGCCAGAAAACTGAATTCGCACAAGTATCTCCTAAGAGAACACTTCTACAGATGGCAGGCGAACTTCCTCTGCAGACTAGGAGGAATCTGTGGTACCAAAATGATGGCTGTGCAGCCTGCAGTACACGGAGTACTACAGCATGTCTTCACGGATTGTTGCCAAATCGTTGGGCTGGAGGCAGAGGACCTGTACCTTAGCAGGCCTGTTCCCCAGATTAGACGCCTGCAGACTTTCTTCAGTAGGGAAAGCTGAAAGACGTTGTCTACAAGGTCATATGAACTACACGCCATGAAACTTCTTGGCAGATTAAAACTGTGTGCCGGACCGAGACTCGAACTCGGGACCGGCACACAGTTTTATTAATCTGCCAGGAAGTTTCATATCAGCGCACACTCCACTGCAGAGTTAAAATCTCATTTTGGAAACGTCCCCAAGTCTGTGGCTAAGCCGTGTCTCCGTAATATCCTTTCTTTCGGGAGTGCTAGTTCTGCAACGTTCGCAGTAGAGTAGAGCTTCTGTAGTGTTTGGAAAGTAGGAGACGAGGTACTGGTAGAAGTAAAGCTGTGAGGATGGGGCGTGAGTCGTGCTTGGATAGCTCATTTGGTAGAGCAGTTGCCCGAGAAAGGCAAAGGTCCCGAGTTCGAGTCTCGGTCCGGCAAACAGTTGTTAATCTGCCAGGAAGTTTCATATCAGCGCACACGCCGCAGCAGAGTGAAAATCTCATTCTGAACTGCACCCGATGATATGCAAGGAAGTATTACTGCAGCCTGCTCGGAGATCTTCACTAAAATGCTTTCACGGGTGCAGCAGTCGTTCCATGCCACAGTGGACGCGTGTGTCGGCGCTTCCTGTGGTCATTTTGAGCACAACTTGCGACTGTTAATTGTCTCGTTACTGGGCAAAATCCACGTAACTATTGTATTCACTTGGGCTGTTCTTTAGTGTGTGTCATCACAGGTGTTGTACAAGCGTCGGTGTGGAAACTATTAAAAATACGACATCTCGTAAGCGACTCGCTGCAGAAGCCTGCAACCAATACCCCTGACATCCTAATTTACCCTACTTTAAACTTATTAATACAAAAAAGGCATTGTTCCATTTTAAAAGTGTATGTTTGCTCAAAAATACACTTTGTAGCCGTCCGCGGTGGCCGAGCGGTTCTAGGCGCTTCAGTCCGGAGCTGCGCGACTGCTACGGTCGCAGGTTCGAATCCTGCCTCGGGCATGGATGTGTGTTATGTCCTTAGGTTAGCTAGGTTAAAGTACTTCTAAGTTCTAGGGGACTGATGACCTCAGAAGTTAAGTCCCATAGTTCTCAGAGCCATTTGAACTATTTGAACTCTTTGTAACTATTATTACAGTCTAAACCGAGGTCCGTAGCTGCGGCTCAGTGTCTCCGCCATAGAATCAGTGGCAACGATACTTTTCGTAATGGAAATGAGCGTATGGCACCGTTGGCCGGGAGGCCCCTATACGGGGAAGTTCGACCGCCAAGTGCAAGTCTTGTTTCATTCGACGCCACATTGGGCGACTTGCGTGCCACTGATGAGGGTGAAATGATGATGAGGACAACACAACACCCCGTCCCCGAGCGGAGAAAATCTCCAATCAGGCCGGGAATCGAACCCGGGCCCGCTTAAGCAGGAGGCGAGCACCTTACCACCCAGCTAAGCAGGCCAACTACTTTTCATAATATTACTATTACAGTGTTTTGATCCGTTCATAATAGGAGCCGCCGACTATCAACCCACTCTGTGAAAACCATACATCAAAAGCACTTTGCATTTCCGCGATATTTGCGTTCCAAATTTTAGGTGACTACCTCGTACAAGTAAGGAATAAAATAGAATCCAGGAAATGTAAACGGCTTGTAAGTTAAAGAACGACATTTACAATACAATATAACACTCAGTAAAAAGGAAAATGTAGCGCTGCAAATTGAAGAGCTGGGGAGAAACTGAAAGGAAAGTACCGTGGAAATAATCGGTCCAAGAAAAACTGGGAATACCTGGATGGACTGCAACGGTCGCAGGTTCGAATCCTGCCTCGGGCATGGATGTGTGTGATGTCCTTAGGTTAGTTAGGTTTAAGTAGTTCTGAGTTCTAGGGGACTAATGACCACAGCAATTGAGTCCCATAGTGCTCAGAGCCATTTGAACCAATACCTGGATGAGACGTCATGAAGAAGTGTCGAACCGAAAAAATAAACTGTCCTTTGCTGTTAGGAAAACAAGAATTTCCTTTCACGCTCACTTGGTTCGAATAAGCCTCGAAAGACGGACTAAGCAATGTTTGACGTTCTCGACAAGAATCTCAAAACGCAATGCACTTGGGTCATGGAAGTGAAACAGGACGTAGCAGAAAATAACTTTTCGAAAGCGGAAATACTAGACAAGAAACAAGATTAGAAAGCTCGTGACTTTCAGGAAATGGTCAGAAACCGCATCACTGTATTTATTTTTATATTTATGTAACTTGATTAGATTAGGGCCATCATGCCCTCTCTTACATCTGACTAGTGTTACACGCACACACACACACACACACACACACACACACACACACACACACACACACAGAGTATTTTATTACTTTACAGCTACCTAAGAAATAACAACTTCAATATGAGAAATAGTATTAAATTGGTTTGTGTGTCTACAGTGACAATGTGAGTAAGTAATATTTACTACGGACAAAGAAAGTTTATAGTGACAGTACTTTTACTACTTGGAATTCGATTACTCGATAAATAGTACAATTCTCGAGGCTGCCAATTCAACTAAGTACCTGGGTGTTAAAATTACGAACAACTTCAGTTGGAAGGACCACATAGATAATATTGTCGGGAAGGCGAGCCAAAGGTTGCGTTTCATTGGCAGGACACTTAGAAGATGCAACAAGTCCACTAAAGAGACAGCTTACACTACACTCGTTCGTCCTGTTAGAATATTGCTGCGCGGTGTGGGATCCTTACCAGGTGGGATTGACGGAGGACATCGAAAGGGTGCAAAAAAGGGCAGCTCGTTTTGTATTATCGCGTTATAGGGGAGAGAGTGTGGCAGATATCATACACGAGTTGGGATGGAAGTCATTACAGCATAGACGTTTTTCGTCGCGGCGAGACCTTTTTACGAAATTTCAGTCACCAACTTTCTCTTCCGAATGCGAAAATATTTTGTTGAGCCCAACCTACATAGGTAGGAATGATCATCAAAATAAAATACGAGAAATCAGAGCTCGAACAGAAAGGTTTAGGTGTTCGTTTTTCCCGCTCGCTGTTCGGGAGTGGAATAGTAGAGAGATAGTATGATTGTGGTTCGATGAACCCTCTGCCAAGCACTTAAATGTGAATTGCAGAGTAGTCATGTAGATGTAGATGTACTGCCGCTGTTGCCACTAATAGTCATGATGATGATAACAATAACAGCAATGATACTGACAGATATTTAAAAAAGTTATAAGTGCACAAAATAGATATTTCCTTATACAGCGAGTTCTGGGGTAAGGAAATTTAAGATGACTGCTTGTCCTAAGGTTACTGTGAAATGAGGAAGATCTGGTTGGAAAGAAGAGCGTACGAGGATAACGAGTGCGTACAGAGACATTGGTAATCATTATTGTTGCTTTAGTAGAGATGTAATTAGCTGTCATCTGAAGCTGGAGATGTTATTCGTTTCTCTCATATAATGCTTGAGGTTATTCCAGAGTCGGGTTCGTGCTACTGCGAAGGATTTCGAGAAAGTGACTGAATGATTGAGTGGGACAGAAGGGATTCTGGTCTGCTGCGGCGGGCGTTTCTGCCGTGTTGTTTAAATAAGAGCGTTAAGGCCGAGGAGAGATACGATGGACTGTGTACGTTGAGAAGACTGAAGAGAAGACAGAGGGTATATAAATCTTTGCACTTGTCTGCGCGCAGCCATGATAGCTGTGCGTCTGATGATGCAGATAAAACGGAAGTAGGCATTGATAACCAATTCCTGAAGCCGTAGCTTTCCCGGATAGGTCTCCCAAGGTAACACCTTGTAATCAATAGCTCGTAGTATAAGCACTTGTAAAAGTTTCTTTTCCAGTTCGATAAGAAAAACTTCTTTTTATATTTTTGTTGGGCTTGGAGAGATGCATCTTATGCCATCTGGCACTCATTGCAGTTTAGAGTTTGATCCGTTATTTCTTCTAAACTCTTTGCTGAACGAGAGAAATTGGTATTTGTCTCATTTAGGGTTCAAGATGCCTCTTGAGTTTTGGGTGGGTTGAGCTTTTAAGTCTATATTCTGCACCGGTCAGTAATGAGATGTACCGAGCGAGGTGGCGCAGTGGTTAGCACACTGGACTCGCATTCGGGAGGACGACGGTTCAATCCCCTCTCCAGCCATCCTGATTTAGGTTTTCCACGATTTCCCTAAATCGTTTCAGGCAAATGCCGGGATGGTTCCTTTGAAAGGGCACGGCCGATTTCCTTCCCAATCCTTCCCTAATTCGAGCTTGCGCTCCGTCTCCAATGACCTCGTTGTCGACGGGACGTTAAACACTGACCACCACCACCACCAGTAATGAAATTCTTGATAGCTGTCTTCAGGTTTATCAGTCTTGCGCTTAGATGCAACTGGAGCTCATCAGCGTATATGTGGGATTTGCAGTAGGACAAAACTGATGACAACTCGTTGACATACAGTGAAAAGAGTATAGGATCTAATACCGAATACTGGGGGACGCCTGTATGGACAGATGAAAGAAAACAAGGACACAGTAAAAGAATTAAGAAATACTAGGAAGACTGGAAGTCAGGAATGAAGACGAAACCGTGTGGAAGTTACTTCACGTGGTCCGTAAAGACCGAAATCGAAAAAAGAATTAGTACCCAAAGACATTCCGACTGTGCTCTCTTTGACAGTCTTGGACAAATCTTTCTAGGCTTTGTTGTCGTCTCAGTTTCCCTTGTAAACTCAAGTTTTTGACGATTTCATCACTCGTTATCATTAAAGAGTACACTGTCGTGCTAATACACCGTGTGCTACTTCAGTATTTGATTGGCTGAATTATGTCATGGAGACATCACCATGTAGCGGAACTTGCATGTGCTACCAGGCAGTAGTTAGATGTCTGTGATGTCTGATGCCAGCAGACGGCGGACCACATGACTTGGCTAATTTCCCTTTAGCATCTCGGTACCGAAGACAGCGGTCTTGCCGCAGGGGATACACCGGTTCCCGTCAGATCACCGCTGTTAAGCGCTGTCGGGAGTGGCCGGCACTTGGATGGGTGGCCATCCAGGCCGCCATGCGCTGTTGCCATTTTTCGGGGTGCACTCAGCCTCGTGATACCAACTGAGGAGCTACTCGACCGAATAGTAGCGGCTCCGGTCAAAGAAAACCATCATAACGACCGGGAGTGCGGTGTGCTGACCACACGCCCCTCCTATCCATATCCTCCGCTTAGGATGACACGGCGGTCGGATGACGCTCTCTGTAACGCGATCCTGTTTCCGTACACCACTAACAGTATCGTTGCTGTACTGGTAAAAGCTGCCCCTAGACATTCTGCCCTCAACAGCTCCTTCCCTATAGAATTCCAGTAGCTAGAAGCATAGGATAAGACGTTCGTTTCCTAAAACGTAGTCGTATGTTTTTTTGTGAGACTTTGTTCCTCAACAGCAGATTTGTCGAAATTGCGGTCTAGACTGCTATAAATAAAAACGGGTACTATACAATACCTAAAAGAATCAAGAAGTAACAACAAGAACAGAAGAACAGAGTGCTCGAATTAAGGGATGACAGGGATGTAATCTTTCGCCCCTGCTCTTCAATATGTACATCGAAGAAGCAATGACGGAAATAAAAGAAAGTTTCAAGAGTGAAATTACAATTCAAGGTAAAAAGACACCAATGATAAGATTCGCTGATGACACCGATACCCTCACGGAAAGTGAAAAAGAATTACAGGATTCGTTGAATGAAATGAAGAGTCTAATGGGTACAGAATATGGATCCAGAGTAAATCGAAGAAAGACGACAAGAGTAATGCGAAGCAGCAGAAATCAGAACATCGAGAAACGTAAAGTCAGTTTTGGTGACCACAAAGTAGGACTTAAGGAATTCTGATACCTAGGCAGCAAAATAACCCACGACGGACGCAGCAAGGAGGGCATCAGAAGCAGACTAGCAATGGCAAAAACGGCGTTCTTGGCCAAGAGCAGTCTACTATTATCAAACATAGGCATTAATTTGAGGAAGAAATTTCTGAGAATATGTGTTTGACCACAGCATTGCGCGATAGTGAAAGATGAACTGCGGGAAACGCGGAACAGAGAAGAATCGAATCATTTGATACTTGGTGCTCCAGAAAAATGTTGAAAATTAGGTGTAAAATGGCTCTGAGCACTATGGGACTTAACTTCATCAGTCCCCTACAACTTAGAACTACTTAAACCTAACTAACCTAAGGACATCACACACATCCATGGCCGAGGCAGGATTCGAACGTGCGACCGTAGCGGTCACGCGGTTCCAGGCTGTAGCGCCTAGAACCGCTCGGCCACTCCGGCCGGCTAGATGTAAAAGGAACGTATGGAAAACACTTAAAAGAAAATGGGGTAGGACGGTAGGACGTCTGTTAGGACATCGGGGAGCGACTTCCATGGTACTAGAGAGAGCTGTGGAGGGTTAAAAGTGTAGAATAAGACAGAGACTGGAATACATCCAGCAAATAAGTGAGACGTAGGTTGCAAGTGCTACTCTGAGATGGAGAGGTTGACACAGGAGAAGAATTCCTGGCAGGCCGCAACTACGTCAGAAGACTGGCGCCTAAAAAAAAAATTGAACCAAGTAATTGCTATAGGATTCATAACTAATGCTATAAATTCCAGGAACACACGGAACGAGGTTGACTTTCACTGCCGTTGTCGGTAAATGGATTGAATAATTTGTCTGGCCAGAACCACGCCTGCGTTCTTCGTTGTAAACCCGAATATAGAATGGGAACTATGTGCTGACGATCTTGTGATGACTGGGTATCTGTGTTACTTAGAGGCAGCTTGACTTAGCACCACGTTCACTATAATGCCACAGGGCACTCATATGACAAATCGTGACGATGGGGCAACTGGTCGAAAGCTTGAGTTTACAGACAACTCTGACGCGGCAAGGAATTAGAGAAGCGTTTATTCGAGAATGGCGCCGCGGAAAGCTACTTACTCACAATACGTCCATATTAAATGCGTAGGAACTGCCGAGAAAGTTCGTAACATCATGACGGAGTCACCCTGTATATACATTCATTTACAGCGCCGGCGCCTGCATCTTTGACACACTGTAGCGTCGTTGGATGACGTTTCCGAACATGGGTTCCTACGCAAAACCTGATCTACTACGTATCCTCCACAACCTCTAGAAGTGTGTAATATGGATTGTGAAACACATTGTACGTAGAAGTGGCCATTTTCAGGAGGACAATTTCAACGGCAACTCCGATTTCGGGCCTCCTACTTGGCATGACGACAAGGCATTTGCCACAGCTGAAGGGTTTTTCCATCGGACATTATGACGGTCACGAAACTGTCTCGCAAACGCATTTCAGAAGAACCGTAATAGGCGTAACAATTTGGTGTGAAAATTACATTTGCGGTTTCTCATAGTTGTTACCTGTCTCACTTAACTTAATTCCCAACCACCTTAAATCTTACTTAAAGTAATTTAAAAAGATTACTGTGAAACTAATTTCCTTCAGTAAACACTTTTTCATAGCAAAATACTTTCTCTTTCTATGCTACTTTCGCTCCCGTTCCCTGCAGTGATATAGAATTTTCCATTTTATGTTTTAGTTTATTTTACGGAAGGAAACGTAACGTTACCTGACTCTTTTATCTGGATTACACCCTAACATTCCAGGTCGTACTGTCACAATGTAGTTCCGCTAAGAGAGCTCTTATTGCCTTTTCCGTTACCTGACCACGGACGACAGTGATACGGTTTAGTGCCCCAGGTTCACACTCGTACCGGTAACTGTACAGTTGCTATCGGATGTCACGGCGTCCCACGTTGCGCTGAAGTCTGTGATTACATTTGCGGTTTCTCATAGTTGTTACCTGTCTCACTTAACTTAATTCCCAACCACCTTAAATCTTACTTAAAGTAATTTAAAAAGATTACTGTGAAACTAATTTCCTTCAGTAAACACTTTTTCATAGCAAAATACTTTCTCTTTCTATGCTACTTTCGCTCCCGTTCCCTGCAGTGATATAGAATTTTCCATTTTATGTTTTAGTTTATTTTACGGAAGGAAACGTAACGTTACCTGACTCTTTTATCTGGATTACACCCTAACATTCCAGGTCGTACTGTCACAATGTAGTTCCGCTAAGAGAGCTCTTATTGCCTTTTCCGTTACCTGACCACGGACGACAGTGATACGGTTTAGTGCCCCAGGTTCACACTCGTACCGGTAACTGTACAGTTGCTATCGGATGTCACGGCGTCCCACGTTGCGCTGAAGTCTGTGAGGAGAGAATCGGCTTTTCGCCTGCCGCTTATGTTAGCCGCCGAGCACTGGTGGTGTTACTGTTGCAGACAAGTCAGGCGGTGGCGGACGTACGACATGTGGCGAGCGCAAGCAGGACGCCGATCTGAGTGGGTGGTCCGTCTTTGATGTGAAGTCAAAGCTGAGCAATTTTCGTCCAGACGTGCTCGTGAACGACGCTCGACGCATCAGCTCCGTTCGAAAGTGTTCACGAACCTCTTTATTCGTTATTTGCTGTTCCCGGCCGAGCAATACTGTGGCTCTGTCTAGTTAAATTGGAAAGAAAGGAAACAGAAAGCACACATTTATAATACTCACGTGAATTGAATATACGTCCAATCTCCTTCTATCTCTGTCCTTCTCCTATTCCCCTCTCTTTGTCCATTTTCTCCTCCTCCCCCCTCTCTTTCTCCATCACCTCCTGCTCCGGCACTCGGTGTCAACTTACTCTCTCTCTCTCTCTCTCTCTCTCTCTCTCTCTCTCTCTCTCTCTCTCTCTCTCTCCCCCTCTCTCCCTCCTTCTGCTCACTCTCTCTGTCCATCTCCTCATTTCAGCTTTCTATGTCCATTTCCTCCAACCGCTCTGTCCATCTCCTCTTGCCTTCTCTAGCTGATCTTCAGCCTTGTTTATTATTATTGCAAATTCAGGTTCTGGAGTAGTATTCAAATCATAAACCGGGAAGTCCTAAATAGAACTTGCCTGCTTCCTAGTAACTTATCATAGCCTATGTCCGCACAAGTGTTCTTCGTCAGCTTATTCTGTGAAAATCTGAAATAAATCGGGAAGAACTTTTAGCGATTTTTTCCCTTAGGTAGTATGTACTTATTTAAATATATTAAAAATTTGTGTGTGACAACATGCGCTATTCGAATCCAAATTCGTGTCAAAATTTCAAAGCAGTCGGCAAAGAACTTCCGGAAATTTAACATTTGGAACATGAGATTTTTGCTAACAACATCTCTCCTTTATTAAAATATATACACATCAAAACTTTAACTTCTTGAAGTTTTCTGCTTGGCCGTAATTGGACCACTAAGTGGATTACGCCTGTCAGAATAGACTAATCGTTTTGCGTTAACGTGTCTACACTTCAACACCTGACGTGCTGCCCAGGGGAAAATTATCATTGCAGGCTTGCTCTTGCCACGTGTACTTGGACATACTAACCAACCCAAAAACCTTACTGTTCCTAATAGCTATAATTACTGGTCTGCAGATAAAGTAAATAACGATGTAAATTTATTCAGTACACTGTCTTATAATTTGCGTTATGTCTGTTGTGTTGGTTTGTTGTATGGTGTCTCTTGTAGTTTGTTTCTTCTGATCAGGTTCCTAAGGACTGTTTTGTATTGCTTCCTGTGTGATGTTGAGTTGTTCCATACCATTTATTACTTCATTCATCAATTTGTTGTTTTTCCTTGTGCTAACCCAGTCCAAGATCTGTCTCGTTATCCTATGAGGTGCCATTCTGATGAGGTATCCGTAAAACTGTAGTCTGCGTTTCCCGATTTGGTCTGTTATTTTTTCTGTGTGCTCGTATAGTTCTTCAGCTGGCCTCTTTATCCATACCCCGTCTTTTTGCGTCGCCCTTAGTATTTTCATGAGTATTTTTCGTTCCGTCTGCTCTATCTGTTTCATTCATGTCTGTCCTTGTACTAGTGTGGTCTCGGCTGCGTGTACTGCTTCAGGTAGCACCACCGTCACGTAATGAGGTAGCTTTCTTATTGTAGTGGTTCCAAGTCAGTTGCGCTCTTCTCTCTTCATTAGATACCTTCTCTCTTCCTGTAATCTGTATTGTTTCATCTAAGTACTTGACATTTTATGTTCTGTGTATTGTCCCATATTTTATGTAGTGATGAGTGTTTTTGGGTGCTCATGAACTGTGTTTTCTCGTATGATATCTGTAGTCCGGTCTCGGCTGCGATTTCGTGTAGTTCCTCTATGGCTCTTATTGTTTGTGTTTCTCGTACCGATACCATGGCTAAATCGTCTGCGAACGCTAGGCACTTGGCTCTTGCTTTCCCCAACAAGACCCTTTTCAGTGTCTTTTCCCATTCCTTCACCATTTTGTTCAGTACTATGTTGAACAGCAATGGGCGAGAGGTCCTGTTCTGATTTCGAATTGTTCTGAGAGCACTCCACAGAACTTCACTTTAGATGTCGTTATTGTTGGTGCTTGCTGAATTATAGTTAGTGTCTTTCTATTTACTCTGTATTCTTTCAGGATTTTAAAGAGGTTTTCTCTGTCTATTGAGTCGTACGCCTGCTTGAAGTCGACTAGGGTGATGGTTATATTCTGTTTGTGTTGCAGTATCATCTTAAGGTTCCATATCTGTTCAGCGCACGACCTGTTTTTACGAAACCGAGCCTGGTATCTGCCAATCAGATGGTCTCTTTGCATCTCTAATCTATGTAGCAGTGCTTTCGAAAGTATCTTATATGTGAAAGGTAGCAGTGAGATGCCACTGTAGTTGTTTGGTTCCGATCTATACCATTTCTTGTGTAGGGGGTGTACCAGTGCTGTGCGCCATTCTTTCGGTATCTCTTCTGTTTCCCATATCTGCTTCATGATGTTGTGTATGTGTCCTGTGAGATCCGTGTCTTATAGTTTCCAGAAATCTGCGATGACTCCATTCTCTCATCGTGCTCTATTCTTCTTGTGGTTCTTGGTGGTTTGTCTTACTTCTTCTATCAGGCCGCCGCTAACATGTGATACAGACGCCTTTTGTAGCCGCCCACTGTGAGAACAGTGTATCTAGGAGGCAGCTGTTTAGTCCCCCCTTAAACATCCCCCCCTCTAGGAGGGGGGGATGTTTCTTATTATTCGTGCAAATCTAGATTTCGGCTATAAATAGCGATCTTCAGTGCGGAAGTAAAAGGACAATTACAGAATCAATATTAATTTACTTTACATAGAACAATAAGTAAACACCATGTTATCTAGTAGCAGCAATCCTTTCTGGTCAACATACCATTTGAGTTACATTTCAACAGACTAGCGGCGGACTATGTCACCTTACCATCTTACAGGTATATAGGTAGAACAAACTGAGGCGGTAGTTTACTACAAGTGTAGCGGTCTTAGTTGATGTCATGCAGTGATAGTCACGCCCTCTATGTTACGACGTAACTGATAGAGTTTTGTTTGAGTACACTAGTTTAAAAAATGCTTTTTCATTTTTTATAATATCTAAAATCAACAAGCATGCTTGCATCTGGCTTTGAAATATTCAAGAAATACCAAATTACAACGCACTTGCTCATTTCTTAGCGGTGAAACTGTGCATCAAAACATATGCAAAGGGACATTAACAGGTTCATACAACTATCTTACACAAAACTGTTGTTTCACATTAGGCATAAAAATTTACTCATTAAAAAGATTTTGTCGAAGATCGTGTTGATAAAACACAGTTACATACCAAATTAAAAATTAGTGTAATCAATCATACCTCTAACATTTGATATAAAAGAAATACAGTCCTTACAAACAATTTGCTTGAAGATTTGTTTAGACCATAGTAAAATAATGACCAACATGACAATAAAGATTTAACCAGATGCATTTAATAAAAAATACAAACGCCCCGTATTCACGCAAAATTTCTTACACAGACGTGTAGTGTAATCTAACTGCTTTTCGTAGTTTCTGGAAAGACGATAAAACAAACTGACATCACATCTAGACTTTAGCCTAAAACTGAATTGTGATTTATATGTTTGGTGGCAAAACAGATATAGCATTGGACAATATCAACAAAATGGAAGACAAAACGATCCAGTAACAACTATAAATTATGTTCTCACTTACTGTCATGCCAAATGTTGTCGATTTGAAAGCAGACCAAATTCTGTAAGTCCCTCCAGATCCTTGAGCATCATGCCGTCCACCTCGCATTCCATATACACCTCCCGTCCCCCACGGGGATCCTCTATGACCTCATTCCTTTCCCCCATCTGCTCCTGTTCCACAAACATATCTGCATACTCTACACCTCCCGCCGCCTTAATCCCCCTGCCCCCTGCCACACCTTCACTGTTGTGTCCTCCCTACCCTCCATCTCTACACTGTTCCTTTCCCAAGGTGGTTTCCATCAACTCCCCCTCCCAGATGATGCCCTCTCTCCCTCCATCTATCGCTCCTATAAACTCTGATCCTCGCCCCCCCCCCCCGTCCTTTCCACTGTCCTTTCCCTGGGCTCCCTCATCACCCCCCCTTTCCATCCTGTTTTCTCCCCACCAAACCTCTCCCTACGTCCCTTCTCCCCCCCCCCCCCCGAGTACTTTTGTATTCCCCTCCTCTGCCTTCCCCACTCCCTGTCGTGTCTGCCCAGCACCCCCCCCCCACCCCTCGTATGGGTCCTCATCCTCCATCAGCTCCTTTCCCGCCTCCCCCCTTCGCTTTTCCTCTCCTTCCCCCCTTTTCTGTGTTTTCCCATTATTTGTCCAGTTTCCCCCCACCTCCTCAAGGCAGTGGTATGTCACATTTTCAAACGTTTTAGTGCAGTGTTCCAGTGAATGTTCAGTGTTGTTCGTCTTTCTCGTGTTGCGAACAGAAACCATGCAGCCGCCAGATGTGAATTTTATGTCTTTGCGAACAAAAACTAGACTGTTGCCATGTTTTTTAATTGTCTCTCTATTGTTTTACCTGTCTGCTTCATATGTATTTTATTAGTATAATCATCCCTTTGTTCTATGTTTTAAGTTCTACGATTTTTTCGCTATGTTACTATTTAATTCTCCGATTTTATCGCCTGTTTTTATGATTTATTCTCTTCATCTTTTTAACAAAGTCTGTAGGCTGAAGTGTGGCATACTAAGCTGCTGCCAGCCCGCCCCCCCTTCGGGGGGAATCGAAATTCAATAAAGGAGAAAAAAAAATCCCCATAGTACATTCCTCTTGGACCATACGTTTCTTGACGCAAACCCGTTGTTGAAGAGCTCACACAAAAACAGCAGCCGATTTTGCGAGCTCTTCGACGATCTCGTGCTTCACCACCATTGCACACTGTCCCACATGCATATTGGTGTCCGTAAGCACAGGAGGAGCAGATATCCTTATCGCTGGACTACAAAGCGAGGTTCTGACCCACGATAAGCGTTACTATAGATGTCTCCGTCTGGTGTTACATGATATGTTCCGGCAGAAACTGTAGAAGAACATCTTGGGAAAGTCATACATGCTTATCTCACTGTACAAAATGGTTCAAATGGCTCTGAGCACTATGGGACTTAACATCTATGGTCATCAGTCCCCTAGAACTTAGAATAACTGAAACCTATCTAACCTAAGGACATCACACAACACCCAGTCATCACGAGGCAGAGAAAATCCCTGACCCCGCCGGGAATCGAACCCAGGACCCCGGGCGTGGGAAGCGAGAACGCTACCGCACGGCCACGAGCTGCGGACTCTCACTGTACAGTAGGCAGTGCGAGTATCTGGCAGATTTCGGTAAGAATTTGTGTCGTTGCAATTCAGACATTGAAACTCCTCGTCGTAGTTACGTTGAACAGTTGAGCTTAAGTAAACATTGATTTTCGACCGTCAGTTTCGTATCTCGAAGCTCTCTGTTTAGGATATTCTATCACTTTCATATTTTTGACCTGAAAGGTTTGCGATACGCTGTTTACTTGGGCCATATCACGCACAAGAGCAGGTCGCGACCGTCCACCTGTTACAGTATGTTGGAACATATTTTGAGTTCAAAAATAATGAGTTGTATCGAACGGAATGACCTCCTCCGTGGAAATTAGCAGGGACTCCGAAAACATCGATCATGCGAGAGCAGCGTTGCACTGGACTAACATGGCACCCTGAAAGCTGGAACAACGAAGGGCACCAAGTGACTGTAAACAAGCGCGCGTCATTCCTAGTGTACAAAAAGGGGAGAATTATTACAGGCAACATGTTTTATGCTCCCGTATTAGGAGGGTTTTGGAGAGCAAAAATGACATCTAGAAAAACCGGGTTGGATGCCTCATTCACAGATCTTGCGAAAGTCTGGTCGCTGTATTCGTCCATGAGACGCAGAACGTCGTAAACGGAGGCGCCCGAGGTTGATGCTTGCTCCCTTGAAGGGCTGGGCAAACGATACTCGCGTTCTACGCCGCAGCATTCGATACGGTACCAGGCTTTTTCACTTGACATTTGAATCGCGCAGCGCGAGTGCCAGAGACCAGAAACTACGAACTATCCACAACAGTGAGCTATAACTCCGTCCGAACAGGCTTTGGAAGGCTGAACGGTACCGTCTGGCCTCCGTGTCGTACTCAGCCCGAGGGATGCGGATATGGAGGGGCATCTGGTCAGCAGTCCGTTCTCCCGGCCTTATGTCAGTTTACGGGGCCGTATCCGCTGCTTCTCAATCAAGTAGCTCCTCAGATTGCCTCACAAGGGCTGAGTGCACCCCGCTTCCCAGCAGCGCTCGACAGACGGAAAGGTCACCCATCCAAGTGCTAGCCCAGCCCGACAGCGCTTAACTTCGGTGATCTGACGGGAACCGGTGTTACCACTGCGGTAAGGCAGATGGCTATGAGCTTAAAATTTAAAACTTTCTTTAAAAACTGCACGAACTCCTAGCGTGTTTGAACAAATGTCCAATAAGAGTTTTCGTAGAGTGCCGTTATGTATGGATGTACAAACGTTTACGTTTTTTTCCAATAAAGGTAACGAAGACGAAAATGTTGTCCTCCAAAAACTCGTAATTGACTGAAGCCAGTATTACATTAGCTTTGCTTATGAGAGACAGTAATGATTTACCAAGTAAGTTACAAATGAGCAGTTCTATCCCTGTTCGTATATTAGAATAATAGATAAAAACATTACCAGAAATTTTGGAAATTTGAGGTAGGTTCCTATGGGACCAAACTGCTGAGGTCATCGGTCCCTAGCCTTATACACTACTTAATCTAACTTAAACTAACTTACGCTAAGGACAACACACACACACACACACACACACACACACACACACACACACACACACACACCTATGCCCGAAGGAGGACTCGAACCTCCGACGGCGGAAGCAGCGCGAACCGTGGCAAGACCGCGCGGCTGCTCCAAGTGGTACATTACCGGATTTTAATCAGTTTGAAAACAAGATGGAGACATTCATATGAAACAATCGAGGCAGTTAATCAAAAATTAAAAGCCGAAGAAAGAAAATATATCAAAATAAAGGGATAGTAATTTTTATGACGAGAACTAATTACAGCGGCAAGTCCCGTCTTAGACATAGTACTAGAACGGGGGACGAGCCAAAGCTCGAGAATTGGAGAGAATCTGGATTTCAGTCTTTTATTTATTTATTGTTGTTGTTAAGCATAGAAGGGGTTTCAAACTGTATTTCACAGCTACTTTATTATTAAAATCCACGACGCATTAAAAACGCTAAGATAGGTCGTTGTGATAGTACCAGCAAAAGTCACTAGATCGCAGGCCCATCGGAAGATCAAACAGAACCCGAGATTCCCCGAACTGTGACGTAAAATGCGGAACACTTCTAGTCCTGTTCAAACACAGCCCTAGCTAGTTCTTTGAATCGCGTAAAGCATTCTATACAGTCTCGAACTGCTGTCGAGTGAACATATTACAACCTTACGGAGCATCGGACCAAATATGTGAGTGGATTCAGGACTTTCTAAGAGATAGAAATTAACACGCTGTTCTTAACAGGGTCAAATCCACTGATGTGAAAGTAGTTTGTGGACTATCCCAAGGGTGTGCTGTAGGGCCATGACCTTTTGCAGTGTAAACAGTGTGATTTCTTCCTCCTTGTGCGATCTCTATGGATTGCTAGATGAGCGGATACGGAACAAAAACGGTTTAATGAACTTATGTTCCGAAATGCATTGCTTTTATGGTAGAGACCTTTCATTCAGTCATACTTTGTTACAGAGACTGCGGTCTAATATCCGCGGTACCATGCAACCACAGTTACAGTGCACAAGGTTTCATCCTAGAGGGTGGTACTATTGCTCATATGTCATGCCCTAGCGCCCTTTCCTGCCACAGTAATTGGTAATGTTGTATCAGGTTCACTTCTCTTGCTGGGTCACCTTGTAATGGACGTGATACAGCGTTGTATACAATGGTAGCGTATTCTAACAGAGAACTTGCCGACATGGTGTTTGCTTATGGAAAGGCAAGTGGCAACGGGCAAGTTTGTATCAGCAGACCTATCACCGCCGACAACAACAACACGATTCAATGTTTACAACAGTGTTGAGACCGTCGTTTCAGGAAGCAGGAAATCATGAAGGATGTACCCGAAATGTTCGGACACCAGGAAATGGAGGAAAATGTGATTAATACTGTGGAAGGTGACCGCCTTGTCAATACCAGGCAGTTGGCCTGCCTGTACAGGGTAAGCCAGACAAGCGTGTAAAACATTCTCCATGACAATTTTTATTGAACTTATCATCTACATCGAGTGCAGGGCTTACTAGCGACAGACGTTCCACATCGGGAGAAGTTTTATCACTGGTTTCTTCACCAGGCAACCACGATTCCGGGATGTGTTGGAAGGTGGCTACACTGAGTCACAGCGCCAGAGATTGCGCCAAAGATTATTACTCCGCCGCCTCCACTGGTGCAGTAGTAGTTGAGAGGATGTCGAGGGCAGTTGTTCTGTTGGGTGAGAGAGTAGATGCTGTTCGGTTGGTGTAATGTATAGATGGAAGAAGTTGCAATTGTCAGAGTGTATTTGAGAAAGGAGATGGGCTTTTCATTTATGATGCTGGTGTAATGGAATATTTTCGTCAATATATAATGAGGTAAAAAGGTATTACAGTTTTCTTTAATGACAATGCTCACATATACAAGGCATCTAGCTCGTGTTGTTAGACTTGTAATTCTGGTTTCTATGTGCAGTTATAGTATTTCTGGTTTTTCAGTTAGTTCATTGTAAATAGTGTTTAAAATATTTTGTCATATTGAGAAAGAACCGAGCCAGATACATGTACGTTGAGTCACACTACCACACACAGAACAGTTACACTTGTGCTTTGTTGTTTCGTAGCTTTTATAGTTGCAGGGAACTTAATTAATCAATTGCGTTAATGGTAATTCTTTGTCATTCTTTATTTTTATTTTCTGCAGTCAGATTGCGTGCTAATACTAGTCAGGGTCAACCGGTTACGAGACTTCTTAACCGGTCACACAGCTACTAAAATTATTGAATTTATTCGCTTCTTTTTTAATTAAGCCCCCATGAACCGTATCATCCATCCTATTCACAGATCAGGCCACCTTTACGCGGAGTCCTATCTTCAACTTTCGGAACAGTCATCTATTGGATAGTACGCAGAACCCTCGTGATACGGTTACAGCGAATCATCATCATCGGTGCTCCGGAATGTGTGGGCCGGGATGATTGGCGACCGTCTTTTGGGGTCAGTCTCCCTTCCACGTCACCTAACAGGCCGGAACCATCGACGTTTCTTGGGGTAAGCTTGCCTCCCATGCTGCAAGAAGGGTTATGTGGCTGCTACACGATTGTGCTCTAGACCACTTCGCCGTTAACATCCGGACATATCTCAATCGTGTCTTCCCTGGTCGATGGATCGGACGAGGGAGTTCCAGTTGCGTGGCCTGCTCGTTCACCAGATCTCAACCCATTCGATTTCTGGTTATGGGACCATTTTGTGGAAACTGCACATCAATAGCCCTTTCCATTTCCTAATTTTTTTTTCTATAAAATCTTATGGGACTTAACTGCTTAGGTCATCAGTCCCTAAGCTTACATACTACATAACCTAAATTATCCTAATGACAAACACACACACCCATGCCCGAAAGAGGACTCGAAGCTCCGCCGGTAACAGCTGCACAGTCCGTGACTGCAGCGTCTTAGACCACTCGGATAATCCCGCGCATTTTCGCGTTTCTTGCGGTGGAAGTTTTAGGTAATCCACCTTCTGTACGCTGAGTATACCTTTTTTGGATCGACAAGTTATTTGTGAGAAGTCTCTTTTGTAGACTGACTGTACTTTCCCGGTGTACTACCAAGGATCCAAAAAGTACCACCTCACCTCCCTTACAAATGAAACTGCGTGATAATTCCGTATCATATCCCGAGGAACTGTCTCACCCAGGTATTTTTTCGAGATGACAGATCAGACCCACTGATGTTGTAGCCAAAGAATAGCACAATTTTACTTATCTGTACTTTTAAAGAAACGACGCACAGACAGCGACTTGTCGCTCACGGCTGGTTCTTGTAAATTTTGAAAACTGACAAAAATGGAGGCAAACGTATGGCCTAACTCTCATGGTGGAGGACGGCTCTGGTACCGACAACTATAAAAACTTATAAAGCCTCAAGAACCAGTATTAAGTGAAGAATTTAGAGATGTTCGCCTGTCGCTCGTACAGGGACCGTGAAGACCGTATCAGACTACTTATGGCGAGCACAGAGGAATCAAGTAGTCACCCTTCGCGCGCTTGAAAGGGGAAGAAACTGTGAGATTTAGTAATACTGAGTATCCTCTGCCTTGTACCTGAGAGCGGTCAGCATAGTCCGTGCGTAAGAGTTGCCCGAGTTGTCTGCAACACGAACAGCGCGTCTGCGACGCTGGTAACATAAGTGGAAGGGGTACCGCCGATTTCGCCTCGAGTTTGGCAGCCACTGGACGGTAACCAGCACGTATGTGACCATGAAGCACTAAACCATATGTACCACGATCTTACCATTAGTCTATAGTTATACCACAGGCAATTACATTCCTCCTAACAGAACTGGATTGTGACAGTAAGATCTAGAACGGGGGTTGTCAAACATTTTTGCTCAGGAGTCAGTACTGCCTTTGTGGGGTAGGATCTCGCGCCGCATATGCATCACTCTTATTATTAATTGGTGACGTAACCAAAAAAAAAGAAATTGGTACACTACTGGCCACTAAAATTGCTACACCACGAAGACGACGTGCTACAAACACGAAATTTAATCGACAGGAAGAAGATGCTGTGATATGCAAATGATTAGCTTTTAAGAGCATTCACACAAGGCTGGCGCCGGTGGCGACACCTTCAACGTGCTGACACGAGGAAATTTTCCAACCGATTTCTCATAGACAAACAGCAGTTGACTGGCGTTGCCTGGTAAAACGTTGTTGTGATGCCTCGTGTAAGGAGGAGAAATGCGTACCATCACGTTTCCGACTTTGATAAATGTCGGATTGTAGCCTATCGCGATTGCGGGTTATCGTATCGCGACATTGCTGCTCGCGTTGGTCGAGATCCAATGACTGTTGGCAGGATATGGAATTGGTGGATTCAGGAGGGTAATACGGAACGCCGCGCTGGATCCGAACGGCCTCGTATCACTAGCAGTCGAGATCTTATCCACATCGCTGTAACGGATGGTGCAGCCATGTCTCGATCCCTGAGTCAACAGGTGGGGACGTTTGCTAGGCAACAACCATCTGCACGACAGGTTCGACGACGTTTGCAGCAGCATTGAGTATCAGCTCGGAGACCACGGCTGCGGTTACCCTTGACGCTGGATCACAGACAGCTGCGCATGCGATGGTGTACTCAACGACGAACCTGGGTGCACGAATGGCGAAACGTCATTTTTGTCGGATGAATCCAGGTTCTGTTTACAGCATCATGACGGTCGCATCCGTGTTTGGCGACATCACCGTGAACGCACATTGGAAGCGTGTATTTGTCATCGCCATACTGGCGTATCACCCGGCGTGATGGTATGGAGTGGCATTGGTTACACGTCTCGGTCATCTCTTGTTCGCATTGACGGCACTTTGAACAGTGGACGTTACATTTCAGATGTGTTACGACCCGTGGCTCTACCCTTCATTCGGTCCCTGCGAAACCCTGCATTTCAGCAGGATAATGCACGACCGCATGTTGCAGGTCCTGCACGGGCCATTCTGGATACAGAAAATGTTCGACTGCTGCCCTGGCCAGCACATTCTCCAGGTCTCTCACCAATTGAAAACGTCTGGTCAATGGCGGCTGATCAACTGGCTCGTCACAATACGCCAGTCACTACTCTTGATGAACTGTGGTATCGTGTTGAAGCTACATGTTCAGCTGTAGCTGTACACGCCATCCAAGCTCTGACTCAATGCCCAGGCGTTTCAAGGCCGTTATTACGGGTTCTGGGTACTGATTTCTGAGGATCTATGCACCCAAATTGCGTGAAAATGTAATAACATGTCAGTTCTAGTATAATATATTTGTCCAATGAATATCCGTTTATCATCTGCATTTCTTCTTGGTGTAGCAATTTTAATGGGCAGTAGGTGTAGCAATTTTAATGGCCAATACTGTATGTTATGCGCTTCCAGCAGATTAGCTATAGCAAGACGCGGTAAGTTAGCTGCCACCCACATGTACGAGTGCTGGTTGTTTAAAGTCGGTACTATTCGGAACACCTGAGTTGACTGTTCTCGTTTTCAGACTGCTGCCATCCTCAGCGGACCAAAGATGTGACACTGTAACTGTAAGTGGCAGACGAGTTTTTGTCTGCGTCGGCAGATGAGTAATTGGTTAATAACAGTAATTGTACTTACATTAAAATGCATTAAGCAATATGAGACAAATCAGAAACGTTTACGAAGTATTCTAAATGTCATTTTTTTCTACTCAATGTGTTGAATTACACAGCCTCAAGTCATATTCGTGTTCCTAAGAACGAGGCCTATTCAAACATTTCCGGATCTTCGACCAACAAAATTTTTCGACGCATAACTTTTACTTATTGTGCATGGTCTCCTTCGAAATGCTCTCCTCCACAACCTTGATACACCATTCGCAACGCCGTTTCCACTGCCGGAAGCTGTCTTCGTACGCCTCCTGCTGGATCGGGCGACGCACCGTCTGCGAATTTTCTTTTATCTCGCACATCGTTGCAAATTTTCGTCCTTTCAGCGGTGTTTTCAACTTTGGAAAAAAAAGAAGTACACAGGAGCCAAGTCTGGAGAATGTGGAGGATGGACAGCACAGCAATTTCGTTTTCTGTGCAATAGTCAGTAATGGGATGAATGTGCGGGTGCGTCGTCGTAAAGCAAGAGCCATGAACTGCCTCGCCACATTTCAGGTCGTTTCCTTCTCACATTTTCCGGCAGGCGTCACAACACGTCCCGACGGTACCACCGATTAAAAGTTTGTACCTGTCGCTCGACTTCATTCCGAACTAATCCTTCAAAGGCAAAGAAAAATATCAGCATGGATTTGACCTTTGACCTGACCTGACGAGCTTTTTTTGGTTTTGGAGAATCTTTCCCGACCCGTTGTGAAGATTCAACCTTGGTCTCAACATCAAAACTGTAGACCCACGTCTCATCACCGGTTATGATTCTCTTAAGGAACATCTCGTTCTCATTTCCGCAATCCAAAAGCTCTTCACAGATATCGAGGCGAAGGTCTTTCTTTTTAATTTTATCCATATTTTTGGAGCTTCAGACGTGACTGTACTCAGTACACTCGAGGTATGAATTAAAAAACGCCTTCAGTCACAATTTTTCGTGTTTTATTCAGTAGACGATGCTTTCGGACCGTGTGGGTCCATCTTCAGGTGTAATTCGTCTTAATACATGATTTATTTGTTCTCTTGAAGGAGATTTAATGCATATTCCTGTCACAAAAAGGTTTGATTTAAGGTTACGAACATCATGTCAGACGAGGAAAATATGTGCGAAATAGTGGAAAAGATGAATAGTGTAAACTTACCACATAATCCAAGAAAAGCGTTTTTAACGTTTTAGTAGCAGCATAAGTTTTTTCTTGCGTCGTTTTCAAGCATATCATTTCATTAAAAAAAATTAAATGTGTGTGAAATCTTATGGGACTTAACTGCTAAGGTCATCAGTCCCTAAGCTTACACACTACTTAACCTAAATTATCCTAAGGACAAAGACACACATCCATGCCCGTGGGAGGACTCGAACCTCCAACAGGACCAGCCGCACAGTTCAGGACTGCAGCGCTCATACCGCTTGGCTAATCCCGCGCGGCTCAGTTCATTCAAGAGGCACATTCGCAAGAACATGTTTGTAAACACTTGACAGATGTTTTTGTACACTGTGTGGTCAAAGATGAATTTTTGATAGTGCTAAAGGTATGATTATTAAACAATTGACATATGCAGGGAAAAATTGACATATGCAGGAAATAACTTTAGCACAGATCTTTAAAATTACTGAAATAGCTAGGCTTGCGAAATCTGTTTGTTTATTCAACATCGATTCCCATTTTTTGATTTTGTGAAGGTATATCTTCAGTTGTTCTAACAGATTTAGGGTCTTACCATTGGCTTCCTTATGTAATACTACCAAATTGTTTTCTAGATTGTTGATGACATGTTTCGTTTCTACCATATGTTGTGTAGTGACTGATTTTTCAGAGTGGTTGAGCCTGAGAGCACTTACATGTTCTTGAAAACGGATTTTGAAGTTTCTGCCTGTTTTTCCTACATAGTAGGCAGGACAACTGGGGCATGATACTTTGTACACTTCACTGTTGTTGTACGTTTACGTATTTTATTTAATGTTATGGATGAGTAAGTTTCTTAATTTATTATTAGTTGAGAATGAAACTGTTACATTTGTTTTTTTTTTTTTTTTTGAAAAGGTTAGCTATTTTTTGTGATTTTGCTTATGACAGTGCTCTTTGTTGTACCTATCTCATTCTTGAGGGTGCTTCCTTCTAGATCAAGAGAGTGTACTCTGTGTAGCATGGACGTAAATGCAGCATATTTCTGTATAGTGGGATGGCGTGATGAGTTGTCCAGTGTTATGCCTGTGTATGTGTGTTTTCTGTGTATGCTGAATTTCTGTTTTTGTTGATGGTTGGTGGTTTTATGGTCCAGGGATTTTATGCTTTTGTTGTCCTCATGTTCTATGGTGAATTTCATGTTTTTGTAAGGTCTTTCTTGTCTTGACTCGTGAGTCGTGAGACGAACTTGGTGGCAACACGATGCAGTCCAAGCCGTTGCGTCAGGATTTTATGACATAATCCAACTGAAATGTTTCATTCTTCTGAAATCTATCGGATTGTCAGTCTTCGACTGGCACGCACAGTTTCGTTGTCGTTTCTGACAAAAGCGTCGTCGGTAGACGTCGAAGGGCGTCCAGACAGAGGGTCATCTTTAACCATTGTTCGGCCATTTTTAAGCCACCTGAAAAATTCGTAATACCGAGTACAGCTTAAGCACTCATCACCGTAGGCTTCCTGCATCGTTTGGTGTGTCTCTGTAAAGGTTTTCTTGAGCTGAAGCAAAATGTAATGCAGAAGCGTAGCTCCGCTAACTCTGCCATCTCGATACATCACTGAACAATGACTAACGGACACAGAACGTCTCATGAAAGCCGGCCGGTGTGGCCAAGCGGTTCTAGGCGCCTCAGTCTGGAACCGCGCGACCGCTATGGTCGCAGGTTCGAATCCTGCCTGGGGCATGGATGTATGTGATGTCCTTAGGTTAGTTACGTTTAAGTAGTTCTAAGTTCTAGGGGACTGACGACCTCAGATGCTACGTCCGATAGTGCTCAGAGCCATTTGAACCATTTGCCTCATGAAAACACGACCACACCATAACACCACCGCCTCCGAAGTTTACTGCTGGCTCTACATTCACGCTGGCAGATGATGTTCACCAGGAATTCGCCGTATCTACACCCTGCTGCCGGATCGCCACTTTGTCTACCGTAATTCGTGACTACACACAACGTTTTTCCACTGTTCAATCGCCCAATATTTACGCTCCTTACACCAAGCAGTGCGTCGTTTAGCATTTTCCGGCGTGATGTGTGGCCGCTCGACAATGAAATCTGTTTTCTCACCTCCCGCCTAGCTGTCATAGTACTTGCAGTGGATCCTGATGCAGTTTGTAATTCCTGTGTGATGGTCCGGATAGATGTCTGCCTATTACACATTACGACCCTCTTCAAATATCGGCGGTCTCTGTCAGTCAACAGACGAGGTCTGCCTGTACGCTCTTGTATTGCACGTGTCTCTTCACGTTTCCACTTCACTATCACATCGGAAACAGTGCCCTAGGGATGTTTGGGAGTGTGGAAATTTCGCGTACAGGCGATGACACAAGTGACAGCCACCGCGTTTAAAGTCCATGAGTCCCTTGGAGCGCCCCATTCTGTTCTCTCACTATGTCTAATGACTACTGATCTGCGTACATCCATGGTTGAAATGGAGGACAGTGGGACGTCAGCTGGTACAAATTTATATTAAAAATGAAGAATTTCATCCAGCTGTACTTAAGGTGTCCCTTTTTTTAATCTTTTTTTCTGCATCTAGCTTCAACGTTGTACCAACGTTATATTCAGGCCCATACACTTGTTGATGCCATCTGCGTGCGCCTGATACAAGATTCAGTGGTGAGGTATGGACGTGCTCCGTGTGGAAGGTAGGTAATAACTAGCATACTGACCCCTCACTTCTGGTATCAGTCACACGCAGTTGATGTCAACAAGTGTATGGGCCTGGATATAACGTTGGTACAACGTTGAAACTAGTTGCCAAAGAAAAGTCGACACCTTCAATACAGCTGGAGGAATTTGTTCATATTTAATATGAAAATGACTCCTGAGCTCCCTGATATAGATTAGCTGGGAGTAGGTGGCAGCACAAAGCACCTAATATGAAAACCGTAGGTTTTGGAGGTGTCCGGATACTTTTGATCACATAGCGTATCATACTAAACTATTGTCAGTCTAAACCCTTTAACAAATGAAATTTCATTTTTCATGATCTAATCAAAACTTATATACCGGGGCCATGGTTGCCTCGGCTTATTTACCTCGGGGGAACACGATCTCTCCTTGAATCACCTTGCGATTACGGTAGTGTGCGCTGCCGTGAATCGCAAGAGGGACTGGTACGTCCAAGGCCCCGTTCTGGCGTTGTTGCTGCCATTTCTGATGGCCTAGACAACAAGTTCCTCACATTTTGCCACTGCTCAGTCCATCCTGAGTGAATCTACGTCGTTGTAGCCGAATGAATCTGTTACGTTGCGCGAGAGAAACATTTTGATGTGATTACGTAGGCTTTCCCGGCGTAATAAGTCTTGAAAGTCTCTTCGGCTTTGCTGCCGAATCCTAAAATCAACTTGACTCGATATTTCGGCGATCCAACTGTTCGCCATCTTCAGGAAATGCTGCTTCTGCTGCTGATGAGTCCCGATGAGAACTGACGCCAGGTTGCTAATCGACGTCCTATATACGCCACCGTTCGGTACACAGCGCATGCGCAGCCCATCACGGTTTCTCCCTTCCAAAACAGGGAGGTGGCGCCGCCCTTAGTGAAACACTGCTGGCAACGATATATCGCAATCAAGGCTGCGAGATTATACAGGATTCCACGTTTTGCTAAGAGGAAACCCATTGTCTCTGTTGATGAAATTATCAGCCAACCTAATTTCAATCGCCTCTTTACAGACACTGTTGCAAAAACCGGAAATGTTGGCAACCACAACATTTTCCTCAAATTTCATTTTGTGTCCCTCATTTAGGCAGTGTTCTGCTACCGCCAATTTTTCCGGCTGTTGTAGCGTCGTGTGACGGCGATGTTCCACACACCTGTCATGCACTGTACGACTAGAACGGCCAACGTAAGCTTTCCCACATTGACACGGGATCTTGCACACCCCGAGTTTCCCAAGTCCCAAATCATCGTTCACAGAGCCGAGCAGAGCCCCAAT
Source organism: Schistocerca gregaria (assembly GCF_023897955.1). Lineage (NCBI taxonomy): Eukaryota > Metazoa > Arthropoda > Insecta > Orthoptera > Acrididae > Schistocerca > Schistocerca gregaria. The sequence goes on along the minus strand of NC_064928.1, from coordinate 190,926,678 downwards.
CTTAGAAGGTGCACGGAACACACTCTTAATGTTAAAATTCCTTAAAATTCGTCCAGTCTTAAACGATAAGCCTCCAGCTCGCTGGAGTGCGACTTAGGAAACACGGGGTGTACAAAATCCCGTGTCAATGTGGCAAAGCTTACGTTGGCCGTTGGCTCGCCGCAGCATTTCCTGAAGATGGCGAACAGTTGGATCGCCGAAATATCGAGTCAAGTTGTTTTTAGGATCCGACAGCAAACCCGAAGAGACTTTCAACATTTTGATATGCTTTGTGTCTCAAGTAATCCACTTTGTATTGATGGAAAGAGGTGAAAATTCACTGGTATTAGGGCAAGTTTCCTTGGGTACGTAGAAGTAGAAAAGAGAAGGTACAAGAAGAGGTAGCGGAGGAGACGAACGGAAAGCGGCCCTCTACCGCAACGCCTGGTGTGACCCCGTGACCTTTGAGAGAAATCCTGGCACTGCCCGATAGGCGGTGGTGTGCGCGCCGGCTGATATTGGATGCTGTTTGCTCTGCTCAGAAAACTCCGCCTTATAGGAGACACCCCGCCCCTCGCCCCCAGGCGCTGCCGGCAAAATGCAGAAAGTCCTCAAGTTTTAATATCCGCGTCGCGCTTCTTTACGTCCCTTCGGAGGCGAAAGGAAATTCCGTGTATGTGGACGTATTACTGTGCGGAGATGGAGGCGCGCTCCAATTTGTTTCCGCTCCCGTCGCAGTAATGGATTTCTCTGGCGAGTCATGAACGACGAGAGCGGGAGACGAGAGTAATCACGTCTCGATTAAAGGCGCCATAAGAGGCGTGGATCAGACGTGCAGGCCTGGAGCCCCTGACGAATTCAGAGAGCGAAGCAAATGAAGGTCGAAGCAGTTGGTGATAACAACCCACCTACAGTCGGTACTGCTTTAGTTCCTTTTCCCATTTCCCCATATCCTTTGCCGTCAGGTTTTCAATTGCACAGATTGTTTCACAATTCGTGTTACACACTTCTAGAGGTTGTAGGGGGGACTTACAACGAGACCCTCCATACGGATTTTGATGCGCTTCAAATGTGTTGTAGAGGCACTCACCAAGAGTACCTGGCTATCAGGATTCTTAGCGACGGGCCTTGGTTGTTGAGAAAATCTATTTTGAAGTTCATAGCGCGCTTTGTATACCTGCAACATTACATATACTCCGAGCAAGTCAGCGTAGCGCAGCGGTAAGAGTTCACGGCTATCGCACTGGAGGTGCCGTGTTAGAATCCTGCTCGTCTACTTTCTTTTCTCTCCAAAATCGATCGAATTTTTCAAGTTTATTTCAAAGAAATATCAACAAACAGTGTAAAGTGTGCGGAATTATAAATATATATTCAGTTATTAATTTTTCTGTCATACAATATTACAAAATCTTACTTTTCATCGTCCACATTGCTTGATGTGCCCGAACAATATTGTGGGTGATACTTATCATACACTCCTGGAAATTGAAATAAGAACACCATGAATTCATTGTCCCAGGAAGGGGAAACTTTATTGACACATTCCTGGCGTCAGATACATCACATGATCACACTGACAGAACCACAGGCACATACACACAGGCAACAGAGCATGCACAATGTCGGCACTAGTACAGTGTATATCCACCTTTCGCAGCAATGCAGGCTAATATTCTCCCATGGAGACGATCGTAGTGATGATGCATGTAGTCCTGTGGAACGGCTTGCCATGCCATTTCCACCTGGCGCCTCAGTTGGACCAGCGTTCGTGCTGGACGTGCAGACCGCGTGAGACGACGCTTCATCCAGTCCCAAACATGCTCAATGGGGGACAGATCCGGAGATCTTGCTGGCCAGGGTAGTTGACTTACACCTTCTAGAGCACGTTGGGTGGCACGGGATACATGCGGACGTGCATTGTCCTGTTGGAACAGCAAGTTCCCTTGCCGGTCTAGGAACGGTAGAACGATGGGTTCGATGATGGTTTGGATGTACCGTGCACTATTCAGTGTCTCGTCGACGATCACCAGAGGTGTACGGCCAGTGTAGGAGATCGCTCCCCACACCATGATGCCGGGTGTTGGCCCTGTTTGCCTCGGTCGTATGCAGTCCTGATTGTGTCGTTCACCTGCACGGCGCTAAACACGCATACGACCATCATTGGCACCAAGGCAGAAGCGACTCTCATCGCTGAAGACGACACGTCTCCATTCGTCCCTCCATTCACGCCTGTCGCGACACCACTGGAGGCGGGCTGCACGATGTTGGGGCGTGAGCGGAAGACGGCCTAACGGTGTGCGGGACCGTAGCCCAGCTTCATGGAGACGGTTGCGAATGGTCCTCGCCGATACCCCAGGAGCAACACTGTCCCTAATTTGCTGGGAAGTGGCGGTGCGGTCCCCTACGGCACTGCGTAGGATCCTACGGTCTTGGCGTGCATCCGTGCGTCGCTGCGGTCCGGTCTCAGGTCGACAGGCACGTGCACCTTCCGCCGACCACTGGCGACAACATCGATGTACTGTGGAGACCTCACGCCCCACGTGTTGAGCAATTCGGCGGTACGTCCACCCGGCCTCCCGCATGCGCACTATACGCCCTCGCTCAAAGTCCGTCAACTGCACATACTGTTCACGTCCACGCTGTCGCGGCATGCTACCAGTGTTAAAGACTGCGATGGAGCTCCGTATGCCACGGCAAACTGGCTGACACTGACGGCGGCGGTGCACAAATGCTGCGCAGCTAGCGCCATTCGACGGCCAACACCGCGGTTCCTGGTGTGTCCGCTGTGCCGTACAGCCCTCTCGCAGTGTCCGGAGCAAGTATGGTGGGTCTGACACACCGGTGTCAATGTGTTCTTTTTTCCATTTCCAGGAGTGTAGAAACAACCGAAACACAAATTTCAGCACCACCACGTGCATTTATGAAAGCAACCGTCTTGTCGGCTCACGGTTTCTTCATGAGCGATACCAGGAAATACAATTCTTTTGCACTCAAAAGATTTCTTGTTCATCCGCTAATTTCGATGCGAACCATGCGTATCTAATGAAGCTTTCAAAATTAGGTCCGCGGAATTGATGTAGAATTATCGAATCTTCCCTAGAAGCGTACTCTCTATTGTCTTTCATCAAGTCGGGAGCATTCCGAATAATTTTCGTGAAGATTTTCACCTGTCGGTAAAAATAAACATCGCAGGGCTGGCAATAAGGAGTGCACTGTGGTGGGACCACTTTAAGGGCGCAGGTGCTCGCTTTCATTTTATCAATGGATATCGTATAAAGTTGAGTCGGTTTACCCTCCCCACGAATCGATAATGTGCAAAAAAATATTCTGTCCCACGGAAGAGCTACAGAACGCAAAAATTCTTCGTGCACCAGTTTCTTGAACTTCCCGGATTTCGTGAAGGACATGACTACATTTCTGTATATCCCAGTTAATTCGTCTACTCATTTTTGAACCTTAGGACCAAATTATCCGGGCGGTTCTTGCATACATAAAAAAACATATGAGAAGAGGATTCGTACACGGTACCTCCAGCTCTGTAGCCCAGCACTCTACCCCTTTTTTTTCTTAAGTCTCATTTTCCTCTATATTGGTCTATGAATTTGTTCGTGGTGGACGTCCGATGACGGCCGTACAGGTTCTTTGTTGATCCGTTCACTCAGTTTTTTACTACAGAGGGTAGCTAACCCAACCGCTGCGCTACGCTTACTTGCTCGGAATATATGTCATGTTCCGGCTATACACGCAATGAACTTCAAAATCGATTTCCTCAGAAACCACGTCGCTAAAGAAAACGGATAGCCAGGTACTCAGGGTAAGTGCCTCCACAACATATTGGAAGCGCATCAAAATCCGGGATTTACAGTGTGCAGGGTCCCTTGTTAGTCCATCAAGTTTTATACAGGAACCCATGCCCGGAAACGTCATCCAAGGACGGTACAGAGCGTCAAAGTTGTAGGCGCCGACGTGTGTAAATGTATCTATATACAGGGTGATTCTGTGATGATGTTTAAACGTTTCTAGGCTGATGGAAAAGGATAAATCTATCAATTTTAGGTAAGAGACCATGTACTGGAAACGAACGACTCTGAAGTTACAAGCGAAAACAGTTTTTATAAGACTGACAGTGAAGTCACCAGTGAAGTCAAAAATTATACTGGTGACACTTGAAAATGTCGTAAAGTCGAAGTCTAGATTGTGGACTGTGTGATTGTACAACCAGTCAAATGGCGGATGTACATATCAAAATGTTTTATACGACTTTGGCTTCACATCAAAATCATTAACTAAAGCTTCTTCAGACAGGACTCTCAGTTATTGTTTTCAGGACTGCCCCACCCACTGCATTCAGAATGACACAAGAAACGCATTGGTACCATTCCTCGCCATTTTTGGGGAATTCAGCAGATACTACACACAGGTCTTTGTCTCTGGTATGTTGTGCTGGATGGCGTCCCGTCAAATGAAGGTCCTTTTATGAACAGCACAGCAGATATTTCTGAATCATCCTACCATCCAAGAAGCTCTGTCTGTTCTACGCATTTGTGTCCTCAGCATGTGAATATAGGAACCCACTATTATAAGCCCGCATCTCGTGGTCGTGCGGTAGCGTTCTCGCTTCCCACGCCCGGGTTCCCGGGTTCGATTCCCGGCGGGGTCAGGGATTTTCTCTGCCTCGTGATGGCTGGGTGTTGTGTGCTGTCCTTAGGTTAGTTAGGTTTAAGTAGTTCTAAGTTCTAGAGGACTGATGACCATAGATGTTAAGTCCCATAGTGCTCAGAGCCATTTGAACCACTCTTATAAGAGTGATGTACTATGTTATTTTGACTTTCAGTAAATATGCGAAGGTATTGCAATCAAATAGGAAACGTACAATAACATCATTTTTCGACATAGTCTCCTTGCGTTTCAACGCACTTGGTCCATAGTTGTACAAGCTACCTGATGCCCTCATAAAAGATGGTTCTCGGTTTAGCTGCGAGCCAGGAATGCACCGCTTCTTTCACTGCTTCGTCCGAGGCATATTGACAGCCCCTTAATGCCTGTTTGAGTGACCAAACAAGTGACAGAAGGGGGCAAGATAAGATGGTCCAGTACTTCAGATTTGAGTTTCTGGAGCGTTTCAAAAGTGTGGGCAACAGTGTGCAGACGGGCATTGTCCTGCAACAACACAACACCTTCTGACAGCAATCCTCGGCGTTTGCTTCGAATTGCAGGCTGGCAGTAAGCATCTCACTGTAACGTACACTGTTTATTGTTGTGCCCCTTCCCCAATAATGTTCCAGTACTGGACCTTGCGCGTCCCAAAAAACCGTTAGCATCAGTTTTCCTGCGGACGGCTGGGTCTTGAACTTTTTCTTGCACGGCGAACTTGGATGTTTACATTCCATACTCCACCGTCTGCTCTCCGGCTTGTAATGATGGATCCATGTGCCATCACCCGAAATGATCTTTTCAAAGAAGTTGTCCCCTTCGTTACCACAGCGATCCAAGTGCTTTTGCAGACGTTCAAGAGCGTTTGTTTATGCAACTGTGAGAGTTATTTTGGGACCCATATTGCACAAACTTTATGAAAACCAAGTCTATTGTGGCAGAAGAACCGTAACTAACATGCAGACGATGTGCCACTTAATCGTCTGTCTTACAGAATCATTTCATGTGAACGCTCAATAGTTTCTTCATTTGTGGCGGTAAACTGTCGCCGACCGCGGTGGTCTCGCGGTTCTAGGCGCGCAGTCCGGAACCGTGCGACTGCTACGGTCGCAGGTTCGAATCCTGCCTCGGGCATGGATGTGCGTGATGTCCTTAGGTTAGTTAGGTTTAAGTAGTTCTAAGTTCTAGGGGACTAATGACCACAGCAGTTGAGTCCCATAGTGCTCAGAGCCATTTGAACCATTTTTTTTGGTAAACTGTCGTCCGGCTCCTTAATCGTGCGTAACACTTGTGCGACCATTTCGGAATTTTTCAAGCCATTCGCCGACACTCCGTTGTGGCAAAACAATATCGAAAGTCTTCGATGAATTTCGGCCCCTGATACGTCTTCCGAACACAAAAGACCGATCACTGAGCGTTGCTCCTCTTTGGTGCAAATACACTCCTGGAAATGGAAAAAAGAACACATTGACACCGGTGTGTCAGACCCACCATACTTGCTCCAGACACTGTGAGAGGGCTGTACAAGCAATGATCACACGCACGGCACAGCGGACACACCAGGAACCGCGGTGTTGGCCGTCGAATGGCGTTAGCTGCGCAGCATTTGTGCACCGCCGCCGTCAGTGTCAGCCAGTTTCCCGTGGCATACGGAGCTCCATCGCAGTCTTTAACACTGGTAGCATGCCGCGACAGCGTGGACGTGAACCGTATGTGCAGTTGACGGACTTTGAGCGAGGCCGTATAGTGGGCATGCGGGAGGCCGGGTGGACGTACCACCGAATTGCTCAACATGTGGGGCGTGAGGTCTCCACAGTACATCGATGTTGTGGCTAGTGGTCGGCGGAAGGTGCACGTGCCCGTCGATCTGGGACCGGACCGCAGCGACGCACGGATGCACGCCAAGACCGTAGGATCCTACGCAGTGCCGTAGGGGACCGCACCGCCACTTCCCAGCAAATTAGGGACATTGTTGATCCTGGGGTATCGGCGAGGACCATTCGCAACCGTCTCCATGAAGCTGGGCTACGGTCCTGCACACCGTTAGGCCGTCTTCTGCTCACGCCCCAACATCGTGCAGCCCGCCTCCAGTGGTGTCGCGACAGGCGTGAATGGAGGGACGAATGGAGACGTGTCGTCTTCAGCGATGAGAGTCGCTTCTGCCTTGGTGCCAATGATGGTCGTATGCGTGTTTGGCGCCGTGCAGGTGAGCGCCACAATCAGGACTGCATATGACCGAGGCACACAGGGCCAACACCCAGCATCACGGTGTGGGGAGCGATCTCCTACACTGGCCGTACACCTCTGGTGATTGTCGAGGGCACACTGAATAGTGCACGGTACATCCAAACCGTCATCGAACCCATCGTTCTACCATTCCTAGACCGGCAAGGGAACTTGCTGTTCAACAGGACAATGCACGTCCGCATGTATCCCGTGCCACCCAACGTGCTCTAGAAGGTGTAAGTCAACTACCTTGGCCAGCAAGATCTCCGGATCTGTCCCCCATTGAGCATGTTTGGGACTGGCTGAAGCGTCGTCTCACGCGGTCTGCACGTCCAGCAAGAAACACTGGTCCAACTGAGGCACCAGGTGGAAATGGCATGGCAAGCCGTTTCGCAGGACTACATCCAGCATCTCTACGATCGTCTCCATGGGAGAATAGCAGCCTGCATTGCTGTGAAAGGTGGATATGCACTGTACTAGTGCCGACATTGTGCATGCTCTGTTGACTGTGTCTATGTGCCTGTGGTTCTGTCAGTGTGATCATGTGATGTACCTGACCCCAGGAATGTTTCAATAAAGTTTCCCCTTCCTGGGACAATGAATTCACGGTGTTCTTATTTCAATTTCCAGGAGTGTAGACAGCGGAGAAGCCATGATTAACAGCACCCCGGCAGCGATAACCTAGCAGCTTAAAAATTGCAAAGATATAGCAAAAACAAAAACAAAGCATGTGTCATCAACGTATAACGATAGCATTACCAAAATAAAAAAAGATATAACTAAATTTCGGATAATAATTGAATTACCCTCGTGCATTAAGGGATCTCACTTAGCTATCTATTTTCATTAGTTGGATACAATGACGCACTCGGCCTCCGTGCGTCAAAGTACCCCTTACACAAAACTGTCGTACCACACTCGCACTTCGCTTCGGAGAAATATTGCTTACATATCCGTGAGTATTAATGTGCAAGGATACGCATAACAACCAAAACTTCTGTTTTGACATAACTGGAAATGGCTTTCCTCTTAGAAACTTTTTTTTTTTTTTGTCATCAGTCTACTGACTGGTTTGATGCCGCCCGCCACGAATTCCTTTCCTGTGCTAACCTCTTCATCTCAGAGTAGCACTTGCAACCTACGTCCTCAATTATTTGCTTGACGTATTCCAGTCTCTGTCATCCTCTACAGTTTTTGCCCTCTACAGCTCCCTCTAGTACCATGGAAGTCATTCCCTCATGTCTTAGCAGATGTCCTATCATCCTGTCCCTTCTCCTTATCAGTGTTTTTCATATATTCCTTTCCTCTCCGATTATGCGTAGAACCTCCTCATTCCTTACCTTATCAGTCCACCTAATTTTCAACATTCGTCTATAGCACCACATCTCAAATGCTTCGATTCTCTTCTGTTCCGGTTTTCCCACAGTCCATGTTTCACTACCATACAATGCTGTACTCCACACGTACATCCTCAGAAATTTCTTCCTGAAATTAAGGCCGGTATTTGATATTAGTAGAATTCTCTTAGCCAGAAATGCCTTTTCTGTCATAGCGAGTCAGCTTTTGATGTCCTCCATTGCTCCGTCCGTCATTGGTTATTTTACTGGCTAGGTAGCAGAATTCCTTAACTTCATTGACTTCGTGACCATCAATCCTGATGTTAAGTTTCTCGCGGTTCTCATTTCTACTATTTCTCATTACCTTCGTCTTTCTCCGATTTACTCTCAAACCATACTGTGTACTCATTAGACTGTTCATTCCGTTCAGTAGATCATTTAATTCTTCTTCACTTTCACTCAGGATAGCAATGTCATCAGCGAATGGTATCATTGATATCCTTTCACCTTGTATTTTAATTCCAGTCCTGAACCTTTCTTTTATTTCCCTCATTGCTTCCTCGATGTACAGATTGAAGAGTAGGGGCGAAAGGCTACAGCCGATTCTAATACTGGATCCCCTATCTCTTCTAAATCTATTCCTGTTTCTTCTTCTATCACATCAGACAAATCTTCACCCTCATAGAGGCTTCCAATGTATTCTTTCCACCTATCTGCTCTCTCCTCTGCATTAAACAGTGGACTTCCCGTTGCACTCTTAATGTTACCACCGTTGCTTTTAATGTGACCAAAGGTTGTTTTGACTTTCCTGTATGCTGAGTCTGTCCTTCCGAAAATCATATCTTTTTCGATGTCTTCACATCTTTCCTGCAGCCATTTCGTCTTAGCTTCCCTGCACTTCCTATTTACTTCATTCCTCAGCGACTTGTATTTCTGTATTCCAGATTTTCCCGGAACATGTTTGTACTTCGTCCTTTCATCAATCAACTGAAGTATTTCTTCTGTTACCCATGGTTTCTTCGCAGCTACCTTCTTTGTACCTATGTTTTACTTCCCAACTTCTGTGATGACCCTTTTTAGAGATGTCCATTGCTCTTCAACTGTGCTGCCTACTGCGCTATTCCTTATAGCTGTATCAATAGCGTTAGAGAACTTCAAACGTATCTCGTCATTCCTTAGAACTTCCGTATCCCACTTCTTTGCGTATTGATTCTTCCTGACTAATGTCTTGAACTTCAGCCTACTCTTCATCACTACTATATTGTGATCTGAGTCTATATCTGCTCCTGGGTACGCCTTACAATCCAGTATCTGATTTCGGAATCTCTGTCTGACCATGATGTAATCTAATTGAAATCTTCCCGAATCTCCCGGCCTTTTCCAAGTATACCTCCTCCTCTTGTGATTCTTGAACAGGGTATTCGCTATTACTAGCTGAAACTTGTTACAGAACTCAATTATTCTTTCTCCTCTTTCATTCCTTGTCCTAAGCCCATATTCTCCTGTAACCTATTCTTCTACTCCTTCCCCTACATCTTCTTAGAAACTAGAGACCAAATATCTGAAGAAACAAAAGCAAAACACACTATCGCTTCTTGCCCCGACAACTGGCTTGTAACGGTCCTCGCAGACTGTACGATTATTTGTATAATTGAGCACCAGATGGCAGCAACGATCAGGTAATACTATCTATCACCGTTGAAGACGTATTGACGTCAGTCATTTTAACCCGGTGCGCCAAATTCCCCCACTCTGCCCCTACAGCGTCAGTAATACGTTGACCAGTGAACGTGCCGTGTTAAAAGATTTGAATCTCCGTATGTTCATGAAACATTCCTCTCCACTGCTAACGCCTACACCACCAAAACGATTTTGTTCGACAATATTCCTCGGAGCATGACGTGTTCCCACCTTTCGCCGTACAATGATACATCCAGCAATGTTGGACATGGTAGTGCAGTACTTAACATTCATAACAAAGAGCAGATGCAACACTTTACACCAACGAAAGGATCGGGGATTTTCTTCGCCAATGAGATATACAGGAAATTGTTGTCCGAAGAACTGTATCGGTTTGTTCGGTCACTGCACTACACAGTTAATTCAACACGATAATGCGCCGCTCAAGTTCCTCCCACTTTGTGTCACAATAATTTGAGAGACACTCCATGGACATGATAATGAGTGGAAAAAACTGCGTAGTGTCTCGTTGCTAGTCACGTCATATGATTTGGAGGATAACGTTGAGAAGCGATACCAAATGGGGCAATTACGAAGTCAACCGTACGAAAGCTGAATGGAGGATTTTGTGGAGCGATTCTGGAAAAGACATTTGCTTTTGTAAAGGAAATGATAAGACGCTAGTGGGACCAGTTTCGTTGTTCCAATGTCTGGAGTATTCATGACAAAGTTGCGAAGTGGATGGGAACATGTCCACCATTTGTACACAGGAGGATCATATAGTTACGATGATGTTAGCAGCAGCGCATATTATGGCGAACAGACACACGCCGAGTAGTCAGTTCCAACTCCCTCCGGAAGGCCCAGTGCTTCAAATAGTGTAGAGGCTTAGATATACTTACGGCTCATATAAAGATACAACTCACTAAGTGCTGTCATTCTCAATTACAGGACGAATAAAGTCTACGTATTTACTCGTCGTGAACCACACTTCCCTTTCACGTCCACCTCGGCCCCCATGACAGGTATGTGGTTCACACCCCGACAGCAATTCTTTGCAGACACTAAGTGTATGTGTAAAAAGTTTGATTGAATTCGGACCAGTGGTTTAGGAGCAGATTGGAAGGTATGTACGAACGTACATACACACAACCACTACTATCCATTAAAATTGCTACGCCAAGAAGAAATGCAGATGATAAACGGGTATTCATTGGACAAATATATTTTACTAGAACTGACGTGTGATTACATTTTCACGCAGTTTGGGTGCATAGATCCTGAGAAATCAGTACCCAGACAACCACCTCTGGCCGTAATAACAGCCTTGATACGCCTGGTCATTGAGTCAAACAGAGCTTGGATGGCATGTACAGGTACAACTGCTCATGCAGCTTCAACACGATACCACAGTTCATCAAGAGTAGTGACTGGCGTATTGTGACGAGCCAGTTGCTCGGTCACCATTGACCACACGTTTTCAGTTGGTGAGAGATTTGGAGAATGTGCTGGCCAGGGTAGCAGTCGCACATTTTCTGTACCCAGAAAGGCCCGTACAGGACCTGCAACATGCGGTCGTACATTATCCTGCTGAAATGTAGGTTTCCGCAGGGATCGAATGAAGGGTCGTAATATTTCTGAAATGTAACGACCACTGCTCAAAGTGCCGTCAGTGCGAACAAGAGGTGACCGAGACGTGTAACCAATGGTATCCCATACTATTACGCGAGATGATACGCTAATATGGGGATGACGAATACATCCTTCCAATGTATGTTCACCTCGATGTCGCCCAACATGGATGCGAGCATCATGGTACTGTAGACAGAACCTGGATTCATCCGAAAAACTGACGTTTTGCCATTTGTGCACCCAGGTTCGTCGTTGAGTACACCATCGCAGGCGCTCCTGTTTGTGATGCAGCGTCAAGGGTAACCACATCCGTGGTCTCCGAGCTGATAGTCCGTGCTGCTGCAAACGTCGTCGAACTGTTCGTGCAGAGGGTTGTTGTCTTGCAAACGTCCCCATCTGCTGATTCAGGGATCGAGACGTGGCTGCACTATCCCTTACAGCCATGTGGATAAGATGCCTCTCATCTCGACTGCTAGTGATACGAGGCCGTTGGGATCCAGCACGGCGTTCCCTGTTACCCTCCTGAACCCACCGATTCCATGTTCTGCTAACAGTCATTGGGTCTCGACCAACGCGAGCAGCAACGTCGCGATACGATAAGCCGCTATCGCGATAGTCTACAATCCGACCTGTATCAAAGTCGGAAAGGTGATGGTACACATTTCTCCTCCTTACACGAGGCATCACAACAACGTTTCACCAGGCAACGCCGGTCAACTGCTACCTGTGTTTGAGAAATCGGTTGGAAACTTTCCTCATGTCAGCACGTTGTAGGTGTCGCCACCGGCGCCAACTTGTGTGAATGCTCTTAAAAGCTCATCATATGCGTATCACAGCATCTTATTCCTGTCGGTTAAATTTCGCGTCTCTAGCTCGTCATCTTGGTGGTGTAGCAATTGTAATGGCCAGTTTGGGGAAGCGCAGGATGGCGGATATGCTGTTACATGTGTCTGTGAAAAAATAATGGTAGAGATTAGTGCACATACACAGTATGAAGGCACGTGTTTATGTCTGTCAGTGCACTAGTGTAACATGTACGATCATTCTCCGCTCTGCTCTGTACATTGGCCTGAGCAGTATCTCCTGCTACCACAGCGTCTCCGGCGCGAGGTGAGTGAGGCCTCAGGGTGTAGCTGTGTGCTGACTGCCCCCGCTGCAGCGGCAGCTGAGGCTGGGTTCCGTTTACGCCGAGCTGCCCGCGGATATTGGGCGACCAGTCGCCATGTTTGCTCGGGGCTCCAGTTTCGAGAGCGGGACGGGTCGGGGTGGCGTCATCCGTTAGTGGCGCAGGTAGCCACCGGATGGCTACACTCCCATCTGTACGCCGCATGCCTACGCAGCTCTAACGCAAGGCCACTTCGGCAGTTATTAAACTATAATATTTCGTTTTTTAGTTTTAATAATGAACAGCCTCAGTGCACCGTTTACCTAGAAATTTACCTAGGTTTCAGTCGGGACAACCCAACCTTCTTCAGGATATCAGCATCTATCGTTTGTCCATACTGGACATGGTCAAGTTAAAACTACAAATCCAAAAAATTATCGTCAAACGGTAAAAACTTATCTGGCACTGCCTCGGACCCACTTCGCGACCGCGATGCGGCAGCCACGAGTGCTGTACTGCAACTGACCGTATCGTCATGAGGCCTACCTAGGTGGACACAATACCTAGCGGCTGCACATAAACTGTATGATAGTTACTTGTTGGGACAAGACGCAAACTTAACTCCTGACCTGGAATTTACTATATGTTAACCTGTACAGAACGTACTTAGATCGACTGTCTTAACATTTATGACGTATTCATTGGTCATGATATGATGAAGACATGTGCTTACAAGATATGGCCTATCTAGGAAAGTTTTTGTGCATAAGCATGAAGTTTAATCACCTAAAAATAACTTGGGAGTGGGAAGGATAATATAAAGCCAACATCGCCATTAATACGACTAGGGCTAGAAATTTTTTTAAAGACGTATTTATTAAGCACTTGCTTAGCTATGGTTACAACACACAAACATCCTACTGACTTAGCATACAATTGGTCATGACTGAACTTATGAGTAAGTCTGTATCTAATCTTTAACATCCGGCAATATGGGCCATATAAATTAGATGGTAATTATTCAAGATTAGTATATTTGACCTGAAATGGTCTAGAATCAAGTCAAAAACTAACGGACGTGCCTGATTGAGCTTGTTGGCGAAGTTTGGTTATGAGTTGCAGAAAACACTAAAGTAGGGGATAATGTGGCGGCAATGGGGTACTCAATTTTACATACTGTAAAAACTTAATATTTATACAGATGCTGACAAAGAAATTTGATCAAATATTCGTCAAATTTCTTTTACAAAGATCTTTGACGTGGCGCTTAAAATGGGTATTTCAGTGCCGTATATTTTTCGTCAAATGCCAAGATGGTGCTGCAGTTGCTAGTACCACAATTGTGTTGTGTGTGTATTTGGAGGAAACGCGGCGGATAAAAAGGAAACATGCTTGGATGAAGCCGTTGGTGTTACGTCGAGATAATAAAAGCATTCAGCAAAATTTGTTACGAAAGTTGCAAGTGGAGGACGTCAAGTCTTATATATAAATTACATACGACTGGATGAGGGTGCATTTCATTATTTGCTCAGTGAAGTGGCACTCATATTACAAAACACAATACGCACTTCAGAAACGCTGCATGTGTAGAAGACAGGGAACTGTGATACTACGATTTCTTCATACAGGAGAGAACTACCTCCAGTAGCACTCGAATACTACTTTGAACATCAACCAAAAATAATTCTAGAAACGTGCGAAGTGGTTTATTAAGCACTGAAGGTGTAAGATCTAAGTTCAATAAATGTGCATTACACTATATGCCAAATAAGAACTATTTTTGTTTTTGAATAATTTAATTAATAGAATCAGTGTTCCCACAACCACAAAATTAATAAATAGTACAAAAGTGATAGAGCGCTTTTTAACTTGTCCCATCCAGAGTTAAAAAGTAGACAAAGTAAAATGAAGAGCTAAGAATTTTATTTTTATTTTAGAGTGCGGCCAACTGCTCTACCCCAGCTTGCTGAATAGCTGCCTGGATGTTACCAGAGGGAGAGACGGATGGGTGTGGATATGAAGTCGTCTGCAGCATATCCCCGTCACATTGTACACCTTGCGCACCTCCCCACTCCAGTGGAAGCAATGTCATTAAAAAAGAGTTTCAACCATCACTGGTCCCAACTTTGAAGCCGTGTATACAAACGCACTACACAGACGTCACAAAACTGTAGCCATGCCGGCGATCGATGCGGTTACATTTCGCTTTGCAGAGAACAGAGACGAACGATTTTTGTAATCAAATCTACGATGGGGCTCCAGATTCGATCATATTCCCTTGAGGAGAGGAGAGATTTGACAGTGCTCCCTATTACGAGGGTCAGTCAAAAAGTAATGCCTCCTATTTTTTTTCTACGTTTAATTGTCAGGAAATTTAAATGCAATTACATAGGTTGAAAACCACAACATTGAGGACCATTTTGTCATTTTTCAATGTAATCTCCGCCCATCTCTACAGTTTTGTTCCATCTTTGAACAAGGGCATGTATCCCAGCACGGTAAAAATCACAGCTCTGCTTCCTAAGCCATTGACGCACGGATGTTTTGACGGCCTCCTCATCTTCAAAATGAATCCCACAATGAGCTTCTTTTAGTGGCCCGAACAGATGGAAGTCTGATGGTGCCAGGTCAGGGCTGTATGGGGGATGAGGCAAAACTTCCCATCCAGTTTTGACAATCTCGTCAGAGGTCTGACGACTGGTGTGTGGTCTTGCATTGTCATGCAAAAGAAGAACATGTGCCATTGATTTTGTTGGGCGAACTCGCTGAAGACGTGCTTTAAGTTTTTTGAGGGTTGTGACGTATTGAACAGAATTTATTGTGCATCCCTGCTCCAAAAAATCAACCAGAATCACACCCTCTGTATCCCAGAAAACTGTTGCCATAACTTTCCCTGCCGATCGCACAGTTTTGAATTTTTTCTTCCTCGGCGAGCTTGTGTGACGCCACTCCATTGACTGCCTCTTTGCTCCGGGTTCAAAAAAATGCACCCATGTTTCGTCCCCGGTCACAATTTTTTTCAGAAACTCATCTCCCTCCAAACGGAAGCGCTGCAAGTGTTGGGAGGCTATTGTTTTCCTTGCCTCTTTATTCTGATCGGTTAACATTCTTGGAACCCACCGTGCACAAACTTTTGAGTACCCCAATTGTTTAATAATCGTGATCACACTGCCTTTACTAAGAGAAATAATGCGACACACTTCATCTGCAGTCACCCGACGGTCAGCACGAATGATGTCGTCACTTGCTGAATGTTGTGTGGAGTCACTGCACTCACCGGCCTGCCGCTCCGCTTTTCGTCAGTCAACGGTGTTTGCCCTTCAGCTTCCTTGCAATGACGAACCCATCGTCTAACAGTGCTGACACCCACTGTCACAACACCATACACCTTCTTCAGTCTTTCACGAATGCGTATGGGCGTTTCACCTTCTGCATTCAAGAATTCAATCACACAACGCTGTCTCAAACGAACATCGATGTCGGCCATCTTACAAACTTCTGCTGTGCTGCCACCTGTTCACACAGAAAGTTACTACTGCAGTGGATTGCAGAAGAAGGTTTGAGGAATGGCGCCAAATTCAAATTTTTCACTTAACTTAATTTTTTTAAGTAGAAAAAAAATGGGAGGCATTACTTTTTGACCGACCCTCGTAAATAGTCAAATTTCTTCAACATAAATATTTGTAGCGTGAATACTTTCCGAAGAGTATGACTCCAGCTTATTCCGTGTTTATCAGAGCAAAAGAGCGGTTTTGGGAAAGCCGGAAGTTCACAAGCAATAGATACATACGATGATGGTATCTGTTCTTTTGGACATGTCGGAGAGAACAGATGCCATATAGTTAAGGCTCATCCGCCATTTGACCATTTTCTTTTGTGCGGATGCACAAACAGTGCCCGAACTCGTTTACGGGAATCGACAAAAAGCTGCGAGTAATGAGTATAATGGGCAGGGACACTATGAATATAGTGCGGGACAATAAGTTGGGAATGTGGATCTCATGAGAGGCGTGCCAGAGATAGATCCCTGTAGTCCCATTATCCTCTGTGTCCTCGGTGGCTCTGATGGACAGAGTGTCTGCCATGTAAGCAGGAGATCCCGGGTTCGAGTCCCGGTCAGGTCACACATTTCAACGCCTGCATTCAGCTTGGGGCGTTCATTTAATTGTAACAAGCGATAGAGCAAAGTGCGGTGCTCCAAGAAGGCAGTGCGCTGTGTGCTTCATCAAGTTGAAGAGAGCCCACTGACAGGTAGTCGAGTCATCTTACGTGACTTGCAGGTGTCTCACTCGTATGTCTGACGTGTTCTACTTGAACAGCAACTCCACTCGCATCACCCTCAGAACGTACCCGACATGCTCACGCCGAATGTGGTGTCATATGTCAATTTCTGTTCTTGATTTTGTACACTTTTGTGTGGATTTTATTTAGTTTTCCAGACGAATTGTGTTCACCGAGGAAGCGCACTGCAGCAGGAAAGGTGTTTCGAACACTCGAAGTAGCTACGTTTGGGATCAAGAAAAGCCCGATGCCACGTGTACACGAAGATTTCAGGACACCTTCGGCATCAGCGTCTGGCCAGGTATTTGCGATGGTCTTGTGACTGGGCCGTTTATCGTTCCTCTCAACCTAACGGGTGCCAGGTTCTTCATAGATCGTTCAAATGGCTCTCCGCACTATGGGACTTAACATCTGAGGTCATCAGTCTCCTAGAACTTAGAACTACTTAAAACTAACTAACCTAAGGAGACCACACACATCCATGCCCGTAGCGGTCGCGCGGTTCCAGACTGAAGCGCCTAGAACCGCTCTTGATATTCCTGAAGCAAGTGCTGCTGGAAGGTACACCACTGGACATTTTGGTTCCATAATAATGGTACGGAAGTACATTTTGCAATTCGCGTCCGAAACCATCTGGACCTAGTCTACGGGGACAAGTGGGTCTGTTGAGGTGGATCACCTGCTTGGCCGCAAATATCCCCAGATTTAACTCCTTTAGACTTTTTCTTGTGGTAGCACATGAAGAGTGTTGTTTACTAGACCCGTCTCCAGTCGGTGGAGAGATCTGCTTGGACGCATAATGGTTGTGACAGAAGTGATTGCGAATTTACTGCTCGGATACTTGGTAGTCGTCATATCGATTAGCTGTTGGTAATATCACAGTAAATAAGAATGAAATCCGTACATTTAGTTTTCCTTGTTACATGGATACGAACCCTTTCTGGACATGGGTCTAAAACTTGCTCTACTAAATCCCAACTCTCGAAGTGTGTAACATGAACTGTTAAACACCCTGCATATTACCGCAGATTGTATGATACTGTTTGTTCCAGGAGGTATTCTCAGTATTCAGGGGCTATGATACGAACGGTCATTCGAAGAAAAGCATTCTAGAAAACATCTGCTCTGAAATGCATATCTTAAGAGCTAAGAGCATCTACACTACAGGCCATTAAAATTGCTACACCACGAAGATGACGTGCTACAGACGCGAAATTTAACCGACAGAAAGAAGATGCTACGATATGCAAATGATTATCTTTTCAGAGCATCACACAAGGTTGGCGCCGGTGGCGACACCTACAACGTGCTGACGTGAGGAAAAAGTTTCCAACCTATTTCTCATACACAAACAGCAGTTGACCGGCGTTGCCTGGTGAAACATTGTTGTGATGGCTCGTGTAAGGAGGAGAAATAGATACCATCACGTTTCGACTTTTATAAAGGTCGGGTTGTAGCCTATCGCGACTGCGGTTTATCGTATCGCGACATTGCTCCTCCCGTTCGTCGAGATCCAATGACTGTTAGCAGAATATGGAATCGGTGGATTCAGGAGGGTAATACGGAACGCCTTGCTGGATCCCAATGGCCTCATGTCACTATCAGTCGAGATGACAGGCATCTTATCCGCATGGCTGTAACGGATCGTGCAGCCACGTCTCGATCCCTGAGTCAACAGATGGGGACGTTTGCAAGACAACAACCATCTGCACGAAGAGTTCGACGACGTTTGCAGGAGCATGGACAGTCAGCTCGGAGACCATGGCTGCGGTTACCCTTGACGCTGCATCAGAGACAGGAGCGCTTGCGGTGGTGTACTCAACGACGAACCTGGGTGCACGAATGGCAAAACGTCATTTTTTCGGATGAATCCAGGTTTTGTTTACAGCATCATCATGGTCGCATCCGTGTTTGGCGACATCGCGGTAAACGCACACTGGAAGCGTGTATTCGTCATCGCCATACTGGCGTATCACCCTGCGTCATGGTATGGGGTGCCATTGGTTACACATCTCCGTCACCTCTTGTTCGCATTGACGGCACTTTGAACAGTGGACGTTACATTTCAGATGTGTTACAACCCATGGCTCTACCCTTCATTCGATCCCTGCGGAAACCTACATTTCAGCAGGATAATGCACGACCGCAAGCTGCAGGTCCTGTACGGGCCTTTTTGGCTGTAATGTTCGACTGCTGCCCTGGCCAGCACATTATCCAGATCTCTCACCAACGTAAGACATCCGTCAATGGTTGCCTTGAAAATGGCTCGTCACGATACGCCAGTCACGGCTCTTGATGAACTGTGGTATCGTGTTGAAGGTTCATGGGCAGCTGTACCTGTACACGCCATCCAAGCTCTGTTTGACTCAATGCCCAGGAGTATCAAGGCCGTTATTACTGCGAGAGGTGGTTGTTCTGGGTACTGGTTTCTCAGGATCTGTGCACCCAAATTGCGTGGAAATGTAATCACACGCCAGTTCTAGTATAACATATTTGTCCAATGAATACCCGTTTATCATCTGCATTTCTTCTTAGTGTAGCAATTGTAATGGCCAGTACTGTATTCATATTCGATACTGTGGAACAAATCTGTTCCACTGCAAACTCCTTGCTTTCCATATTTTCAGATGTGGTAGTATGTATCAAACCAAGAAGAAATTGTCTACTAAACTTGGCCTCTAACACGCATACCTTAAATGTTACAGGCACTTGTTCGGTAGAATAGATGGTTCACAGTAGCGAAGATGAAAAAGTGCTCATAGCTCTGAAGGTCTGGATTTCAGAGCTTGTGTTTACTGCACCTTTTTACTTCGAATGATCATTCCCGTCATAGTGATCGTTCCTCACGAGACACCACATATACATCATTTTCGGTACTTGAATTGTTACTGGCACCAGGACGAAAACTCGTTGCTTATTAAAAGAGGAAGTCTTACACAAGAAACTGAGTTGTGATGTCTTCAAAATATTATTGGTCACGAAGAGTTTTTAGCTTCTTAGCTCATCTTAAGGTGGGTACGGAATGTAGCACCCACGGGTGGGACCACTGCTGCTGCCCATTAGGGGTTTAGGGAGAATGAGCATCATTCCTCACAGGACAGGAGCACTGTAACCCACCTGTCCACATGTAAAGCAAATTCCATGTGCACATGAGAGAAAAGTTTTTAACCGTTTGTGTATCATGTATCTGTTGTGGCAGGTGAGTCCAACTCCAGTATTCACCTAGTCAGATGTGGGATACCATCTGAAAACAACATCCAGGCTGGACGGCACACCTACACTCGTCGTTAATCAGCTGAGCCAATTCTAACAAAAGCCGGCGCACTTCGCCCTCCCAGAAGTGTGCGCTTCAATGCACAAGGCTGTCTGGACAGGTCGCAGATGGAATGAAGTGCTACTCTAGTCCGATTAAAATTACCTGATGTGTCAGCTGCCGCTACAGTATTGCCACATCAGCTAACGGCTACTGGTCGGTTCTAAGCTACGCGGGTCACTTCACAAATGCTGTTAATGTGTTACACGGAGCAGTGTTGGAAGCGGCCGTGGCGAGATGTGACGTCAATGGGAGATACACTGCCGACAGTTGATTTTAAGAGGCCAATGACTCAGCCGAGGCAGACGACGGGTTTTCTAGCCATGAATTTAAACTCATGTCCTAACCTAAGAACAACCTCGTGATGTGCAGTGTATCCGAGAGGACGATCAACAATCTGCGGCAGAACTAAAATCACGTTCATGGTACTTCAGGCGAACCTCTACAAGCAAATACAGGACAGAAAACTTCCATAATTTGTTTGGTTGGCTGGCCACCTTCCACAGCAAAATTTCAGTTTTAGTTATAAAAGCAAACTGTAATTTCTCGCTGTCATTGGTTAGCTAGAACTTTCCTCACACTGACGTCGCGGGGTGTCGCCTTATCAACAGTCCTGGTTGGCCCTTGGCTGCAGGTCATAGGAGACACAGTCAGATCTGAAACGAAAAAAGAAATCATAGTAAGAAAAATAAGAAAATAAGAACAAACCAAGAAAGTCAACACGATAAATTTGATTAGATTTAGCAAAATAAAAATTTCACTGTACTTGCGGATTCGAACCAGCGGCCCTCGGCAGGTCAAGTTCGTATACTACCCACTACGCTATGCTGTTCGCTGCGAATGATGGTTGTGTACATTTCTCTCGTGTCCCATTAGTCACACGATTAATTCACAGCCTTAAAAAAAAATCGACTTCAAGTAAAGTCGTGCGAAGCTTACCTAATTTAAACCGGTTTCCGTGATAATAATGACTGCACAAATGACGCTGAATCGCGTCTTTTGCGGAAGGATTCAGTAGTATGTATTTCGTTATGGAGAACTGCATCAAACCAGTCTCAGGACTGAAGACAACAGCAATACGGAGAACTGCATCTACATCTACATCTACATCCATACTCCGCAAGCCACCTGGTGGAGAACTGCATCAAACCAGTCTCAGGACTGAAGACAACAGCAATATATATATATATATATGGATGGATGGAGAACTGTATCAAACCAGTCTCAGGACTGAAGACATGCTGTTGTCTTCAGTCCTGAGACTGGTTTGATGCAGTTCTCCGTCCCATTCCGCAATAAGTATTAAGATCAGAGCTTCAACATCGTTACACTTAATTGGCTCTGAGCACTATGGAACAGCGGAGGTCATCAGTCCCCTAGAACTTAGAACTACTTAAACCTAACTAACATAAGAACATATCACACACACACACACACACACACACACACACACACACACACACACACACACATACCCGAGGCAGGATTCGAACCTGCGACCGTAGCGGTCGCGCGGTTCCAGACTGACTTTCGGAAAAGCATCATCCACACAATTCTGAAGACGGCAAGAGCTGACAAGTGCGAGAATTATCGCACAATCAGCTTAACAGCTCATGCATCGAAGCTGCTTACAAGAATAATATACAGAAGAATGGAAAAGAAAATTGAGAATGCACTAGGTGACGATCAGTTTGGCTTTAGGAAAAGTAAAGGCACGAGAGAGGCAATTCTGACGTTACGGCTAATAATGGAAGCAAGGCTAAAGAAAAATCAAGACACGTTCACAGGATTTGTCGACTTGGAAAAAGCGTTCGACAATATAAAATGGTGCAAGCTGTTTGAGATTCTGAAAAAAGTAGGGGTAAGCTATAGGGAGAGACGGGCCATATACAATATGTACAACAACTACGAGGGAATAATAAGAGTGGACGATCAAGAACGAAGTGCTCGTATTAAGAAGGGTGTAAGACAAGGTTGTAGCCTTTTGTCCCTACTCTTCATTCTGTACATCGAGGAAGCAATTATGGAAATAAAAGAAAGGTTCAGGAGTGGAATTAAAATACAAGGTGAAACGATATCAGTGATACGATTCGCTGATGACATTGCTATCCTGAGTGAAAGTGAAGAAGAATTAAATGATCTGCTGAACTGAATGAACAGTCTAATGAGTACACAGTATGGTTTGAGAGTAAATCGGAGAAAGACGAAGGTAATGAGAAGTAGTAGAAATGAGAACCCCGAGAAACTTAACATCAGGATTGATGGTCACGAAGTCAATGAAGTTAAGGAATTCTGCTAGCTAGGCAGTAAAATAACCAATGACGGACGGATCAAGGAGGACATCAAAAGCAGACTCGCTATGGCAAAAAAGGCATTTCTGGCCAAGAGAAGTCTACTAATATCAAATACCGGCCTTAATTTGAGGAAGAAATTTCTGAGGATGTACGTCTGGAGTACAGCATTGTATGGTAGTGAAACATGGACTGTGGGAAAACCGGAACAGAAGAGAATCGAAGCATTTGAGATGTGGTGCTATAGACGAATGTTGAAAATTAGGTGGACTGATAAGGTAAGGAATGAGGAAGTTCTACGCAGAATCGGAGAGGAAAGGAATATGTGGAAAACACTGATAAGGAGAAGGGACAGGATGATAGGACATCTGCTAAGACATGAGGGAATGACTTCCATGGTACTCGAGGGAGCTGTAGAGGGCAAAAACTGTAGAGGAAGCCAGAGATTGGAATACGTCAAGCAAATAATTGAGGATGTAGGTTGCAAGTGCTACTCTGAGATGAAGAGGTTAGCACAGGAAAGGAATTCGTGGCGGGCCGCATCAAACCAGTCAGTAGACTAATGACCAAAAAAAAAAACTTCTAAATCATTCTCCTGCCAATTCAATTCTTTGTTGTCCTCATCATATCTCCTAGGAAAGAGACCCGTTTCTTTTTCATTGTATAAGCAACATTCAAGTGAAACCCGGTCACTAGAGTAAAGTAACGGTAACGATTTTATTAACTCAAAAATGTAGTTATACACAGTACACATACTCGAAAATAGTCGGCAAAACTGTTGGCACTTTTATCCCATTGCGAAACTAGCCGACCTATTCCATCCTTGAAGAAGCCAGTAGGCTGCTGTTGGATCCAGGCCTGGACCCAGTCACACTCTTCGCCGTCCGTTGCGAATCGATGTCCGAGAATAGCTTGTTTTGGAGGTCCAGACACGTGAAAGTCACGCGGTGTAAGCTCGGGACTGTACGGTGGATGTTCCAGCGTTTCCGAACGAAACTGTTACAATGTCGTCTTCACCGCATTGGCCCTGTGTGGGCGGGCATTATCATGCAGGAGGATGACGCCATTGGACAACATGCAACGGCGTTTCAACGTGACGGCTCATTTAAGGTTTTGCAAAGTGGCTTGATAACGCTGGGCATTGATGGAGGTTCCCCGTTCCAGGAACACGACAAGCCATCTGCCCTTGTGATCAAAAAACAAAAAGAAAAAGAAAAGCAACCACATCATGACCTTTCCAGAGCTGGTGTGCACGGCCTTTGATTTCTTCTTAGGCGGTGAAGCTGCATGTTTCCATTGCTCGGTCTGACGCTTGCTTTCCGCTTCAAAATGGTGACACCATCTTTCGTCACCTGTGACATTACGTGACAGAAAGGCGTATTCATCTACATCTACATCTACATGACTACTCTGCAATTCACATTTAAGTGCTTGGCAGAGGGTTCATCGAACCACAATCATACTATCTCTCTACTATTCCACTCCCGAACAGCGAGCGGGAAAAACGAACACCTAAACCTTTCTGTTCGAGCTCTGATTTCTCGTATTTTATTTTGATGATCATTCCTACCTATGTAGGTTGGGCTCAACAAAATATTTTCGCATTCGGAAGAGAAAGTTGGTGACTGAAATTTCGTAAAAAGGTCTCGCCGCGACGAAAAACGTCTATGCTGTAATGACTTCCATCCCAACTCGTGTATCATATCTGCCACACTCTCTCCCCTATAACGCGATAATACAAAACGAGCTGCCCTTCTTTGCACCCTCTCGATGTCCTCCGTCAATCCCACCTGGTAAGGATCCCACACCGCGCAGCAATATTCGAACAGAGGACGAACGAGTGTAGTGTAAGCTGTCTCTTTAGTGGACTTGTTGCATCTTCTAAGTGTCCTGCCAATGAAACGCAACCTTTGGCTTGCCTTCCCGACAATATTATCTATGTGGTCCTTCCAACTGAAGTTGTTCCTAATTTTAACACCCAGGTACTTAGTTGAATTGACAGCCTTGAGAATTGTACTATTTATCGAGTAATCGAATTCCAACGGATTTCTTTTGGAACTCATGTGGATCATCTCACACTTTTCGTTATTTAGCGTCAACTGCCACCTGACACACCATACAGCAATCTTTTCTAAATCGCTTTGCAACTGATACTGGTCTTCGGATGACCTTACTAGACGGTAAATTACAGCATCATCTGCGAACAATCTAAGAGAACTGCTCAGATTGTCACCCAGGTCATTTATATAGATCAGGAACAGTAGAGGTCCCAGGACGCTTCCCTGGGGAACACCTGATATCACTTCAGTTTTACTCGATGATATGCCGTCTATTACTACGAACTGCGACCTTCCTGACAGGAAATCACGAATCCAGTCGCACAACTGAGACGATACCCCATAGCTCCGCAGCTTGATTAGAAGTCGCTTGTGAGGAACGGTGTCAAAAGCTTTCCGGAAATCTAGAAATACGGAATCAACTTGAGATCCCCTGTCGATAGCGGCCATTACTTCGTGCGAATAAAGAACTAGCTGCGTTATACAAGAGCGATGTTTTCTGAAGCCATGCGGATTACGTGTCAATAGATCGTTCCGTTCGAGGTGATTCATAATGTTTGAATTCAGTATATGCTCCAAAACTCTACTCCAAACCGACGTCAATGATATAGGTTTGTAGTTAAATGGATTACTCCTAGTACCCTTCTTGAACACTGGTACGACCTGCGCAATTTTCCAATTTGTAGGTACAGATCTATAGGTGAGCGAGCGGTTGTATATGAGTGCTAAGTAGGGAGCTATAGTATCAGCGTAATCTGAAAGGAACCTAATCGGTATACAATCTGGACCTGAAGACTTGCCCGTATCGAGCGATTTGAGTTTCTTCGCAACCCCTAAGGTATCTACTTCTAAGAAACTCATACTAACAGATGTTCGTGTTTCAAATTCTGGAATATTCCATTCGTCTTCCCTGGTGAAGGAATTTCGGAAAACTGCGTTCAATAACTCCGCTTTAGCGGCACAGTCGTCGATAACAGTACCATCGGCACTGCGCAGCGAAGGTATTGACTGCGTCTTGCCGCTTGTGTACTTTACATACCGACCAGAATTTCTTCGGATTTTCTACCAAATTTCGAGACAATGTTTCGTTGTGGAACCTATTAAAGGTATCTCGCATCGAAGTACGTGCCAAATTTCGCGCGTCTGTAAATTTTAGCCCATCTTCGGTATTTCGCGTTCTTCTGAACTTCGCATGCTTTTTCCGTTGCCTCTGCAACAGCGTTCGGACCTTTTTTGTGTACCACGGGGGATCCGTTCCATCTATTACCAATTTATGAGGTATGAATATCTCAATTGCTGTTGCTATTATATCTTTGAATTTGAGCCACATCTCGTCTACATTCGCATAGTCAGTTCGGAAGGAATGGAAATTGTCTTTTAGGAAGGCTTCTAGTGACACTTTATCCGCTTTTTTAAATAAAATTATTTTGCGTTTGTTTCTGATGGATTTGGAAGAAATGGTATTGAGCCTAGCTACAACGACCTTTTGATCACTAATCCCTGTATCAGTCATGATGCTCTCTATCAGCTCTGGATTGTTTGTGGCCAAGAGGTCAAGTGTGTTTTCGCAACCATTTACAATTCGCGTGGGTTCGTGGACTAACTGCTCGAAATAATTTTCAGAGAAAGCATTTAGGACAATCTCGGAAGACGTTTTCTGCCTACCACCGGTTTTGAACAAGTATTTTTGCCAACATACCGAGGGTAGGTTGAAGCCCTCACCAACTATAACCGTATGAGTGGGGTATTTATTTGTTACGAGACTCAAACTTTCTCTGAACTGTTCCGCAACTGTATCATCGGAGTCTGGGGGTCGGTAGAAGGAGCCAATTATTAACTTAATTCGGCTGTTAAGTATAACCTCCACCCATACCAATTCGCACGGAGTATCTACTTCCTCCTCATGATAACGCTGCACATACCCATGGCATCCTTCGAAGATGGTAGGCAGAGCATTCTTCTCAGCTGCTGTGATGTCAACTGGGGCCAGTTAGTGACGGGCATACGCTTAAGTATGAAGATGCTCCGCCTACCTCTTCTCCCTCCACCCCACGTCAACCAGACAACCAGTCAGTATAAAATGGATTCACGTAATCGTCAAAACGTAAACAAAATAGTACAATGACAACATAAAACAGCGCCGTTCGAGTATTGCGCTGTTCGGCGGTCAGTTGGTGGGGAACTCACAGCGCACAAATTTTTCGAAAGTTCAAGTGTTGATGCATTATGGTGTGGGAGGTGCCCCACGCTTGTAGCCAGCAACCGATGGATCTCGTCCACGGTGATTCTGCGGTTGTCCAAGACTAAAGCATTCTCTTCCGCAACCATTTCCGGTGTGATGGCACGATGAGCCTGTCCAGGACGAGCGTCGTCTTCCAGTGAGTCGCGTCCCTGCAGGAATCGTTTGTGACATTCCACGACACTTGAAAGACTAGCACGGTACTCACCGTACACAGCCTTCATCCGTCAATACATTCCACGGCGTCCAACTCCCTCCGCCGCCAAAAATCGACTCACTCCTCGTTGTTCCTGTTTACTCGCCTGAATGTTCGGTATCGGGCGATAACTTGTGTGTGACCATTGTCTCTTCTGTTAACACACTAGTGCCGTGCAACATCAAACGGTGCGCACGTGATAGTCTCTCTACCAATAGATGGCGGCACCATACCGGCTGTTTCGCGGTGCCACCGCATGTGTAAAGCAAAGATAGACTCACTGACCAGGTTTCATTTGAATGAACCTCATATTTGTCACCACTTCTATTTCTTTATAAACTGTTTCACTTGAAGTTATTCTCCAAACCCTGTGTTTTTAGAATTTTTTATATATACATTTTCTGAGTGTCCTTCTTTCTATTTTGAGTAATCTGTCTATTGCTACATTGTTGTTTGTTTTAAATATAATTTCGCTAGCATACGTCATTTGCGGTTGTGTGACTGTTTTGTAATGTTTCAGTTTCGAAGGTACTGAGAGGCATTTTTTGTGTTATTAGTAACATGAAGTTTTTATTTGTTTATTCTGTAAGACATTTCCAGGGGCAGATGTGGACTCTGACCACAATCTATTGGTTATGACCTGTAGATTAAAACTGAAGAAACTGCAAAAATGTGGGAAATTAAGGAGATGGGACCTGGATAAACTGAAAGAACCAGAGGTTGTACAGAGTTTCAGGGAGAGCATAAGGGAACAATTGACAGGAATAGGGGAAAGAAATACAGTAGAAGAAGAATGGGTAGCTCTGAGGGATGAAGTAGTGAAGGCAGCAGAGGATAAAGTAGGTAAAAAGACGAGGGCTGCTAGAAATCCTTGGGTAACAGAAGAAATATTGAATTTAATTGATGAAAGGAGAAAATATAAAAATGCAGTAAATGAAGCAGGCAAAAAGGAATACAAACGTCTCAAAAATGAGATCGACAGGAAGTGCAAAATGGCTAAACAGGGATGGCTAGAGGACAAATGTAAGGATGTAGAGGCTTATCTCACTAGGGGTAAGATAGATACTGCCTACAGGAAAATTAAAGAGACCTTTGGAGAGAAGAGAACCACGTGTATGAATATCAAGAGCTCAGATGGCAACCCAGTTCTAAGCAAAGAAGGGAAGGCAGAAATGTGGAAAGAGTATATAGAAGGTTTATACAAGGGCGATGTACTTGAGGAAAATATTATGGAAATGGAAGAGGATGCAGATGAAGACGAAATGAGAGATAAGATACTGCGTGAAGAGTTTGACAGAGCACTGAAAGACCTGAGTCGAAACAAGGCCCCCGGAGTAGACAACATTCCATTAGAACTACTGACGGCCTTGGGAGAGCCAGTCATGACAAAACTCTACCAGCTGGTGAGTAAGATGTATGAGACAGGCGAAATACCCTCAGACTTCAAGAAGAATATAATAATTCCAATCCCAAAGAAAACAGGTGCTGACAGATGTGAAAATTACCGAACTATCAGTTTAATAAGTCACAGCTGCAAAATACTAACGCGAATTCTTTACAGACGAATGGAAAAACTGGTAGATGCGGACCTCGGGGAGGATCAGTTTGGATTCCGTCGAAATGTTGGAACACGTGAGGTAATACTGGCCTTACGACTTATCTTAGAAGAAAGATTAAGAAAAGGCAAACCTACGTTTCTAGCATTTGTAGACTTAGAGAAAGCTTTTGACAATGTTGACTGGAATACTCTTTTTCAAATTCTAAAGGTGGCAGGGGTAAAATACAGGGAGCGAAAGGCTATTTACAATTCGTACAGAAACCAGATGGCAGTCATAAGAGTCGAGGGGCATGAAAGGGAAGCAGTGGTTGGGAAAGGAGTGAGACAGGGTTGTAGCCTCTCCCCGATGTTATTCAATCTGTGTATTGAGCAAGCAGTAAAGGAAACAAAAGAAAAATTTGGAGTATGTATTAAAATTCATGGAGACGAAGTAAAAACTTTGAGGTTCGCCGATGACATTGTAATTCTGTCAGAGACGGCAAAGGACTTGGAAGAGCAGTTGAACGGAATGGACAGTGTCTTGAAGGAGGATATAAGATGAACATCAACAAAAGCAAAACGAGGATAATGGAATGTAGTCCAATTAAATCGGGTGATGCTGAGGGAATTAGATTAGGAAATGAGACACTTCAAGTAGTAAAGGAGTTTTGCTATTTAGGAAGTAAAATAACTGATGATGGTCGAAGTAGAGAGGATATAAAATGTAGACTGGCAATGGCAAGGAAAGCGTTTCTGAAGAAGAGAAATTTAACATCGAATATAGATTTAAGTGTCAGGAATTCATTTCTGAAAATATTTGTTTGGAGTGTAGCCATGTATGGAAGTGAAACATGGACGATAACTAGTTTGGACAAGAAGAGAATAGAAGCTATCGAAATGTGGTGCTACAGAAGAATACTGAAGATAAGATGGATAGATCACGTAACTAATGAGGAGGTATTGAATAGGATTGGGGAGAAGAGAAGTTTGTGGCACAATTTGACTAGAAGAAGGGATCGGTTGGTAGGACATGTTTTGAGGCGTCAGGGGATCGCAAATTTAGCGTTGGAGGGCAGTGTGGAGGGTAAAAATCGTAGAGGGAGACCGAGAGATGAGTACACTAAGCAGATTCAGAAGGATGTAGGTTGCAGTAGGTACTGGGAGATGAAGCAGCTTGCACAGGATAGAGTAGCATGGAGAGCTGCATCAAACCAGTCTCAGGACTGAAGACCACAACAACAACACATTCTGTATGTGCATGTGTAAAACACACCTGTCTTAAAATCTAGGTCCAGATATCTGTAAATAGCAGCAAATAAAATAAAATAAAAGTTCCTTAATAACCATGCTCTGGTATGAGGCAGAAAGACACAACCTTCACCGGCCGTTGAGAGTGGGGGAGCACGTCCTGGGCTAATTTATGTGCTGAATAAAACTGTTGTAGAGAAGTATGGGCATTCTGAGAGTCGGAACAGAGGTTTAATACTGCAAAGTGGACAATGAGACGTGAATCTGAAAATACGCACAGCACATTTATAATCGTTTAAAGCCTGAACCGCCGCGACGCATTTGTGGCGTTGTGACCCGTTCACAGCGAGCTACAAAGGCTCGTATCGACTCCATTTAGCTCGCTAATGCGATTACCGCCGGGAGTGGCGATCTATCGAATCAGCTGCCAGTGGATCGACCCTGCTGCTGTAAAGCTATTCGCCGACGAGGCCTGTTTTATCGCTTCTCTGTTCGAGAAACGCGTCATCGCTCGTGTCGCCCGCTCCAATATTTCAGAGCAATAACCTGAGAGTATTGAGCTCTGCCGATATTTTTTTTAATAAGACGCATTCATTGGTCTCGTCTCAAACGCGAGATCCCGCTGAAAAGTAATACTTCCTAAATTTTTATGTGAAAACTCTTCAGGCTTGTAAGTAAAACAGACTGGGTTAACATACTGCATCTTTATTATTTACTTTGTTGCAGAGGGGGGGGGGGGGAT
This sequence comes from Schistocerca gregaria, assembly GCF_023897955.1. Lineage (NCBI taxonomy): Eukaryota > Metazoa > Arthropoda > Insecta > Orthoptera > Acrididae > Schistocerca > Schistocerca gregaria. The sequence continues at coordinate 190,896,162 of NC_064928.1, read as the reverse complement.
TATAAAAAGGGGAAGAAATACACACATCAAAAACAGTTTTGCATCACCACGGTACTCCTGAACACAAACGTTAACTGTGGATATTGAGTCATAGACTGTTCAGACATGTCACTAAATCCGCTCAAAGATGTAAACAACCATCCATGAGCAGAGCCTATTAGACGGAGGGGGTCCTACAGCCGATCACTTACAGTCAATCCACCAGGAAGGCGGTACACGGCTCGTGCTGTACGTAGTTCAACCACGCCTAAACGGTCAATACCGTGGTTCGATCGCGTCCGCGCTTTGTACCAGGAAGGGCTCTCAACAAGGGAAGTGTCCAGCCGTCTCGGAGTGAACTAAAACGATGTTGTTCGGACGTGGAGGGGATACAGAGAGACAGGAACTGTCGATGACATGCCTCGCTCAGGCTGTCCAAGGGCTACTACTGCAGTGGATGACCGCTACCTGCGGATTATGGCGTGGAGGAGATACAGAGAGACAGGAACTGTCGATGACATGCCTCGCTCAGGCTGTCCAAGGGTTACTACTGCAGTGGATGACCGCTACCTGCGGATTATGGCGTGGAGGAACCCTGACAGCAACGCCACCATGTTGAATAACGCTTTTCGTGCAGCCTTAGGACGTCGTGTTACGGCTCAAAGTGTGTACAATAGGCTGCACCATACGCAACTTCATTCCCGAGTCCATGGCGAGATCCATCTTTGCAACCCAGACGACACCATGCAGCGGGGTACAGATGGTCCCAACAACATGCCGAATGGACCGGTCGGGATTGGCATCACCGATGAGTGTCGCATATCCCTTCAACCAGACAATTGTCGAAGACGTGTTTCGAGGCAACCCGGTCAGGGTGAACGCCTTAGACACATTGTCCAGCGGGTACTGCAAGGTGGAGGTTCCCTGATGTTTTGGGGTGGCATTATATGGGGCCGACGTTCGCCGCTTGTGGTCGTGGAAGACTGTACGATACGTGAATGCCATCCTTCGACTGATAGTGCAACCATATCTGCAGTATATTGGCGAGGGATTCGTCTTCATGCACGACAATTTGCGTCCCCCCCCCCCCCCCCCCCCCCCCATCGTGCACACCTTGTGAATGACTTCCTTGAGGATAACGACATTGCTCGACCAGAGTGGCCAGCATGTTCTCCAGAAATGAACCCTATCGAACGTGCCTGGGATAGATTGAAAAGGGCTGTTTATGGACGACCTGACCCACCAACCACTCTGAGGGATCTACGCCGAATGGCTGTTGAGGAGTGGGACGAACTGGACCAGCAGTGCCTTGATGAACTTGTGGTTAGTGTACCACGACGAATACAGGCATGCATCTATGCAAAAGGGCTTCACTACTGCGTATTAGAGGTACCGATGTGTACATCAATATGGACCACCACCTCTGAAGGTTTCGCAGTATGGTGGTACAACATGCAATGTGCCAGTGAAAGCGACTGCATCTGATTGTCTGATTGCGACTCCCGCACCGTCGCTAGACGCTCACTGCAGCTCTGAAACCTGCCCACTCACTTAGTAATACTACTCTGTGTGAAGTGCTATGGTATCGTCCCGTGTCCGACTGAGATTAGCTGCTTGCCCACTGGCCAGATTGAGACAGAGTGTCATTACAAGCGCACGAGAATACAGAGGACATCAATGTACAACTGCTGCGAAGGTTCAAATGGCTCTGAGCGCTATGTGACTTAACATCTGTGGCCATCAGTCCCCTAGAACTTAGAACTACTTAACTAACCTAAGGACATCACAGACATCCATTCCCGAGGCAGGTTGCGAACCAGCGAACGTATAGGGTCCAGACTGAAGCGCCTAGAACGGCTCGGCCACTTTCTTAATTTCATTCCGGTTAGAGGGCCGTATTCCGACTGCCAATCATCCCTTGAGCACGCAATACAGGCGATTGGTAACATCATCCTCATTTGCCCGAATATGTCCGTGTTCTAAATAACTTGATCTCTTGTTCTTGTTGTTGTGGTCTTCAGTCCTGAGACTGGTTTGATGCAGCTCTCCATGCTACTCTACCCTGCGCAAGCTTGTTCATCTCCCAGTACCTACTGCAACCTACACTCTTCTGAATCTGCTTAGTGTACTCATCTCTTGGTCTCCCTCTACGATTTTTACCCTCCACGCTGCCCTCCAATACTAAACTGGTGATCCCTTGATGCCTCAGAACATGCCCTACCAACCGATCCCTTCTTCTAGTCAAGTTGTGCCACAAACTTCTCTTCTCCCCAATCCTTTCACTACTTCCTCATTAGTTATGTGATCTACCCATCTAATCTTCAGCATTCTTCTGTAGCACCAAATTTCGAAAGCTTCTATTCTCTTCTTGTCCAAACTATTTATCGTCCATGTTTCACTTCCATACATGGCTACACTCCATACAAGTACTTTTAGAAACGACTTCCTGAAACTTAATCCTATACTCGATGTTAACAAATTTCTCTTCTTCAGAAATGCTTTCCTTGCTATTGGCAGTCTACATTTTATATCCTCTCTACTTCGACCATCGTCAGTTATTTTGCTCCCCAAATAGCAAAACTCCTTTACTACTTCAAGTGTCTCATTCCCTACTCTAATTCCCTCAGCATCACCCGACTTAATTCGACTACATTCCATTATCCTTGTAAAATACAGGGAGCGAAAGGCTATTTACAATTTGTACAGAAACCAGATGGCAGTTATAAGAGTCGAGGGACACGAAAGGGAAGCAGTGGTTGGGACGGGAGTGAGACAGGGTTGTAGTCTCTCCCCGATGTTATTCAATCTTTATATTGAGCAAGCAGTGAAGGAAACAAAAGAAAAATTCGGAGTAGGTTTTAAAATCCATGGAGAGGTTTACCGTTGACATTGTAATTGTGTCAGAGACAGAAAAGGACTTGGAACAGCAGTTGAACGGAATGGATAGTGTCTTGAAAGGAGGATACAAAATGGACATCAACAAAAGCAAAACGAGGATAATGGAATGTAGTCAACTCGGGTGATGCTTAGGGAATTAGATTAGGAAATGAGACATTTAAAGTAGTAAAGGAGTTTTGCTATTTGGGAAGGAAAATAACTGACGATGGTCGAAGTAGAGAGGATATAAAGTGTAGACTAGCAATGGCAAGGAAAGCGTTTCTGAAGAAGAGAAATTTATTAACATCGAGTATAGATTTAAGTGTCAGGAAGTCATTTCTGAAAGTATTTGTATGAAGTGTGGCCATGTATGGAAGTGAAACATGGACGATAAATAGTTTGGATAATAAGAGAAGAGAAGCTTTCGAAATGTGGTGCTACACAAGAATGCTGAAGATTAGATGAGTGGATCACATAACAAATGAAGAGATATTGAATAGGATTGCGGAAAAGAGAAGTTTGTGGCACACCTTGACTAGAAGAAGGGATCGGTTGGTAGGACATGTTCTGAGGCATCAAGGGATCACCAATTTAGTATTGGAGGGCAGCATGGAGGGTAAAAATCGTAAAAATCGTAGAGCGAGACCAAGAGACGAATACACTAAGCAGATTCAGAAGGATGTAGGTTGCAGTAGCTACTGGGAGATGAAGAAGCTTGCACAGAATAGAGTAGCATGGAGAGCTGCACCAAACCAGTCTCAGGACTGAAGACCACAACAACAACAACAAATTTCAAATCTAAGTGATTACTAGTAAAACTATTTCAGAATACGTACCTGAAACTAGAAGCCAGTGCTTCAAGATGTTCCTTCATGGCAGCTGCTGTTTTCTCGTCAATTTTGATTCCGTATGTTTCAAAGAAATCATTGAGGGCGGTGGGAATGCATCAAAACAGCTCCCTTTCACTTTACCGGACCACCTTTCAAATTTTTTAATAGTTGCTTCTATTTTATCTTGAACATAGGACTTGTGGACATCCTTCCTTCGCAGCGATAAATTGAGGCTATTAAGAGCACTGAATATGTCACCCAAATATGAAAGGCGTATTAGCCAGTTTCGTTATTTAAAATGTCCAAGAAACTGCTCAAAGATTTCGCATCAGTTTTGTCCTCCAACAGAGAGATTTTCAACTCATCTCGGAGCTCAGATTATCTTGATAGCACTTCCCCTCTTGAAGACCAGCGTATTTGACAGTGCAGGAGAAGTGTTTCGTGCCCATTTCCGATCTCATTGCACAGTATGCCAAACAGTATTGAATTTTTGGGTCTAGATTTTATGAAATTCACAATTTCAGTGCGTCTTTAATGATTTTCTTTAGTTTTCAGCCAGACTTTTACATAAAAGGGCCTCTCGGTGCAGGCTACTGTGAGTCCACTGAACATAAGGGACAACGGCCCTAACATTGGCAATCAAACCTGAGTAAACGCCTGACACGGCACAGGCGCCATTAATCGTCAGTGCAACAAATTTTTCTGCCATAAAACCATCAAGACATTTAAAAATTTCTTTCCCTGTTGTCATTGCAAACATTTACGAAAGAGCTTTTCTTCTTCTATACTCCCATCGCATTCAAAGGCTAAAAGAGTGGCCGAGCCGGCTATATCTGTGCTTTCATCAAGCTGAAGTGAAAAGTAGTCACATTGCTTGAAAACTGTTATTTTAAAAAGCTCTCACAATTCATTGGTCCTTCTCTTTACCTTTGTGTTTGACAGGGGTATTTCGTCAGTCTTGTATGCTTGTCGCTAAATAAAGCATCAGGTATTATTTTGGCCGCCGGTAAAATAATATCCTCTCCTACGGCGTGAGCTGCCCCCTTTTTGGCTATCAATAATGACAGACATGTAGCAACCGTAGCTTTCTTATTTTGTTCCCCAGAAGTCGATTTTGTCATCACTGATTTTTATTTTAAAAGTATTTTTGAAAACATCCGCTGACTTACTTCCGTATTCTGGATGTTTCTTTGATAAACAAAAACCCATATTTCCAACTCCAAAACACAAACACATATTTCCAATAATCATCATTGCATTTACAAAGAAAAATATTGCCCTGTTCTCGAAGGAGTTCAGTTCGCCAACTTGACTAGCACAGGCACCTTTAGGTTTATTACGTGATGCACTGGTACCGGATGTGGAAGGTTCGTCGCCATTACATGAAGTCTGTCTTTTACGGCACGATCCTTCTTTAATCCACGCGTCCATAGTGAAATAAAATGAAACAAGCCGTCACAGTAAACATGCATGTACACACTATACCAAAAAACCAAACAAAGCACGCTCTCACAGTCATAAGTCACATTGCCGCAAGTGGAATGGAAAGCGGTGCTGCATTATCGAACAGGAACCGCGTTGCTCCTAAGGTCGCAGGTTTGAATTCTGCCTCGGCCATCGATGTGTGTGATGTCCTTAGGTTAGTTACGTTCAAGTAGTTCTATATCTAGAGGACTAATGACCTCAGATGTTAAGTCTCATAGTTCTCAGAGGCGGTTGAACCATTTTTGTAATGACAACTCCCTTCTTTTTTTTATCTCCTCGACCTCGTCGCTATCAAAGTGAAGCCATTTAAGTTGTTCCTTAATTTATAAAAAGATGAAAATCGGCTGGGCTAAGCCGAGACTGTATGGAGAATGATCGATGACGGTGACCCCAAGGCGTCGGAGTGTAGCATATGTCGAGTTCGTACACCGAGTATACCACTTTGCAGAGTTTGTGATGGTGCTTTTACGCATCAGTTCTAAGTGCACCACACCTTCAACATCTCACGACAATGTGAGCATGACTATTCCTGTTGGTGGAACGATCTTCAACACCTCGGCATCGGTGATCCTTTGTGGGGAACTCCATTGATGAGTTCTTATTTCCGGGATCAGAATGGTGAGCCCAGCTTTCATTACCTGTCATAATGCTATAAAGAAGCCCATCACCCTCAAGCTCAAAGCGGAAAAGAAATTCTTGACATTTGGTCAGTCTCCTGTGTTTTACGTCAGGAGTGAGCATACGAGGCATCCTCTCTGCAAACAATTTTCTGTACTGCAGTTCTGCAATGATAGCCTGTGCACGCTCTCGTGATATGCCACACTTCCATGGCACCTGTGTGTATGGTTCCCGACGATTTTCCGTGATCAGCTCATCAACCCGATTCTGAAGAGTTTCGTCCTTTGCTGTACGCTATCGGCCACTCCGAGCGCTGTCACACACGTTGATATTTGCATCGCCGATTGCAACTTTCGGCAGCGACATGTAATACTTCAACCGATGTTAAATAATTTTATTATGTTAGGACGTCCTTACGCTGTCCGTCCAAAAAGTACCGAGACTGATTTTGTTCCTGACATATAAGGGACGCACTATCGAGGAAGGCCAAGGAAGACTTCACGAAGCCTTCAACCATAAGTCAGCATGCTGCTATTCAGGCTAGAAAACATACTGTGCAGATGAAGAAAACATAACCGAGGGCGGCGACCACCGAGTGAAATACTGTCCCAAGAATCTACATTGCATTGGTGCAACTGATGATAGGAGTGTGGATTCTAAGAAGTAACAGTGATGGGTGGAATTGCTTGCTGTAGTGGAAACGGCGCTGGCGTGCTGCCCGACGCCTAAGAAATCGAGCAGACTGTGGCTGTTGACGGCTGTATGAGAGCGCATCGAGTAGCAGAGACAACCATCTACAAGTTAAATGCGCAAAAATAAATGAACAAACAGTGAACAAATTCTGCAGTGTTTGTAGTAGATTACTAGGTGACCAATTGGTTAAGCAATTTAAAGTACTTTTGTATTAGCAGAATATATATATATTTCATTAATTACCAGAAATAAATAATTAGTACAGAATATATTACCATCGAAGGAAATGAGAGTGTATGGCCTATTTTAGCTTTTCAGATAATAAGCTACAATTATGAACAATAAATAAATAAAGGACTCCTCTCAATAACTGGATGGCAATTGAAGTAACAAATGCCGCGCAGAGTGGCCGTGCGGTTTGAGGAGCCGTGTCACGGACTGCACGGCTCCTCCCGCCGGAGGTTCGAGTCCTCCATCGGGCATGAAAGTGTATGTGTGTGTTGTTCTTAGCATAAGTTAGTTCAAGTAGTGTGTAACTCTAGATGACCTCAGCAGTTTGGTCCCTTAGGGACTCACACACATTTTGAACTAACAAATATAAACAACAAATGTGCTGTTGGGATGTGGTTCATCTAACGCAACTAAATGGAAGACTGTTTTTATAGTACCTTTCGCTTCTTTTAATTTGTGAATAGTCATTATAGGCCATTCGTGGCTTTACTAACGCATAGTTGTCTTTCTGGAGCTAGACTTATGAGGTTAGCGTATCCAGGATGACAGATTTTAGGTGTTTTACGAACTTAACATCTGACTTCCACCGATCACTGTGTTCTCATGTGCATTCGAACACTCGGTTGAGAGCCGTAAGCGATAAGTTGCTGGGTCACAAATAGCAGTCGAGCAACTTCTCTAAATTAATGGTTCGAGACTTCCTCTAGAATATTTTGAAGAAGACGAAAGTGTCTGCAGTACACGTTGTCTGACGAATGAAAACGACGACGCGTGAAAGCCTGCCGCGGCCTGTCTAAAATGATAAATGCGGAGAACTCTGTTCTGCCAAAATCATCGCGGCTGTCGGGGCAAAACGAACATACGAAAAAACGGCAGCGTGCAGAACTGGTTTCTGATGGTTCGCCAAGACCGAAGAAGGTGCGAATGTGACAATGTCCCAACGAAGGAGTTTTCTGACAGTTTCGCACAATATTATGAACGTTTTGTGTGGAGCTCAAGCGATCAAACCGCCCGTTAAAACCGCCTTCTTAAATATTCTCTGTTTTTTGTTAAACCAGTTCGAAATTTTTTGAACTGACGCCGGCATATCGTCGTAGAATAAAAAAATATGGCTCTGAGCACTATGGGACTTAACTTTTAAGGTCATGAGTCCCCTAGAACTTAGAACTACTTAAACCTAACCAACATAAGGACATCACACACATCCATGCCCGAGGCAGGATTCGAACCTGCGACCGTAGCGGTCGCGTGGTTCCAGACTGTAGGGCCTAAAACAGCTCGGCCACATCGGCCGGCGTCGCAGAATAAATTCATTTATTTCCTTGTATGATAACAAACGTTATCCCTCAGACAACTGGTTTTGAACAGCAGTGACTATCTCTAGATCTGTTTTAAAAACATGCTCTAATGTAATGGAGCCACAGTGGCATTGCCGCACTCAATCAGGACATGTTTTTAAAACAGATCTGGTCGAAATCGGTAGTCTGAGAACCTAACATTTGTGATCAGAGACGGAAATAAATAAATTTTCTCTACGCTTTCTGAACAATTCTCGATTGTGAAGCACACTGTCATGTTGTACGCTGTATTTCAAGAATTCACCGACAAGCTGTGGGAGGACGACAAGCCATACAAACTGGATGCCTTCTTTTTAAATACCATCTCCTTTTCAAACCGTTTGTGTGAGCTATGCACGTGAGATAATACGTAATGCACAGCGTCAATGAGGAACAGTTCTTAGAAGAAGGTTCCATTGTGGAACTTGCTGGCACATTAAATCTGTGTGCCAGACTACGACTCCAACTTAGGTCGTTTGACTTTTGCGGGCAAGTCTTCTGCCTACTGAGCTATCCGAGCACGAGACACGACCTATCCTCGCAGCTGTACTGCCGCCACTAACTCTTCTCCTAACTTCCAAGAGTTCCAGGTTCGTGTCTCGATGCGGCACGCTGTTTTATTGTGCTAGTACGTTTCAACTTTTGTATTTGGAAGACTATTTTCTTTTTTTCGTAAGAATTTCACCGCAAACTTACTTGGCGGACTATCCAGCTATAGAGAAAAAAGAAATTTAAGAGCGCTGACTTTCCGCGTTATGCATCCATTCTATGGCGACAATATCCACAGCCTCCTTCAGTGCCGACCTGGCTGGCCGAGCGGTTCTAGGCGCTACAGTCTGGAACCGCGCGACTGCTACGGTCGCAGGTTCGAATCCTGCCACGGGCATGGATGTGTGTGATGTCCTTAGGTTAGTTAGGTTTAAGTAGTGCTAAGTTCTAGGGGACTGATGACCTCAGATGTAAAGTCCCATAGTGCTCAGAGCCATTTGAACTCCTTCAGTGGTATCTTGTTCAAAGAATTCTGAACTCTTCCGTAACCGATTTCTTGTAAATGTTTTAGATTAATTTATATTGTATAATGTCGTACGTAACTAAGATACAGTGAAGTTATTATTGGGTATGAGCGGTGGCGCTCGTTACTGGCGCGCCAGTCTTTTGGATGTCCATTATCGATCCTTCGATGTTTCTTATCTTTGCTTGCCTTGTTGTTTTCTGCATTCGCGGGGCGAGGGGCAGTCGACGTTTCTTCGGGCTACCTGCTGAGGCGCCGCGAGGTACGAGGTGGGAAGCAACCACGTATATGTGGAGTTGGTTGTACGCGGTCTGCCGGTTCAGGATGGAGGATGTGTGTTGGCTGCCTGCCTGTCTGCTCTCCTGATTTTGCTCGCCGTGCCTTGCGACCGCCTAGCTTGGGTTGCTGCCTGCTGAATCCTACACGAGCCATACCGGACGTACAGCAGAATTTAAGCAGCCTTGTGTTTCTTTTAAAGAAAAGGAGCAAATGTATAAGACTTTTGTAACCAATTTTGGTGGCCCTTAAGTGTGGCCTTAGCGTTTACACTGCATTTGGGGAGGGCTAATTCTTTTAAATTTAAATAGTTGAGGTTCCCTGTCCCTTAACATCTTTTTGGGGGTCTTATTTTGAATTTTCTCTTTGGGGTTCCCTCCTTGTGCTTGGTTAAATGTTTACTAGTATAGCGGGAAGTGACTCCTAGTTAAAACTCGGAGAAGGTGTTTGATGTTACTGCCGCCTCCGGCATTCGTCTTTTCCATTAAGTATTGTCATCCCTTCGAGCGACCTTGTGTCACTCCTCGTTAATTAATGTTGGTTTATGTGTATTTAATTTTGAAATTTCCATTTGAATTACTGTTTTGGAGCGCTATAAGGCAACCCCATTGTATACCACCTTGTGCCCCAGTCTAGAACCTTAATTTTCAGGGGCACGAGTTAGCTCCACTACTGATATACTCCCTTCAAAATCTTCTCTTGTATAAGTTTGCCCCACGTGTGTCTTGGGACACAGAGTTGAGCTTTAATGTGACTTCAGTGCTAGTCAGTTAATGGAATCTTCATTTTGGCTTGGCTTCCACTGAAGAGTTAGAGTGGAGCGTGGTGTGTTTGACTTGTTATTCATCTATTTACTGTAAGTTTGTTTATTTAATGGGGAGCAAGACATTTAAAGACTGTTGGTATTAACTCCCCTAGTTGCGGGGTGTTGCTAATTCGTTCCAAATGGCCTACTACTTATTCAATGGCAAGGCTGTTGGTTAGTTGGTTACTGTGAGTACAAATTCAGGCTATTTATTTGTTGCCAAAATGGTTTAAGTGTCTGTATCATGATTCAATCATTAGCTACGTGTTTGAGCTAAATTGATATAAACTTTACATTACCTCCTTAAAATTTGTTGCCAGCAGAAACCTTTAAGAGAACTTTTGTCACTGCTTACGCTAACCTTTACTGGGAGCAATATTTCATGTAGTTAAATTTGGTCTTAAAATGTGTATTTCCCTGATGTAATAAACGAGTGATTAAAGAAAAAAGCGAAGAGGCCTGGTCCTTCCTATTGTGTCCGGTTTGTAACACGTATCAGAGTAGTCTCAAACATTAGACCAAACAGGACTTTTCATAGAATGGTACAGGAAACAGTGGTATCATACATTAATTGAACATGTTATATTCTACGAATGCTTTCGACATATAGTATATTTTACATAGTCGCGGACATACGTCAGCAGTTTTTTTCTGCATGTAAAATTTTGGAAATTTGTGGTAAGGAATTGGAAATTTGTGGTAAGGACTGTGGGACCAAACTGCTGAGGTCATCCGTCCTTAGTCTTAAGCACTAGTTAATCTAACTTAAATGATCGTACACTAAGGACAACACACACACACACACACGCACGCACACGCACACGCACACGCACACGCACACGCACACGCACACGCACACACTCACACACACACATGCCCGAGGAAGGACTGCCCCCTCCGTCGGGGGGAGATGTGGGACCAAACTACTTAGGTCATCGGTCCCTGAGCCCACTCACTACTTAATCTAACTTAGACCACGTGGCTTTGCTGCATGTGTTACGAGGTTTGCCAGCGAATCATATTTTTTCATAATGTGCCCAAAGTAGCTCAATACATGTTTCTGTATCCTACCTTCTAACACCACAATTCAGAGGTGTCAGTTCTCCGTCGTTGACCCTTTCCTATGCTCCAGGCCTCACATACGTACATCACAGCTGGAAACACCGTAGTCCATAAATATACGGACAACTTAAACCATTGTCAAGGTTCGACATTGGCTTTCTGCCAAGTAACAATCGTCGTGGTTTGCAGTCACCATCAGCAGACGTCTGGGAGCCGAGATAATTGAACATAGAAAGTATCTCCATTGTTTCTCATCCTACATACTATGCAGTGATACGTCTTTGTATTTTATCCTTTCACCTTCAATAAGAGAATCTTTACGTCTTCTTCATTATCTGCCATGTGTATGACATCGTCGTATTATTTGAGATTACATATATTTATTCCAGCTATTTGAATTCTGGTTTCTTCGTCATCTAAACCGACATTCGTCACAATGTGCTCTATACAGAATGAGTAAATATCCAACCTTGCTGCAGTACTTTCTGAATCCTGACCCATTTATTTGATCCATATATGATACTCACAGTGACTTCTTCTTCACAGTATAAATTCCGTATGAAGTAAATAACGTGATTTGCTACTTCCATGTTTTAAGTACTTTCCATAATGTATTATGTTCGGCACACTTAAACGCCTTAGCATAAAGAATAAAGCAAAGATACACATGTTTTTGGAATTCTCTTGCCTTTTCCGTAATCCAGCCATCAGTTATTCTCTGTCTGCACATTGACGAAAATTTTTTTACTGGAGACCATTATGTTGTGGCATATGTTTGACACGCATTTCATACCGTACGATGGTGCAAATTATCTTCGTGACGTGAACCACGTGAGCTGTTTTCAGCTGTAGATTACGAGTCATAATATTCAGTTTAAGGTAAGTACAATATCGGCGTACAGCAGTATAAACGCCTCTTGCAGCAAAAGTAATTCAGTGGTTGAGCATTCGAATTTACAATGTTTCGTTTCTTAGAGCTAATGTCACGCTAGGGGTGCCCCAGTGCAGCGGCAGCACAACGTACCGCTTTGTTTAGCGGGTCAGTATCCGCACGGGCTGCAGGATTCACTGCTGCTAGTTCCGCTGCTGCACGCGAGATGGCTCGCCTGGTCGTACGGCTGCTTACTACTGCACCTTCTGTATCTGCGGTAATGAGATTACTTAAAAGCCGTTTAAGGACGCGATCTTAAGAGGTTCAAATGAAATGTGAGATATCCTGTCCTTTCAATTCGTTGTAACATGCTCCGGTGGATGTACTTTTGAGGTTTTTGTGCAAGGAAACGAATGCTGTATGGGCAGGCAATTTAGAAGGGACTCTGAACCTGTAATATTGCAGTGATCTTATTTCATATTTAGCTTCTCAATATCGCAAAGGGTTTCAGTAAATCAGAGGAAACCCTTAACTTGTCGCCATTTCTACGCCCTGCGGCCCATGGCCACAGTGTTACGTGGTAAACGGTTAAAAATAACCCTTAGCGGGCCTTCCTAAGAAATATGAAGATAAAATACCAAAACGACGAGAAATTTTTCCAATTCATGCCATCATTCGTTTAGCATAGTGGTTCGCAAACTAGGGGTTATTCTACATCCACATCTAAATCCATACTCCGCAAGCCACCTGACGGTGTGTGACGGAGGGTACTTTGAGTACCTCTATCGGCTCTCCCTTCTATTCCAGTCTCGCATTGTTCGTGGAAAGAAAGATTGTCGGTATGCCTCTGTGTGGGCTCAAATCTCTCTGATTTTATCCTCATGGTCACTTCGTGAGATATACGTAGGAGAGAGCAATATACTGCTTGACTCGTCGGTGAAAGTATGTTCTCGAAACTTCAACAAAAGCCCGTACAGAGCTACTGAATGTCTCTCCTGCAGAGTCTTCCACTGGAGTTTATCTATTATATCCGTAACGCTTTCGCGATTACTAAATGATCCTGTAACGAAGCTCGCTGCTCTCCATTGGATCTTCTCTATCTTTTCTGTCGACCCTATCTGGTACGGATCTCACACTCCTGAGCAGTATTCAAGCAGTGTACTGTAACTTACTTCCTTTGTTTTCGGATTGCATTTCCTTAAGATTCTTCCAATGAATCTCAGTCTGGGATCTGCTTTATCGACGATCAACTTTATATGATCATTCCATTTTAAATCACTCCCAGATAATTTATAGAATTAACTGCTTCCAGTTGCTGACCTGCTATATTGTAGCTAAATGATACGGGATCTTTCTTTCTATGTATTCGCATCACATTACACTTGTCTACTTTGAGATCCAGTTGCCATTCCCTGCACCATGCGTCAATTCGTTGCAGATCCTCCTGCATTTCAGTACAGTTTTCCATTGTTAATTATAATCCGTCTTGATTGCAAAATGTTTATTCATATGACCGGTCTTGGTTCATCTAGAACCATCTTCATATCTGATATTTCGGTTACAGGAGCAACCCGTCCAATAAACATTTTGCAATCAAGATGAATTATAATATCCTATCAGACATTATGTCTGTTTTTGCAATTTTCCATTGTTACAACTTCTTGATATACTACAGCATCATCTGCAAAAAGCCTCAGTGAACTTCCGATGTCATCCACCAGGTGATTTATGTTTATTGTGAATAGCAACGGTCCCACGACACTCTCCTGCGGCACACCTGAAATCACTCTTACTTCGAAAGACTTCTCTCCATTGAGAATGACATGCTGCGTTCTGTTATCTAGGAACTCCTCAATCCAATCACACAATTGATCTGATAGTCCGTATGCTCTTAATTTGTTCATTAAACGTCTATGGGGGACTGTATCAAACGCCTTTCGGAAGTCAAGAAACACGGCATCTACCTGGGAACCCGTGTCTATGGCCCTCTGAGTCTCGTGGACGAATAGCGCGAGCTGAGTTTCACACGACCGTCTTTTTCGAAACCCATGCTGATTCCTACAGAGTAGATTTCTAGTCTCCAGAAAAGTCATTGTACTCTAGCGTAGTACGTGTTCCAAAATTCTACAACTGATCGACGTTAGAGATATAGGTCTATAGTTCTGTACATCCGTTCGACGTCCCTTCTTGAAAATGGGGATCACCTGGCCCATTTCCAATCCTTTGGAACGCTACGCTCTTTTAGAGACCTACGGTACCCCACGAGGGGTAAAATGAAATTATCTGTGGGGGTGACAACAGAAAAGGTTCGATTACGGTTCAGTCATTATTCAGCATGTAAAACATAAGGGCCTGAAAAAAATACTTGATCTTGATATCACTGTACATTGCTACATGTGGCGAAGATGTTTTCCGATCGGTGAAAAATTTTGTTGAGGAAATGAGACACGTTGGTCGAAGTTGGCAGGTGTACATGTGCAGTATTTCAGACGTTGGCTGTTTGCTGTTCATTCTACATATTGGTGAAAGAAACTGCTCCAAATGCAATTTTCATTCACTGCAATATACTTCGCTGTGCTTTGGCATTGAATTCACTTCCACCTACTTTGCTGAATGAACTCGCTCAGCTAGTGAAGAGTGTAAACTACATCCGAGATAGTGCAAAAGACATTGGAGTTCGGAAAAAGTCATGCAAAGAGGTTGGAGACAAATACGATCTACTCCTGTCCCACACAAAAGTGCAATTGTCATGGTGTAACGTCGTGTTGCCTATGGTGCCCGAGTGTCGATAAGTAATAGTTTTATTTCTGGAAAGGGCGAGGACGAAAAAGGACAGAGACTTACATGTGATAATAACCGATAATATTTTTATTTCCTAAAGGACATGTCTTTAAATTTTTATGTTGAAATAAATACTTTTAAGGCCGGCTAGAAGTAGTAAAGGAGTTTTGCTGTTTGGGGAGCAAAATAACTGATGATGGTCGAAGTAGAGAGGATATAAAATGTAGACTGGCGATGGCAAGGAAAGCGTTTCTGAAGAAGAGAAATTTGTTAACATCGAGAATAGATTTAAGTGTCAGGAAGTCGTTTCTGAAAGTATTTGTATGGAAGTGAAACATGGACGATAAGTAGTTTGGACAGGAAGAGAATAGAAGCTATCGAAGTGTGGTGCTACAGAAAAATGCTGAAGATCAGGTGCGTAGATCATATAACTAATGAGGAGGTATTGAATAGGATAGGGGAGAAGAGACGTTTGTGGCACAACTTGACTAAAAGAAGGTGTCGGTTTGTAGGACATGTTCTGAGGCATAAAGGGGTCACCAATTTAGCATTGGAGGGCAGGGTGGAGGGCAAAAATACTAGAGAGAGACCAAGAGATGAATACACTAAACAAATACAGAAGGTTGTAGTTTGCAGTAGGGAGATGAAGCTTGCACAGGATAGTGTAGCATGGAGAGCTGCATCAAACCAGTCTCAGGACTGAAGACCACAACAACAACAAGCTCGGCTTGCAAGAAAATGTAGTAAATTATTTTTGCAAAGGATAAACTCGCCAATTTGCTTAACAGATAGGAACTCTCCCAGTGCAGCCCTGAAGTTCAAGACTTTTCTGTGTTCCAAGGACTGATGGTGACGGTCAACAGCAAAACACACTCAAGCGGCAAAGGAAGTGGTATAAGCATGGGTGTTCAAGTACAGAGATATGTAAACTGACAGAATACGGCGCTGCGGTCGGCAACGCCTATAAAAGACATCAAGTGTCTGGTGCAGTTCTTAGAATGGTTACTGCTGCTATAATGGCAGGTTATCAAGATTTAAGTGAGTTTGAACGTGGTGTTATAGTCGGCGTACAAGCGAAGGTACAAGCATGTCCGAGGTTGCGATGAAGCGGGGATTTTCCAGTACGACCGTTTCATGAGTGTACCCCGAATATCAGGAATCTGGTAGAACATCAAATCTCCAACACCGCTGCAGCCAGAAAAAGATCCTGCACGAACAGGACCAACGACTGAAGAGAATCGTTCAACGTGGCAGAAGTGGAACCCTTCCGGGTATTGCTGCTGATTTGAGTGCTGGACCATCAACAAGTGTCAGCATGCGAAACATTCAACGAAACATAATCGATATTGGCTTTCCGAGCCGAAGGCCCACTTGTATCCTTGACGACTGTACGACACGAAGCTTTACACCCTGCCTAGGCCCATCAATACCGACATTGGTATGTTGATGACTGGAAACATGTTCCCTAGTCGGCCGAGTCTCGTTTCAAATTGTGTCGAGCGGATGGACGTGTACAGGTATGGAGAGAACCTCATGAATCCGTGGACCCTGCACGTCAGCATGGGACTGTTCAAGCTGGTGGAGGCTCTGTAAGGGTACGGGGCGTGTGCTGTTGGAATGATATGGGACGCCTGATACGTCTAGATACGACGCTGACAGGTGACACATACATAAGCATCCTGTCTGATCACCTGCAATACATTAATGACCCTTGTGCATTCCAGTGGACATGGGCAATTCCAATAGGACAAATGGCTCTGAGCACTAAGGGACTTAACATCTGAGGTCATCAGTCCCCTAGAACTTAAAACTACGTAATCCTAACTAACCTACGGACATCACACTCATCCATGTCCGAGGCAGGATTCCAACCAGCGACCGTAGCAGTAGCGCGGTTCCGGACTGATGCGCCTAGAACCGCTCGGCCACCGCGGCCGTCTCGAGTAGTACAATCCGACACCCCACATGTCCAGAATTGCTACGGAGTGACTCCAGTTTCTGAGTATCTTAAACATTTTATGGCTGTGAGTTACTCTTCTGAGCTTAAACACTTCCGCTGACCACCAAACTCTCCAGACATGAACATCATTGAGCATATCTACACTCCTGGAAATTGAAATAAGAACACCGTGAATTCATTTTCCCAGGAAGGGGAAACTTTATTGACACATCCATGGGGTCAGATACATCACATGATCACACTGACAGAACCACAGGCACATAGACACAGGCAACAGAGCATGCACAATGTCGGCACTAGTACAGTGTATATCCACCTTTCGCAGCAATGCAGGCTGCTATTCTCCCATGGAGACGATCGTAGAGATGCTGGATGTAGTCCTGTGGAACGGCTTGCCATGCCATTTCCACCTGGCGCCTCAGTTGGACCAGCGTTCGTGCTGGACGTGTAGACCGCGTGAGACGACGCTTCATCCAGTCCCAAACATGCTCAATGGGGGACACATCCGGAGATCTTGCTGACCAGGGTAGTTGACTTACACCTTCTAGAGCACGTTGGGTGGCACGGGATACATGCGGACGTGCATTGTCCTTTTGGAACAGCAAGTTCCCTTGCTAGTCTAGGAATGGTAGAACGATGGGTTCGATGACGGTTTGGATGTACCGTGCACTATTCAGTGTCCCCTCGACGATCACCAGAGGTGTACGGCCTGTGTAGGAGATCGCTCCCCACACCATGATGCCGGGTGTTGGCTCTGTGTGCCTCGGTCGTGTGCAGTCCTGATTGTGGCGCTCACCTTCACGGCGCCAAACACGCATACGACCATCATTGGCACCAAGGCAGAAGCGACTCTCATCGCTGAAGACGACACGTCTCCATTCGTCCCTCCATTCACGCCTGTCGCGACACCATTGGAGGCGGGCTGCACGATGTTGGGGCGTGAGCGGAAGACGGCCTAACGGTGTGCGGGACCGTAGCCCAAGCTTCATGGAGACGGTTGCGAATGGTCCTCGCCGATACCCCAGGAGCAACAGTGTCCCTAATTTGCTGGGAAGTGGCGGTGCGGTCCCCTACGGCACTGCGTAGGATCCTACGGTCTTGGCGTGCATCCGTGCGTCGCTGCGGTCGGGTCCCAGGTCGACGGGCACGTGCACCTTCCGCCGACCACTGGTGACAACATCGATGTACTGTGGAGACCTCTCGCCCCACGTGTTGAGCAATTCGGCGGTACGTCCACCCGGCCTCCTGCATGCCCACTATACACCCTCGCTCAAAGTCCGTCAACTGCGCATACGGTTCACGTCCACGCTGTCGCGGCATGCTACCAGTGTTAAAGACTGCGATGGAGCTCCGTATGCCACGGCAAACTGGCTGACATTGACGGCGGCGGTGCACAAATGCTGCGCAGCTTGCGCCATTCGACGGCCAACACCGCGGTTCCTGGTGTGTCCGCTGTGCCGTGCATGTGATCATTGCTTGTACAGCCCTCTCGCAGTGTCCGGAGCAAGTATGGTGTGTCTGACACACAGGTGTCAATGTGTTCTTTTTTCCATTTCCAGGAGTGTAGGATGCCTTGAAAGGTGCTGTTCAGAAGAGATCTCCACCGCCTCGTACTCTTACGGACTTACGGACAGTCCATCAGGATTCATGGTTTCAGTTCCTTCGAGCACTACTTCAGACACTAGCCGAGTCCTTGACACGTCGTGTTGTGGCACTTCTGCGTGCTCGCGGGGACCCTACACGATGTTAAGAAAATGTACCAGTTTCTTTGGCTCTTCATTGTATTTATTGTAAGTCAGCACTTACCATCATTAGTAATTTCTGTCAACAACTGTTTTCTCGAACTGGGAAATCGACAAGTACATACCGTTTTCGGTACATCAGGGAGTATTTTCAGAGGATAAAGCTTAAGCAAAAACAGAATTTCTTTAACTACGTGAAGAAAACGCACTGATGATAACGAGTATCCATTATTATCCGAGAAATCCTTTAGAGTACTGATTCGATTCGTCACATCTTGTAGGTGTGAAAGAGTGTTTACAATTGTGCTGACAATCAAACCGAAAAGAAGGAGGAGGTTGAACGTGGTGGAAGATTTACTATGTGGATTGACTGAGGCGAAACCTACTGCGATAGATCGTTAGAACTAAGCATTAGCAACCACCTCATTGAAATTCATTATTTCTTGCTTTATATAACACCTATAAAACAATGTGAGCTTTATTTGTTTTACTTGAATGACATATTACGCAGTTTCCCGTATTTTTTGAAACAGGAATTACCAAAAAAACTACGGTGTAAAAGTTCATTTATATACTAATTCCTGTTGGGGGTAGGGGATTCTATAATCTCGTCCGGATCTAATGGTTTCAGTGCAGTTGGGAACTACTTCCCAACGCTTTTACTCAGTGCTGAAGATGGAACGCACATTATGGCGTAGAAATCTGTATTAAATTATTACTTTTGCACGTTTCGTACAGAGTTGTAAAGACTTGCTCGATTTGATGGTGCAGTGTTTTTGTGAGTGGGGAGGAAGATACAAAGTGAGATAAGGCTGCAGGCTGCTTTAAATCGTGATGGACGAAGCAGTAGGGACGCAGATAGCAGAGTACCAGGGTAAGTCTACTAGCCTCAAACAACGCTCTAAAATTCAGGAAGGAGTTTATGAGAAAGAAGTGTGGGCACAGCACTGTATGCTGGTTAATCGTGGACTGCGGGAAAATAGGGAAAAGAAAAGAAAACCAGCGAGATGAGATGTTAGAAATGGAAACTGAATGTAGCCATCGACCTCCTTCGAACATTTATGGTTGTCTGAAGGTAGCCTCTGTGTTATGGTGAAAAATTAAACTACGGCACTGGTCACAGCTGAATGTATACACTTTTTTTATATGTGGTACGTATTTTATTCATGTTGCGAGGCAGCTAATTAGTTCTCTGTGTACCCTTATTGCTGAAAGCTTTTTAAAAGCGACAGAAAACTGCGGGCGCAAAGTAACTTGACCGCAACCTTTCTCCTCTGCGCTGTTACTTGCTGTATGGCACTCTTGTTTTTCTTTTCTTTCAGGTAAGCCCCAAAGGACTACGACAGACGTGCCGCCTTGCCTCAGACGAATCTGCTGTGGTGACTGCCCCGCTCCTAAGGTGTGTGTGTGCACTGTTAATTACATTTGTGTGTTCCCTGTACTAACAAGAAAATGTTGCCGGCAGTACCACAGCCGTGGCTGCCTCCTTGCGGACGGAATAAAAATCACACTTTTGAAAACGGCCTTAAGTTGCATTTAGTACTTTTTTACTGTTTTCGCTCTTCAAGTGATAAACGGCATAATTAGAATATACTCTGTAAACGATACAAATTGAGATAATACGGAAAAGTTACATTGACGTCACGTAACGCACATATTGTGTTTCCAGTATGGTGACTTACGTTAAAAATTGGCTGACAGCGTTAAAGATTGCGTTTGCAGTTGGCTGACAGCTCTAAAGATTAATCTGGGTGTGCTATAATACTTAAACTTACGTTTTATGTATTAACTGATGATACTGGCAGCGGCAAAGATTAACTGCACTGTAACGTCCGTGGTATACTGTACCCAAAGATAATTGTCTCCTACAGATATTTACATTTTAATCGTTTCCTTTATGGTCTTGTGCGTAGACATCTTATATCTGCTTATCTTTCAAAATAGATCTATAAAAATTACAATATATTTCAAAATACACTGTAAAAATACATATTTAAAAGTATATATTTAAATATTTTTAATAAATATGCACTCAAAATTATCGTTTTTTAAAAATATTTCCTTTGGGTTAATACAGAAGATATAATTTAGTTGCTTATCTAATGCACTTCGTCAAATAACTGGAAGAACCAAATTAAATTGAATTCGTTACATCATACATTTTGCGGCTTTTTCTCTACGAAATATTCCAGTTCTTCCAAAACATTATCAGATGGCCTTTATTTACGGTGCGGATAATTTTCACAGTATCTTCACTCTCACCTAACGTATGTTTAGTTGTTGTCAATTGCTTACCCAAACTGAATATACATTGCAAACGTTCCTTATAACATATTTTAAACGCTTTTCCAGTTTGGTTAATCTGCGTGCTCTAACAATTTTGGATATTCATTTTATATGCTCCTGAATTACAGTAACTGTAGCTATATACCTTGCCTTGAAGACAGAACCACAGGATAACAGATAATCAAAATAACAGGATCAAGCAACAATTAGCAAGAACGTGATACGATGAAAGTGTACCACACTGTGCAGAAAAACATTAAACGAAACAAATGCAAAACTATAGGCAAGTCAGTAGGGAATAAAAGGTATGTTACACACAAATACAAAGGTCCTATAACAGACAGTACTGTGAGATGTTTCCCAAGACATGAAGGAGAAGTTGCAGTTAGAACCAGCAACTCCCTTAAACACGCACTAATACCCAGTCTGTGAGTGGTAACTGTAATATTCTGTCTAAACATAAATAGAAATATGCTTTTCTGTGCTGGACTAGATGATTTGAATTACTCGCAATAATTGTACATGCATATGTAGGCTTTCTGTTAACTTAAAAAATACGTTTACCGTTCGATCTAGTAATTAACAAATTGAGAAATCTGATGCTACTGTCAGTTTCATGTTCAGGTGTGATCTTAATGCCTGCACTTGGTAGAATAAAAATTTTATGAAGCTAAGTATCCCTTGTAAAAAGCGCGTGATGCAATTCGCATTTCAAGTTGATCGAAAAGCAAGTGACAATCCCATTTTGTTGTTTGAATACGTCGCCTCCTGATCTATCAACAGCAGAAATGATATGCCAGGCAGCGTTGTACCGGTCCACAACGTGGGACGTAATCACATCCACTTGTTTATTTGCGTTTACACGGGTCAGATTTACGCTACGCTTGACCTCAATAGTTTTTCAGTCTGCTACACTGTTGCAATATGACTGTAACACACGGCAATATTGCTGAAGAGGCTGATTGCGTAGGACAATGGTTAAGGTACGGCCCGCACATGCGCTGTGGGTTCAAATATGGTCAAGAGGTTTAAAACTGTTTGTTTTCAATTCTTCACCGAAATGATTTTGACCATTATTTTTGTTCAATTAATTGGTTAAAACGTAATTTTTTTCTTTTTTTTTCTTTGTAACGTCTTTGTAATCATCATAATAAGCTTTTCATTTGCACTCATTTCTCATCCTGTCATTGTTATTTCCCTTGTAATCTTTGCTCACATGATTTTAATAATTCTTTTGTATTAACTTAGAGTTAATTTGTTCTGTTTTATCTCCCTAGATTTTCGTCCAAGTTATTGCATTCGTTATCTACATTCCTCATTTTACCTGGATAGCGTTTTACTTCAAATCCGTTCTTTCTTTCACATCTTCATCTTCGGTATTTTGTCCGCAGTCCAATAAGAATGTATGTCTTTAATGTTTGTACGACGATTACCGTCCAAAAAATATACTTATTGCAACTAAAAATAATTTTTTGCGAACATTCCATAGTCTACATCAGGATAGTATTCTAGCTTTTTTTAACTGAATAACTTGCATTCTCAAATGTTTAATATTACGACAGAGAAATAAGAATATTTAAATTCATATGCATAAAACTTCCAAGTGGAGAAAGAATGACAGGGAGAAAAAAATATAGTAATGGAAAAAGTTAATATGGTGATTAAAATGATATGACACAGAAATAGAAATCAAAAATTACACTTAGGCCAGGTAATTGAATAAAAATAATGATCGAAGTTCTGTCTGTAAAGGGTTAAAAATAAAAAAGTTTCAAACCGTCTTTGCAGTTCCGAACCCCACAACCTTCTGCAGATGAGGACACTATCTTAACCTCTACGCCTCTTTAACATTCCCTTTTTAAAGCTGTAAAGTATTACGTGATATTCCGATTTTTTTCGTCGATTACTCGAAAACGAGAGCCCACCAAGGCGAATGGGTACAGGGTCTGCTACATGGGACCTTAACCTACACTACGGTATAGATGGTTTTAAAAAGTCGATTGCACCTCTGGAGACGTCTCCTTGAGAGCGGTGAAACAGTATCATTACATTTCCCCCGAAAGCTGTTCCTAGTATTTAGACACACTCGATTTATTGTCTCAGGAAAATGGAAGTGTACTACGTAGAAGCGAACTCAGAATTTCTCAAATGGGATACTTCTATTGCACACAGAAAGTAACGTATACAAAGATCGCAGTAAGAAAAAGGAGATTACCGCTAGTGCTGTCGTAGAATAAGTTCTGCACAAATGACTCATTAATACTGTGAGGTGACAGAAGTCATGGGATAGCGATATGCGCATACACCGATGGACGTAATGTCATGTACACAATGTATAAAAGGGCAGCAGGTGCAATAGACAGCCAAACAGTTGCAATACATGGTGGTTTTCAGATAACCTTTACTATGGTTTCGATGGATTTAGACCCGTTTTCCTCAGAAGGACAAACCTGCATATAGTGCGATAATATAACTCACAATCAAAACGTGTAAGGTTCGTGTCTGATCAACAAAAACTGTGTAAGCTGTAAATGAATGGTTTAATGTTGCAATCTTATCGCAGAAATACACGCATTTAGACAGTTTACAATGTGACAATGATACGACAGTTGTCAAATAAACGCATCTCGTCCTCATACAGTGAAATACTCCTAAACATAACTATGGTAAACTTTAACTAGAAGTTTCTTAACAAAATTATTATTACAACTACATGACGATGTTCGCCAGAACTACGATAAATCATCCGATTCGGTTCAAAGTTCAGCATTATTTAGGATAGCAAACAAGTCTACCGAGGATGGTTAGTTTGTGACAACCTGAACAAAAGATTACCGAAGGTCGCTCGCGTTTACAGTGGACCCCAGCTGGTGAACCACGCTTACCGCGGCTGGTCCCGGCGTAGGTTCGAGTCCTTCCTCGGGCATGGGTGTGTGTGTTTGTCCTTAGGATAATTTTGGTTAAGTAGTGTTTAAGCTTAGGGTCTGATGACCTTAACACCTAAGTCACATAAGATTTCACACACATTTGAACAGGCTTACCTTAGTTGCGATGAGCTGTCGTCTGCATGGTTGCTCTCGCCCGCTGAAACTCCTATAAAAACTAATTAAGCCTTTGCTCATTTTTTTTTTTTTCAGCAGAAATTCGCCCTATGTTTCTCGTGATGTGAGAAACATGCACTCATCTCTAGTCTTGGAACATGGCGATATGCACACGCATGGCTGGAGCAGCGTGCGTATTAAAATGCCCTCTCAGTCCCCGCAAGGACAATTAACTATCTGGCTGATTCGTTTCTCCACAGTGGGAGCTCAACGACGCTACAGCTAATATCTAGCTGAATGTCAGCTGCAGTGAACGCAGTGTTCACTCAAGTTTCTCCTCTGCGTTATGCGATCCGTTCTGCACTTGACGCCAGTTCAGAGATAAGTCCCCG
The DNA here is from genome assembly GCF_023897955.1 of Schistocerca gregaria. Classification (NCBI taxonomy): domain Eukaryota; kingdom Metazoa; phylum Arthropoda; class Insecta; order Orthoptera; family Acrididae; genus Schistocerca; species Schistocerca gregaria. Next base: position 190,871,884 of record NC_064928.1, on the reverse strand, counting down.
AAAATTTCACTTTCGTCTTTCTCGTAGCTGTACTCTCTCCCCACCTGGGTTCTTTCATTCTCTACGTCATGGCTTTTTTCGACCAACAGGAACGTTCCTCCTATTTTGTGGAAACTCTCTCTACCAATCACAAGGACCTACCATTGAACCGCATCGAAATCTCGGCACTTTACTCTTTCCTAGTTCATTTCCGCCAGTCGGACGTTTCGTTACTGTTCACATGTGTACCATTCGCTGTTCAGATGATCAACTGGGTCACTGATTTTGTTCGTATCCATTTGGAATTCCAAAACGCAGTTTCCTAAAGCTTCTTTCTGTCCTACTTCCGGTGGCCTGTTACTCACTGTGCAGTATGAGTCACCTGCTGCGGGACTCCCCCCCCCCCCTTCCCCCCTTAAGAGCTTTCCGTACTGCCTTCCAGGGTGCGGCCTCTGCGTCTGCCCACACAATATGGTTCCTCCCGCTGGGTGTTTCACTTTCTGCTCATTGACATGCATTATATAGGAGTGGTGTGTTAATACCGTTGATTGAGTGTCATCCCTTTTGCATTACATACGTACAGGCAAATCTGCTCATTACCGCTGAAGTAAGTTAGGTGTCATATTCACCTTCCTGTTACGATGTATAAAACTCTTATGTAAGGTGCGAAATTAACCTTCATTTATTCGGCCACCTTACAAAAAAATTGGTAAAATTGCTCTGAGCACTATGGGACTTAATTTCTGAGGTCATCAGTCCCCTAGAACTTAGAACCACTTAAACCTAACTAACCTAAGGACATCACACACATCCATACCCGAGGCAGGATTCGAACCTGGGACCTAGCGGTCGCGCGGTTCCAGACAAGCACCTAGAACCGCTCGGCCACACCGGCCGGTGGAATTCACGAATTCCAGTATATAAAAGTTTAGGCCCCTAGCTTCAAGGCCTTGACACATCAGTAAAACCAGCCTCTTAAAATAACAGACCATGTTAACAGCTACATGCCAACTAAGGGAGAGTGGTGTTTTGGATACCAGGGAAACAAATCCTGAAGCTCATGCACCAATAAATATGTACGCTTGGCGGTCTAAACAGCCAATAAGCAAAAGCACACTGAAATTACTAACAGAAATACACCATGTGAAACATCAATTATCGAATAAAATGTTGAAAAGACAAATACATAAAATATAATAGCATAAGTTAAAAATAGTGGTGTCTGTGCATAAGTACGTTATTACAAGCATAATGACAGCAATGCAATTAATACCACTTCCAGTACACCATCATGTGAGACGTAAAAATGCCAGCGCATAAGCACGCTATTAACCATCACATGATATCTGGGATCATTTCAGACACTAAGGCTTGTTTAACAAAAAAACGAAAACAGTTTTAATGTGGATATAGATTACTCATCCTCCAGATATGCTATTCACGGACTTTATGGTAACACTGGGTAAAATATTTATGATTATATAGCATTTGTAATACAACAATCTGAAATTTTTGCTGTGGGTCAGAAAATACCCCAGGTGTACAATATGTTACTTCCAGTGTTATATATAAGTTTTTTTACGAAAATAAATCTTGGTAACAATGTGCCTTGTAAACCGACATTAATTCGTGCATTGTTGTGAACAATGAATAGAAAATACATTCACGTCCATTGTTACAACAAATCCAAGGTTTGGAATTGAGTTTCGAGGAAGGAAGACGTGGTGTTACAGTTTATTGGTCATGGATGGTGATATACGTTTTGCAAGGAGCTACAGTCTCGAGCAGGCTTTGACAGATTTACAGAAGAGTGGTAGTGATAATCAATTTTTGGGAATGAGGATGATAGCAATGCTGATGGAGATACGATAGAGGAAGATACGTAGATCAGAGATGAAGTGGATATGAGTGGCTCTGAAGAAGATGATAATGGTGTTCAGGTAACGAGAGCATCTACTGTTTTGTCTAGAAATGAACAGATAACATGTAACACAGTACCACCTGATGTGCGAAAGCAGTTTTCAAGGAATGTAATTCGTGAAACTGCGCATATTCCACATAACCTTATACCTCAATTACAGAGAAGGGCAGATGTTTCAGGTTTTTGTTTTATCACCAAGCACATGCAGATTGTAATAGTAATGCATACTAACAATCATGCAAAAGATAATAAAATTCTGTACCCAACTCTTGAACACTGGAGATTGAACTTGATTCTAGAGAGCTGCAGGCATTCTTTGGCCTAGTAATAATACCTGGCTTGCATAAGGCACGTGGGAAGCCTTTGAGTGAATTTTGGTCAGAAGAGTATGGCTTATCTATTTTTCGAGGCACAATGAGCTTTTCCAGTTTCTGTGATACTTAGTTGGACCTCCAGTTCGATGATAAACTTTCGGGGGAAGAAAGAAAAGCTGCTGCCGGATCATAAACTGAACCTATAAGGGCTGTGTTAGAAATGTTCTTTGATGCATGAATTTCGTCTTATGTTCCAGGACGTTATATTACAGTTGATGAACATTTGTGTATTTCCAGAAGACGGTGTCCATTCAAGGTATACATTTCTTCGAAAGCTGGAAAGTACAGCATAAATGTGTGGGCTGCTGTACATTGTGAGAACAATTATGGCATAAATGCACAAGTGTATGCAGGGAAATCTAGTGAAGAAAGGGTAATAAATCAAGCGAAACGAGTGGTACATGGTTTAGCTGATCACCTGAATGGAAGTGGTAGGAACATTACCACTCATAATTTTTTTATAAGTTTTGATTTGGGACAAGAACCTAATAAATTGATACTCGTTGGAACACATCAGGCCAACCAAAAAGAGATACCAAAAAAAAATGTTGCCGTCAAAACAAAGGAGTCCGTTAACGGCCACTTTTGGATTGTTGTTGCTGTTGTGGTCTTCAGTCCTGAGACTGGTTTGATGCAGCTCTCCATGCTACTCTACCCTGTGAAAGCTGGTTCAGCTCCCAGTACATACTGCAGCCTACATTCTTCTGAAACTGCTTATTGTAGTCATCTCTTGGTCTCACTCTATGATTTTTACCCTCCACGCTGCCGTCCAATACTAAATTGGTGATCTCTTGATGCCTCAGAACGTGTCCTACCAACCGATCCCTTCTTCTAGAAAAGTTGTGCCACAAACTCCTCTTCTCTCAAATTCTATTCACTATCTCCTCATTAGTTATGTGATCTACCCATCTAATCTTCAGCATTCTACTGTAGAACCACATTTGGAAAGCTTCTATTGTCTTCTTGTGCAAACTATTTATCGTCCATGTTTCACTTCCATACGTGGCTACACTTCATACAAATACTTTCAGAAACAACTTCCTGACTCTTAAATCTATACTCGGTGTTAACAAATTTCTCTTCTTCAGAAACGCCCTCCTATCCATTGCCAGCCTTCATTTTATATCCTCTCTACTTCGACCATCGTCTTGTTGTTTTGCTCCCCAAATAGCAAAGCTGTTTTACTAGTTTAAGTGTCTCATTTCCTAATCTAATCACCCGAGTTAACTCGGCTATATCCTATTATCCTCTATTGGCTTTGGCTAATTTTCATCTTGTATGGTCCTTTCAAGACACAGACAATTCCGTTCCACACCTCTTCCAAGTCCTTTGCTGTCTCTGACAGAATTACAATGTCATCGGCGAACCTCAAAGTTTTTATTCCATCTCCATGGATTTTAATACCTACTCCGAATTTTTCTTTTGTTTCCTTTACTACTTGCTCAGTATACAGATTGAATAACATCGTGGAGAGGCTACAACCCTGTCTCACTCCTTTCCCAACCACTTCTTCCCTTTCATGCCCCTCTACTCCTATGACTGCCGTCTGGTTTCTGTACAAATTGTAAATAGCCTTTCGCTCCCTGTATTTTACCCCAGCCACCTTCATAATTTGAAAGAGAGTATTGCAGTCAACATTGTCAAAGGCTTTCTGTAAGTCTACAAATGCTAGAAAAGTAGGTTTGCCTTTTCTTAATCTAGCTTCTAAGATAAGCTGTAGGGCCAGTAAATTCTCACGTGTTCCAACATTTCTACGGAATCCAAACTGATCATCCCCGAGGTCGGCTTCTACCACTTTTTCCATTCGTCTGTAAAGAATTCGCGTTAGTATTTTGCAGCTGTGACTTATTAAATTGATAGTTCGGTAATTTTCGCATCTGTCAACACCTGGTTTCTTTGGGGGTTGGAATTATTATATTCTTTAAGTCTGAGGGTATTTCGTCTGTCTCATACATTTTGCTCACCAAATGGTTAGGACTGACTCTCCCAAGGCTGTCAGTAGTTCTAATGGAACGCTATCTACTACCAGGACCTTATTTCGACTTAGTTCTTTCAGTGTTCTGTTAAACTCTTCACGCAGTATCATATCTCCCATTTCATTTTCATTTGCATCCTCCACCATTTCTATAATATTGTCCTCAAGTGCATCGCCCTTGTACAGACCCTCTATATACTCCTTCCACCTTTCTGCTTTCCCTTCTTTGCTTAGAACTGTTTTTCCATAGAGCTTTTGATATTCATACAAGTGGTTCTCTTTTCTCCAAATGTCTCTTTAATTTTCCTGTGGGTAGTATCTATCTTACCCCTAATGAGATAAGCCTCTACATCCTTACATTTGTTCTCTACCCATCCCTGCTTAGCCATTTTGCACTTCCTGTCGATATCATTTTTGAGACGTTTGTATTCCTTTTTGCCTGCTTCATTTACTGCTATTTTATATTTTCTCCTTTCATCCATTAAACTCGATATTTCTTCTGTTACCCAAAGATTTCTACTAGCCATCGCCTTGTTACCTACTTGATCCTCTGCTGCCTTCACTACTTCATCCTTCAAAGCTACCCATTCTTCTTCTACTGTATTTCTTTCCCTCATACTTGTGAATTGTTCCCTTATGCTCTCCCTGAAACTCTGTACCACCGCTGGTTTAGGCAGTTTATTCAGGTCCCACCTAGTTAAATTCCCACCTTTTTGCAGTTTCTTCAGTTTTAATCTCTAGTTCATAACCAGTAGATTGTGGTCAGAGTCCACATCTGCCTCTGGAAATGTCTTAAAATTTAAAACCTTTTTCCTGAATCTCTGTTTTACCATAAAACCTGTCAGTATCTCCAGGCTTCTTCCATGTATACAACCTTCTTTTATGATTCTTGAACCAAGTGTTAGCTGTGGTTAAGTTATGCTGTGTGCAAAATTCTACCAGGCAGCTACCTCTTTCATTTCTTACCCCCAATGCATATTCACCTACCACGTTTCCTTCTGTTCCTTTTCCTACTATCAAATTCCAGTCACCCATAACTATTAAATTTTCGTCATCCTTCACTATCTGAATAATTTCTTTTATTTCATCACACATTTCTTCAATTTCCTCGTCATCTGCAGAGGTAGTTGGCATATATACTTGTACTAGTGTAGTAGGCGTGAGCTTCGTGTCTATTTTGGCCACAATAAGGCGTTCACTATGCTGTTCGTAGTAGCTTACCCACACTCCTATTTTTTTATTCATTATTAAACCTACTCCTGCATTACCCCTATTTGATTTTGTATTTATAACCCTGTAGTCACCTGACCAGAAGTCTTGTTCCTCCTGCCACCGAACTTCACTAATTCCCACTATATCTAACTTTAACCTGTCCATTTCCCTTTTTAAGTTTTCTAACCTACCTGCCCGATTAAGGGATATGACATTCCACGCTCCGATCCGTAGAACACCAGTTTTCTTTCTCCTGATAACGACGTCCTCTTGAGTAGTTCCCGCCGGGAAATCCGAATGGGGTACTATTTTACCTCCGGAATATTTTACCCAACAGGACGCCATCATCATTTAACCATAGAGTAAAGCTGCATGCCCTCGGGAAAAATTACGGCTGTAGTTTCCCCTTGCTTTCAGCCGTTCGCAGTACCAGCACAGCAAGGCCGTTTTGGTTAGTGTTACAAGGCCAGATCAGTCAATCATCAAGACTGCTGCCCCTACAACAACTGAAAAGGCTGCTGCCCCTCTTCAGGAACCATACGTTTGTCTAGTCTTTCAATAGATACCCCTCTGTTGTGGTTGCACCACCTACGGTACGGCTGTCTATATCGTTGAGGCACGCAAGCCACCCCACAAACGGCAAGGTCCATGGTTCATGGGGGGATAATGACAATAAAGAGCAAAATATCATAGGTCTCTGAATAGCGGCCAACGTAACAAAAGTTGGGTGGCACCAAGATCTTAGTACAACATAAACAGGCAAACGAAACTGCATGCACAAAAATTATATAATAAAGTCTTGAGGAAATGAACCATTCGCAAAGGCTACCAGCAGTCGTACAATAATTTTTTTGCGATTAGTATGTGTTTGAAACCATTGAAAAATTGTCTACAGGCGAGCTGCAGCTGGCCGTTTAGCACATTCACCTCTTTGCGCTCAAGATCTCTAATTCTTCCCAAAGGTCCACCCTATGCCCTTTGATTTCTTTTGAACAATAACTGTGTCTTCCAAATTTTTCGAAGTTTGGTTGGCAATCAGTAGATGTTCACCAAACGTAAGAGTTACCTATGTTAGCTCCTTTCTTTCTTAACAGATGCTCTTTGTATCCTGTCTTCACAGCACTGCCTGTTTGACCAATGTAACAGCATGGATAATTATTTCCGGTCAGTTTCTAGTCATCTGAACTGGAAAACGAGTCTCCAGTATTTTTCACAGGATGGAAAAGTTTTCTCTGCAAACTACTGTCTCTAGAGAAAGAAACGTTGCAGTTATATTTATTCACTATAAGACGTTCAATCCTATAAGAAACATTTATTAAGAAGGGAATGCTTATGAATTTCTTACTATGGGAGGAAAGGTTATTGCACAACGTCGAAATATTTTGAGAGATTTTGTTTCTGATCTACCGTACTCTGGCAATACCCCTTATTGACTACGATCAATGTAATGACATGCTTAAGTAATTTAGTTGACTGTCAGGCGATAAATGGGTAGTCACAAGACGGTGTATGGCAGTGTACTGGTGGAGCGGTCATTTGCAGTTAAGTAACTCTTGTGAAAAGTGTAACTATTTAACCCAGATAACTCTGACATCCTTCTGGAAGGATGACATCACTCAGTGTGGAAATTATTTATTTTTGCGAATAACGCATTGTAGCAACAGACTGTGACGCATTGTTATATGAAGTATTCAGAGTCAGTTGCACGCTGTGACAGTCAGTTTGACGCTGACGTTCATAGTCAGTGAGAAACTGTGTCTTGAAAATAGGGCTGGTTTTACCATGGACAAACTGGCTGACCTTGTCATCCATGAATATGTATATTTTCTTTCATATTGCATCAACAATTCTGAAACTTGTCATATAATATCTTGAAGAATTAACCTATATTATTTATGGGTTCATACAACGATTGAAAGTTTTCAGCAGTTGTAACTCAATGTTTTCAACCGTCGTTCCAGAAGAACGTCAGGGTAATATGTTGTCTGTCATTTGAACATGTTAGAATCAAAAGATGAGGAAATACCTAACACTGGTGTGAAACTAACATTACACCCTCCTCTAAAATCAACTGATGACGTAACAGATGAAGATTCGGGTGCTGAAGAAAATCCAAGTGTAGATAAATTACCAGCAAGTCAGCTCAATGCTACTGCATTACCAATGGTAATGCTGTGAATGCAACAAGGAAACAATCCTTTACCTCTGATGTTGTTCCAGGACCCTCTAGCAGTACGAAAACAGCAACAATAACAACAACAACCACAAACAAACCAGCAAGGCTATCGAAGAACAAAGTTCTAAACGTCAAGAAATATAACTGGAAAAGTGGTGAAATAGTTTATCCAACACCTACATGACCTCTAATGTTCACAGTTGCAATGAAGAAAGGGCGAACAAAGCTTGAATATTTCCAACAATTTTTTGATAACGAAGTGCTTCAGATGATGGTCACTTACACAAATCAGTACGCAGCTAAGAGAAATAGACTAGGTGATTTGTTCAGAAGATGAGATGTTGGTGTTTATTGCAATACTTCTGCTAAGTTCAAAAATGGTTCAAATGGCTCTGAGCACTATGGGACTTAACATCTGCGGTCATCAGTCCCCTAGAACTTAGAACTACTTAAACCTAAGTAACCTAATGACATCACACACATCCATGCCCGAGGCAGGATTCGAACCTGCGACCGTAGCATTCTGCTAAGTGGATATGTATCAGTGCCATGCAGAAAGATATTCTGGCAATCAGATAAAGATAGCCACAACTACCTCGCAACAAATGCCATGTCCAGAGATCGATTTGATTTTATCTTTCCCAATTTGCATGTATGCAACAATGACAATTTAGATAACTCAGACAATTTTGGGAAAATCCCCCCAGTATTGTGTATGCTAAATGATAGATTCAAACAATTTGCGCCTCACGTGAGGCGTCACTCTGTCGATGAATCGATGGTCCCATACTCCGGAAGTCATGGGTGAAAACAATTGTTAAAAGGGAAACCAATCCGTTGCGGATTCCAATTTTGGTGTGGAAGCACAAATGGTGGATATATTATTTGGCTCGAGCCCTACCAAGGAGCTGGCATATGTAGTAAGGATTATGAAACGAAAGGTATGGGGTACGGTGTGGTAATGACTTATGTTGACCATTTACTTCCAGATGTTCCATTCGAATATACTTTGATAACCTCTTTACCATCATTGAACTACTACATGACCTAAAATAGATACGTGTGGAATCAACAGGAACAATAAGAGGAAACAGAGTTAAGAATTGTACTCTATCATCTGTAGATAAAATGATAAAAGAAAATAGAGGATCATATGAAGTTTGTTCTGACTAAGCATCCGGGATTTCCATTGTACGTTGGAATGACAACAATGTTGTTACTGTAAGCACCAACTTTGACAGAGTGCAACCACTTCGCTCTATAGCAAGATTTTCCAGGGAACAAAAGAAAAGGATTAGCGTGCCTCAACCTAACTTATTATACTCCTACAATACTCATATGGGTGGCATAGATCGAGCTGACCGAAATCTGTCCCTATATAGACGCTCTATACAGGGGGAAAAGTGGTATTTCCCGATCATTGCACGTTTTATAGACATTGCAGAAGAAAAGGCCTGGGATCTTTACAAGTACAACGAAGAACCCATAGCTCATCTGACATTTCGTCGTCAAATTGTCACTGCAATTCTTGAAAGTAACAAAAGAGTCTCTACCAGCAGAGGACGTCCTAGTAAGAGGGCAAAATTAGATTCTAAATTTGATGGAAGAGAACATTATGTTACTGAATTACCAACAGACAAGATAACAGAAAAAAAAGAAGAAGCAGCTGAAATGTCGAAGTTGCCACAAAGAACTACTACTATGTGTGTGAAATGTGACGAACCACTTCATCTTTATTGCTTCCTGTCTCATCATACTAGTGCATAAAATGTATCGGCTGTTTTCTTTGTTTTTTGTATTTATTAGCTCTTTTAGCTCATAATACAAATTTATTTATGTTTATTTGAAAGTATAAAAACCAAAACAAGTTAACTGTGCAATGTTATATACTTTAAAAACATGTTCCCTTATTGCCCTGACGTCCTTCTGGAGGGACACCCATTTTTGGAAATACTAAATAAAAATAAATACTCAAAATTGTTTTTTCTTTCTTCCTTACAACCTTGTGAATGAATGTAGATAAGACATAAATCAATTTTGAAAAACAAATAATTCAGGACTGTCTGGGTTAAGGATAGGAAGTGCTCTCAAAATGACGTAAAAATTTAATCGTGTATTCCCTGCTACTGCGCTTTCTCCACCAGTAAGTTTTCGATACTGGCTAACGTTGCAATCTTATATTGTCCAGCAGGAAAAGCCTTTCACTGGTCTACGTTAACTTGGACCGTAGCAAAACAGCGTGTTTATTACCTGGCGTCTGCTTGCTGAGACTGTCGAGTACAAATTACCACTACCGGCAGGGCACGCGGTAAGTGGATTTCCGTGTCATTGTCTGGGGCACGTGACACGAGTCTCGGCAAGTACCCGCCTGTACAGGAAGAGCCGATCCCCCTCCTAATTTGCCGTGCGCCACTACATCGCGGCGACTGCGATACCCTTTATCTGCAGCTCTCAAACGGAGACACGTCGCGTGCAATTAGCAGGAGCGGCCGCTTATCTCGCTCCGGGAACACGCTTCCTGATCCTGCAAGCGTTCACGGAGTGCAGCGGCGATGTTACGCCGACACGTGCGCCGATTGCGCTGAGTGGATTTGCCTATAAACAATCTTCAGGCTGTGGCGGCGCTTACACGGTGGTGACGGGAGAAACTAACGGGTTAAAACCGCCAACGGTATTTTAGTTTTGAATATTCGGTATTTGTTTGGCCTCGGCTATAATAGACGTATTTCTTACTTTTGTATTTGCTAATTGTTGTAGGTTAGCCGTGCGGGATTAGCCTAGCGGTCTAAGGCGCTGCAGTCATGGATTGTGCAGCTGCTCACGGCGGAGGTTCGAGTCCTGCCTCGGGCATGGGTGTGTGTGTTAGTCCTTAGGATAATTTAGGTTAAGTAGTGTGTCAGCTTAGGGACTGATGATCTTAGCAGTTAAGTCCCATAAGATCTCACACGTTTTTGTTGTAGGTTAGTATGCGCCCTGCAGTGCTCCTTGTAAGTTGTTTTTCGTTACCTGCGCTTGTTATTTGTTGGTTTTAATAACATACACTGAAGCGCCACAGAAACTGGTATAGACACGCTTATTCAAATACAGGCAGAATACGGCGCTGCGGTCGGAAAGTATCTCGCGCAATTGTTACATCGGTTCCTGTTGCTACGGTGGTTGGTTATCAACATTTAAGTGAGTTTGAACGTTGTGTTATAGTCGCCGAACGAGCGATGGGACACAGTATATCCGAGGTAGCGATTAAGTGGAGATCTACCCGTGCGGCCATTTCACGAGTGCACCCTGAATATTAGGAATGCGGTAAAACATCAAATCTCCGACATCGCTGTGGATCCTGCAAGAACGGGACCAACGACTGAAGGGAATCGTTCAACGTGGACTAAAGCGCAACCCTTCCACAAATTGCTGCAGATTTCAGTTCTGGACCACCAACAACTATTCAACGAAACATCATCGGTATAGCCTTTCGGAATCGAAGACCCACTCGTGTACGCTTTATGTCTTGCCTGGGCCCGTCAACACTGACCTTGGACTGTTGATGGCTGGAAACATGTTTTCTGGTCGAAAGAGTCTCGTTTGAAATTGTATCGAGCGGATGGACGTGAATGGGTATGAGGTGTTTGTCGCCTTAAAGGTATTCTTGACTCACATAAACTCAACATGTCCATACTCAACGGTACCTAACGCGCACGATCGTTGCATCGTGTATGTAAAGCAAACTTAAGTTGCATCCACAAAGTGCCACTACTAGCTAGCGCCACTCATATGCGACTGCCACTGCATTTGAATAGACATCATTCTTCAGATGTAGAAATACGCCTACCAACTTATGTAGGATAACTCCTTTTCGGTGTTGCGATTTTCATCCATCAGTGTATTACCATGTAACTTCCCGTTGCGAAAGTAAGGCGAGAAACATACGGCTGAACATCTTCGGTTACAACTCTTTCAGACATACTCTGTAGCATTTCACTGTGCTCGAGCGACACGACAAAATCTGAACATGTTTTAGCCTGTCACAAAAATTGTCATGCAACTATGGAGGATAGCAACGCTCTTAAGGAATGTACCCTGCTCTTCTGCAGGTATGCTCACAAGTGCCTGTAACGCGTCCTCTTATTTTATTATGTTTTGCTATTGTTATTGTTAGAAAAATCTTTATTCAGTCGGTCTTCAAATTTTTGAAATAAAAGTCGCGTAATAAATATTTCGCGTGAAGCGCTGTTGCGACACAGGCAAAGATCAATTGTGGAAGCTAAGCCACTGAATATTACAAATAATGTTATTAAAGAATACGGCCGACTGACTACATCAAATAATAGGGCACGTACATTCGCGAATGAGTGGTCAAAAAAAAAAAAAAAAAAAAAAAAAGAAGAAGTTAATACTGTGTAGGGAATGAGTCTTAAATATAGTTACGCTTGTACACACTCAAATGTATGCGAACATACGAACGGGATAGAGGCACGTACATTATGAGTGCAATCATCCCCCGTGGAATGGATAAAAAGAATTACAGTTAAATGCGTTTATTCATCTTAGAACGTAAATGCGTGGACTTCGAAATTAAATGAAAAGAAACACCGCAGTTTCTCAATGTCGCGGCAAATATATTGTAATTGACGGTAGCGGCCACGAAAGGAAAAGATGAACACTTTCACTACATCTATTGTTGAGCAGCGTCGTCGCTAAGATCGTCGCCTCCGTCTATATTATCTCCATAAAATTAAAATAATAGTAATAATTTTCCAGAATTTCAGGAGCTGGGACCCATGGTATCACCACAGTCTAATATATACGCTCTCGCTGATCTTCGTTATACACCGCGACAACAGAGCCCCAAGCGGTGGAGAAGCTACGCTGCTGAATACGGTATTCAGTAAATGTAAACAGTATCGTTTATATTCCTTTTCAACATGGTTTTTACGAAGGCAGCGTATGTAGCACAATCAGTTGCAGTTGCAGTTGAAGAAGACACCACATTTGTCATTCTTTAGGTTTCCTAAGTACCCTGAGAGGTATGAAACATCACATTAGAGCGCTTTTTTGCGATTTTTTTTGTAAACTGTATTGAATTAGTGAATTTGTTTTTTTTAGGAGCAAGAAATGTTTAACAAATAGTAGAAGACAGGACCTGCTGCAAAAAGGTGTCCTTTATTTTCACAATAACGTGAAGTGCTGTGCGTTATATTTCGAGCCAAACCACTTCATGAGCGTGGAAAAGAAGACATTGGTATGGAATGAAGTTCCTAAGTTATTTGACGTGCCGACTATGCCACAAGTAGTGACGATGAAGAGAAAATTGCCATACAAACGTATTAGACTGTGGTATCACAAAAGACGAAATCGCTCTGCTTCAAAATCACTTTCATTGTTGTTGTTGTTGTGGTCTTCAGTCCTGAGACTGGTTTGATGCAGCTCTCCATGCTATTCTATCCAGTGCAAGCTTCTTCATCTCCAAGTACCTACTGCAACCTACATCCTTCTGAATCTGCTTAGTGTATTCATCTCTTGCTCTCCCTCTACGATTTTTACCCTCCACGCTGCCCTCAGATACTAAATTGGTGATCCCTCGATGTCACAGAAAATGTCCTATCAACCGATCCCTTCTTCTAGTCAAGTTGTGCCATTTAACCCAATTTTATCAGTAAGAAATGGTACAACACGCCATAACACTAGGACAGGATAACAGTGAAAAGGTAACTCATTCTAAAACTAATAAACGAAGAGCGTAAAGCTTCTTTTGTTCAGCAAATGCTTTACGCATTCATCTCTGGTAGCTGAACTAGTGTCTATATATTCATTAAAAAAAAATTATAATTCCCTTACATGCCGTAGTAGTTGCATGTTGCGGCCACTCGAATTGCAGTTATTTATTCGCAGATATTGTCGGGCTGTGCTGTGTTGCTCGACAATGTTTTCGGTAATAAATCTGGGTGCCAGAAGTGTCTACACCAGTTGCCGTCAAATTACATGCGTCCCGAATCGAGCATTCGTGCGGTTCTCAGCCATACTTTATAATACGCAGTAAGCAACTAACAGCCGTATCCACAAACATCAGCTAGTGTTAAGAGGTTTTTGAGAGTTTAATTTTCCTATTTAGTTTGAAGCAAAAATACTTAAGAGACCATAATATTTTAAGATGTGCCTAATTTTCGTTGATGTTGGTGAATTCGACCATTTGCTAAGTATAACTGGCTGCTTCAGGATACGGTGGCCGGTACAGTGAGCAGTTTTCGTCCAAAGCGCTGGGCGATTTCATTTGTTTGTTCGGAAGAGTATAAGTCTTATCCACCTTCTGGCCGGTCAGCGATGGCAGAATCGAGGCGCACACCATGGAATTTTTCTCAAACTTACAGAAACTATTCGGTAAAATAAGTTCATTTCTGCGTTACTTGTGGATTTATATGTCAGTTTCATGATGACATGCCCATCATTTCGTTAATGGTCATAGTTAAGGAGTATCAAAAAGAATCATCCTGTTTAAAAAAAAATATAACCACTATTTTATTTGAGTTATGTGCGTAATAGCGTACTGTTGAAAAGCGCAAACTCTCGAGTTTTACATGGTTCCCGCTAGGTAACACTAGTGTGAGTCCACTTCAGTGTCGGGACAAGAGAAAGCGTTTTGTGCAGTGCGGGTCAGTAATAACTGTTCAGTGAGACTTCCGTATTAGGTATGGCGCAGATCCTCTTACAGCGCAGAGCATTAGACGATGGTATGAACAATTCCGAGGAACAGATTGTTTGTGTGAAGGCAAATCGCCAGGCAGTTCCCGAGTGTCTGACACAGACGTCTAACGCATCTGCTATAGTTTCATAGTAGGAGTCCGCAGAAATACATTCGCCGTGCAGCTCTACATCCCCCGACATCCGTCTGGCGTGATTCACGTCGACGTTCACACATAAAACCATACAAAATTCAGCTACTGCAAGCTCATCGTGAAGATGACAATCAACAAAGTGTGGAGTTCTGTAATTTCGTTCTTGGAAAGATGCTTATTGTTTCGTGACGAGGCAACATTCCATTTAAATGGAAAACTGAACCGTCACAATCTCAGAATATGGGGTACGGAACAATCACATTAAGCTGTATAACATGAGAGCGACCCTCCAAAATTTATTGTGTCCTTTCTTTCACGGGAAAAAGTGTACGGTCCATTTTTCTTTGCCGCGAACACTGTTACAAGAAGCATGTACCTCAATAAGCTTGAGAAGTTTCTTTTCCCACAGTTGGAGACTGCTTCGGATTGCTTCATTTACCAACAGGATGGAGCACCGCCACACTGGTATCTGAAAGTGCGGGAGTTTTTAAATCAAAGGATTCCTGAACGATGGATCAGTAGCACTGGACCTAATGATTAAGCTTTACATTGCTGGCCTCCGGGGCCACCGGACCTGACTGTTTGTTGTGGCAGTTTATAAAAGACTGTTTATGTGCCTCCGTTACCAATAACAATGAACTGAGACATCGCATAGCAGCAGCTGTGGAAGCTGTAACTCAAGACACGCTCTCTGCAGTGTGGGAACAATCTGAATACCGCAGTCACAAATGCCGTGCATCTCAAGCCGTCATTCTGTACACCTATGAAAACGTATGAAGAAGAAAAAAACTTAGTTTCCACTCATCAGAAAACAAAATTCGTTGTACCGGGTCATCAAAAAGTCAGTATAAATTTGAAAACTGAATAAATCACAGAATAATGTACATAGAGAGGTACAAATTGACACACATGCTTGGAATGACATAGGGTTTTATTGGAACCAAAAAAATACAAACGTTCAAAAAATGTCCGACAGATGGGGCTTTATCTGATGAGAATAGCAATAATTAGCATAACAAAGTAAGACAAAGCAAAGATGATGTTCTTTACAGGAAATGCCCAATATATCCACCATCATTCCTCAACAATAGCTGTAGTCGAGGAATAATGTTGTGAACAGCAGTGTAAAGCACATCCGGAGTTATGGTGTGGCATTGGTGTCGGATGTTGTCTTTAAGCATCCCTAGAGATGTCGGTCGATCACGATACACTTGCGACTTCAGGTAACCCCAAAGCCAATAACCGCACGGACTGAGGTCTGGGGACCTGGGAGGCCAAGCATGACGAAAGTGGCGGCTGAGCACACGATCATCACCAAACGACGCGCGCAAGAGATCTTTCACGCATCTAGCAATATGGGGTGGTTTTAATAAAACCCCATGCCATTCCAAGCATGTGTGTCAATTGTTACCTCTCTATCTACATATTCTTGCGCTGCAGTCCGGAACCGCGGGACTGCTACGGTCTCAGGTTCGAATCCTGCCTCGGGCATGGATGTTTGTGATGTCCTTAAGTTAGTTAGGTTTAAGTAGTTCTAAGTTCTAGGGGACTTATGACCTAAGATGTTGAGTCCCTTAGTACTCAGAGCCATTTTAACCATCTATCTACATAATTCCGTGGTTTATTAAGTTATGAAATTTATACTGACTTTTTGATCACACGGTATATATCCATGCACGCACTGGACTAGAGTGAAAATCTCAATCTGGAAACATCCCGCAGGCTGTGGTTCAGCCACGTCTCCGCAATATCCTTTCTTCCAGGAGTGCTAATTCTGAAAGGTTCGCAGAAGAGCTTCTGTGAAGATTGGGAGATAGGAGACGAGGTACTGGCAGAACTGAGGCTTTGAGGGCGGGTTGTGAGTCGTGCTTGGATAGTTCAGTGGTAGAGCAGTTGCCCGTGAAAGGCAGAGGCCCCGAGTTCGACTCTCGGTCAGGTACACAGGTTTAATCTGTCAGGAACTTTCATTGTATATGTTTATTAGTTTCAGAAATGTAGACGTGCCAAATCGGATGATTCTTTTTGATACACCCTGTATTTACGTGAAGTTACGATACTTCGCAAAATTCGGAAGAGTGTGCAATGAAAAACAGAGGTCGCTATGTTTTGCGATTGGTGCATATTACATAATATTTTGTTGCATATGAAGTTTAGCTAACATGTTGCTTTTTCTTTAGACTTAGATGGGGGTCTCTATCTGTCATCAATCTCGAGAAAATAGATCTGATGTAGCACATTCATCTACGACCGCGCCGCGCCAGCGATAAAACCAGAGTGAAATATCCACAACATTCTTCATGTTTCATAAATGGTATGAGATAGCAAAATGGCATTTTCACAAATGATAGCAAAGAGAGGATTATTTTGCCATATGACTACCATGCGAAAATTCATTTATCTACTGTGTTATTCCAACAACTAAAGGCTTTTTCGGTGAAAGAATGTAATTTTCTGGATCATAGATAAATGGAGAAAGGGGACAATATATATGAAGAAATTATACGATTTTTACTACCGAGGATGTACTTTTTCGTTAGCTACTGACTTTACTTTTCCTCAGTTCCTCACTTAATAAACCACTGTTTTAGAATTCTCTCTAACAATGAGACGGCACGACCGTGGGGTCCGGGATTTGTCCGAAATTTTGTGTGGCGAAAGAGGACCCCTAACACCTCACGTGGTTAATATATTAGGACGCACTACTCGGAAAATCCAAAGTTTCTTAGGTGCCTTATGAGTATAAAATGTTAGCCCACTGCCGAGCCGCCGTCTGGCCTGTATGGTTAGCGCTCGGACCCTTACGCCGGAGGTCTCGGGTTCGATTCCTCCTCCGGCACTTTTTTTCCCTTCTGTTGCTTGCAAAATTGCAGCGAATTGTTACAGGAGAATCGTGAAATTAATTCCCCGGAATACTTTATAAAAATTCATTCTATAATTCACCATCACTTATCGTCACCAATATTCCGAGACATGATTCAACATGCCCGGTTTGCCTCGAAATTAGCAGAAACTCAAAACATTTTCGTAAATGTTAATGGGGCATATTTTTGTACAGATTTATTGCAAACGCCCTGTGATTGTAAAAAATCCGCTTTTATATGTTGCGCAAGAGGTCGCAAAAATTACTATGTGGTTTTACGATAATTACCACTACGGGTCTTGTTTATAATTATTATATGTATAAAAATAACTGGTGTAACAACAAAAGAAAATGAAACAGAAGGAAAAAAGTGCTAGAGGAGGAAAAGAACCCGAGACCTCTGGCGTAACAGTCCGAGTCCTAAACATATAGGCCATACGGCGGCTCGGCAATTGATAAACATTTTATACTCACAAGGGACCTAAGAAACTTTGGATCGATTTTTCCCGGGTAGTATGTCCTAATATTTTAACCACGTGAGGTATTAGGGGTCCTCTTTCACCACAAAAAATTTCGGACAAATCCCCGACCCCACGCTCGTGCCGTCTCCTTGTAAGTTGTGTCTGCAGAGAAGGTTGGTGAGGTGAGACAGTGTAAACTCCGCTGTATTTGACAAAAGAATCAAATTTTCACATGTCAACCGGAGGAACGAGTTGATTTTACTCAAAATTCGCCACTCATGACGCTTCCCTGAAAGTTCAAATGGTTAACAAGCCAGGCGAAAACAAATCGTTGCATTTTCGGCGGAATTTTTCTTTAAAGACTAACGAAATCATTGGTGGCGGTAGATCTTGTGGGCGTGGAGGGACCCCACTTAATATTAACAAAAAGTGTGGGCGTAGGTTTCAGTTTTGAGCGGCCTTTCCCTGCACCGCTCTGAGCGACCCCCACCACTACCTCTCTCCCCACGCTTTCCCAGCTGACAGCGCACCTATCGGCCACAGCGTTTTACTCGCACTATACACGTGCCCCAACATGCTCAGTGTCTGCGAGAGATGCATGAAGCGTGGATGGTAGTGAGAGAAGGAAGCGCTTAAATTAAAAATTTAATAAAACCCCGACACCATATACCACTGAAACGAAAAAACTAATATGTATTGATCAAACAAGGAAATATCCAGGATGGCATGTAGCAATATTATTAAACGGATAGTTTTGCTACTCACCATATAACCGAGATTCTGAGTCGCAGATAGGCGCAGCAAAAAGATTGTCGGAAAGTGAGCGTTCAGCCAATATGGCCTTCGCCGAAAATAAACAAATACACACACCAACGCATGTAAACGCAACTCACACACACACACATGACCATAATCTCTTGCAGGTGACAGCGATATTCGTAATAATAATATGTAAGTAGTAATAAGCCGGCTGCTGTGGCGGAGCGGTTCTAGGCGCTTCAGTCCGGAACCGCGCTGCTGCTACGGTCGCACGTTCGAATCCTGCCTCGGGCATGGATGTGTGTGATGTCCTTAGGTTAGGTTTCAGTAGTTAAGTCTAGGGGACTACTGACCTCAGATGTTAATTCCCATAGTGCGTAGAGCCATTAAGTAGTAATACCTGATCCCTGCGTCGTCAAGTCTGGAACTTCAAAATGGCTCTGAGCACTATCGGACTTAACTTCTGAGGTCATCAGTCCCCTAAAATTAGAACTAATTAAACCTAACTAACCTAAGAACATCACACACGTCCATGCCCGAGGCAGGATTCGAACCTGCGACCGTAGCAGTCGCGCGGCTCCGGACTGAGCGCCTAGAACCGCGAGACCACCGCGGCCGGCATTAATCTATCCTACAAGGCCTCTGTCCTGATGTGGCTTGCGAATTTTTCGGAGTAAATTAATTAAGACTCAGCGACCAGATATTGTTGTTTTGATATTTACCTACATCGCCTAAGTAGCTTAATTGTATTTAAATTTCGTACTTTATTGTTTTTAGATGTATTGTTTCCTATTTTATATGCTTAGCCGTCTCCCGACAATACCACGCTTGGATCAAAATATTACTACCCATACCAAACTTTTAAGGGACAATACACATTTTTTTATGTTTCGTTAATTTTTCAATTTAAGAACTTTATATTTTACTAGTAGTCACGGTACAGTTCGACACTCTATCCCCACAAAAAATTCAAATGGCTCTGAGCACTATGGGACTTAACTTCTAAAACCATCAGTACCCTAGACTGTAGCGCCTATAACCGCTCGGCCAACCCGGCCGGCTTATCCCCACATTCACACAAATACTTTCCAAGACGAAACACGAAATCGCAACCCGAGATCTTTTTCATTTATGCGATTTGCGTGTTTCTTTTTCTAATTCACACACATATTCATAGTGTATATTTTAGTATATGTGTATGTATATTAATATATGCAATAAACAGTGGCGATAAAAGTCGGAAGAGAATGGGCTGCAATTGTGCTCTCTTGCAATACGCTGCGTAAACTATCAGGGCAAAATCATTTGGCTTAGTACTGAATTATAGACCTCAAAAAGAGCTACAATGCATGTGTTTATCTTTTACATTGGAGTCAAAATCTCCCATTTCCTGCTTTTCAGGTGCTGAAATGGGCGACTCCAAAAGACAGGGTCATCATTGTTCGTCAACCGTAACAGATAAAACGTATCACCTCGCGGTCTCTTGTAAGGTCTTTCTGAGCTGTACAACCTGGTACTACGTAACTTGATGTAGCTCTTATGTATTACGTAGCGTATATCAAGAGAGCACACTGGCGGAAAATATATTTAGTTAACTCAGCTGATTAGTTTGAGTGACTGAAGGAACGTTCATTGAACATAGCTAAGAACCATCCCGATTAAACCAGCTTTCAAATAAAAAACTGCATTATAACCGGACCTTTCGATGTTCAGTAGTTTAATTTGCTCCAGTGAAGTTGTTTATTGACACCTCTAGCACTTAAGCTCTTTGACAATGACGCAACATATCTTTGACAAGAATGATACAGCAGTGTAATCTCGTAGTTGTTGCGTTTGAACTGGTGCCGTGAATCGTTTGATTTTCTCTCTCCTCTCCAGTGCGGCGTCTAAGTAAATACTGCCAAGACATGTTAGCGAAGTTAAACGTAGGTAGTCGAAGATCAGAAGTTCCAGCAGTTACTGTGGTCTACTCGGACTACAAGGCTCTTCCGTACCCGGACGACGTGGTGAATTATCGTCACGTGATCATACACGAGGAGCTTCCACAGAACACGTGGCGCGGCTGCGAATTGCAAATATACGTCAGAAAAGTGAACTCTCCTTCAGAATTTTGGATAAATTTATGCGGCTTAGATTACTCCAGGAAACTAGTTACTCTTCGCTCTAATATGATAAAGTTCTATGAGCAAGCAGATGAGAAGTATCTTCTTCCCACTTATGCCGTTCAGCTCGGTCATTTTTGTGTATGTATGTACAGAAATGAATGGCACAGAGCCAAGATCGTAAATACAGCCGATAAAGATGAACATCTAGTGGATGTCTTTCTCATTGACTGCGGAGGTACGGTTACTGTGAGTACAGACAACCTGAGGTTTATGCACAAAACGTTCGCCTCCTTGGCGATTCAAAGTTTTCGTGCAGATTTACCCGACGTAAGGCCGAGAAACAGTGCAGAGTGGCCGACAAGTGTGTGCGAGTTCTTCCGTGAAGAAACGTCCGGCAAAAAGTATCGGGCAAAATTGGTGGACATGGAAAGCGAAAGGCATTCGGTGTCGCTGAAACTGTTCGACGTCAATGGGAAAAGCGTCAGCGAAAAGCTTTTGTCTAGTAACATGGCGGTGGCAAAAACGCAAGACGCCGACACTCCTGTGACGAGAAATGGGGAATCTGACGACTACAGACGTGAAGCTAGTTCAGCAGAAGTCAAGAGTGTAGTACAGATCGCAGAAGACGCGTCGCCACGTTCCAAAGATGACGATTCGCTGGCCGAAGACGAAGAAACTGGTTCGCACTCCGCGTACGCACCTGTCAGTTGGAGAAATGTCGACCACAGAGACGTGACTATTGCCGGGAAGAGTCTGTTACTGGTGACAGCTCGAGGCAAACATTATTTCGTTCTGTCGGACTTCCTGGAGGCTTTCGCAGTGCTGCACGAGCACGTGGTCCTCAAACTGCTGGAAGCGTTTCCCACGCCCGTGGTGGTCGAGAAGATGGACTCCGAAGAGCAGCGGCTGCTGCTGCGCAGAGTACGCGGGCGGATGGTCCGCCGGCTGACGCAGTTTGCCGACCAGGCTGTCCGCCCCCGCGTCCACCTGCTGCCAGTGGGCGTGGCCTCCCGACTGCTCACGTTCCTCGGAGAGGACGCCGGCCACACGATTTTCGTGCGCAGATTTGTTGCCTCGTTATTTTAGGGTACAGCTTGTGAAATATTGTGTTTCAAAACATTTGACAGGTACTTGTGTTACATCTGTTAACCGTTTGTTATCCGCTTTTATTTTTATTTCACCGCTGTTACTTATGCGTCGAAAGAGTAAAATAATTTTAAAAAATAGTGTCTTTGCCGTCCTTGACCTTTAACACATAAACGCGAGAGCGCTAATAGTTCGAGAGCAAAACAAGGGAACATCAAAAGTAACCGATAAATATGAGATCAGAGATTAAATAGGAGTCAACGATAACATTCTTCACCATCTTAAACCCTCCGTTGTTATTAATTTATGATACCTCTACAGCATAAATGTTTTAAAATTCTGTACATTCTGTTCGCTTTATTCATTCTGACACATTTTTAGTGGCCTGGAATATATTTAGATTTACGTACAGTAACTTCTTGTACAGATATCAACGACGTATTTGTAAGTTACAAATATTTGGTTATCCTGTCGAAAATTGACATTTTGTGGTATTTTCTATTTGTGTGTTTCCTTCATTCGAATATGCCACTCCTGCAGTCCACGTGTACTTTTTCAAAGGCAACAGCTTATTCTTTAGCGCTGTGCTGTAAGGATTAGAAATATCTACAGAACACGATATATACTAATATTGCATAGTAGCGTATTTACATTTTATATCCCGCGCTTGACATAAAATGCGCTTCTGCTATGTCACATCTGTTAACCATTTGTTACCCACTTTCATTTTTATTTCACCGCTGTTGCTTATGTGTCGAGAGAGTAAAATAATATTTTAAAAAATGTGTCTTTGCCGTCCTTTACCTTTAATACATAAACGCGAGAGCGCTAATAGTTCGAGAGCAAAACAAGAGAACATCAAAAGTAGCAGACAAATATGAGATCAGAGAATAAACTGGAGTCAACGATAATATTACTTCTGTATAACTCTTCACCAGCTTAAACCCTCCGTTGCTATTATGATATCCCTACAGCAAAATTGTTTCAAAATTCTGTACATACTGTTCGCTTTATTTATTCTGAAACTTTTTTTACAGCGCCTCCACCAGCTTCAAAAATAGATCTGAGCACTATGGGACTTAACTTCTGAGGTCATCAGTCCCCTAG
This sequence comes from Schistocerca gregaria, assembly GCF_023897955.1. NCBI lineage: Eukaryota > Metazoa > Arthropoda > Insecta > Orthoptera > Acrididae > Schistocerca > Schistocerca gregaria. Next base: position 190,849,045 of record NC_064928.1, on the reverse strand, counting down.
GACTCAGAACTACTAAAACCTAACTACCCTAAGGACATCACACACATCCATGCCCGAGGCAGGATTCGAACCTGCGATCGTAGCGGTCGCATGGTTCCAGATTCTAGAGCCTAGAACCACTCGACCACCCCTACCGGCAAACATTTTTAGTGGCCTGGAATATCTTTAGATTTACGTACAATAACTTCTTGTACAGAAATCAACAACGTATTTTTTTTTTTTTTTTTTGTAAGTTACAAATATTTGGTTATCCTGTCAGAAACTGACATTTCGTGGTATTTTCTATTTGTGTGTTAACTTCATTCGTACGAAATATGCTATTCCTGCTGTCCATTTGTACTTTTTCAAAGGCAACAATTTATTTGTTAGCGCTGTGCTGCAAGGATTAGAAATAACTACAGAACACAGTATACGTTTATTGCACAGTAATGTATTTACATTTTATATCCCGCGCTTGACATAAAATGCGCTTGTGTTATGCAGCGTGCTTCAGGAAGTGATAATTCCAGTTAATGCAGGAATTGCTGCAACTACTGGCTGATTAAAAATGATCTTATTTCGAATAATCTGTTTCGGGTGCTCTGCAGATCTACAGTGACATTTAGTCTTTCTAGTTTGTAGAAACTAGGAAAAGTGACGGAAGTTCAAAAATGGTTCAAATGACTCTGAGCACTATGGGACCTAACATCTATGGTCATCAGTCCCCTAGAACCTAGAACTACGTAAACCTAACTAACCTAAGGACAGCACACAACACCCAGTCATCACGAGGCAGAGAAAATCCCTGACCCCGACAGGAATCGAACCTGGGAATCCGGGCGTGGGAAGCGAGAACGCTACCGCACGACCACGAGATGCGAGCAGAGTGACGGAAGTGTTCGAGACGTTTTCCTTGCGTAGTTCTACGATAACAGTACACGAAGATAATACTATATTGTACAGAAGGGTAATTCAGGGCAATGCTTCCAAGTATATCATATGAAAGTTGTTAAGGCCACACGTTGCTTGCAGTGCACCAGAATCTAGCTGTTATGGAACGTTTGGTGTTCACAAACATTATTCGGACTCGAAGTCGTTAAAGTTTATAGCACGAATAAAAACTACATGAAGTCAGTAAGTAGGACGCTTTAGTGTTGCTTTTTCTTTTGTAGTTTGCATCCAATAAACGAGTAAATTACTCTTGCTGAAAGGTACATCAATATCTCTCCCAGCCATACTGTATTAATTACTTGTATTTAACGTATTAACATTTGTTTTTATCTAGGTATTAAGCGCAGATTACGTCATGAAATATAATACAACTGATCACTTAATGGGAATAACTTATTAACAAAGCACAATACAGCGTTATGTATGTGTGGGACGGTTCGTTTTGTATTACTGGTTGGTATTTGCCCATCGTACTGCGTTTTAAAGACTTTTTTAGTACTACTCTTTAGTATTCTAGTTGCTGTGTAGCCGTCTCTTTCAATCGTCTTTGTTTCAGGCATTTGAGAGCTTTACATCCAGTTGAAAATAAGGCAAACCATTAAATTAACAAAAAGTCTATTGTCACTTCTGGTGACCTTGCGGCCGTTAGGTGACGAATTTCACAACAATAGTATTATCTCAGAAACCTTCTCACTGTTGACATAATACTGCAAAGTTCATGCTACATGAAATCAGAGGTGGAGAAATGAATTTCATTTTCTTTTTTCATTCACGTCGTAAAGGTGTTTTGTTTTTATTGATATATCGCTGTATGTGAACTATCATTTCATGAACGTTTTACTTCCTCCATTAACAAATAGTGACAGCAGTTAATCCACCATGCTCACGTAATGTTATCAGTTAAACTCAGAACTGTTTTATTATAGCTATTTGTTTCACTGTAGTTCATTTTTGCAGATTTTCCATTGAGCGGAGCGTTCAAAGACATGCTGCACTGAAGAGATGAACAATAGAAAATTAAATTGCTGCGGAGAATGGATATGAATGAACATTATAGGCAAACTGATTCACACAAACAAAAGTAAAAAGAATCCTACCACAGAGACACAAACAGATCACCAACATACAAATACAGGCACACCAAATATATACACACACACACACACACACACACACACACACACACACACACACACACACACACACACAATCACATAGAATAAATTAATGTCGACATTCTCAGTTGTAAATTTGACGCCGGCCGGTGTGGCCGAGCGGTTCTAGGCACTTCAGTCTGGAACCGCGCGACCGCTACGGCCGCAGGTTCGAATCCTGCCTCGGGCATGGATCTGCGTGATGTAGATAGGTTTAAGTAGTTCTAACTTTTAGGGGACTGATGACCTCAGATGTTAAGTCCTATAGTACTCAGAGCCATTTGAACCATTTGTAAATTTGCCATGTAAGTAATTGTTCTACATTAAGTTCTATATGGTTGCAGGTAACAAACTGTGAAGCAAAGCAGCTATAAAACATAATATAAGACCGAAGAAAACCACAGCATGTGCTAACATGGTTTATACGGGAGGAATGGTCGGCGTTTAGGGATATGACACGAAAGATCATTCGACACAGACAGTCTACTAAACACGGACTCTAAAGTGAAACACATATCTTCTATTGAATAAGTGCTCATAGCTCTTACAGTATGCATTTTAGATCCAATGTTTACTGGGCTGTTTATGGCGAATGATCGTTCGTGTCATATCGCTGGATATTGACCCTTTCTTTTGGGACACCCTTTACAAAAAGGCTAAAGTTGGAATACTATTTGTTCGCAGCGTCCTGAACCAGGGCTCCCTAGTTCTGGATCGGCAGAAGTCGATCTACGTCCGCCCACTAATGTTGTGTCCCCTTGGCGATCTAACAATGCAGTACCAACGTTTACCCCAGCCGTTACGAAGTGATTGTCGCACCGTGCCGTGGGAAACCTGTAAGCGAATCTGTAGTGCTCCAAGGTTGCCGGGAAGTGACCTCAAAATGACGTGTACTAGTCTTCCAGCACATTCATCGACAGCTGTCGAGTTTTACGGAAATAAGCCGTGGGCGCGAGTCGCTGTGAGGGTGGAGTGGTGTGGCTTTCAATGGTACTCACGACTGATGAGGTGACAGACAAACCTCCAGATGTCAGGCATTCAGATCGATGTCAACCACAACTCCAATTTACTTCGTAATATGTGCTGTGGTCCAGCAGAACTGGCGTGAACGTTAAAAGTAAAACCACAACTACGGAGCGCATCAAAAGCATAACAGTAAGTAACTAATACATATTGCATTCGTGGAGAAGTTGGTAGAGCAGTAGATGGAACAACGTGTTTAAAACATGTAAAAGGGCTTTTGGTAGTTTATATCAATGTTCTCTTGGCAGTCTGCCTTCTCTTCGTTTCTCTGAAAGTAGTAAACCTATAGATACATTTGTAGTTGCACAGAATATACAGTCGGAACAGAAAAAGAAGAAACAATTGCACCACACGTGCGGAAGTGATAGTAATAATAGTTAATAATAAACAGAGTAACACGAACAATATTTAATACATAACGTTCAGTTAGGAAGAGAAAACAGACTGCCAAAACAACATTTTTAGAAACTCCAAAAATCCTTTTACATATCAGAAAAATGTTCCCCCATACACTAGTTTCACGCACAGTAAATAAAAAACTGCCATCAGTGCAGTTACAAACCGGCTTCTTTGGTACGACGACCGAACACTCCACCTTCTCACCCACGCGAGATCTGCACAAAAAAAGGCATTAATTCGCTTTTCCTACTCTGCTTTGTCCTGGTGATACTTTTAATTACCATTTATGCATGTTCCAGCCGATGACAGCATACAACACGAACTAAACAGATGTTTTCTTTAACGATACGGCAACGTTATCATGTTGAGGATAAACTGTAGTGTCCGAAACCACCCGTGGGCTTTGACCGAAGACACAATATCTAACCCAAAGATGTTAGAGAGAGACAAGGGGAGCAGGCCAACTCGGCATCAGCTATATTCTCCAAATGTACAGAGTATGAAGGTCTCAGCCAGAAATGAACGAGACAGAAGCGTTCGAGGTATGAGCCATTAATGGTTGCGTAGTTTCCACGTAGCGTTTGTCACGCTGGAAACAGAACAAAACCATAATCCGAGGCTTATGAAGCCGAGTCAGTGTGAACATCTATATTTCTGAGTTTTACGTAACAGACCTGCAAAGCAAAAAAACAGATAGCGCTGTTTACATGGTACTTATTAATATTTTCATAAAACAAATGAAATGAAAAGACAAAGGAGGCCGGCCGGCGTGGCCGAGCGGTTGTAGGCGCTACAGTCTGGAACTGTGCGGCCGATATTGTCGCAAGTTCGAATCCTGCCTCGGGCATGGATGTGTGTGATGTCCTTACGTTAGTTAGGTTTAAGTAGTTCTAAGTTCTAGGGGACTGATGACCTCAGAAGTTAAGTCCCATAGTGCTCAGAGCTATTTGAACCATTTTATGAAAGACAAAGGAAAATTTTGGATTGAAAATAAAGGCGTTCTTGTAGGACAACAAATGTCTTCTGTTCATTGAATCGTGGAGGGACAGAAAAATACAAAATTATACGTCGGGATTTTTAGAGATGAAGAAGATTTGCTATCGTTTAGTATTAAAGTGATTCCACCAGAACCTCTCCGCTAGTGTTACCCTTCTATGTTTGTTTTTGTCTTCAGATAAACAGTCGCATTAAAGAGCCTCAATACTGCTCTTATCTCATCGAGAGATGAGAAGACTGCACCAGAACCGTTGATTGCACATCACTAGCTATCTTCGCCAATATTTGGGTAAATGACGTTACAATCGGTTTGCAGAAAAACTGTGCGATTTTATTAATGTAAGCCAGCTTTGTTTTTCTATAAAAACTTTAAAACGGGCGTGTAATTGTAAAAATGCAGTTTTTGCCACGTCTTCAAGATGCCGAGAAAATTACTGTTTCCCTTGTTTTACGATGATATCGCCTCTAATTTTATATGCAGAGTTCTTGTGTACGCCCTAAAGCCCTTTCTGGAAATTTATAAGCAATTCAGAATTTCCCATTGCCTTTTCTTTTCATCTCTGCTATGAAAATAATAATAAACGCAATTAGCATTCTTTCGGATTATTTGCCGAGTAAAAATTGTAGAAAAGAGGTTCCGCACATGGACTCGATCCCCCCACATTCGGATTACTGCACTTTATACTGTGCCGACAGCGGCTCGAAAAGTACACTTAACATGCGACGCCCAACCCGCACCTAGAACACGGGTTTTCTTTTTTTTTTTCATTAAAAAAAAACAGCTGATCATCTGAAGCTCCCCCTTCTGTCACATTCACTTCTCGTCAAGCCGTGCACGTACCATAAATTTGAACAAAATCGGTAATGACGAATAGGTGCGGTCCTCTTGTTAGCTTAAAGGCCCTTTCACACCAGTGTAGTGTATCTCGAGCTACGTCTTCGGAAGAAGCCTTGCTACGCAACACGTATCCTCACTCGGGAGAGAATTACCCTTTGAACCGAAATCTACGTATTATGCGCTACGTTTTCTATACCAAGTTCATACCTACCAGTTCAAAGACTTCCGGAACTTCGTCCATACATTTTTTCTGCGCTTGCCTTTTGCTTATTGCGCATGGTCACCTTCGAAATACTTTCCTTCATAACTGATTCATTTCTCCCAGCGCCGTTTCCGCTTCCGAAAGCAGTCTTGGTACGCCTTTTGCTGGATCGCGCGAAGCGCCGTCTGCGAATTTTCTTTTATCTCGTCTATCATTGCAAATCTTTCAACTTTGGAAATAAAAAAAAGTTCCCGTGGGCCTGGTTCTCGCTTGCGCAATTCAAAAGCTCTTCACAGATTACGAGGCAGAGGTCTTTCTGGTCTTGACTCATGAACCGTGGGACGAACTTGGTGGCAGCACGATGAATTCCAGGGTACTGTGTCAGGATTTCATGACACGATCCAACTGAAATTCTTCTGCAATCTCTTGGCCAGTCAGTCACCGAATGGCACGCACAATTTCATTGTTGTTCCTGACATGACCGCAGTCTAATGGCGTCCTGAACGAGGATCATCTTTAGCTATTGTCCGGCCATTCTTAATACCGCGTACGGCTTAAGCAGTCATCACCCGAGGCTTCCTGCATCGTTTGGTGAGTTCCTGGAAAGTTCCACGCGAAATGTAGTGCAGACGCGTTTGCTCCTCTAACTCTGCCCTCTTGAAATTTGCGAACACTGTGACAAAACGCTCCACTCAGTACAGCTCTGCACAATAACTAACAAGGCATACAGCAATGGAACCTCCGGCAGTTACACGTTAAACACAGGCGTGTGCATGGATGCCAACCTAGTTTCGCTCCAACATATCAGTGGCGCGGAATTTTTTGAACAAACCTTGTATTTGCTCATTTGTTGAGATGATATGCTAGCTTTAGTGCGGTTTATGGATGGTATTAGAAATAGCGTTCAGTGTGCCCATATATCAACTCTATTGTGCAGTAGGTGGAGTGTAGTTCAAACAGCGATAGTGATGATGAACAGTTGTTATTAGTTTCAGTATCAAATAAATAGGCTTGTATTCTTTCGAAAAATGTTACAAGAACAGCGCACAGCGTATACCACTACGTAATGCAAAAATTAAAGCTTGGCGATAAAAAACTTCATATTTATTTTAGGCTTAATGAAAAGTAGTTCCTGGAAGTTTTATCCCTCATCGTCAGTGACATAAAAAAACAAGACACAGATTTCAGAAAATCACAACCTCCTGAGGAGCGGCTAGCTACCTGTCTAAGGTGAAGAGTTACTTGTCCGCAATGTCAAAATAGAAATGTAGCCTGTTTGTATAAGGTTGTAGAAAATCGAATGCGTTCATGTGTGTACAAAGGAACTTTGAATCGTAATTCAGAATAACACAGGCAACGCAATATTGTATTGTATTATATTGCACCAGAATATTTGTTGAATCCCGTGATAAGGCAAAATATAAAAATTTATATACATATGTTAAGAACCCACAACCACAACAAGAAACCTGTGAGAGACATATTATCAGTTTGAGTTTAAAGTTCATGAGGTTTGTGCCTAAAGTATTTAAAGTCTGATTTCAGTTGTTTGTTCTGGACAGTTTTCCGCTAACAAAACCAACATCTGTGTCTTCCTCCAGTGATCAGCGCAATGCATCAGTTTCTGTAAGTCATCCATGGATCGTTGTAATAGTTATTAGCTGACCATGTTGAGTTGCTAGACGGGGTACTTAAAGACACCAATGGAAAGCGAGTTTGACGCACTAGAGGCGTTATTAAACTCGTGTGTCATTTTCATAGTCAGCTCGGTTTACTGCGTCTAAAACTCCTTTGTTTACTCTGTTTTGTAACCTTCGAGGCAGTTTTTTTTACCAACATTGATACTCTGCCTAAAAACAAATCTGTTTCCGACTTGTACCCATTGTGGATGTCGAACACTGCGACTGTAATATGAAAAGATTTTCAGATATTACCACAATCAGTCGCCTTTTAAAATAAAAGTGTTTCAGTAGTCCATGACCGGTTTCAAGTTGCCTGGCAGCACAGCATCAGATGGTAGATATACACATTCAGTGTAACTTTGTAGGCTTGCTGTGTCCCTGTGGTACATTTTTACGAAATATTTACAATATAAACTCTACTTAAAGGTGTTACTTACAATTAATAGACTCTTAAGTTAATTGTACTGTGTGAAAACAATTCGAAAACCTGAATAATGTTTTCCAAGGCGCTAACAAGTATATATGTGCAGAATCTATTAACTGTAAATAACACCTTGAAGTAGAACTTATATTTTAAATATTTCGTGAAACTGTACCACATGTATTTCTACATCCATACTCCGCAAGCCACCTGACGGTGTGTGTCGGAGGGTACCTTGAGTACCTCTATCGGTTCTCCCTTCTAATCCCGTCTCGTATTGTTCGAGGAAAGGATTGTCGGTATGCCTGTGTGTGGGCTCTAATCTCTAATTTTATGCTCATGGTCTCTTCGCGAGATACACGAAGGATGGAGCAATATACTGCTTGACTCCTCAGTGCAGGTATGTTCTCGAAACTTCAACAAAAGCCCGTACCGAGCTACTGAGCGTCTCTCTTGCAGACTTCCACTGGAGTTGATCTATAATATGTGTAACATTTTCGGGATTACTAAATGATCCTGTAACGAAGCGCGCTGCTCTCCATGGGATCTTCTCTATCTCTTCTATCAACCCTATCTGGTACGGACCCCACACCGGTGAGCAGTATACAAGCAGTGGGCGAACAAGTGTACTGTAACCTACTTCCTTTGTTTTCGGACTGCATTTCCTTGGTATTCTTCCAGTGAATCTCAGTCTGGCATTTGCTTCATCGACGATTAATTTTATATGGTCATTCCATTTTAAATCACTCCTAATGCCTACTTCTAGATAATTTATGGAATTAACTGCATCCAGTTGCTGACCTGCTATATTGTAGCTAAATGACAAAGGAACTTTCTTTCCGTGTATTCGCAGCATATTACACTTGTCTTCATTGACATTCAACTGTCATTCTCTGCACCATGCGTCAGTTCGTTGCAGATCCTCCTGCATTTCAGTACAATTTTCCATTGTTACAACCTCTCGTTATACTACAGCATGATCCGCAAAGAGCCTCTGTGAACTTCCGGTGTTGTCCACAATATATATATATATATATATATATATATATATATATATATATATATATATATATATATATATATGGTTATTTGTTGTCGTTTTCTATCTTGCCACAGATACACAGCAAGCCTCACAAAGTCACACTGAATTTATTTATGTACCATCTGTTGAAGAGCTGCTAGGCAGCTCGAAACCGGTCATGGTTTGCTGAAACACATCTATTTAAAAAGGCGACTGGTTGTGATAATTTCTGTAAACCAAATCTGTTTCGTCAGGGGCAGAATTAACATGTTTTTTTTTTAAGAAAATTCAGAACTTTTTCGAATCCTTTGGGTTCGTTCCAGACTGTGTTGATGTCGCGTTTAGAGCTGACAAATTCATCGTCATTAGAAGCTTCAGCATTAACAGTGTCGTGATACTTTTGCGGGTAATCCATGACGTTACGAATATTACTGTCATGCCTGAAAAGTATTAATTTCAACAATCAAATCAAAAATTACTTTAATCAGAGGTCCCACCAAGGCATTAACTGTACTACATTGTACTTTAAAGTAAGACCATAATACCGTGGCGGAATATTCTGTTTAAAATAATTTTATTACTTGCGGGTAACGAGGTGCCAATGCGGACGATGAAAACTCCATTTCTCTCTGGTGCTTCCACGTTTTCACGTTTGTTACAGCCTGACAGCTTTTTCATTCTCCTTCTGACGGCATTGCTATGGCTGTCTGGCATCTGTTTTTATAGTCGCTTCTGTAAATACAACGATTTATTAGAAATCTCGTTACTGGAGACTCATACACTACTATAAACTTGAGCTACACAGTTGGAATTAGTACTGATCGCTTTGTAGCGTATGGTATAACCGTTGTACAAGTGTACATTCCAATACCCACTAAAGATTTTAGGAGGAACGTTGCTGCAGGATTTCACGACATGTGGAATTTTCCTCACTGCATCCGGGCAATAGATGGAAAACACACCCGAATGAAGGCACCGCCTTCATCTGGATCGTTTTCCTAAATTTTTTTAAAAAATATTACTTTTCAGTGTTGTTGGGTATGGTAGATGCCCACTACAAAGTTTGTAAACACAGAAGTGGGATCATACGAAAAGGAATGCGATTCCATCACATTTTCAAACAGTACACTTGAGAAAAGAATGTCTACCTACAGCCTTGCAGCGCCAAAAGGCGAGCTCCTGTTCCATATGGTACGGTGAGAGATGATTCCCCCTCGCAGTGCATGATTAGTCCCTATCCACGTAGAAATCTTTACGATCAGAAGAGATATAGAGTGTTATTGAAAACTCCCCAACGCTGGAGATCGTAATTTCGGCCATTGCAGCAACCTTGACATTGTACGCAAATTAATAATAGCCACAGTAATACGACACAACGGTCTGTGCAGTAAAGGTGACGTTATAATATCTGGGTCACTAGAAGAAATTATGGATACCCACACCACATGCCGGAAATCTGAGAAAACTGCTACTGCAGCTATAAAGGAGAACACCGCAATTATGAAATACTTTGTCGATTTCTTTAACTCTCCTGAAATAAGCGTGCTTTGGCAGTGGCGTCACACTGCTAACAAGTAACTACAATAGACTTACGTGAAATAAATATTCGTTTAACACTGCACCATGTTTCCAGTGACAACTTTCTGCAGATAAACGCTACTGCAGATTTAAATATAATGTCTGATGTTTAGTTTATTTTTATTTGACAAAGTTGGAGGGTTTACAAACAGTACACACTTCAAGATGAGGGTGCAAACCCTGTAAACGCGTCGTGCAAGAAGAAAAGTCTGACTGATAAAGAAAAATTTATTTTAACTTTTCTTTGTCATCAGAAACGATCGGAGATACCTAATTAGATCCTTCATGGACGGAATACGATTTATTTTATTATCCATTAGCATCTAATAGAGGAATAATTTAATAAATTAGGCATTGATATACAGTTTTAGTTAATGAGTCAGTTTCAAATTAAGTTACAATAATATTCTTTTCATAAAATTAAATGGATGTGTATTAGGAAGTGTACAGATGTACAGAGGTGTATTGTTTATATTTGTAGCGCAGAACGTGTAGTGGCCACATTATCCAGGACTGTCTGGTTATCTGGAGAAAAGCTTTTTTCAGTCACATCATGTAAACTTTGGATGAGGAATTTAACCTTACGCAAGACACCCTTGGAGCTTATTGTACCCAGACATGTTTCACCACAAAAAGTGCTTACTGTAAAATCGTTATTACATGTTAACGTTTAGAGAAAACATTTGGTACAATATATTTACATTTGTGAATGAAGTGATGGTTGTCAAATATTATACGTGGTTTGTTTACACTTCACAGTTGAGATGCGTGTTACTGGGCTGATGCGCTGTATGTTTTTTTGTTACAATATACCTTCACTTCTGATTTTATTGTTTATTTGGAGGAAAGTGGATTTATGCATTAATTTACACACTTTACATGAATCTGTTGAATGCTTATGATGATGGTAGTTGTAAGTCTGCTACACAGTCTGCAGCCGGCCGAAGTGGCCGTGCGGTTCTAGGCGCTGCAGTCTGGAACCGCGAGACCGCTCCGGTCACAGGGTTCGAATCCTGCCTCGGGCATGGATGTGTGTGATGTTCTTAGGTTAGTTCGGTTTAACTAGTTCTAAGTTCTTGGGGACTAATGACCTCAGAAGTTGAGTGCCATAGTGCTCAGAGCCATTTGAACCATTTGAGCCACAGTCTGCAACTTGACTTCTGCAAACAGATGTTTTTTAAATTTGTCCATGTATTTTTAGTATGGGTTTCCGAAAGAAAATGAGTATGTTTCATGTTATTTGCGTGTTACTTACGTCTTTGATTGTTGTGGAGTTCGTCTCCTTTGTGTGTGGTAACAAGCTTATTTCTTTTGTCGTTTCACAGGCATTTTCTCGGATTTTTCGAACTTTCACAGTATTTTTCGCTGTCTTTACCTGCTGTTGAGCTGTGTAGTATCAGCCATGACGTGTTTGGGTGAGGCAATCAGATTTGAAGTGTTGTTGGCGTTTATGGTGTTTGATCTGTGTGTGTGTGTGTGTGTGTGTGTGTGTGTGTGTGTGTGTGTGTGTGTGTGTGTGTTCAGAGCTCTGTGGATGAGAGAGGAGTTTTTGAGGTTCATGCCGCAATATTTTAAAGTATATCATTGTGGTTTGTTGATTGTAAGACTGTAGGCTAATTTGATTGGAAAGTGCAGTCTTTTAAATTGGCATGGCAGTTCAGTAGAGGATAAATAGTGTCTGTCCTTTGTACTTTCCAGTCATCAGTTCGGCCTCGATGATGTTACTGGATAGCTGTTTGACGATCATCCATGTTACATTACATGGTTTTGGTGAGTTGAGATTTCTGAGCAGTATGACTGGAGATCCAATTTTAAGTCTAAGACAGTCTCATGACATTCCTGGTACTTCCAAAGAGTTTAGAAAGTCTGTACGGACGTTCACACTTCCTTCAGCGTTTACCACCACGTCAATTGATTTGTATTTCCTCTCTTCACCGGAATTTTCTTTTGAATATTAAAGTTGGTATCGTCTACAATATTATTTTTAGTTTCCAAAGTTACCCTTTTAAATAGCCAGTTGAGATTTGTGTAGTTGTGAATAATGTTTGAATAAATGTGGTCGATGCGTTCGTTTTCAGCAGTGGCTGTGATGCAGAAATCACATTTGAGTTTAATGAGGCCGGTCGTCTGACCAATAGGATATGGGACTTTGCCTATTTGTAAACGTTGTTGAGGGAAATCTGTTGTTGTTTCGCCATCCGATAGTTCAACTCTCACATTTGTTGTTAATCGCAGTATTTGTATGTGTGGCCAGAGATTTAATTTTTTTTAAACGTGCGATGATCTCGTCCTCTAGTGTCGAATTGGAGATAACTGGAAACGTTTGTTGAAAACCCCTTGAGAGTATGAGTAGAGGTGCTCCCATCACTTCACAGTTTCCTCGCAAGTCTTACAATGATCTGTTCATGGCTTCGAGTGCTTTTTATGTGCCATTGTCCATTCGTACCAGAAGATAATTTTAGCTTCCTTAAGAAATTCACCCAGTCCAGATACTCTGGCCATTTTACATACCACGAATAGTTATTCGGCTATATTTAATGGTCAGGCAACGGCCTTGCCACAGTGGATACACCGGTTCCTGTGTGACCACCGAAGTTAAGCGCTGTCGAGCGTGGCCGGCATTTGGATGGGTGACCATCCAGCCGCCATGCGCTGTTGCCATTTTTCGGGGTGCACTCAGCCTCGTGATGCCAATTGAGGAGCCACTCGACCGAATAGTAGCGGCTTCGGTCAAGAATACCGTCATAACGACAGGGAGAGCGGTGTGCTGACCCATGCCCTCGTATCCGCATCCTCCTTTGAGGATGACACGGCGGTCGGATGGTCCCGGTAGGCCACTCGTGCCCACAGAATGCCATTACGTAAAATATAAATCAAATAAACAAATACACTAATTACCTTTACGCACTTTTCACACTTTATTTTCGATTTATATTCAGTCACTGTATTACTTTGACTACCCACTCTTCATTGCTTCCCTTCGTCTCTGATAAGAAATTGACGTTCGAACCCATGACTGGTCTTGCCTTATATACCCTTACCAATGGGTAGCCAATTCAAGGCTTCGAATAATCCACGATGTTCTAAAACATTCGAATGCTCTCGAATACTCTAGAATGTTCTAGTGAACAAGCCCTTCGGGTAAAAACAGGAACCTTCTTCGTGGATGGGGGATAGAGGGCTACCACACCATGTAACTCCCTTGATCGTACCAGGACTTGTTTCTGAGTTCTAGCGGCACGCACATTGTAACTTAATTTTATAAGGTCCAAGATTTCTTGTTTCAGTAAAAATCGCTGGAATATTGTTGCTTTATGACATCGCCAGTATTTATTCATAAATTTGTGGCACTCTCGACAACACCACTTGTTAAGTAAACGCATTATGCAACATACCAACACAACACACAGGAGTTGATAGTTACATTGACCAATCTCGACAACAGAAACTATTAAGGCGCGCTTGGCCCCTAAAATAGGATTAAGCACATAACAGCTTCCAGATCCTTTTAGAAGAGGATGTAATTAAAATGGATTTTATTACGGCTGTCTTAACTGAAATTACTTTTCAGGTTTAATTTACATAATATTTTCTGGAAATAATGATTGGTTTACATGTTTATGTACCTAATAAGTAATTTCGAGGGTTGCAAATTTTGACAATATAAAAACTTTCCCCTTTCTTTCTTCGTATAATTGTAAATTGAACTATCGATGGTAACATTAGCAAAAATAAGGATGAAAACAAAAGTTTTGTTTAGACGAAAACTTAAAATAAATTCATTATTTTCACTGTAAAGAGTTATATCTGAGTTAACAGTTGTGATTAGTCTACCGATTATCATGGTTCAAGATCGGTTTTACTAAATGGATCAGTATAAAAAATAAAATTATAATATCAGAAAAATAGTGTTTTGGTAATCGAATGTAGGCAAAATTTTCTTTAGATGTGGAATATCTGATTTAAGCATAAAAATTAACTCAAGTCGGGCCGAAATTCATACGGAATCGAAAATATCAATTGAAGTGCAAAAGTTCTGAGAGGCAAGATTCATTACAATACCTACAGTAAGTAATATTACGTTGTTTGCTATCGTATCTGATGCTGCAATTTTAATGGCAATTTAGTGTATGTGGACAGGTTGCAGTAAACTGACAACGGCTCAATGGAAATAATGGCGGTGTCTTGAGCCAGGAACAAAGACGCCGAGCGCGCGCAAGTTATGAGCCGTGCCTCTTCTGTGGACGTTATTAGGAGGTGCGTAAAGAGCGACGAAGAGTACCGCCATCTACGTGCAGTGCGCCGGTGAAAGATGGCGCCATATTTGGAGGTGCGCGGAATTTCTGGCCTGTGCGGTACCCCCGGCGCGCGACGCCAATAAAGAAATTTTTCATTCTGCGGATGGAGGCGGCGCCATGTCTGAGAGCCCGCCGCTGGGGATGACGGGAATTCCGATTAGAGACGAGCACCGCCATATTTTCTGCGCTCCGAGAAAGTGCTGCGCCGCCATTTCTTCGCCCGTAAGCCCCCGTATATTTTTTTTTTCCATCGACCGACAAGATCAAGGGACGAAATGACCGCCCCTGTGATGGAAAAGGAATTCTGGTCCTTTGATAGACTCGTGCTGGCATCTGCTGTACGGCTAGCAGCGGTCACTGCATTCCTGTGGAAACGTACGACGCTCTCCTAGCCGCTATGAAAACGGGACTGGCGCGCATCTGTACTAGTCTGATACTCTGCTTTCTATTCTTGCTATTTCCTATTCCGTAACAATGTTTCTATACTTTCACATTGTTCACTTGTTTGTATTTAAGATACGATTGATATGGACAGTGCTATTTGTCTCATCACACGTATATGTATCTCGTATCTGCGTTAGAAGATGTCACAGACGTATCAAGCACGATTTGATCCATGTGACGACAGTATTTTTTACACAATGGAGAAATTATTGTTATTAGATTACACAGCATGTTAGGTGGCTCATATATCGTAGGTATTACCGTAATTTTGACAGGTGTCGATGCAAAAAAATTTAATATAAAGTCTTACATAATCTCTGATATATTCGGTATTAATGTCACTGGCTACTTTCTGTATGAGGCGAAGCGCTCCAGCGTATCATAGCTGCAAAATAAATTTTCATTTCCTTTTCAGCACTACTTAAAAGGAAGCATATTGTTTCATTGGTGTTTCAGTGGAATCTACATACAATATTATATCACCATAACAATATATAACGACATTATAACAGCATAACAGTATTATCGTTGAAATAGCACTGATCGATTTGCCATTTTCTATAACAACACAGTATGTCAAACCAATGCATATTTGACTAATAAAAATTAGTAATTTCTAATAAAAAAGATTATTTAAAAGCAAGCATTATTGCTATGGCTAAAGATATTTCGGTTTTTCACTCTCGGTTATTACTAAAAAATAAAAACATCTGTTATAACCGAGATAAAAAAATACCGGCTATTCAGAACTAAAACACCGGTAGAGGTTTTAAGTGGTACGCTTTTCCTATCCTGCTAGGAGGGAGGAATGTGTGTGTGTGTGTGATGGAAAGAGTGGTGGAGAGGGAAGCGAAAAGACCGTTTTCTGGTATTTATGACTGTTTGATTGTTATGTTTTATGTGGGGCGGCGCCTTTGTATAGTTCACTGAGATTCCCAAACAGTGTTTTGTTACACAGTGTTGTACTTTCATTCAGGACTCTCTTTCCTTGATACAACTAAGCAGTGGTTTTGACAGCTACCGTACAACTTTAGTTCATTCACAGTTCAATCATCCACCTCGGAACACGTAAATCTGATATGAAATGTGTGAGATGTTTTTACCATGTGACCCATACACATCAGATGTGAGTTGTCAGTGGAGAGTGGCAATGCCCGAATTTCGGTATTTTTGGCACACTCTTGACACCGTTGATATTGAAATACTGAATTTCGTAACGATTTCCCAAATGAATGTCCCATGAATTGTCACATCTAGCTCCGACTACCATTGCTCCTCCAAAGTTAGTCAATTCCCGTCCATGTGGCCATAATCACATAATCAACTTTTTCAGGTGAATTACCTGCCAAATGACAGCTCTGCCAATTCACTGCCCTTTTATTCCCTGTGTATGCGGTAATACCAACATCTGTATATGTTCATATCGCTTTCCAATGAATTGTCACAATAGCGTATGTTTATGTGTTATGCTTAGGAACTCTTCTAGATATGAAATATTCTTCAGCCGATAGAGGGATCTTTTAAGCGCTACTGACTCTACGATCGCCAAACTGGAAGGTTTTAAAGCTCTTTTAACGTTTTTAATCACAGTAACCTCTTTTCTACTTTCCATATGTTACATTTAGGGAGATCTTTTATACATTATATCACTCCATGAAGGGCACTTTTGAGCTCTGTGACATTTGCACGAGTTAGGATACTTACACTACCGGCCATTAAAATTGCTACACCAAGAAGAAATGCAATTGATAAATTGGTATTCATTGGACAAATATATTATTCTACAACTGACAAGTGATTACTTTTTCACGCAATTTGGGTGCGTAGATCCTGAGAAATCAGTACGCAGAACAACCACCTCTGGCCGTAATAACGGCCCTGACACGCCCGGGCATTGAGTCAAACAGAGCTTGGATGGCGTGTACAGGTACAGCTGCCCACGCAGCTTCAACACGATACCACAGTTCATCAAAAGTAGCGACTGGCGTATTGTGACGAGCCAGTGGCTCGGCCACCATTGACCAGATGTTTTCAATTGGTGAGAGATCTGGAGAATGTGCTGGCCAGGGCAGCAGTCGAACATTTTCTGTATCCAGAAAGGCCCGTACAGGGCCTGCAACATACGGTCGTGCATTATCCTGCTGAAAGGTAGAGTTTCGCAGGGATCGAATGAAGGGTAGAGCCGCGGGTCGTAACACTCCTGAAATGTAACGTCCACTGATAAAAGTGCCGTCAATGCGAACAAGAAGTGACCGAGACGTGTAACCAATGGCACCCCACACCATCACGCCGGGTGATACGACAGTAAGGCGATGACGAATACACGCTTCCAATGTGCGTTCACCGCCAAACACGGATGCGACCATCATGATGCTGCAAACAGAACCTGGATTCATCCGAAAAAATGACGTTTTGCCATTCGTGCACCGAGGTTCGTCGTTGAGTACACCATCACAGCGAGCGTCAAGGGTAACCGCTGCCACGGTCTCCGAGCTGATAGTCCGTGCTGCTGCAAACGTCGTCGAACTGTTCATGCAGATGGTTGTTGTCTTGCAAACGTCCCCATGTGTTGACTCAGGGATCGAGACGTGGCTGCACGATCCGTTACGGCCATGCGGATAAGGTGCCTGTTATATCGACTGCTAGTGATACGAGGCCGTTGGGATCCATCACGGCGTTCCGTATTACCCTCCTGAACCCACCGATTCCATATTCTGCTAACAGTCATTGGATCCCGAACAACGTGAGCAGCAATGTCACGATACGATAAACTGCAATCGCGATAGGCTACAATCCGACCTTTATCAAAGTCGGAAACGTGATGGTACGCATTTCTCCTCCTTACACGAGGCATCACAACAACGTTTCATCAGGCAACACCGGTCAACTGCTGTTTGTGTATGAGAAATCGTTTGGAAACTTTCCTTATGTAAGCACGTTGTAAGTGTCGCCACCGGCGCGAACCTTGTGTGAATGCTCTGAAAAGCTAATCATTTGCATATCACAGCATCTTCTTCCTGTCGGTTAAATTTCGTGTCTAGCACGTCATCTGAGTGGTGTAGCAATTTTAATGGCCAGTCGTGTATAAATAAATATTAAAATTTTTCGTAAATGTTTTATAAAGTTCTTTTAAAATGTTTTAATGCTATAGTATTCCACATCAGTGTGCCATGCCATGCTTATTTGAGTTTTTTGTTAATTACATCAGTCCAGTCTGTAGAGATAGAGCGCGCTTTTCAGAGCTTTAACAGTAGCACCGATCAAGATCTTAAGAAAAGCATTTTATAAAGCCACAGCATAGTAGTGTGTGGCCAATTACGACAGTGAATCTTCAGTTCCATATTCGACAGGTTACTCTGCAACTGTAACTAATGCTGTGTTGTACAACTATTGTATTGTAAGTAATTTCTTAATAATTTTGAAGTTTTCCAAATATAAATCTTAAACCGTTAGTGGTTTGAACCACGTGTAATTTAAACGTTTCGTGATAGTTCTGAATAGTTAGCCGGCACGGAAGCGGTAATCTGCAAATACAGGAAAGCAATCTGGAGGCTCAATTTGGACAGTTCCAATTACTTCTTCCATGTGTAGAACTGTACAAAATATTCAGAAATTGCTAACTGACCCTCATGTTTCATTTTTCATTCGAGGCATACTGAACTTGTCGACATATTTACCATTCCTACCCGAGAAATAACACCCTGATCTCATAGGATGATGGCTAAAAATGGCTCTGAGCACTGTGGGACTTAACATCTTAGGTCATCAGTCCCCTAGAACGTAGAACTACTTAAACCTATATAACCTAAGGACATCACACACATCCATGCCCGAGGCAGGATTCGAACCTGCGACCGTAGCAGCAGCGCGGTTCCGGACTGCAGCGCCTAGAACCGCACGGCCACTGCGGCCGGCAGAGGATGATGGTACAGGTAGCGACATGAAATCGAGTGTTCATATGGCAGTGGCAGCCATATGGCCTGGTGGACCATAGATAAGCAGTCGGCAGGTCACACGTGAGGACAGCGGTATGGCGCAGGTTACGGGAAAGCTCTGTAGGGGAAGTGGAGAGGAAGCGTTGTTCTAGAACTACTCTCACATTTTTTCTAAAGTGGGGCCCCACCACGCCCACATTTCCATGGTGACCATTCAGAAAGATCTACTGTGACCTCTGCATTAGTATCTAAAAAGAAAAAAATGGCTCTGAGCACTATGGGACTTAACAGCTGTGGTCATCAGTGCCCTAGAACTTAGAACTACTTAAACCTAACTAACCTAAGGACATCACACACATCCATGCCCGAGGCAGGATTCGAACCTGCGACCGCAGCAGTCGCACGGTTGCGGACTGCGCGCCTAGAACCTCGAGACCACCGCGGCCAGATATCTAAAAGGAGTTCCGCTGAAAATGCAACGAAAGGAGCGACTTTTTTCTTTGGCTGGATTGTTAACCATTTGTAACTTTCAGAGAAGCGTCATAGTGTCGAATTTTGAATAAAACTTACATTTCTCTTGTTGCCATATTAACATGTGCTTCTTTGGCAAACAGAGTGAAGTTCATACCATGTCTCCTCATTAACATGTTATGTAGACGCAGTTGTGGCTGTAAGCTAAAGCAGTGGATTACTAAGTTTATTAAGTGAGAAACTGACGAAAAGTAAGTTCAACGGCTGATAAAGCACATCCTCGGTACAAAGATAAACTTGTAATGTCTTCACTTACGTTGTTCCAAAACCAACAGCATTTCTCGTTTCAACAGCTGTTGATGGTCCTTCAAAATCACATTCTTACATTGAAGAAGTCTCTATTTTTTGGAATGACACAGTAGATAATGAAGTCTTGCATAGTAGCCATACCGACAAATACTCTCCTCTTGGCATGCTATTATTTTCGATAATATCATTTCGATATCTCGAAATGTTTATTAAATACCAGTTGAGGTATCCAGCTTCGCTCAGGGAGGTGATATGATGGCTCTGAGCACTATGGGACTTAACATCTATGGTCATCAGTCGTCTAGAACTTAAAACTACTTAAACCTAACTAACCTAAGGACATCACACAACACCCAGTCATCACGAGGCAGAGAAAATCTCTGACCCCGCCGGGAATCGAACCCGGGAACCCGGGCGCGGGAGGCAAGAACGCTACCGCACGACCACGAGCTGTGGACAGCTGATATGAGATTGTGTGGTAGTTGGAATAAAAGGATTAACTTTAAAGTGTAAGAGGTAAAAAATTGAAAACATATTATAACTATTTGCTATACTCGACATAAACAAGAATTTTCGTTTTATTATCCGGTATATGTATTTTCTTTTTTTAAAATTTTCTACTCGATAGCAAGCTGCGTATGGTTGAACTTGAGAAAAGCAGGAATCTTTTAGGTTGATGCAGCAATATTTTAAAGTTTGTCCTTGTGCTTTGTTAATTGCAAACCTGTGGCTAATTTAATTGGAAATTGCATTCTCTTAAATATGAATGGCAGTTCAATAGAAATCAATGGTATTTTGGGGATTAGTGTGTGTCCTTTGTACTTTTCAGTCATAATTTTAGCTTCGATTATGTTAATCGATAGCTGTTTGACGATCCTCCGTGTTCCATTACATAGAATTCAGATTTCTGGGTAGTGTGTTCGGAGATCTAATTTTAAGTAGAAAGCAGTGTTGGCATTCCTGTCACTTAGAGTTTAGAAACTCTGTTGGGAAGCTCACCCTTTCTTCAACATTCACCATTGTGTCGATCGATTTATGTATTTTCTTTAAAGTTGATGCGTCGACAGTAATATTTTCAGTCCCCAAAATTGCCGTTTCAAATAACCACTCCGTACTGTGATAGTCGTCAACAATGTGGATAAATCTGGTCGATGAGTTGGTTTTCAGCGGTGGCTGTGTTGCAAAATCATTGTTGGATTGAATGAGGCCAATCGTCTGGTCAGCAGGGTATGTACCTTCGCCTTTTTTTAAAAGCTGTTGAGCAAAACGTGCAGTTGTTTCGTCTTTTGTTAGTCGCAGTATTTGTATGTGTGGCCAGTGATGTGATTTTTAATCGTGCATTGTTCTCGTCTGCTGGAAGGTTTTGTCAAAAATCTCGGTGATATTTTCATGGCTGGCTTGAGTTCGCAATCTTTCATTATAAAACTGTATCGCGATTCTTGCCTCTTCAGTCTATTCATTTCGTTGTTCTTCGGTTTCTCAGCTTCTCACAGTGCTCGTTCTTGTTCGTTGGGAATTTAACCTTGCTTTGCGCTCTTCGTTTGTTTAATCTTTGCGCTGTTCTTTTTATTTTCGTCTGTTTGCTTCAGAACTGGCAAGATCTCCTCTCGTACGTCTGGGCGTCGTCTAAAATATAAATCAACTTTTAATTAACAAATACACTAAGTAAACCTTAGACGCTTTTCAAACTTTATTTTCGATTTATATTCAGTCACTTAGACCACTCACACTTCACTGCTTGTTTTTATTGACTCACTGCACTACTTGGTTTTCTCCCTTCCTCACTGATACGACACTGACGTTCGAACCTCTGACAGGTCTTGCTTTTACACCCATACCAATGGGTAGCCCCATCAGTGGCGAATTCCAGAACATACAAAAAAGGCTTCGAATGGTCCATAATGTTCCAGAACACTCCACAATATTCGAGAGTATTCTGGAATGTTCCCGAACACTCTGGAATCTTCCAGAATGTTCCAGACTATTCCTCAACGTTCCAGAGCATCTCGGATGAATGTGGAACATTCCGGAATGTGTAGAATGCCTTCGAATACTCTGGGATATTCTCGAATACTATCGAATATTCTGCAATGTTCTAAAAATTTCTAGACGGCGAAACTTTCAGTCCTTATATTTTCGAAAGCACGTCCGTCAGTTAAAAATGGGAATCTTCTTTATGGATGGGGGATATAGCCTACCACACAATATTACTCACTTATTCTTACCGGATCTCGTTTCTGAGTTTTAGCGGCATGCACATTGTACTCTTAATTTTATAACATACTACTGATGAGAAATTTGTGGACATTTCTTCCTGGCTTTATCGCTGGCGCGCGTGGTCGAAAATGAGTGTGCTACATCAGATCAACTCTCTCGAAATTGGTGTCAGATAGAGACTCCACCCAAATTAAATAAAACTTTAATATTGCAAAGTAATTTTATAGACATCAACATATTATGTTATTTGCATCAAACTCAAAGTCACAGCGATTGTTATATTTTATTGCAAACTCCATCGATTTTCACGACATGTTTGACGTAAATCCAAATATCATAATAACTTTGACGATTATCGAAATTACGGGCAAGTCATCATGAAGCTGACATATAAAACTATAAGTAACGTAAAAATGTGTTTTTTAGTGAATAGTTTCTGTAGAATGGTTTGAGGGGCATTGCAGGGTATGCGCCTCGATTTTAGGGGCTCTTCGCTGATCGGGCGACAACGCCCAGCGCTTTGTACAAAAATTGGTCACTGCACATCGACCAGCGCAGACTTTTTCCTTACTGTCTCGCGTTGTTCGGCCACCTGGTGCCAGTCTTTCTATTTTGCCCACTTTGGCGACCTGCGTATGCCTGAAGATGAGATAATGAACACAACAAAAACACCCAGTCCCCCATCGAAACAATTCAGACCCCTCCTGGTGTCGAACCCGGTACCCTGTGATACAGAGGCTAGACACAAACTGCGAACGACGTAGTGATTTGCATCAGAAACTTTACTGGACAACTATAGATCTCCAGGGGAAGAAAGCAATCTTTGGATTCCTGTATTTTGCAAAGAAAAGTATAGTCTTTCAAGAGGTGATTAACGCAAATGCTGATTAGGAATTCCATTCATTTCTGTGGGTAATTTTTTCGGCGTATTTTAGTCTCGTCTGTTTCAAAGCTACTATTAGAAGTCATAAAACTTGCATATGCTACGAAAAGTTCACAAAAAGACAGCGTTACAAGCTAAGTGTGAAACAGAAACTTGGTTCAAACATTTTTCGCGACCATATTTGTCGCTGAATTTCTGAATGCCTCTTAGAGCTAACATAAAGAGAGTCAAATGCTATGAAACTTACACAATGTGCACAATGCAGCCTATTGAACCATACTGCTAAGTTTTGCAGCTTTACAACAATTATTCACGAAAATTGAGCACCCCTTCCCCCCTCTTCAACCCTTCTCCGGATAGCCGTACGTGTTTCCGGTCGGAAATAGGGATGTCGGTTACTGCTGAAACAACCGGTTTTCGGTTACGTCGTATTTTTTTTCCTGCGCCAGTTAAACCAGAGTGTTAAAACAGTTCAAAATAACAGGTTTCTGAAATAACCGATTTTCAGTTTTTTTATTTCTGTTATTTCTTGTATTAAACGTGGAAATCGAACAAATAATAGAAAATATGATCTCTCCCAGTTTCAAGATACATAGGATCAAAATATTAAATTAATTAGGCTTGAACACTACTAAAGAGTCACCAGTAGTCTTCTGCTGAATTGAATTTTATAAAACCCTGCTCAAAAATCATGTAGCAATCGGAAATCGTACCAGTATTTCAGCATTACAAAGGATTAAAACTCAGGCTGTAGAACTCCGTTTTTTTGTGTTAATTTGTCCATTCTCAAGGGCTATAAGCAGGTAAAGGCATATTATGTAGACACAGGTAGCATATCAGCTACTTTCTGTTTTTATTGTATACTATGAGTGAATTGTTAAGTTTTTAATTTGTTGCTGTTATTACAATTCCCTTTCTCTTCTATTATTTCATAACAATGGCAGACAAATCTTTAATCTTTTAAAGTAATGAAGTATTGTACTTTATTGCTACGTCACTTCGTAAAATATTTCTTGGTGCCATTCTGCAATTCAACGGATGTGCGGCGACGACAGCGAGAAACTGCCGTATAGACCAGGTTGGGGTAAATCTTGCACACTGCACGTACATACAACAACACGAACATTATTGTACAAGCAGTGCTGTGTCAGTTCTTATGTAATGTGTTTGTTGTTCTTTTCTGTCGGCATTGTTATTCAAATTGCGCTGATCGCTTTTTCCGTTTTCTACAGTAATGCAATATTTCAAACGAATGCAAATTTTACGAACAAAAATTATACCTTTTTTCAGAATGATTTACTTAAGAACAAAAATGTTAACGCTGCTGCTACGGGTAATTGACATTTCAGTTTTTTTCTCGGTTATTAGTAAAAATAATAAATAAATAGCGAAAAATATCGGTTATTTAGAACTGAAATAACGGTATCAGTTTTTACCTGTCGGTTTTTACCATCCCTGGTCGGAAAGGTTCTCTGGTCCCTATTCGAATCTTTCCGGCGAATTAACGACGAGGGTCGGTTGCCAGCCAGCCTCGATGTAGTTCGTAGGAGGTTTCTCACATCCCACTAGATGAATGCTGGGCTGGTACCCAAGTTCCGCCTCAGTTACACGATACACAAACATTTAGAAAACTTTCCCTAACTTTCACATGAATAGCACCACACGCTGACATTTGAGGTACACACGTTGCGTCCCAGAGGGTAAAGGGATGGCAACAAAAACGAAATCTGGCCGCCCCTTAAACTGACCTTCCCAAACCTCGTGAGAATTATACCGACCGTGCGTCGATGTGGGACAAGGGCACAAGAATATGAACAAGATTCACTGAAATACAGCATTTCAGATGTATCCAAAATTTCTGATATGTCCCTACGACCTTATGTCTCCCTCCACTTAAAATGTTCGCACTAAGAAAGCATTAAAATTTGTGAACTAGAGAGTTATAAATTATCTTTCGCGA
Source organism: Schistocerca gregaria (assembly GCF_023897955.1). NCBI lineage: Eukaryota > Metazoa > Arthropoda > Insecta > Orthoptera > Acrididae > Schistocerca > Schistocerca gregaria. The sequence goes on along the minus strand of NC_064928.1, from coordinate 190,824,284 downwards.
GTTTTGGAAACCAGCTAAGAAAATATGAACAAAATCTGAGAACATTGACTCTGGTACCCGTAGACCACTTCACATTGAATCAAGCTGGGTCTTTTTAATGTTCAAAAACGCTGCTTGTACATTTTATAAATGCTTTCGTCGGCACTTATGCCCTTGTTAGCCCGAAGAAGGAGCAAAAAATATTGTACATGATGGCAACAGATGACCGTTGAATTTGGGGCAACGCTTTTATTGTATTTTGATGTTCGTATTGATTTATTTAGCCTTTGTTTTGTAATGTATTTCTATGTAGGACACAAAAAATAACGGTGCATAGAAAGCGCGTGTCCTGTTTGAAGGCAGACTCGAACTGCTATTGCTTTACATCCGGTTACCTGGATTGCGGCAGTGGCGCAATTGCATTTTTACACTCCTTCCCTTCTACAGGCCTCACTGCCGTTGAAGCAAGTTTCTTTTGAGCCTTTTGTTGCTGAGTCTCTCTCTCTCTCTCTCTCTCTCTCTCTCTCTCTCTCTCTCTTTCTTCGTTCAACGTAGAGAAGGGACCGAACTCATCTAAAAGTTGGTAGAAGACATTTTTACGGTTGTTATAATTCTAAGGAAAAAAGTGCGACATTGATTAACACAGAGTTCGTGACGAATAGCTCCGACCGAACAAAATGTCCCACTTTCTGAGCGGGAACAGTCTTTTAATTTCGAAGCACAGAACGGCGGTGAATGTATAAACCCGAGGACGCGTGAATAGGTTGCGCAGAAACGATATTCACATCTCAGAACACCGTTGGTTGCCGTATCGTTGACAATGCATCGTCCAGGTGTCCAGCTGCCCGTATAAGGAATCCACTGAATGGAGTCAATTTTACTCTGTGAGACACAACGAAATTAATTCCTAGAAATGAAAGGCTAACACATAATTTTACGGCACTTTCACTTTATATATCCGTCCTAATCCAGGTCTCCTTAATATATAGGTGGCAGTCGGTGAGTGTCTACTATTAAAACGTAGAACCATTTTGAATATGTAGCTCCAACAAAGAAAAGAACTGTTAAAATTCATGTCGAAACCTACAACTGTCATTTATTTTGTACAATTGGCCATTCGTTTCCGTCAGTCACCATTTTCAGACTTAGCCTAAAACGAATAAATAAAACCATTGGAGATTACACAGTTTACAGGGAAATATGAGTTAAATAGTATTTCACTTACTGGCACAAACGGCAGGAATAAGTCAGCCAGGAGATATTACTGAGCTACGACGTTGATAGGCCAACAAATGAAAACTAAAATAGCATATACTAGCCAGTAAACATCAACTCAAAAAATAATGCTTCCTAAAATCTTTGTACGACGTGTTTTAGATCACGGAGGTCGCCAGTGCGGCATTTATTTCTTGTTGTATTACGTTTGTATATATGGAACTTTACAATCTACCTCATTATGTACAGTGTTGACTTGAATACAAAGATTGTAATGTACCTCTTAGTTAACTGATAGTGCCATTGCTAGTAGTGTGTTCTATAGTTTTATCCCTGACATGAGGTTGCCTTTGACTGTATCCTTGACTGTTTGGCCTAATTACACCTCTCATTGTGTTACTAGCTGTTAATGTGGACTTGCTTCTTGACGAAAATTATCGCACACTGTTATTACTATGAGAATTTTTTACGTACTATGGTGGGATTAAAAGAGCAAATTACTTTAGTTCAAATTATGGTACTACTTTCCTGTCGTTTGTGCCATAAAGTAAAATAATGTTTAACCTCATATTTACCTGTAAACTGCGTAATCTCTAATGGTTTGACTTATTCGTTTTAGGCTAAGCCCGACAATGGTGATACGGAAACCAATAGCAAAATAAGTGACAGCTGAAGGTTTCACCATGAATTTTAACAATTATTTAGCGGATGAATGTAACCACCTGGAAACATACATAAGGAAGAGAACGTAAGTTCAAGGAAGAGAACGTTCGTATTAGAATGGAACGGCATCCAAGCATTTAATGAGTTTTTTATATTCGGTACTTCTAGAACTTATCTGGATAGCGGTACGGCAAGACAGAGAGTGGAATTCTGTATGTTGTTGTTGTTGTTGTGGTCTTCAGTCCTGAGACTGGTTTGATGCAGCTCTCCCTGATTCTCTATCCTGTGCAAGCTTCTTCATCTCCCACTACCTACCTACATTCTTCTGAATCTGCTTGGTGTATTCATCTCTTGGTCTCCCTCTACGATTTTTACCCTCTACGTTGCCATCCAATACTAAATTGGTGATCCGTTGATGCCTTAGAACATGTCCTACCAACCGATCCCTTCTTCTAGTCAAGTTGTGCAACAAACTTCTCTTCTCCCCAATCCTATTCAACACCTCCTCATTAGTTATGTGATCTACCCATCTAATCTTCAGCATTCTTCTGTATCACCACATTTCGAAAGCTTCTATTCCCTTCTTGTCCAAACAATTTATCGTCCATGTTTCACTGTATATCCAACAAGTAAAACAGAATGTTGGGTGTAAGTACTACTTTGAGATGAAATATCGACGGTAGGCAATGAAAAGCTTGTAACTCTATCTGTCTCTGAAAACTCATAATTCCAGTAACTCCATAATCAAAGAGATATTTACGTGCGACACTTAACAAAATGGAGTTACGATATTTTAATTGCCTACCATTGATATGTAGTAAAAGAAACGGACAATATGTACAGGGTGTTTCAAAAACGACTTTGCAACTTTAAAAATTCATATAAATTTATTGAAAGAAAATTAGAGCTAGATTTAGTGTTATTTGGTACGAAAACACATCAAATTTTTGTACCTTAAACTAAAGATGTATGTGGCTTCCGTTGGTTATCCTGCACACATCCCATCGGAAGTCAGTTTCTTCCCAAACTCGCTGAAGCATTGCAGGTGTAACTTGCTCAGTGACGGAGTAAATTCTTGCTCGAAGTTCAGGTAAGGGAGCCGGCACTGAGGGTACAAACACAATAACCTTGATGAATCATGTTCTACATCCTGGAGGACCTCCTCACTACGGATCAATTGGAATGAAAGAAAGAAAAAAAAAAAAAAAACAAATCTCGCGTAGTGTCAGGTCTGGGGAATGCGGGGGTCATGCAATTCGTGCGTCACGGCCAATCCATTGCCCTGGAAACTGGTCACTGAGAAAATCCCGGCCGTGAGCCAGGTGGTGGTGTGGTGCACCGTCTTGCATGAAGTAAATATTTCGTTCTTGGTGACCCTCATCGATCTTCGGTTCATCAAAACAAAATATACAGCTAGCATGCTTGGGTGCAGTGAAGGCAGCAATCTTTCACGCAACTGCCACTAGCGCTCCTTACGGTGCGATTCGGCACTAGCGAACTACGCTAGATTAAACTTGATATATTTCACTGCAACTGGACACTACAATCACCTCTGTAGGTACTATGAATTAATTTCAAACTTGTAAAGTCGTTTTTGAAACACCCGTTACTTGTCCGACTTACCAGCATTCTTGACATCTCTTTGCTACAAATGTGTACATGTGGGAGGAGGAGAAATACAGTATTGTTTTATTTTAAAAATACATTATTTTTTGTTTTCTTTCCAAACGTGTCACATGTTGTTGTTGTTGTGGTCTTCAGTCCTGAGACTGGTTTGATGCAGCTCTCCGTGCTACTCTATCCTGTGCAAGCTTCTTCATCTCCCAGTACATCCTTCTGAATCTGCTTAGTGTATTCATCTCTTGGTCTCCCTCTACGATTTTTACCCTCCACGCTGCCCTCCAATGCAAAATTTGTGATCCCTTGATGCCTCAAAACATGTCCTACCAACTGGTCCCTTCTTTTTGTCAAGTTGTGCCACAAACTCCTCTTCTCCCCAATTCTATTCAATACCTCGTCATTAGTTATGTGATCTACCCATCTAATCTTCAGCATTCTTCTGTAGCACCACATTTCGAAAGCTTCTATTCTCTTCTTGTCCAAACTAGTTATCGTCCATGTTTCACTTCCAAACGAGGCTACACTCCATACAAATACTTTCAGAAACGACTCCATGACACTTAAATCTATACTCGATTTTAACGAATTTCTCTTCTTCAGAAACGATTTCCTTGCCATTGCCAGCCTACATTTAATATCCTCTCTACTTCGACCATCATCAGTTATTTTGCTCCCCAAATAGCAAAACTCCTTTACTACTTTAAGTGTTTCATTTCCTAATCTAATTCTCTCAGCATCACCCGATTTAATTTGACTGCATTGCATTATCCTCGTTTTGCTTTTGTTGATGTTCATCTTATATCCTCCTTTCACCTCCTTTCAAGACACTGTCCATTCCGTTCAACTGCTCTTCCAAGTCCTTTGCTGTCTCTGACTGAATTACAATGTCATCGGCGAACCTCAAAGTTTTTATTTCTTCTCCATGAATTTTAATACCTACTCCGAATTTTTCTTTTGTTTCCTTTACTGCTTGTTCAACATACAGATTGAATAACATCGGGGAGAGGCTACAACCCTGTCTCACTCCCTTCGCAACCACTGCTTCCCTTTCATGCCCCTCGACTCTTATAACTGCCATCTGGTTTCTGTACAAATTGTGAATAGCCTTACGGTCCCTGTTTTTTACCCCTGCTACCTTCAGAATTTGAAAGAGAGTATTCCAGTTAACATTGTCAAAAGCTTTCTCTAAGTCTACAAATGCTTAATCTTTCTTCTAAGATAAGTCGTAAGGTTAGTATTGCCTCACGTGTTGCAACATTTCTCTGGAATCCAGACTGATCTTCCCCAAGGTCCGCTTCTACCAGTTTTTCCATTCGTCTGTAAAGAATTCGCGTTAGTATTTGCAGCTGTGACTTATTAAACTGATAGTTCGGTAATTTTCACATCTGTCAACACCTGCTTTCTTTGTGATTGGAATTATTATATTCTTCCTGAAGTCTGAGGGTATTTCGCCTGACTCATACATCTTACTCACCGGATGGTAGAGTTTTGTCATGACTGGCTCTCCCAAGGCCGTCAGTAGTTCTAATGGAATGTTGTCTACTCCCAGGTCCTTGTTTCGACTCAGGTCTTTCAGTGCCCGGTCACACTCTTCACGCAGTATCTTACCTCCCATTTCGCCTTCATCTACATCCTCTTCCATTTCCATAATATTGTCCTCAAGTACATCGACCATGTATAAACCCTCTATATACTACTTCCAACTTTCCGCCTTCCCTTCTTTGCTTAGAACTGGGTTTCCATCTGAGCTCTTGATATTCATACAAATGGTTCTCTTCTCTCCAAAGGTCTCTTTAATTTTCCGGTAGGCTCATCTCATTCCTAAATCGTGGCTCTGGGGTAAGCGGTGTGTATCTAACAAAGTACAGCTTCTTAAAGTGGAAACTTTATGTCGCTGTTCGTGTCATGTGTAGGAAAACTTAGCAGCAGTTGCAGGCCATTTCTACAAGGAACGCGGTCTGCTCTCAGGCTCAAACATCTGTCTACTTTTCTGTTTTTCCTTTTTTGTGATCGTGAGATTTCTAAGAGGAAGTCCGTTATCTATAAGACAGGTGCAGAAAGAAACCGCGCACTTGGCGTACGGCATGAAGCCTCACATCGCTTCTGATCGCTGCAACCTCCACATTCCGAGCCCGTGCTATTGGTATGCGGTACCGGCATCGCTTACCTCTGGTCGTTTCTTTGGCTGTCGTACGGTCAGAGCTTTCTACAGAACGTATAGGAAGCCATTCTCCCACATGTGGGATAGCTGGCATACCACGAGGCTGCTGAAAACGATCGGAATTCTAATATCTCGCATAGTATGCAGTGATTTGTCGCGTAATTTTTGCAGCGGATAATCGTCTTACAACTCAGGACTCAGGAACACGTGGGTTCTTGTGATAATGGTTGGAAACTACTTCAGCTTAGGATGCGGAGCGTTCTAGCTGGGGGAACGCAATACTAACGGCACTATCTCTCTGAGAGTCGAAGTTAACTGTGCGGAAACTAGACTGTTGCTGCCGCAATGACACTAGGAATCTAAATCAAACAATGCTACACTATGTGATGAAAAGTATCCGGACATCTGGCTGAAGATGGCTTCCAAGTTCGTGGCGCCCTCCATCGGTAATGCTGAAATTCAATACGGTGTTGGCCCACCCTTAGCCTTGATGAAAGCTTCCACTCTCGTAGGCACACGTTCAATCATGTGATGGAAGGTTTCTTGGGTAATGGCAGCCCATTCTTCACGGAGTGCTGCACTAAGAGGAGGTATCGATGTCGGTCGGCGAGGCCTGGTACGAAGTCGGCGTTCCAAAACACGCCACAAGTATTCTGTAGGATTCAGGTCAGGACTCTGTGCAGGCCAGTCCACCACAGGAATGTTATTGTCGGATAACCACTACGCCACAGGCCGTGTATTATGAACAGGCGTTCCAATCGTGTTCAAAGAAGCAATCGCCATCCCCGAATTGTCTTCAACAGTGGGAAGCAAGAAGGTGCTTAAAACATCAATGTAGGCCAATGCTGTGATAGTGCCACGCAAAACAACAAGGGATGCAAGCCCCCTCCATGAAACCCACGACCACACCATAACACCACCGCCTCCGAATTTTACTGTTGGCACTACACACGCTGGCAGATGACGTTCATCAGTCATTCGTCATACCCACACCCTGCCATAGGATCGATTCCACATTGTGTAGCAGGATTCGTCACTTCAAACAACGTTTTTCGACTATTCAGTCGTCCAATGTCAATGGTCTGGATAGATGTCGGCCTATTATACATTACGACCCTCTTCTAGTGTCGGCGGTCTCTGTCGGTCAACAGACGAGGCCGGCCTGTACGCTTTTGTGCTGTACGAGTCCACGTTTCCACTTCTCTGTCCACATCCGTAGCGTAGCGTTACCGCTTACCACGCAGGGGGCCCGGGTCCGATTTCCGGCTGGGGACTGGGTGTTGAGTGTCCTTCATCATCATTTGCATCATCATTGACTCGCAAGTCGCCGATGTGGCAATACGGCGACCGAGCTGCCCCGAATGGGACCATTTGGTCAACATCATACGATCATTTCCATCTTTTTTCCACTTCACTATCACTTAGGAAACAGTGGACATATGGATGTCACAGATGCATGGCACAAGTGACATCCAATCACCCGACCACGTTCGAAGACCGTGAGTTCCGTAGAGCGCCCCATTTTGCTCTCTCATGATGTCTGATGAGTACTGAAGTCGCTGATATGGAGTACCTGGCAGGAGATGGGCAGCACAATGCACCTAAAATGATAAACGTGTGGTTTTGGGGATGTGTGGATGCTGGTGATCACTCACTCACACTCCGTCGTCAGCCACGAAGGGCCTACCGGGGCCATCCGAGCGCCGTGTCATCCTCGGTGGAAGATGCGGATAGGAGGGGCGTGGGGTGAGCACACTGCTCTCCCGGCCGTAAGATGGTATTCTTGACCGAAGCCGCTACTATTCGCTCGAGTAGTTCCTCAATTGGCAACACGAGGCTGAGTGCACCCAGAAAAATGGCAACAGCTCATGGAGGCCTCGATGCTCACCCATCCAAGTGCCGGCCACGCCCGGCAGCGCTTAACTTCGGTGATCTCACGGGAACTGGTGTATCCATTGCGGCAAGGCCTTTGCCTTACTTGTGATCACGTAGTGTATATTACTCTGGTCGGTACAGAGTTTTGTGTGTGCCTCACGACTCAGTCATCTGTAAGCTTTTGTGGTCTTCTGGTTCTAAATCTGGGAGCGGTCGTCTCCTATTGCAGCTTTTCTTATTTCTTCGGATGCAGAGGAAATACTAAGTACCAATAGACACGTTGCTCGATTTTGTGTGTGTGTGTGTGTGTGTGTGTGTGTGTGTGTGTGTGTGTGTGTGTGTGTGTGTGTGTACGCTACTGGCTATTAAAGCTGCAGTACCGCGAAGGATGGAACATAACGAAATTGTTGGTGTGCAGTATAGCAGGGATATTAAACCTGTATGTGATCTGGGGGTTTACAGGCTGTACATTTTAGTACAAAGAACTTCCAAAGGCATTGTATCCAACTGATGAGTAACACTACACCAGTGCCATTCGCCGTCACACTCGAATACGTCGTAGTCTAGGTCAAAATATGGGACACGTGTCTTTTTATACGTGCAGGTACGGCCGTTAAACTGGTGAAAACCCTCCCGAAAAAAAAACACGGTTCTTATTTTTCTGAGCACATATCGTCTAAACAGAGGGAGATATAGGAAATATTTTGAAACATCATTTCTATGGTGGCTACTGCGCTTTACAATTGTGCATATCTTTAAACATTTTGATGTATTTCGAAATCCTACCCTCACTTCATAATACTGTAAACAGCAAAAAGTTTATGTGCAGTAAATCTAATAGCATATTTAAAAACACATTCAGCCATACATAATAAAGTAACGTCCAAAAAGACGCACTAGTGGTGTAAGTTGCAAGTACCCCTACATACCGCTGCACGCGCGCTCTGTCCGTCGTATGACGCTTATCATACATGGCGATAGTGTTGTTTGCAGTTTCGCAGTACATCCATAAAAGAAGGGCTCCTGAAGGACTGAACTGAAACAATAACGTCCGAGAATAAACAACGTGGAGGTGGCGAGTGGCTATTCCCGTTTCTTCATGGTCTTTGTTTTATTTGTTTGTTGTTTGTTTTGTTTCTCTCTTTGGTTGTTTGGTTTTGGAAATAACGATTGACATCTACTTTGTTATGTGCACCAGAGACATCTGATTACTGCAATGTTATTGAATAATTTACAGCATGTATCACAATCTTAGAGCGATAACCAACAGGAGATTAGCATTTATCAGGTTTTCTGTGATGTATCCATTTTTGGACCACGCATACCGAAACATGTTCACAAATCAAATGGTTCAAATGGCTCTGAGCACTATGGGACTCAACATCTTAGGTCATAAGTCCCCTAGAACTTAGAACTACTTAAACGTAACTAACCTAAGGACATCACACACACCCACGCCCGAGGCAGGATTCGAACCTGCGACCGAAGCAGTCCCGCGGTTCCGGACTGCAGCGCCAGAACCGCACGACTACCGCGGCCGGCATGTTCACAAATTGAGTGGATGAAAACTGATTATGAATCAAAGACTGAATTTTCAGGATATTATTCCCCAGAAGCAAATGTGCATCATACGGTAGAATTACGTCACAGAACTGTTTTAGAAAACATTGCCGGCCACTGTGGCCGAGTCGTTCTAGGCGCTTGAGTCCGGAAACGCGGTGCTGCTACGGTTGCAGATTCGAACCCTGCCTCGGCATGGATGTGTGTGTGATGTCCTTTGTAGTTCCAAGTGTAGAGGACTGATGACCTCGTGACCTCAGATGTTAACTCCCATAGTGCTTAGACACTTTTTTTTAATTTTTTTAATTAGAAATCACCAAGTGGCGTATCACGCTGGTAGTTCTAGCAGGAATTGTCATAATTTTTTCGTCCTTGTTACCTTTGTCTACGTTTTTAAATTACTTTTCCCTTTGTTCTGTCCAGGAATCCAAACATAGAATGCACAGAAGAAAACACGAAATTTGTATCAACCGTGTATGTGTGAAAGGATTTCATTCATTTTTGGCTGCAGTAAAAAACGAACGGAACCGAATGGAATTGCATACGTGTGAAACAGGTCTAAGAGTCGAACACCCTCAGTATGGAGATGGACAGGACAAGCAACATGAGGTCGTTCGTTACCTTGTTGAAGGAGAATACCACGGAGACTTCGAGATGCAATGTCGTCAGGAGGTCGCAGATGTGACGGCTGCTGTGTGGAATAGCGTCTGCTGAAACTAGAAGTGACCCTGCGGTGCAGCCCACCACAGCATATGCTGTGTCATGAAGCCGAATGCAATCTATCAACGTTCGTTCTCCTTCTAACCCCGCCAAAGCTGTGCCCCCTTCAACACACACTCCCTTGCAGGACGAACTACCTTATAGCATTTTTTTTCTACACATACAGTATTTAGGAGTTGACAAACTGCCTATTTGCTTCTGTCTCGGTTTCTTCGGCCGACGTTCGTCTGATAATTTTACTGATGTTTCGACAGCACGAGTGGCTGGCATTGTCAAAGCTTCACCCTCCATTGCCGGTTGTGAACCGGAGCCGCGCTCGCGGCCGCAGACTATATGTACCTGGCGAGCCAACGTCCGAGGGCTTTACCGCGGTCATTTCCGGTGCGGTTCCCCTCTTGCTACATGCGACGGTGCATTTTTACCTGTTTTGTACCGGTATTTTATTTTTAGTTTTATCTACCTGTTTTGATGTGCTGTGTCCAATCTTGAAAATTGAGCCTTTACAATTCTCGCAAAGATCCTTGTTTAACAGATCTTGGCTGCACTCGTCAACATTTATTTTGGGAACGGGCGCTGATAACCTCGTTGTTGTACGCCATTAAACACTAATCATCATCATCATCATCATCATGATCATCTTCGTTCGCTGCAGTACGGGAAGCCAGGATCCGTTTACCTTATGGGGGCTAGGACGTCAAACGGACTGACTTGGAGCAGGAGAGGCACCACAGGACATTTAAAAAAAATCGTAATACTTTGTAGGCATGACTAGGGAGGATTCACAATTCACACTCATAGCAGGCCGGCCGGAGTGGCCGTTCGGTTCTAGGCGCTACAGTCTGGAACCTAACGACCGCTACGGTCGCAGGTTCGAATCCTGCCTCCGGAATGGATGTGTGTAATGTCCTTAGGTTGGTTAGGTTTAATTAGTTCTACGTTGTAGGCGACTGCTGGCCTCAGAAGTTAAGTCGCATAGTGCTCAGAGCCATTTGAACCATTTTGAACTCATAGCAGTGCAAGGTCGAAAACATAACGAAATGATTTTTTTACATGTGTAATTTCATAATTTTTTTCACCTACCTTTTGGCCGTATTTGTTGCTGTAGGTACGCTTTTCTTCAGAATAAGAGAGATTCTTTGATGAATTTTGCTCAGCATACAAACCATACTTAAAGGTGTATGAAACTCTAGAATTTTCCAGACCTATTAAAAACTGTGGTAAAAATCGAGGCAATTAAATATAAAATTTGTGTTTTTTATAAACATGAAGTTTCAAAAATAACAGTTCAGTCATTTTTCATAAATTAAATAAATGCTTGAGTTTCGTACACCTGTAAGTATGGTATGTATGCTGCGCAAAATTCATCGAAGAATCTCTCTAACATATGAAGAAAAGTGTACCTAATGCTGCCATTAGTAAGTGACAAAAATGATGAAATTTGACATGGAAAAAAAATTACTTCGTTATGTTTTCGAACTTCCACTACAATGAGTGTGAATCCTGAATCCTTCCTAGTGATGCTGACAAAGTTTTATGCATTTGTTTGTAAAAGTATGGACAGTGGAAATTAAAATGTCCTGTGGTGCCTCTCCTGCTCCAAGCCGGCCTGTTTGACGTCCTATCCCCCTTTAGGCTTTCCTCTTTCTTGTTGAAGCTGTTCCCGTGCTTGTGTATTTCTACAACTTTTCTAAACAAGCGGATGTGATGGAGCTTCTCTATAGCCAGAACCTCCGTGTCAGCGAATTTTATAACATTGTCGGTCTCAGCGCGTGCTCTTCCACGGCCGATTTCTCCACCTGCCCCAACCTGCAATGTCGCTTATGTTCTTTGAACCTGGTGTTGACTGATCGTCCAGTCATTCCGACATAAACTTTTCCGCATGTGCATGGTATACGGTACATTCCCGACACTGCAAGTGGGTCCCTTTTATCCTTTGCCGATCTGAGACTTTCTTTGATCTTCCTTGTCGGTTTGAAAATCGTCTTTACGCCGTGTTTGTGCCGATTCTGTCCGCCGCTCTGGGAATGTGCGGCAGAAAGTCCGTACCCGACATTTCTTTCCCTGATTTCCTACTTCGCCGAGTGATTGGCTTTGTTACGCTTCTAATATAACTTGTGTAGTAGCCATTGCTCCTCAGAACGCTTTCCAAGTGTTGCATTTCATGTCTGAGGTGCTGCGGCTCACATATTCGTCCTGTTCGCGTTACGAGCGTATGAACCAAGCTTCTCTTCTGGCTTGGGTGGTGGTTTGATAGTTTGTGCAGGTATCGGTCCGTGTGTGTCGTTTTTCGGTACACGCTATGTCCCGGGTGTTCGCCGTCCCTTGTGTCCTTTTCCACTTCCATGGTAAGTTTTATGTTGGTGTTGAGTCTGTTCAAATGCCTTAGGAAGTCACCGAGCTGTTCTCCACCATGGCACCACACAACGAAAGTATCATCGACGTATGTGTACCACACGGTAGGTTTACAAGTCTCCGATCCCAATGCCTGTGCTTCGAAATGCTCGATGAAGACCGTGTAAACACTCTGCCATCGCCCACTGTCTCACTTACACTGTCTCCTTTTGTCTTTCTTCCCCACTAAAATTTTCTCCACCATACCTCGGGCGGCTCAAAGATTCTGGGGATCCAACTTATTTTTCCCCTATACCAACGCGGTTAAGATATCGGTCAAAAATGCGCTCTCCCCTGTAGCTACGTGTTAAATTTCGTTGGTCTGTGAGACTGCAGAACTCGAAAACCTATTTATGGTCTCCAATCATCTATATTTTTCATTAGCCGCACTTTTGCTGTCACTGCTTCTGTCTGCATCCATCTCTCTCTTTTTCCGGAACTGCCTGTCACTGTCCACCAGTACCTCCTCTCTCTTTGGGTCCCACTGCTATTGTCTTCATCCATCTCTTTCTCCTTAACTGTCACATATCTCCCACCAACACAGCCTTCTCTCCCTCACGCACTGTCTCCTCTCCCTTCCAGTCACTGTCTCTGTGCGACTCTCTCTCAGCAAAAATAATCTTGAATATGTTCACATCGCAAATGTTTTGGTGTGGCAGCAGGCGGAATGAGGATTGAGGCCGCTGGATCCCCACTTTGTCAGGTCTGTTGAAGAGGGAACATTTCGCCTTTTTTATCCTCCGAGAGAAGCATTTTTCTGCTGTGATTTCCCCAAATTGCTTCAGGAAAATGCCGCGATGGCGCCTTCAAAAGGGCACAACCGCTTTACTTCTCCATCCTTCCCTAATAACAGGTTTTACTCCACCTCTAATGATCTCGCTGGCACGGGACGTTAAACACTCATCTCCTCGTCCTGGGTTCCTTCCTGGTTTTGCAGCGAACCCGCTGATATCAGTCCCCTTAAATTTCAACATGCTCTGTAGCACCGCATCTCAAGCGCTTCGATTCCCCTCTTTTCCGATTTTTGGACAAATGCTTGATACCGTAATCAACAACTTGCACTTTTGACCGAATTTTCATAGGCAAACGATCAGTTGAAAGTGGCCAAATGTGTCAACGTGACCAGCATAAGGTCTACTTTTGGGAAGAAAAATTTGAAAGTAGCGTAATCGGGGTAATAACGCTTTCTAAAAAAAAAACTAAAAACATCTTAAAAGGCAGAATGCTTTGTGAAATGATTTGCCTGAAAGTAATAAATACGATGGACTGGAGAAACATTTGACATGCCTTTGAATACTCGTCGAAGTCTACCAGATAAATAACGTCTAGTACTCTCTAAAACTCAAATTTGAGCTTTAAATTCTGAGATGGCACCGCATTTCCTGTACATGATTAAAACATTCATCAAATGTTTCACTAATCTATTTTTTACTTTTCTCTGAGACACATCACTTCACAAAATATTTGACCACTATTACGGGGTATATATGTGGGAGAAATACACTGAACAGCCAGAGAAAATGGAACACCTACCTGTATCGGCATGGACTCAACTAATGTCTGAAGTAGTGATGGAGGAACTGATACCATGAATCCTGCAGGCCTGTCCATAAATCCATAAGAGTGCGAGGGGGTGGAGATCTCTTATAAACAGGACCTTGCAAGGCATCCCAGATATAATCAATAATGTTCATGTCTGGGGAGTTTGGCGATCAGCGAAAGTGTTAAAACTCAGAAGTGGGTTCCTGGAGCCATTCTGTAGCAATTCTGGACGTGTGGGGTGTCGCATTGTCCTGTTGCAATCGTTTAAGTCCGCGGGAATGAATAATCGACATGAATGGATGCAGGTGATCAGACAGCATGCTTGCGTACGTGTCACCTGCCAGAGTCGTATTTAGACGTATCAGAGGCCCCGTATTATTCCAAATGCAAACGCCCCAAACCATGACTGAGCCTCCACCAGCTTGAACAGTCCCCTGCTGATATGAAGGGTCCATGGATTCATGAGGCTGTCTCCATACCCGTACACGTCCATCCGCTAGCTACAGTTTGAAACGAGACTCGTCCGACCAGGCAACATGTTTCCAGTCATCGACAGTCCAATGTTGGTGTTGCCAGTGTAAGAGGTCCATAATTAAAGAATTTGTTGCTAGCGCACTCGAGCTGATATAATTTAGATGTATTGCTCACGCGCTGCCTGCGATATGTAAGCTAGAAGAGAATCTGAGACCAAAGAGCAGTATTGACTGCAGTAAGAACTGTGTGTTAGTAGCAGTAAGTTGTTGCTAGCGAGCAGTCGTGTCTGGTGTATCGTGTTGGCTGGGCCGGTCGTGTGCAGCGATGGCGGAGCCTGAGCGTTGTAGGATAAGGTAAAAGCAGCCTCCCGCATATGTAGTATTGTTACATCAAGTACCATATAAATGTTTTTAAAAAAATCGGTTAATAATAATCTTTCTCATAAAAAGTAACTTTTGACGATCATCTCAATTTAAAGAATTCACTAATTTCTCCAATCCTTGGCCATCCCGATTATTGAAAAGAAAAATCTTTTCCTTTTATATAAGCAAATCTATCGGCCAGCATTGCACTTAGCTGCGCCAGGAAAATTCCTTATAGGAGCAGATATATACGCGTGATCCGGCGATCTAATTAAGGTAAGATTTTTCAGTTTATTCAGAATGATGAATCAGGGCCATGACGCAGCTGACGTCCAGAATTTACCAGGCTAAATTGGCTATCAATTATTGAAAGGTTATAACTGAACCACATTTTTTTTATTGACAGATTAGTCACATTTTATTATTGATACGTTACGCAATTTTCCTGTTGGTAGGTTATACTGAATGTGAACGACATAATTATATTTTTTTTACTGTTGAGAGGTTTAGGAATATTTCTGTTTTGAGGTTACACTTGGTATTTTGTGGGGAGGTTACAACAGGCTCAGATGAGGCGTAAAGCATTCAGTTGTGCAGTCATCAAAGGTACACGAGTGGTCCTTCGACTCCGAAAGCCTATATCGATGATGTTTTGTTGAATGATTCGCATGCTGACACATGTTGATTTTCCAGCATAGAAACCTGGAGCAATTTGCGGAAGGGCTGCACTTCTGTCACGTTGAACGATTCTCTTCAGTCGTCGTTGGTCGCGTTCGTGCAGGATCTTTTTCCGGCCGCAGCGATGTCTGAGATTTGACGTTTTAGCGGATTCGTGATATTCACGCTACACTCGTGAAATGGTCGTAAGGGAAAACTCCCACTTCATCGCTTCCTTGGAGATGCTGTGTCCCATCGCTCTAGCGCCGACTATAACACCACGTTCAAAATCACTTAAATCTTGAGAGCCTGCCATTGTAGCAGCAGTAACCGATCTAACAATTGCCCCAACACTTGTATTCTTATACAGGCGTTGACGGCCACAACGCCGTATTTGGCTTGTTCAGATATCTTTGTATTTGAATTCTCATGCCTGTACCAAATGGCTCTGAGCACTATTGGACTTAACATCTATGGTCATCAGTCCCCCAGAACTTAGAACTACTTAAACCTAACTAACCTAAGGACATCACACAACACCCAGCCATCACGAGGCAGAGAAAATCCCTGATCCCACCGGGAACCGAACCCGGGAACCCGGGCCTGTACCAGTTTCTTTTTTGCTTCAGTGTAGTATGTTGGATTACTTGTCTTGATATTCATGCCCTGGGATTTTAATAACAAGCCGTTTCAAAATTCGCAACATTTTTTCCTACAGTGACTCGTACTGTTGAATATGGAGAATATGACTGTGAACCTTTCGTGCTTACTACACTAGCAATGTGTTTTGCCTGTGGGGAAACAAAATTATAGCGGAAATGTGGAGGGCATGAACAACACAGTATAACGACTCCGGAAATATGAAAATTAGGTTATGCGGATAGTGTAAGCAAGGTTGTCCGGAACATAAGTTGAATCATCATAGGGCTGGAACAGTGGAAGGAAGTTTTCCTCCCAAAAATAATACTCAACTTGTCAAACACGGATATTTGATACCATTCTCCACCAATCGAAGCCTGTAGTGACCTTGAACGTCTGAATTGTATTGCCGTTTCTCTGGAGCAAAATGCAAGGAGCGGTCAATGTTTGGTGTCTAGACGATAAGGAACGCACTGCATTTGTGACTTGCATGAAGCACAGAGTTCATCCGGTGCATCTGTCTCGGCCTTTTGTTGGGCGAGCCTGCACGCACGTGTACGCGTTTATTTTCGAGATATCTTTGCAGGGGACGCTAAAAATACGAGCGCACGTCTGGAGAGCATGCAGATACCGTCGCAGAGTGATTTGCTACTGGTACGTGTGAGCCGACACCTCTCCAAGACTCTCTCTTTCAGGGGCTAACTGGTAAAGAAACCAACTCACGTACTTTCAGACATCTGAATGCTTTGCTAATGAGTTAATGTGTTCAATATTTGTTGTAAAGCATGTAAACTCCTTATGGTTGAAGACATAAAACCATAATTACTTCGGGTTTATTAGTTTCAGATGTTGAAGACATAAAACCATAATTACTTCGGGTTTATTAGTTTCAGATTATTCACCTGTAGACTAATGAAAAAGCTTTGAAAAGGTTTGAATTGTGTTTAAAGGTTGGTGGGAGTCGCTAAGCGTTCTGATTAAGAAAGGTAGGAAGAGTATAGTCCGGGTAATTTGCGCTCCGTTTTAAGAAAAGCTAGCATTGCACACGATTTAATGTTCATGACCTCATATCTCGTGAGCTACGTATCATAAACGATAGAATTTTATAGATACACTCCTGGAAATGGAAAAAAGAACACATTGACACCGGTGTGTCAGACCCACCATACTTGCTCCGGACACTGCGAGAGGGCTGTACAAGCAATGATCACACGCACGGCACAGCGGACACACCAGGAACTGCGGTGTTGGCTGTCGAATGGCGCTAGCTGCGCAGAATTTGTGCACCGCCGCCGTCAGTGTCAGCCAGTTTGCCGTGGCATACGGAGCTCCATCGCAGTCTTTAACACTGGTAGCATGCCGCGACAGCGTGGACGTGTACCGATGTGCAGTTGACGGACTTTGAGCGAGGGCGTATAGTGGGCATGCGGGAGGCCGGGAGGACGTACCGCCGAATTGCTCAACACGTGGGGCGTGAGGTCTCCACAGTACATCGATGTTGTCGCCAGTGGTCGGCGGAAGGTGCACGTGCCTGTCGACCTGGGACCGGACCGCAGCACGCTAAGACCGTAGGATCCTACGCAGTGCCGTAGGGGACCGCACCGCCACTTCCCAGCAAATTAGGGACACTGTTGCTCCTGGGGTATCGGCGAGGACCATTCGCAAACGTCTCCATGAAGCTGGGCTACGGTCCCGCACACCGTTAGGCCGTCTTCCGCTCACGCCCCAACATCGTGCAGCCCGCCTCCAGTGGTGTCGCGACAGGCGTGAATGGAGGGACGAATGGAGACGTGTCGTCTTCAGCGATGAGAGTCGCTTCTGCCTTGGTGCCAATGATGGTCGTATGCGTGTTTGGCGCCGTGCAGGTCAGCGCCACAATCAGGACTGCATACGACCGAGGCACACAGGGCCAACACGCGGCATCGTGGTGTGGGGAGCGATCTCCTACACTGGCCGTACACCTCTGGTGATCGTCGAGGGGACACTGAATAGTGCACGGTATATCCAAACCGTCATCGAACCCATCGTTCTACCATTCCTAGACCGGCAAGGGAACTTGCTGTTCCAACAGGACAATGCACGTCCGCATGTATCCCGTGCCACCCAACGTGCTCTAGAAGGTGTAAGTCAACTACCCGTACATTCAGTGGTTTATGTGGATACTGTATGCAAAATGTGTTCCTTGGACTTCGGACGTGAAGTTCTTGACTGATTTACTACAAATTTTTGCACGACTCTCTAATGAGCGTTCAGACGGAATAGGGCTATATACAGGGTGTACATAAAATCCGTGAACACTTTCAATTATTTATTGCACAAGAACCAAAATTTGTACAGATATCATAGACATGTCAATTTGAAGAGAAACTCGGAAAGTTTTCTTTTCATGTACACTGCCACAGCGTAGTCTGGTACTTTGCCGATAGTCAGTGCTAGTCGCAACCATGGCAAGTTCAGTTGCAGAGCTTTCTGTGTGTTGGGGTTCGACAAAAACAAGTGTGCTACAGTGGATGTTTAGAACCAAGTACGGTAGGAAGCCACCAACAATGAAGGCCATTTACCACTGGCACAACAACTTCGTTACGACGGGTTGCTTGTGCCGGGAGAGAATACGGGAAGCAACTGCCGCAATCGACGATACCATGCTGGGACGTGTATGGCAAGAATTCGATTACTGTATTGAGGTCTGCCAGGTCACTCATGGTTCGCATATCCAAGAGTTTCTCTTCAAAATACAATGTGTATGACACCTGTACAATGTTTACTTCTTGTGCAATAAATAACTGAAAGTGTTCCCTGTCTTTACGTACACCCAATATATATGTTTTTCATGTACACTATATATGGAAGTGTTGTTACGGCAAATCTAGAAAAGTTCTTCCAGTTTTTACACGATACTGTACTGAACATTCAGAAATAGACAAGGGGTAGGGGAAGATGGGCAGAGAAAGGGGAGGAGGAGGTTATATACAGAGAGTGAGGAGAGGACGAGATGTACGTAGAGGGAGGGGGAATGTGAAAATGGGCAGAGGAAGGGTGGCAAGAAATATAGGATGTATATGCAATTCCCATACACATCTAGGAACTGTGAAGCAACACAGATTAGCTAGTACGATATATTGAGTATTATTTCGGTTTATTTCCAACGCAAGGAAATTAAAAATTGAATATAATAAAATGTTTCGGCGTAGGATCTCGAGCCCACGATCCTCGGACTGCGTTCTGTTTGGAAGCTAAATTGGCATAAACGCCTGATGCTTTGCCCGATCCGCGACATAAATGTTATTTCCTTTTAAAGCTTGGCCATCTGGATCACCCACTTCTGTCGCTTTCATTCCTGTCCAAGCGCTACATCCGATGTGCGACAAAAAGCTAATCAGACTGATGTGGAAAAAAATGTTGATTACCGTTTTAGTCAAGTTTAGTGTTGTCTCTTTCAAAGTAGTTCCCTTCTGATTGCACAAACTGTTTCCAGCGCTTCTGTCATAGATGGTAACATTTCTGGAACTCATCTTCTGTAATATACTCCAAGACCCTCGTCACAGCTTTTTGTACATCTTGTGTTGTTTGAAAATGGTGTCCCTTGACCGCCATTTTGACTCTTGGAAATGGAAAAAAGCCGCATGGAGCGATATCTGGTGAATCAGGTGGCTGTGGTAGTACTGAAATTTGTTTTGAAGCTAACAATTGCTGTACTGACAGAACAGTATGGGACCATTTTTGCACGAATCTTTCTCATACCAAGATCTTAAGTTATTAGAAACATCCTCCAGGCTGTGGCTAAGCCATGTCTCCACAACATCCTTTCTTTCAGGAGCGCTAGTTCTGCAAGATTCGCAGGAGAGCTTCTGTAAAGTTTGGAAGGTGGGAGACGAGGTACTGGCAGAAGTAAAGCTGTGAGGACGGGGCGTGAGTCGTGCTTGGGTAGCTCAGTTGGTGCCGGCACGGTAGCTCTGCGTGTTCGGTCAGAGGGCCAGCTGTACTCTGTAATAAAAAAACTGAGTGAATGGATCAATAATGAACTTCATTGGGCGTCAGGGGACGTCCGCCACGAACAATTGCAACGAACTAAAACGAACAAAATGAGATCACCAAAAAAAGTTGGTAGAGCACTTGCCCGCGAAAGGCAAAGGTCCCGAGTTCGAGTCTCGGTCCGGCACCCGTTTTAATCTGCCAGGAAGTTTAATCTTAAGTTATTATTACACGAACCGTTTCTCGATTGATCTTCAGTTCTTCTGCAATCATTTTCACGGATAATAGTACGAGTTCACGCGCCCTGGCCAAGTTGACATCCGTCCCTGAGGTTGATGGTCGTCCACTGTGGTCTTCATCTTCAACATTCGTTCTGCCTTCACTAAACATTTTATGCCAACGAAAAACTTGAGCTCTTGACATAACCTCCTCTCCAGAAGCCTTCTAAAACTCACCGTAAGTTGTCGTCGCGTTTTCACCCAATTTTAACGCAAAAAGAAATGGCATACCGTTGCGCAATATTATGCGGTTCCATTTCCGTGACGAGAGACACAAACACGTGTTAACTTATTACAGCACAACTCACGACAGAGCAGTTGCGTCGATGTGACGTCACGTTAGCGACACCCCTGGACGGTGAACAAGTCCCGCCCAATCATCCCCTTCCACACCAAACCGTATTCTAATCTCCGCCCATGGTCTGTCGCATGTTACAACATCAAAGTTGTTCGTATCACACATATGCCAATGATAACGAAGGAGAAAATCAGCAGTTAGTACGAAATACAGTTTTTCCGGTACCATTGTGAAAAGAATTAGCAATATGTTCATTGAATATGCGAGATGAAAAATCATCAGTAAGAATGAAAAATAAAAATGGTATCCACACTGCCTTTTTTATTTCATGTGCTTTCATCTGCACTATATCAAAAAATCTGATATTTGTTAACTGCAGTGAGCGCAAATTTCCGTCACCTCGCGTCGTGTAAGAAAGGGAAATATTAATTGGTAGTATCGCCAAGGATGCTGTCCATTATCTCGATTGTCTGAAGTCAGTGTTGTGCATCAACAAGACAAAGTCGATGTCTTAGCTTATTTCTGATTACCTCATTAAGACTAAAGAATATAAGAGTGGGATAATGTAGAAATGCGTAATGCAAGCAGTCAGATATTTATACAGTGACATTCTTCATTAGTATTTGCCTGTGTAATGGGTGAATTTTTACTTGTGAACTCGTATGACTGCTTACTTATAGCAGACACGAGAAAACAAAAAAACGACGAACAAAAACACGACAGCGACGAGGACTACCAAAGATCATATTGATGCGCTCTGGGTTGGTGTGGCGGGGGGTAGGTGTGGAGGGGGGTAAATGGGCGGGGCTTGTGCAGATATCTTTGGCTGTCGCTAACGTTTCCTTCGATGTGCTGCTTAGACTAGAAGCAGCTTATAGACCAAGGTCAAAGATATTGTGCCTAGGCAAGCCTGCAGGGCTGCCACATCTTGTAGAGAAAATCAGTCTCATTACTTTATTGCCAGACATCGCATGTCACAAATTTGACGAAATCGGTTATGATGATTAGCCGCGGTCCCCTTTTCAATACCGTTTCCAGGTGCGCTGCGAAAGATAAGCTAGGAATATCGCCACTGATTCCCGTACCGGTTGCGCCTCGCCGCGGTACGTATATTAATGCGAACGTGGGCCGGAAGACGTCGTGACAATAGATTTACTGCGATGCCGACAATACTCTAAACGCGCGCGACCCGGTCGTGCGCTCGTGTAGTGGCAGCCCTGCCTGCTATGCACACAATGTGCCGCCGGCCGCCGTCCGTTATGCCCCTCCTCTGTGTATTCTTCCGTTCTGTCCACCAACTGCTCTCCTTTCCTGTTGCTCCCTACACTTTTTCCCCTTCTTATTTCGCGGAGTCGCCGTCCGTATAAACGCTTGTCCGGCTTTTTCAGGCGCAGCCAAAATTATGAAAGGCGCGGTGCGGCGCGTGTACTGTAGCCGGCGGACACGGCCCCAGCATTCTGTATGCCGCTCATTCGTTTGCTCCGGGACTCCGTAAATTTCCCCTAGCAGGCAGCAACTCCTTATTCGCATGCCATGGCGAATTTTTTTTTTTTTTGCCTCGAGCCGTAGCAAAAGTTCTACATCCTCAGGCCGGTATGTTTTATTCTTCATCGTGGGGGATTATAGTCGTTTGTGACAGATCTTAGAAGTTGGGCAGATGTTCGTGTAGCAGAGACAATTCGAAAGTATTTATAACGTGTATAGTGGTACAGTGACCATTGTACAAGCATGGTCTGACGAGTCTGGTAAATTTCCATGAATGAATGACCCATTTTTATTGTAGCACAATGTGGTGCAGAGAACTGGACGTTGAGGAAGGAAGATGCAAGAAGATTGGAGGCACTAGAGATGTGTATATGGAGAAGAATGGAAAAAGTGAAATGGGAAGACCGAGTAAGGCCGACCGGTGTGGCCGTGCGGTTCTAGGCGCTTCAGTCTGGAACTGCGTGATCGCTACGGTCGCAGGTTCGAATCCTGCCTCGGGCATGGATGTGTGTGATGTCCCTAGGTTAGCCAGGTTTAAGTAGTTCTATGTTGTAGGGGACTGATGACGACAGATGTTAGGTCTCATAGTGCTCAGAGCCATTTTTTGAAGACCGAGTAAGAAATGAAGAAGTATTAAGAAGAGTTGGAGAGGAAAGAAACATGCTGAAAGTCACCAGAAAGAGGAAACGGAACTGGATTGGACAATGTTTAAGCAGGGACTGTTTATTGAAGGAAGGAATAGAAGGAATGGTGGAGGGAAAAAGGGGAAGAGGAAAAAGAAGATATCATATGCTGGACAATATCAAATGCTGGACAATATCAAAGGAGGCAAATATTCAGAAGTGAAAAGACTAGCTATGGACAGTCATAAGGCAGCCATAAGGCAGAATACTGTTATTACTCACGGTTCACCGTTGGTAAGCGTGATTGTTCTAAGGACCACCGGAAGGGTTTCAGCAACGTAAAGTGTACAGTTCATAGTTGACAGCCGTTTGAATTGGTGATTGAAAATGGAGTAAACAGTGTTTTGTACTGTTATTAAACAATTTTACTTGAAGGGCTGGACTGTCGCATAAATCAAATTGAAATGTCTGAATTCACACGTACTCTGCTCCACCACTGAAAATGGTTCAAATGGCTCTGAGGATTATGGGACTTATCATCTGAGGTCATCAGCCCTCTAGAACTTAGAACTACTTAAACCTAACTAACCTAATGACATCACACACATCCATGCCCAAGGCAGGATTCGAACCTGCGACCGTAGCAGTCACTCGGTTCCGGACTGAAGCGCCTAGAACCGCTCGGCCACAGCGGCTGGCTCAACCACTGAAGACCATTTGCTTTGGATTAATGAATTCAAACGTGGTGGGGAAAGCATCGAAGATGAAGCTCGCTCCGACTGTCCAATTGAGGTCATCAAAAAGGAAACCTTTGACAGAATCCGTGTTATCATAATAAGACTGCCGAATATAAATTCGTGAGGATACTGATGAAAATTCGAGAGAATGCTGAGATTGTAGGCATCTCAACTGAGCAAGTGTATAATATCCTGCGTGGAAAATTGGCTATGAAGAATGGCTTAGAGCCGACAGTAGTAGAGCAGTGAGCATACTGACCACAAGCTTCGTTGTCAGTGGTGTCATATTATTTCTGAGACAAAAATGGTTCAAAATGCCTCTGAACACTATGGGACTTAACAGCGGAGGTCATCAGCCCTCTAGAACTTACAACTTCTTAAACCTAACTAACCTAAGGACACCACACACATCCATGCCCGAGGCAGGATTCGAACCTGCGACCCTAGCGGTCGCGCGGTATTGCTGAGACAATTGCATATGTCCTTATCTCCAAGGTCATTCCATTAATAGCGCTATGTACCAAGTTCAAGGATGGGAGGGCTCCCACCACTGCATTTCTACACATTTTGCACGGAGCAGTCCCCACCCAGAACGGCCTCTGCATTTGTGGGAGCGAGATTCAACAACAGTTTGCATTCATGATATATTTCTTTGACATCAGCACCCTCACCCACCACCCATTCACTTCTCCAAATTTTACATGAAGCACCTCCCGCATCTCACCCTCATGCTCCTGCGTGCTCGTGTGTACCTGTTTCTGCTCTGCTGTTATGACTGACGTCCAAATATTCGTTTAAGGACTGACTCATCAGTCCTCAGATCGGTAAATTCCATTTCCCATATTGGAAAAAGTAGATAGCATATTTCGCTATAACGGTTAGAAACCAAAATTCGCATACGAATATAAATAGCGAAATAGGAATTGCTGTTCGTTGAAAATGAGTTTTCTTACCATAAACGCTTTCCACAAGCTCTGAAAATATAAAAAAGGCATGTCCACTTTGACATCCTACTTGCTCCTGTCACCAGAGGATGACAACACTGAAAAATCTATGTTTCTCTACAAATAAATGAAAAGCTACATTTGCTTCGAAAATATAAATAACCAATTACGAATTCGTATTTTTTGTACATGATTTTTACCTTTAACCTTACCCTACAATAACAGAAAACGTGAAATAATACCAAATCGCAGTTATCCAATCACCAGAGGATGACTGCACTGTAGAATCATGACCATAGACCTTTTTTGTATCACGCCAATAGATGGGTCCAATAGCAGTTAAAAAGTGCACAGATCATAAATTAATTATTTTATGTGTCTGAGATGTTTCGAATATTCTAAAATGTCCACAACATACAGCAGCAGTGCAAAAAGTATGATGTTTACGTTGCTGGTAAAGGTTAATACTTAAAAAACGCTGTGTAGTGTAACAATATTGCAAAAAAGTATGCAATCTAAAAGAAAGCTTGAGTAACTACCACGTATACACATATTTGCCAAATTAGTGCCGAAAATTACGTTCGAGAATGTGGGCATAAATAATCGATGTTGCAAAACAGCATGACCAGGCCAAGCAGGCAGAGTGAATGTAGTTACCAGAACACAGCCTCAAATAAAATAGCTCAGTGATTGTCAATTGCCATCTGTTGTCAAGTTCTAATGTCCTGCAAATGATTCGACAACAGCAAAAAGGTGGAACTGCAGCAATGTTAGTGATCAATGACGAGCCGATACCACTGACATAGCCTTCAAACCATGTCATTCTATATATAATACTTCTTAAAGTTCACATGGATTGCTGTTAGCAATCCTACCAGCTTAATCACAATAGTGGCATATACGTATGGCGATGCCAATACCGTCTCCTAATGTCAATTTCCAAATCCCCAGTCATAGCCAGATTTCGTCATACACAGTGTTTAAAGCAGGAGCTTTTTCTTTTTCCAATTATATTCTTCCCTCATGGCTACATTTAGTCTTTTTCTTAGAACTTCTTGAATAAAATTATTTGTGGGCATTAAACATAATTAGAAGATATCTATATCTGATTGTACTGTGGAGAACAATGTCTTGGCTTGAGAGAAGTATGTTTTCGCTGCTTAAATGTAGCGCTTCGATGTCATACTTATTTTGCCTTTATTGGAATCGTTGTTAAGAATCTCCATGTAGTTTATTTTTAATTAATTGAAACTGTAATTTAAAACGAAATGTATAAGCTTTTCCCAGTCTTGAGTCTCAGTAATGGTTGTTTTCACACCAGTCAGTTTTTGCGTATTCTTATTATTCAAGTAGACAAACAGCAGAACGCTTGTAAACATCACACAGCAACTGTGCTGTAAGTTATTAGTTAGCTGACACCTCATGAATGTGATTGGCATGGAGTACAGTGGAACACATACTGTTTAGTAGAGTCTAATACACCTAAACAGTCTTGCACGGCGTGAAACAACACGATTCATTCTGTAGCTGTATATCATAGCTGGTAATACCATGCTCCTTAATCAAGGAAAACGTAAAAGTTTCTCTTGACCATGTGTTGGGGAACATTATATAACCCATAAGGTGGTTTCCAATAACGATGTTTATTACCACGCCTGCGATTTGACGTATAAATTTATTATATGTCTTTAAAATAAGTGGAGATCAGCCACGGTAAATAATATATTCCAACTGTTATATCGTTTCCATAATCACATTGGTGTTTTCTTCGCAGTTTTCTTCCATGCAGAAGTTTTAGTTTTATATTTGTTAAAAATTCCAGCAGAAGCTTTCGTTATGTCCAAATCCAAAAGTTAATAGTTATCTGCATTAACCCACTCCAATATTCCACGCTTCTCGTGCGCAAGAACCTCTAATTCAAAGTTGGCTAATTCGGCCTTTTGTGGTGTAGCCATATGATGTTTATACTTCCCAGAGATAGTTTCCAGTGCTTTTATGCCGATTTTTTCCAGTGTTGCTCATGCTGTCATACTGTCATTCCCATTTAGGAGACAAGGTAGCCGCTCACTGACACCATTTTTCACAGTGATGAACTTGGGGAATTCATTTAACAAATAACCGATAAATGATCCTAACACTCCCTTCTTTAACGTTACACATTACCCCTTTCCTAACTGTGACTGACAGTCCTCTTGATCACAGATTTTAACAACCATAATGTCATCGCAAAACGGTTGTCAGGGTTGTAAGCACACTTAAATTATTCCTGCTAAGGAGTGTACCATGTTTGGTGTTAATATACTACCACTATCAGTGGCAAGATTGTACATGTTCCACAGTAAAAACCAGAAACCAAAGCGTTTGTAGATTGGTCTCTTCTTCCTTCTTAATAGCACACTGGAAAAAGACATTTTAATACGTTCCATTACCACAGAATAATCCTTTTTCACTCTAAAGATCAAAGATGGCAGTACTTCTGATCACGTCAAATTCCACACATTCCTTCTAAATTTGTGCGTGGATCTATTTGTAAACTCCTAGGTAAATTGCACTACTGTGTGTGTACACTTGTCACTTCCTCACAGGGCTGTCAGGCGTTGGGCATTGGTGGTCGTGTGTCAAGCATCAGTAGTCAGGTGCCATGCATTGGGTGTCATGCATGGGGGGATCATGTGTTGGGCGTCAGGTGTGAGACATCAGGTGTCAGGCAACCAGCATTCCCGTTTGAATCTATGTTCTGTTGATGGTAGACAGTAAGGCAGCACCTCATCGCAGTGTGCAGGTACAACTTATTGTAATGAGTGGTGTAGCAACATAGGTGTAAAACAGGTAGAGAAGCAAGGCTTGCGATGTCACTCTAGGGAGGCAGACCATCTTGAGAATTTCGAGTTATCGATACCATGATCTGCAGTTTATAAAGCTTGAGATATATATGCAGGCGTCTCTCTGTAACATATTTTTATACGACGATACCCAAGCAGTCTATAGTTTTTATCAACAAGTATCGAGGTGGAACAGCTTTAGATAAGGCATGTATTTATTCAATATTTAACCATTTCTTCCATATCCCATATGTAAATATGTAAGTATAAATATGGATGTATTACTTTCACAAACAGCTGTGGTTTCGCTATTTATTTATTCCTTCCAACAATGATAGTCTCAATCCAATTGGGGTATCTAATTATTCACCCAAGTGACAACTCTGAGAGCCAAAACCAACGCTAAAAGTACACACACACACACACACACACACACACACACACACACACACACACAAATGCACTCCTGGAAATGGAAAAAAGAACACATTGACACCGGTGTGTCAGACCCACCATACTTGCTCCGGACACTGCGAGAGGGCTGTACAAGCAATGATCACACGCACGGCACAGCGGACACACCAGGAACCGCGGTGTTGGCAGTCGAATGGCGCTAGCTGCGCGGCATTTGTGCACCGCCGCCGTCAGTGTCAGCCAGATTGCTGTGGGATACGGAGCTCCATCGCAGTCTTTAACACTGGTAGCATGCCGCGACAGCGTGGACGTGAACCGTATGTGCAGTTGACGGACTTTGAGCGAGGGCGTATAGTGGGCATGCGGGAGGCCGGGTGGACGTACCGCCGAATTGCTCAACACGTGGGGCGTGAGGTCTCCACAGTACATCGGTGTTGTCGCCAGTGGTCGGCGGAAGGTGCACGTGCCCGTCGACCTGGGACCGGACCGCAGCGACGCACGGATGCACGCCAAGACCGTAGGATCCTACGCAGTGCCATAGGGGACCGCACCGCCACTTCCCAGCAAATTAAGGACACTGTTGCTCCTGCGGTATCGGCGAGGACCATTCGCAACCGTCTCCATGAAGCTGGGCTACGGTCCCGCACACCGTTAGGCCGTCTTCCGCTCACGCCCCAACATCGTGCAGCCCGCCTCCAATGGTGTCGCGACAGGCGTGAATGGAGGGACGAATGGAGACGTGTCGTCTTCAGCGATGAGAGTCGCTTCTACCTTGGTGCCAATGATGGTCGTATGCGTGTTTGGCGCCGTGCAGGTCAGCGCCACAATCAGGACTGCATACGACCGAGGCACACAGGGCCAACACCAGGCATCATGGTGTGGGGAGCGATCTCCTACACTGGCCGTACACCTCTGGTGATCGTCGAGGGGACACTGAATAGTGCACGGTACATCCAAACCGTCATCGAACCCATCGTTCTACCATTCCTAGACCGGCAAGGGAACTTGCTGTTCCAACAGAACAATGCACGTCCCCATGTATCCCGTGCCACCCAACGTGCTCTAGAAGGTGTAAGTCAACTACCCTGGCCAGCAAGATCTCCGGATCTGTCCCCCATTGAGCATGTTTGGGACTGGATGAAGCGTCGTCTGACGCGGTCTGCACGTCCAGCACGAACGCTGGTCCAACTGAGGCGCCAGGTGGAAATGGCATGGCAAGCCGTTCCACAGGACTACATCCAGCATCTCTACGATCGTCTCCATGGGAGAATAGCAGCCTGCATTGCTGCGAAAGGTGGATATACACTGTACTAGTGCCGACATTGTGCATGCTCTGTTGCCTGTGTCTATGTGCCTGTGGTTCTGTCAGTGTGATCATGTGATGTATCTGACCCCAGGAATGTGTCAATAAAGTTTCCCCTTTCTGGCACAATGAATTCACGGTGTTCTTATTTCAATTTCCAGGAGTATATATATATATATATATATATATATATATATATATATATATATATATATATATACCCCGGTAGGGTAGCCGAGAGCGCTAACACGCTGCTTCCTGGGTTCGGGTAGGAGCACTGGCCCCGGGTAGAATCTACTCAGCGGATTAACGACGAGGGCCAATGTGCTGACCAGGCTGGATGTGGTTTTTCGGCGGTTTTCCACAACCCACTAGGTGAATACCGGGCTGGTTCCCATGTTCCGCCATAGTTACATGGCTTGCAGACATCTGAACACTTTCGCACTATTCCATGGATTACACTCAACACAGACAGTTGGAGTACACTACTTCCATCCTGGGGGGGTATGGGGTGGCGGCAGGAAGGGCATCCAGGCACCCCTTAACCATTAACATGCCCAACCCGATTAACAATGGCTGACCCTGCGTCACTGCGGGACAAGGCTCAAGCGATTGAGAGGCACCCACATGCCTTGCTCATACTGTGGCATCAAGCAATCAGGCCTGCAAGGTGAGTGGTCTGCTAAGCGAGTAACATGAGCTCTAGTACTCACAATTAAGTTACAAATTATTCTCCTGTTTGAATATTACGCAACGGAAACGGATAACGCACATCTGACTATTAGTAATTTACAAAACTCTGACTGTTCACTACGCACTGGTAATACCACATTTTCTTTCTTTCCCAACGGCTTTGATCAACACGTGGCCATCGCACTGAATATGAATGGCGCACACATTATAAAGTCTGGATATCATGACAACACACTATTCGAAGGAAAAGGCCACCAGTCTTTTCTACTCACTATCTTTTTTATTCCGACAAATTCTATAACCTAAACACACCATTACATTTCCTACAACAATTACACATGAGAAACTCCGCCCAGTGGGCATGGCTTTACATTGGTGATTCTCTATCTTATGGTCTCGTAATTATCTAACACTACAGTGCACTTTCTGGATACGATGGTGGACATTTTGCTATATCTCACACTTCTACTCTCACACCCATCGTCACGAAAATTTCCTCCAGACCGAGCGGTACAAAAAGGAACATGCATAGCCCACGGCCTCTGAACCTATCCTGCTACTCTCCCATGCAAACCACACATAGCCTACTTAAATTACATGAAATACACCACACTGGCAACATGGAGTACAACACAAGGAATAGTCACAGCGTTATAATCACATCACTTTCAGCTTTCTCACTTCAATTAGTATTCATCCCAGTTTCACACGACACTGCCCCACTTCGTAACTTTTCTTTCCTACTATGAACTCTGGAGGACATATGCACATATTCGTGTGCAATGCAAGCCAAGTGGCGTTGCTGGATAGACGGCTGACTCACCTTGCTTCACTCTCAGAGTATTATAGTTTGAATCAAGCGTCACACGGAAACATAACACGCAAAGTAATATTAAGAACATATTCGTCACACACGCGAGTCCTCAACTGATACCATGGACGAGTACTTCCCTTTATCCTTTGTCTCATACACAGATTGAGATTCACACAGTACTCACCACGTGGAAGTATCCGTCTCTAATTTCAAGTCCTGCACACGCCATTTCTTAAATATTTCCAACTTATAGTACATGCGCAAGTAGTTCAGCTTAAGTTAAACACTCGGAAGCATTTCAACTTATTGCTACACATGGTTTCATTGTGACCGTTGGTCATTTCCAAAGATTACTACGATCCCCTTAACATTACCTGCTAGACATTTAATTCTCCCCACAAAAGTTCCTGAAATAGAGAAATTATTATTCCAAGCTACTGTGAAGTATTCCACATGCATACCATTCTATCCACCCTTTTGTCTTTACAGAGCCCACCTAAGACATGTCTTACCAACACTAGATCCAGCGCCAGTATGCTGAAACATGGCCGTTCTTCAGGTCAGCTCACACCTCTGTCGAGGTGGGAGAAGACCATGCTACCCATTGGTCAGCCACATTTCAGGCGCTCAAAGCTCAGGTAAATTTCATCTCTTTGGTTCCACAAAAGGTGACCAAAGGACCGTCTCAAAGATGATCATATATTGAACATTCACTATCTGCGGTTAGCAGACGACCATACGTTTATTCATTTCACAAATCTCACCAAATTGAGTGCTGGGATTTATTTTGTGGGAGTGCACATGTGATCAATTAAATAAATAAACTGTCATTCTTTCCTACAGTGGTATCCGGCTTCGGTGTATTAAGTGAAATGGAGTTATTATTACAAAAAATATGTTGTTCTGTTATACCTATTTTCAATGTCGGGCGGTACTGTACCCTTTCAATATATAACTTCCTGGCAGATTAAAACTGTGTGCCCGACCGAGACTCGAACTCGGGACCCTTGCCTTTCGCGGGCAAGTGCTCTACCATCTGAGCTACCGTAGCACGACTGACGCCATGTACTCACAGCTTTACTTCTGCCAGTATCTCGTCTCCTACCTTCCAAACTTTACAGAAGGACCTAATGCAGTGAGGGCACTACCCCAGATCATATGTCGATGTATTCATACTGAACATTACCGAAGAATATAGATCCACCCCAAACACTACCCTGGACTTCACACAAGTGGACCTGCCCTGAAAAGTATCGCCAGATGTACCATATTACTGACTCAGCCCGAACAATATTCCCAGTTGTAACACTGCCCTATGCACATTTTTGTCTTGATTTGTTGCAATTTTTCGAAGCTGAGGGAGAGGCCTTCTTGCTCCGGATTGTGACAGGTGATGAAACTTGGGTTCAGCAGTTAGAGCCTGAAACAAAACGTCAGTCGATGGAATTGCGCCATTGCCACTTCCCACATAAGAAAAAAAAATCAAAGCAACTGCTTCCGCCAGTAAGGTCATGATAACCGTGTTCTGGGCCTGTGAAGGTGTGACTCTCATTGATGTGACGGTACCATTAATTCAGAAGCATCAGTCAACACATTAACAAAACTCAAGGCGCGTTTCTGACGACTTGCCGCCACAGCAACCCAGGAGATGTTTTGTTGCAACACGATAACGCTCAGCCTCACACATGTCTGAGGTCTGCTGAACACATCACATAATAATGTTGGACAGTGTTACCCCATCCACCCTACAGCCCCCTTGGACTTCCACTTGTTCGAACCATTAAGGGGTGCCATTTGTGGAAAACATTTTGAGGACGGTGAGGAGGTTCAAAATGGCTCTGAGCACTGTGGTACTTAACTTCTGTGGTCATCAGTCCCCTAGAACTTAGAACTACTTAAACTTAACTAAGCTAAGGACTTCACACACATCCATGCCCGAGGCAGGATTCGAACCTGCGACCGTAGCAGTCCCGCGGTTCCGGACTGCGCGCCTAGAACCACTAGACCACCGCGGCCGGCGGTGAGGAGGTCATTCACACAGTGAAGCACTGCATCCGCCACCAGGACAAGGATTGGAATCGACTGAGCACACACACACTTACCCTTGTTTCGCACTGGACGAAGGCCATATAACGGGATGAAGATTATGTGGAAGAATAAGGTGTGTAGATAAATCAGCATTCTTTCGTGATTGTGTGAGCCGTGCTGTGGCTCGCGTTGGTGCTTTGTAGGTTGCCGCCCTATGTTGGAGGCCAGACGGTATCGTTTAGTTGGCATGGTTGCGGTTGTTTCTCTTCTTCTCGTGTTGTCTGGCGCCACTCCGTTTCGCAAACGTTGCTAGTCTGCTAGTGGCAGACCGCTGGGGGCGCCCATGGACTGCCGGATGGAAGGGCTGTGTCCACGAGGGTGCACGACCTCGTCGCAAACCGGATCCTGCAGGCTTTAAGATGAGTGCATTTCAGCCCAAGTAGAGAAACCTCCACCATTGTGATACCTCGCGATTCTCCAGTGACTTGGGTCTTGTTGCTGCTCGTAGTGTCGCCGAGGCGAAGAGTAGCGATTGGAGTGCTTGGGGAAGGCGGATCTGATTAGCTTTCCTCGACTTCTTATTACTATTTGCTGCTTTCAGCTTGTTACAATTTGTTAACTTCAACCGGCAGTATTTTTATTGCCTGGTGGCCACTAACGCCCCAGTTACCTGTCCTGGGGTTTGGTGTTTGTAACGGCAGGGTACTTTTCCTCGCCTTGCCGCTGCTGTCCGGTGAGGCGTGTAGTTTTGACAGCATTCTTGATTGTAGGCCGGTCGGTGATTTTTTTCAAGTCTGGTGATAGTGATTCCATTCATGTTCCGCGCGCTCTAAACACTGTATTATGGAGACGTATTGTAGAACGCCGGTTCCGGCTTTGGCGTATTGTTCCAGCGTTGTATTTGGTTTTTCGGGCGTCAGGTAGCTTCAGCAAATTATCATTAGTCATTCGTTGGACTGCCACTAGTCTGCGCTACCATCTTGTGAAGTGAATGCAACTCTTGGCTGCCTATTTCATCGCTAGTGAAAGTTTTTGTTCTCAGAGATCGATTCCTGTAGCACCGTCTGTGACTGGTCCTTCTGTTTTATTATTGTATTATTTATTATAATACCTTGTAATGCCTACATTAGAGTTTATGTATGACTAGTTAATACTTCTTCTCGTCTTCTGGAAAAAATATACCAGTGTAAGGGTTGGAGGAGGGTGATATCAAGAAAAAATTTTCTGAAGAAGAGAAATTTGTTAACATCGAGTATAATTGTGTCAGGAAGTCGTTTCTGAAAGTATTTGTATGGAGAGTAGCCATTTATGGAAGAGAAATGTGGACGATAAATAGTTTGGACAAGAAGAGAATAGAATCTTTCGAACTGTGGTTCTACAGAAGAATGCTGAAGATTAGATGGCTAGATCACATAATTGGTACTGAATAGAATTGAAGAGAAATTTTTGGCACAGCTTGACTAGAAGAAGGGATCGGTTGGTAGGACATGTTCTGAGACATCAAGGGGTCACCAATTCAGTACTGGAGGGCAGCGTGGAGAGTAACAATCGTAGAGGGAGACCAAGAGATGAATACACTAAGGAGATTCAGAAGGATGTAGGTTGCAGTGGGTACTGGGAGATGAAGAAGCTTGCACAGGAAGGAGTAGCATGGAGAGCTGCATCAAACCAGCCTCAGGACTGAAGACCACCACCACAACAACACAAGGGTTGTCTTACAAGGTTTATCATTATTTTATTTCAATCTTTTGGTGATCAGTTGCTTGTTCTTTTTTTCAAATTAAGCTTAGCTATTGTATTTGCTGTTTTACGGCAGGTTTCTAAATCTTTTTAATATAATTGCCATTCCTAGCGTGTGAGGCCTTCAGCCGTAATTGTGGTTATTTGCCTTAAAATTGTAATTTGATATTGGTAATTTTAGCAGTAAGCCTTAAAACCTTATTTGCTGCCATATCTTGCATCTGATGCCTTCTGCTGTGTTTGTGGCCACTTATCTGCAATATTTTAATATTTGTGAGTTGCAAATTGCAGCTAGTTGTTTAAATTCTTAATTTATTGTCGTTCTTGGCGTATAAGGCCTTCAGTGGCTTGTTTTTAAAACATTATCTGTTGTGTCTGTATTTTATGGTGATTTGCTAAATTGTTACGCATTGAAAACACTATTGTTTTACACAGCACGACAGGTTCTAGGCGGCCACTCCGGCCGGCAGTTTAGTCCTTTTAAATACTGTTATGTAGAGTAGGCTTACAGTAAAGGGTATTCTTCCTACAAATCGCATCGACATAACGTTTCTTTTATTGTTGTTGTTGTTGAAGGTAGGCGAAATGCTACGCAGGCAGCGGAACTGTACAGAGAGCGATATCCTGACAAGAACCTATCTTCGCGATGGATGTTTTCTCGTCTTGTTGCGATGCTTCAGGAAACGGGAAGTTTCAACCCACGACAACGCAATCGTCGTAGCACGCGCACAGACGAAGCTGCCGAAGTCACTGTTCTCACTTCGGTTGCGTTCTCGCTTCCCACGCCCGGGTTCACGGGTTCGATTCCCGGCGGGTCAGGGATTTTTCTCTGCCTCGTGATGGCTGGGTGTTGTTTGATGTCCTTAGGTTAGTTAGGTTTAAGTAGTTCTGTGTTCTAGGGGACTGACGGCATCAGATGTTAAGTCCCATAGTGCTCAGAGCCATGTTTTTGGAAACGTCATTCAGTGACGCTACAAAGCGTCAAAGTTGTGGTCACCTGGGCATATAGAGGGTCCATTGCATGATGCTGTTAGCACTTTCCATGATGATGGAAATGGGTAAATATATCAACTTGAGGTAAGGGTACCGGAAACGAATAAGTCGAAAGTTCTGACACCCAATTTTACTGGTACTGTTGTTGCTAAGACTGTAGCACAGACAACTTTCAGAGGTGGCAGTATGGACCAGAACAAGGAAGAAATGTCAAGTAAACATGGGTTCAAAAGAGCATATCTGAGAAGACATGACCACTTGTCCATCCTTGTTAGTGTGAAACTCATCTACTCCATTGAACAGGCGTTGATAGCTCCTCAGGTACGCATTGTAGAGCAGATATTTACTGGACACTTTTTGTTGTTTTGTTCCATACTACCACCTCTGGAAGATACCTACGCTACATCCCACAGTTAGAGGTTTTCACGTATAAGTTTCGACTCATTCGTTCAGGAACTCTTACCTCAAATAGATAGATTTATATCGCTCTCCGTCGACCTTGAAAGTTAGTAACACTATCACGGAATCAGCCCGTATACACGTTCATTTCCAGGCGCCGGCGCCTATAGCTTTGTAGCGCCGTTGGGTGACGCCTCCGGACAAGGTTTCCTCCGTAAAGCGTGATCAACTAAGTGGTCTCTGCGACCTGTAGAAGTGCGTGACATGAGTTGTGAAACCCCCGTAGATGTTACCATTGTCACTGAGGCATTGAGCGCTACCGCACGCCGTATCTGGTATTGGAGGAGTCGACCGCAGCGGCCCTACCCACGCAAACCCCGTCGCGCTCTGTGCGCGGGTCACGTGTTCGGTTCCCTCTTTGGCGTCCTCCCTGCGCCTCCTCCGCTCTGCTGCGGCGAGATAACCCGAGAGCAGGGCGGCTCCATATTTATAGCCGGCGACGGCGGCGCTGCGCATGCGCGCGCGTGCATATAACGTAGAGTACCGCACCGGGCCGGCCGGCGGATCGCAGCTTGAGATACCGAAGCGTCGCCATTGTGCGACCCGATTTATCGCCACCTCGCAGCCAACCCGCTGGCGGACGGCTCTTTGTGAGATACCGACCGCTTCGGCGTTCACCCCAGGCGTTCATCGGCGCTTTTCAATACAGCGTACGACATTGTGTCAGCGACCAAAAAAAAAGTCACAGGTGTATTCGTCCAGCTATCTTGATTCAGGTGCTGTTGCCTTCCGTAAATCACCCCGGACGGTAAAAGCATTCTTTTCCCTCCGTTTTACCGCACTGTACGCATATCTACACTACTGGCCATTAAAATTTCTACACCACGAAGATGACGTGCTACAGGCGCGAAATTTAACCGACAGGAACAAGGTGCTGTGATATGCAAATGATTAGCTTCTCAGAGAGGTTGGCGCCGGTGGCGACACCTACAACGTGCTGACATGACGAACGTTTCCAACCGATTTCTCATACACAAACAGCAGTGGACCGGCGTTCGCTAGTGAAATGTTGTTGTGATGCCTCGTGTAAGGAGGAGAAATGCGTACCATCACGTTTCCGACTTTGATGAAGGTCGGATTGTAGCCTATAGCGATTGCGGTTTATCGTATCGCGACATTGGTGCTTGCGTAGGTCGAGATCCAATGACTGTTAGCAGAATATGGATTCGGTGGATTCAGGAGGGTAATACGGAACGCCGTGCTGGATCCCAACGGCCTCGTATCACTACGAGTCGAGATGACAGGCATCTTATCCGCATGGCTGTAACGGGTCCCTGAATCAACAGATGAGGACGTTTTCAAGACAACAACCATCAGCACGAACATTTAGACGAACTATCAGCTCGGAAATCATGGCTCCGGTTACCCTTGACGCTCCATATAGACAGAACGGCTTCGGAAGGTGTACTCAGCGACGAACCTGGGTGCACGAATGGCAAAACGTCATTTTTTCGTATGAATCCAGGTTTTGTTTACAGCATCATGATGGTCGCATCCGTGTTTGGCGACATCGCGCTGAACGCACATTGGAAGCGTGTATTCGTAATCGCTACACTGGTGGTATGGGGTGCCGTTGGTTACATGTCTCGGTCACCTCTTGTTCGCATTGACGGCACTTTGAACAGTAGACGTTACATTTCAGATGTGTTACGAGCCATGGCTCTACCCTTCATTCGATCCCTGCGAACCCTACATTTCAGCAGGATAATGTACGACCGCATGTTGCAGGTCCTGTACAGGCCTTTCTGGATACAGAAAATGTTCGACTGCTGCCCTGGCCAGCACATTCTCCAGATCTGGAAATGGTCAATGGTGGCCGAGCAACTGGCTCGTCACAATACGCCAGTCGCTACTCTTGACGAACTGTGGTATCGTGTTAAAGCTGCATGGGCAGCTGTACCTGTACACGCCATCCAAACTCTGTTTGACTTAATTCCCAGGCGTATCAAGGCCGTTATTACGGCCAGAAGTGGGTTACTGATTTCTCAGGATCTATGCATCCAAATTGCGTGAAAATGTAATCACATGTCAGTTCTAGTTTAATATGTTTGTCCAATGAATATCATCTGCATTTCTTCTTTGTGAAGCAATTTTAATGGCCAGTAGCACACAAGCTGTCGTCCATCCCACCCTATGAGTGGAAACGGAAGGGCAGCTTTGAAAGCTTAAGTTCCCTCATTTATTGCTTCGCATTCTATGAAAAAAAATACAGGTCAGCCTGAAACATTTTTTTCTTTACGCTATAGATGTCTTTGTAATCGGAAAAATCGAAATCGGTACAGGCTCTAGAAGGAGGCGAAGACAATCACAATGGTGGTTTGGAAGTTGATGCGATGGTTGTGTCCATGGTGACCTTCCTGCCTGGACGTCGGGACTCGCTCCCATCATCTGACACAGAGACGCACTCTCAGAAACAGCTGTCACCAAAGAGACATAAAAAGTGGAAGATGACCTCAGCCAGTGAGCTCACAACACGGTGCGAGCCAATGAGATCTCTCGCCACCACAATGGACTTCCCATGGACGCCTCCACGCCGGATCAATACCCGTGTTCTCCCACCAGGCTGGCTGCCGATTCACTCTTGTCGAACGTGGAGCTGTTGATTGACGACCAACGCCATAAACGATGCCCTGTGCCATGTGAAGTATCCCAGCACCCTCCATGTTCCGTTGGGTCTTTGAAGACCTTGGCACTCACCTGATGGCATGGGCAGATAATACTATCCCCGAGTCTTCGGCCGACGATGCACAGCCAATGTTGCCTCGGCGGCACAGGAACGATAGAATTGTGTTGTGCGGTGAAGGGGCGGCTCCACGGGGTTGTGCTGAAGTTACACTTTCTCCCCCTGTTGATATGAACATCCCATTGCCAGCAGACCAGCTGGAAGCTTCCGTCACTCTCAACATGATCAGCACACGTCTCAAACTTGAAGTTTTGTGCGATACGCTCATCGTGGCGGACGCGGATGCTGCTGTACTGCAGGAAGTGCGACTGGAGAAATTTCCAGATTTCTATGGCTTTAGTACTTAAGTCACTCCTGCTGCTACAGGAAGCAGTGGAACCGCTGCCCTAATTCACAATGGAACAGATGTAACCATTGCGATATACTTCCCATCGGCATGGAGACTGGTGGGACGTGAACATTGACCATTGAGTCCCCTACGTATCGAACACCAGGGGACTCACGGGTCGATGTTTATATCCTATCTGGGACAAAATGGTTCAAACGGCTCTGAGCACTATGGGACTTAACTGCTGAGGTCATCAGTCCCCTAGAACTTAGAACTACTTAAACCTAACTAACCTAAGGACATCACACACATCCATGCCCGAGACTGTAGCGCCTAGAACCGCTCGGCCACCATCTGGGACAGATAAAAGGCAAGGCCAATCAAGATTTTATGCAGAAGAACTTTCGCCTCTCGTCTTGGACCGCTATAACCTCATCATAATTGGCGGAGAAATTTATAGTGTTCTCTCTCAGAGACGCCAACAAGCAAACTGCTCTCCATGCCCTGAACTGAGTCTCTTGGTGATCGCCCAGGTTTTATTTATGTGGCTAGTCACTCCGCCAGCACACTCGATCACATCTACATATCCTATGACCTTGTGAAGGCGACTCTAGCAGCACAGTGCTGGCCTACA
This sequence comes from Schistocerca gregaria, assembly GCF_023897955.1. Taxonomy (NCBI): domain Eukaryota; kingdom Metazoa; phylum Arthropoda; class Insecta; order Orthoptera; family Acrididae; genus Schistocerca; species Schistocerca gregaria. The sequence continues at coordinate 190,785,178 of NC_064928.1, read as the reverse complement.
ACTTTCTCGGACCATAGTGCATACATCTGCACAATCAGCCTCTAGCGGCGTGCGGTGTGGAGATGTCGGGGATTACGGAAACTGAATGCGTCACTCCCACAGGATCAGGAATGTAGGCAAATCGTAGCAAGTAAGTGGGTCTCCTGTGAACGTTGATTGCTGTGTTTTGCGTCTTAACTCGAATGGTGGCTCGAATGCGTCAAATGGGGTTTAAAATGTGCGCTTGTTGGTTACGGTAGCGAAAGATCGCACTGGCACTTACATAGCTGCTATGCGCTTCTCCAAGAACTCATGGCGCCCCCTTCATCCCCCCGACTGCCAGAAGGAGATACAAAGCGAAGGTTCTCTCCTGTACACGCCATATGCTTGAAGGTGCTGTGGTACGAACGTGATGCCAGCAGAGGATCGGCGACGAATCTCCATCCATTCTCTCCAGACGACGACAAAGATGGCGAAAACTGATACACACTTTGGATCTCCCAGATGGTCGCAGGGTGACAATCAATGCGGACATGGCCCACGCATTCGTCGACCACTATCACAGGCTATATCAGGATGCTGCTGCTTTGGCAGCAGTCTGTCAGACCCTCACACGTGATGACGTCAGCATCCACTTTCGAGGAGATCAGCAATGATGATGTTGTGGACGCCCTTGCCAGGAAGACAGTTAAAAAATCACTAGGACCAGATGACTTTTCATTGGAATTGTACCAGACCTTTAAGTATCTGGATAGCTGAGCGGTCTAAGGCGCTGCAGTCATGGACGGTGCGGCTGGTCCCGGCGGAGGTTCGAGTCCTCCCTCGGGCATGGGTGTGTGTGTTTGTCCTTAGGATAATTTAGGTTAAGTAGTGTGTGAGCTTAGGGACTGATGACCTTAGCAGTTAAGTCCCATAAAATTTCACACGCACACAAAAAGTATCTGATGGCCCCGTATTGCCATAGTACCAAAAATTGCTATTATTAACGGTTCCCATTCCCTCGAGTTTCGTGGGAGGTCTCGTTATTTCGATTCCCAAACCAACTGGAGACATGTGGATGGAACTTTACCGCCCGATCACCCTCCTCAACTGTCATTTAAATATCTTCACCAGTATTTTTTTTTTTGGGGGGGGGGGGGAGGGTGCCTCTTAAGCGAGTATTGCAACAAGCTGCTTCGAATGAACTAACATCTTTGGGGGAAGGGGGGGGGGGGGGGGGGGCAGTACTAACGAACAGTCTTTAGCGACCATCGAAATGCAATCGTCGTTACGTTGGCCTATGCTGTCCTTGCCTCTGTGGACTTTGGCTGCATATTTGATAAAGTGAGCCGTTTTATCCTGGCTGCTGCAGTGGATCGGACAGCCTTCCCAGCTACCTTTACCTGCGGGATCATGCACTTTCTCCATGCCTCATCAAGGGTGATGATTAATGGGAGGTTGGAAGGACACATCCCCGTCTTACGCTTGGTCTGACATGGCTGTCATTTCTCAGTGATCCTCTATGCAGTAGCAACAGAACCGCTTTTATGTGGGCTTCAAACAACACCATTTGGGCATAACGCTGAGAGGAAACACATTCCAGTGCCAACGGCCTAGTCTTTTTCACTATTTCTGAGGAGAGAAGTCGAAAAAGAAATCCGGCAGGCAGCAACATGGACATGATCAAGTCTTCTGTCATGGAAATCGGCAGAGGTCTCCGGGAGGGGAGTGTGGCATCTCTAAGGACAGTGGATGCACTTCGTTGTTTGGGCATCATATTTATGAAAGATGTCCGCCGAATTATAAACGCCTTTGACAAGCTCTTTACAGGACATCCGAGACCACTTCCTACGAACTTTAGATATCGTCGAATTGGACGCCTTCATTAACACAGATGGTGTCCTGAATACCTCATTTGGCACAGATCCTAGTGATGATTGCAGTGATGGTACAGCAGAGCCAGGCGGCCTTTGGCTACTTTGACAGTCATGCATTTCTCTTCAAGATCCAATATCATGCCCTCACCCTCCCTCATTGCCGACCGCTGTGGCCGAGCAGTTTTAGGGGCTTCAGTCCGGAACCACTCGGCTGCTACGGTCGCAGGTTCGAATCCTGCCTCGGGCATGGATGTGTGTGATGTCCTTAGGTTATTTAGGTTTAAGTAGTTCTAAGTCTAGGGGACTGATCACCTCAGATGTTAAGTCCCATAGTGCTTGAGCCATTTGTACCATTTGAACCTCGCTCCTTGCAGTGGAGTACTGGGGATTATCAACGTTCGAGCAAGTGCCAATTTACATCAACACCATGATCAAAGATGTGGACCCATCGTCGACACAGTTTCACCGGCCTCCTCATTGACGAACTGGCGCCTTCGTCCTGCCTGCCCCCTATCACACTCGCTCCCATCGCGCCTGCGCTCTCCCACATCAAAAAAATCTTCCTCAGTTATAGCTATGTGCAGTTGAGTCTCCCCCAGTAGCAGGACTCCTGCAGCACGTGATGTGGCTGAAAGCCGCTACCCAAGAGTGGAGTCACCAGCATTGTAGCGAACGCTCCGCCAGCGATATTTTACGACGGACATCCGCGCCACCTGGTACCTCTTCGTGAACGACAAGCTTCCGACAAGACAAATACTGCACAACATTGACTTCAGTCTCGAGTGATAGACAGGGATGAACGTCTCCTGGGATGTGGACCTTCTGTCGAAGTGTGGCTTCTAACTCAGAAGATGCTTCCTTTCGAGTTCCGACCCACACGATTCAGCCAGGAAGGCTCCTTCGCCCTGTTAAGACCAGCTTTCTCCAATTAAAGGCACATGCGATTAACTGGATCAAAGGACTTCCTCTGCACTACATTTCTCTGGATGGTCTCAGAGGTGCTTGACTTTGGGTCTTTGTTACAGTAACGACGTGATCAATTGCGATACATGTCCAGATATCGTAAGATCTTTGCTGATTATTTAAATAGTGTATTGAAGGGTTCCCATTCCCCGACCTCGCTCCTCCCCTCTCCCCCCCCCCCCCTAGATAAGAGAAGTTGATTCTGGTGAGCACTGATTTGAGTCTCGACACCATGGACAACAAGACTGTATCCCGAGAAGACATATCAGAGTCCCCGTTGTGGAGAGTTGGGACAAAACATCGTTTATTTTCTGGTGTTTTCGAGTGGTGTCGTGTCCTGACAGTTGGGAGAGGGAGAGATGGGGTTACTGGTCAGTCTGCGCTCCAGAGCGGTATAGAGGAGAAGGCAGAAGGACAATTCACAGTGAAGACATTTGATTGTTTTGTTCTATTTGAGCCAACACTGGTACAGCCATTTACTAGAAATGCAGATGGTGAGACTCCGTAGGGAACTCGTTGCGGAGACTCTTGGACGAAGAGGGTTTTGAAATAGCTGTTTATTCTACACAGAACTAACCAATACACTGGAGGCTTGTTCTAGGGTTAGAAAAATCATGAATAACACTGTTACAACAGAAGCCAGTGCAGAAGTCCCAGGAGTGAATGTTAACCACAGTAGCGAACACTAGAAGCATCTTAAGGCAACAACTTAGTTGCAAAACAAGACATACTGAATGTGACACTGTTCACTGAGGCACTCCAAGTGAGAGAGAGCAGACTTACGCTGAACTGGACCGAGGCTGGAGTCAACGGACGCGGATTCTGCGCCCAGATCGTCTGACTGAGAACTCCGCCAGAATACGGATTCTAGGGGTTTCAAAGAGTCGCGTGGGGGCTCTGTTTTTTCCACTTAAAGCCACCCAGCCAATCCCGCAGGTGTCTTGTTGTCGCCTGTGAATCACGGTTTAGTTAGGTCCCCTCTACTGCTCCTAAGGCGGGGATTTTAATGCACTCCGTATTTGGTATCAACATTGTTGAGCTAAAACCTAAGCGTAACTGCTGTGCCAAGTAAGGCTTGGAACATTATTGTTACACGTCATTTAGCCACGCCCCTCGGGCTCCCCGGATTAGGGACTGCTAGCTCAACAGTTTTTGGCGTTTTCGCTCTCTTTCTAACCCTTGTGAGCCTACTGACGTTGCTGTTCTCAGGGCTGGTATCAAGTTGGCTTTATACGCTACTACGTGCCTGTTGGTTACAGAGTTCTGCGGTGGCATCCTACCACAGCGTCTAGATGACACGTGAAGTTACATGTTAACTAGCGCCCTGGGACCGCGTCTGGGGGCGTTTGCATTTTCGCAAGGCTCTCCCCTTATGGTTTACTTCATGTAACAATATCTCTCCTAGTTTCGTCTGCCCTCCGCATCGTCTCTGCTTCCGCGCCTTGGAACGCCTGTCTTCCTTTCTCACAACTTCAAGCTAACACTACAGTAGCAGGGAACAATCAATATATTACAGTGGTCGTCGATCTTATACTGTACTATCAGAAGGGTAGCCTCAAAAAATGGCTCTGAGCTCTATGGGACAACATCTATGGTCATCAGTCCCGTGGAACTTAGAACTTCTTAAACCTGACTACCCTAAGGACAGAACACAACACCCAGTCATCACGAGGCAGAGAAAATCGCTGACCCCGCCGGGAATCGAACCCGGGAGGGTAGACTCAGTTTTATTGCATTCTGTTTTATACTTTTTGTTAATAAAATACACTGCTGTTAAAAAAGAAATGCAAAACGCCACAGTTTTGTTGTTGGAGAGTGTCTGGTTCGCATCTTCTTAATATCAATTTTTTTAAATTCTATACTTTTTTAATGGAAATTATAATAAACAAACAGTGAATAACAAAAACATAAAAAATGAAGGGGATAGGTCATAAAAAATAAAAATGAAATCAAAAAAGCCGTTAAGGCGGTCGCTCGAAATAAGTGGGAAATCTTGGTCTGGGTCCTGGTTCGGCACAAATTTTTACTTGTAAACATTGGATTTCTTTCGGTGCCCGTTCGCAGCTGATGTCGAAATTTCTCTTTCGTCGTGTTACAGACGTCTTGAGGTCCGTGTGTGTTTCGCCTGTGTGATACCTCTTACACATCAGCGGGCAAACAATCGAGGTGGGGAAAATGAAATGTATGGCACAACTTAACTGAAAGAAGGGATCGGTTAACTAGAGACATACTGAGGTAACAAGAAATCATCAAGCGGAGCGAAAAGCGAGGTATAAAAATATAGGGGCAGTCCAACGTCTGACTACAGTAAGTGACTTCCAACGGGTGTAGGTTGCGGTATTTATGCAGACATGAAAAGGCTTGGACAGTATAGGCTAGGACGGAGTACTAGTTTCATTTTGTTAGTCGCTGTGTAAATTACCAAGCAGCCAGGTGATGGTTTCGTACAGATCAGGAGACAGAAAACTATTTTGCACACTATCTCATGATGCTGTTTGAGAATATGAGCACAAAATTTTGATTGCGTCTTCCTGAAATTGCGAAATATTTTCTTAGTATGCTGATGCAATCGCTTAGATTTCCTTTTCGTCCAATTTTCTCTGTACAGAGTAAGTTAAGGCTTCTTCTTCGAATTTTCCGCTCTTGCTTTTTCCATATGCTGAGCTACGGATCAAACAACAATTATCGGCTTCGTTAGACGGTTATAATGCTTGCGGTTTGTTTACTGTGAAATAGCGTCTTAGTTTTGGTTTCCAGAATATTGATTTTGTTGTGTAATCGGTTATTTCTTTCAAATTCTGAAGGTGGCAGAGGTAAAATACAGGGAGCGAAGGGCTATTTACAATTTGTACAGAATCCAGATGGCAATTATATAAGAGTCGAGGGCACGAAAGGGAAGCAGTGGCTGAAAAGGGAGTGAGACAGGGTTTAGCCTATCCCCTATGTTATTCAATCTGCATAATGAGCAAGCAGTAACGCAAACAAAAGAAAAAAGTTGGAGTAGGCATTCAAACTAATTAAGTTAAATAAAAAGTGAGGTTTGCCGACGACATTGTAACTCTGTCAGAGACAGCAAAGGAATTGGACGTGCAGCTGAACGGAATGGACAGTGCCTTCTAAGGAGGATACAAGATGAACATGAACAAAAGCAAAAAGAGGTTAATGGAGTGTAGTCGAATTAAATCGGGTGATGCTGAGGGAATTAGATCAGGGAATGAGACACTTAAATAGATTAATTTTGCTGTCTGGGAAGCAAAATAACTAATGATCGAAGTAGGGAGGATATAATACGTAGACTGGCAATGGCAACGAAAGCGTTTCTGAAGAAGAGTAATTTGTTAACATCGAGTATACATTTAAGAGTCACGGAGTCTTTTCTGACAGTATTTGCATGGAGTGTAGCCATGTATGGAAGTGAAACATGGACGAATGGACGATAAATAGTTTAGACAAGAAGAGAGTAGAAGCTTTTGAAATGTGGTGCTACAGAAGAAAGCTGAAAATTAAATGGGTAGATCACATGAGCAGTAACGAAAAGATTTGGGGAGAAGAGGAATTTGTAGCACAACTTGACTCGAAGAAGCGATCGGTTGGCAGGAGACATTGAGAGACATCAAGGAATCATCAGTTTAGTATTGGAGGTAAGCGTGGGGGGTAAAAATCGTAAAGGGAGACAAAGAGATGAATACACTACGCAGATTTAGAAGTATGTAGGTTGCAGCAGGTACTGGGAGATGAAGAAGCTTGCACAGGATAGAATAGCAAGGAAAGCTGTATCAGACCAGTCCCTGGGCTGAAACCACGACAACAAGAACAACAACAACATGTGTTGTCTGTTCCAGATGAGTCAGTGGTCGTTTCGTTATTTGAACTTTGTCTTTGATTCCTTAGTTATTTAAGCTGCTTGAGTAGTTGAGGGTTTCGTTTATTTATTTATTTTGCTGACTAGATCATACGCCCCACTACGAATTCCCCTCTCTGTCAACGTCTTCATTTCAGAACAGCACCCGCAATTTTTTGGCTCTATTACGATCTACGTCTTTCCGCCCCCCCCCCCCCCCCACAGTTTTTACCCTCTACCCCTCCATCTAGAGCCATGTAAGTTGGCACGTCTTTAGAGATGTCCCATTACCCTGTCCTTTCTTCTTTCAGTGTTTTCCACGTATTCCTTTCTCGCAGATTCTGCGGGGAACCTCCTCATTCCTTGCTTTATCAGTGCACTTCGTTTTCGACGTTTTTCTGTAGCACCTAATCTCTAATGCTTCTATTCTCTTCTCTTCTTAGTTTTCCTACTGTCCACGATTCACTAACAGACAATGCTCTACTCCAAACGTACATTCTCAGAAATTTCTTCCTGTAGCTGAAGCCATTGTTTTGATACTGTAAAACTTCTCTTGGAAACGAATGCCCTATTTTCCTATACTAGTCTTCCTCTTATTGTCCCTCACGCTTATTTTGTTTCAAAGTTCGCAGAAATTCGTGCGCTTCTCGTACTTCGTGGTCACCAGTTTTGATGTTACGTTTATCTCTGCTCTCATTTCTACTCTTCCTCATTACTTTTGTCTTTCTTGTGCTTACTCTCAACCGAATAAACCATTTCTTCGTTGTGTATGTACTGTAATTCTTGCTAGGTTTCACTGAGGATAGCAATGTCATCACGGAATCTTATCATGGATGTGTTTTCTCTCTAACTTTTCATTCCACTCATGAAATGTTATTTTATTACTGTTATTGCTTATTCGATGCAAAAGGCTACATCTCTGTCTTACAACACTTTTAATCCGAGCAGTTTTTTGTTGGTCTTGCATTCTTATTCCTCCCTCTTGTTTCTTGAAGGTACTGAGACATAATATCGCTCAAAAGTATTTTGTAGAAAGTACTCGTTACATAAAGATGAGTTTGTAAGAGAAAAAAAAAACTGCCAGTGGATGGCTGAAATCATATACACTCCTGGAAATGGAAAAAAGAACACATTGACACCGGTGTGTCAGACCCACCATACTTGCTCCGGACACTGCGAGAGGGCTGTACAAGCAGTGATCACACCCACGGCACAGCGGACACACCAGGAACCGCGGTGTTGGCCGTCGAATGGCGCTAGCTGCGCGGCATTTGTGCACCGCCGCCGTCAGTGTCAGCCAGTTTGCCGTGGCATACGGAGCTCCATCGCAGTCTTTAACACTGGTAGCATGACGCGACAGCGTGGACGTGAACCGTATGTGCAGTTGACGGACTTTGAGCGAGGGTGTATAGTGGGAATGCGGGAGGCCCGGTGGACGTACCGCCGAATTGCTCAACACGTGGTGCGTGAGGTCTCCACAGTACATCGATGTTGTCGCCAGTGGTCGGCGGAAGGTGCACGTGCCCGTCGACCTGGGACCGGACCGCAGCGACGCACGGATGCACGCCAAGATCGTAGGATCCTACGCAGTGCCGTAGGGGACCGCACCGCCACTTCCCAGCAAATTAGGGACACTGTTGCTCCTGGGGTATCGGCGAGGACCATTCGCAACCGTCTCCATGAAGCTGGGCTACGGTCCCGCACACCGTTAGGCCGTCTTCCGCTCACCCCCCAACATCGTGCAGCCCGCCTCCAGTGGTGTCGCGACAGGCGTGAATGGAGGGACGAATGGAGACGTGTCGTCTTCAGCGATGAGAGTCGCTTCTGCCTTGGTGCAAATGATGGTCGTATGCGTGTTTGGCGCCGTGCAGGTGAGCGCCACAATCAGGACTGCATACGACCGAGGCACACAGGGCCAACACCCGGCATCATGGTGTGGGGAGCGATCTCCTACACTGGCCGTACACCTCTGGTGATCGTCGAGGGGACACTGAATAGTGCACGGTACATCCAAACCGTCATCGAACCCATCGTTCTACCATTCTTAGAACGGCAAGGGAACTTGCTGTTCCAGCAGGACAATGCACGTCCGCATGTATCCCGTGCCACCCAACGTGCTCTAGAAGGTGTAAGTCAACTACCCTGGCCAGCAAGATCTCCGGATCTGTCCCCCATTGAGCATGTTTGGGACTGGATGAAGCGTCGTCTCACGCGGTCTGCACGTCCAGCACGAACGCTGGTCCAACTGAGGCGCCAGGTGGAAATGGCATGGCAAGCCGTTCCACAGGACTACATCCAGCATCTCTACGATCGTCTCCATGGGAGAATAGCAGCCTGCACTGCTGCGAAAGGTGGATATACACTGTACTAGTGCCGACATTGTGCATGCTCTGTTGCCTGTGTCTATGTGCCTGTGGTTCTGTGAGTGTGATCATGTGATGTATCTGACCCCAGGAATGTGTCCCTTCCTGGGACAATGTACTCACGGTGTACTTATTTCAATTTCCAGGAGTGTAATATAATCCATTTGGTAAAAAAATTACATTTGATTTAATCACAGTTATCTTGCATTAAAACAGATATAACTGTTCTTCTGCCTCAAAAGTAATTTGTAGGTCTATGTATGTAACCATAAAAGAAAACTATTTTGCAATCTGAAAAGCAAATCAGTATTTCCTTGAGTACCCATGGGCTTTGATTACAGCTGCACATCTATTTTACATTGACGCCATAGGCTTTTGTAATTGGTGAAACGGGAAATTTGACTATTCATCCAATAAGGCACCAGCAAATCGACCTTGTTTTGAGCAGCTTCTACTACGAACACGTCGATCGAAAGCATCCCAGAGGTGTTCAGTTGGATTTAGACCAGGCTCTGAGTTGCTCACTCCAAAAGTTTGATCTTTTATCTGAAAAAAGGACACAATTTCAAAGACTTTAGTTATCTCAGAGAGATATGATTTCATTTATGTAGACCACGGGTCTCGAAACTGAGGCCCGCGGGCCAATATCGGCCGGTGAACACTATCAGTCCTGCCCGCTGTAATGGGCCAGACATGCGTGGTATCCAGCGCGTCGTATTTTATTTTTTTATTACCTTGGAACCTTAGTTATCTAGCACATCCCATAACGAGTGATTAGCAGAACGAGCGGAAAAAAACGCAAGAAACTAACCTGCTTGACGAACATTATTTCGCATAAAGAATCTGTTTAGTGCTATTTTTTCAGCCTCCAATAATCATTTCAAAAACAAGTTCCTGGCTTACACGTGTTGGAACATTACTTAGGAACAGATGCAAACAACACAGGTTAGTGAAACATGTCATGTACATAGAAGCGTTTAAGCAAATAAAAGAATCATAAGATTTCAAGTTAAACAACACATTTAAATTTAACATAATACAAAAAGTGGGGATATCATAGTATTTGTTAATGGTTGATGAGATACAAATACAGACATGAGTACACCGTGTATTGATACATACGACTGTAATCTTGGTGCTACAAATCTTAATTACATGTTATAGTAGTGACATCTTATTTATATGCCGTAAAGATCAAATGGTTCAAATGGCTCTGAGCACTATGGGTCTTAACATCGATGGTCATCAGTCCCCTAGGACTTAGAACTACTTAAACCTAACTAACCTAAGGACATCACACAACAGCCAGCCATCACGAGACAGAGAAAATCCCTGACCCCGCCGGGAATCGAACCCGAGAACCCGGGCGTGGGAAGCGAGAACGCTACCACACGAGCCCGAGATGCGGGCCGTAAAGATGACATAGTAATATTAACAACCGAATCAGCTACCACATATGAAAGCCATCTTAGGCAGTTTGTAACACTTGTAAATAAACATTACAAATATGGATTATTGTACGGTTATAGCACTTGTTATGCTGGCTGGAGTGGCCGAGCGGTTCTAGGCGTTATAGTCTGGAACCTCACGACCGGTACGGTCGCAGGTTCGAATCCTGCCTAGAGCATGGATGTGTGTGATGTCCTTAGGTTAGTTAGGTTTAAGTAGTTCTAAGTTCTAGGGGACTGATGACTTCAGAAGTTAAGTCCCATAGTGCTCAGAGCCATTTGAACAATTTTTGAACTTGTTATGTATTTCACTGTTATTGTCTAACCTGCTTTCAGAAAACACTACTTGCTTCTACCGTAGAACGTCATCTAGTAGCAGGTGTTACGGTATATTGATAATTTTTACTTATGGACCGTCTGAAGGCAACTGAATAAAACACAATTTTAGTGCCATACGCGTTTCGCCTTTATTTTCTCCAAAGCATCGTCAGTGGCCTGCAATATGTACATATGTTTGCTATTTAATTTACATTTTTGTCACTGTACCTATAGGTTACAAAACAGTTGTGGTCTTTGGTATTTCCTATTAAGCAGTAATGTTTTGAACTGTATTTACAGGTTGTGTGGACACTTTCTTACATATTACGCTGCTGTTGCATTTTTGGTGGTGTTCTTCTTCTTTTTATGAATGCCAATTTGCGGTTTTTTTCCCACATTCCACAGCACTATGAGCTGAACGCTTGTTTCAATGCAACGTTTTGTTTGTTGCCGACTGTCAAATGTTTTTGTCAAAGATCGAATTTTACTGCCAAACTTTCTAGTGTAATTATTGAAGTATCTGTGATCTGTTCGTGTGTCATTTGTATATGTGTGTGTGTGTGTGCGTGTGTGTGTGTGTGTGTGTGTGTTTTGGTGTGGTATATATAAATTTTTGGTGTGTGTGTGTGTGTGTGTGTGTGTGTGTGTGTGTGTGTGTGTGTGTGTTTTCAGAAGGTGAAGGGGGAAGAGTTATCATTTCCTTTATTAAGTGTAGTAGGGAGCCTGTACTGATGTGTGTTTCAGACGGTCCATAAGTAAAAATTATCAATATACCGTAATATTACACGCAACTGAGGAAGACAGGACTACACAAGTTGTAGTAGTAGGTGATTTAAATGGTAGACGATCATAACTGGAACTACTCATAAATTCAAAGAATAGGAATGCCAGAATGAGTTTGCAAATAAACATCACACTTGGAATGTTACAGATTGGTCGAAGGTTTTATGGAGTGAGGAAAGTGAGTTAAATTATTTTCTTTCAATTGTGTGCGCAAAGGGACAACAAAAAGAAGTATCAGGTACCGACCACTAAGGACGATAGTGGCAGCGACATGGCGTGGGAATGTTTTTTAGGGGTTCGTCTTCAAGTCCAAATAGAGGGCAAAACGGAACGTTTCCTGCACATTGACGTTTTAGAAAATAGTACAGGTCCGCCCGTGGGAGAAATAATACGCCATGTAACTGGATAATTCAATTCAACAGAAGAATGATTCAAAACACATGTCCGGCCACTCAAAATAATTATTTCATGTATATAGACTGAAGCGGTGAGTGAAGATTTGTACCGAGCCCAGATATCGAACTTGGGTCCGCTGCTTGCGAGTCAGGTGCTTTGGCCATTAATCCTCCTTAGCCCAGCGCTTCAGAAAAGCGAACGGATTACCCTGGCATGCCTCCCTCCTCGAGCTAAATTCTCACTGTCGCGCCAGTGTACTTCTAATTCCCCCTTAACGCGGACAGAATTGCCGGATCTCTCCATGTTCTGGAATAGCACCTCCACATCGAATGTAAATCAGGGATCTAGCCTGAAACCCAGGTGCAGGTAAGCACTTGCCTAGCAAAGCAGGAGACCTGGGTGCGATTCCCAAACCCATGACGCCGCTCCAGATTATCCTTAATTTGTCGAGCTGACATTATTCGATCAGCAGCCGGGTATTTACAAATAATTCTGTTCCCCTTCCTCGGTGCTTTTCAAGGACGAACCTGTCTCGGCTTCCTTCCTGTTCTTCCAATGACTCTACATCCTTATTAGTTGTTGCTATAGTCTCTAGCAGCGCTAGACTGCGACTTTCCCTTCAAAAAAACACGCAAAATGTCTCACAACTGAGTATTCGATGTGTCGTGGCGTACTTCTAGTTGTCTCTAAGAATTAACAAACACCGCCTTAATCCATAAGCGACACTAGTCAGTGAACACGCTACCACCAAAGAAGGCTACGAGTATATACTTTTCAGGTAAAGGAATATACACTTACATTCTTACTGTACGGCCTTGCTTGCTTACTAGATGTGTATCCACGGTTGCGAAAAGCTCGTGATGGAGTGCAACGGTTATATGCATTGCTCTGTTGTGACTGCATGCAAACATAACTGACAACAAAACACTGCAACTATAAGATACAATATGTGATCAAAAGAATCCGGACACCTGGCTGAAAATGATTTACAAGTTCGTGGTGCCCTCCATCGGTAATGCTGGAAATCAATATGGTGTCGAACCACCCTTAGCCTTGATGACAGCTTCCACTCTCCCTGGCATAAGTTCAAATGCTGGAAGGTTACTTGGGCTATGGCATCCCATTCTTCAAGGCGTGTTGCACCGCGGAGAGATATCGATGTCGGTCGATGCGGCCTGGCACGAAGTCGGCATTCCAAAACATCGCAAAGGTGTTCTATAGGATTCAGGTCAGGACTCTGTGCAGGCCAGTCCATTACAGGGATGTTATTGTCGTGTAACCACTCCGCCACAGGCCGTGCATTATGAGCAGATGCTCCATCGTGTTGAAAGATGCAATCGCCATCCCCGAATTGCTCTTCAATAGTGCGAAGTAAGATGATGCTTAAAACATCAATGTAGGCATGTACTGCGATAGTGCCACGCAAAACAACAAGATGTGCAAGCCACCTCCATGAAAAGCACGACCACACCATAACACCACAGCCTCCGAATTTTAGTGTTGGCACTACACATGCTGGCAGATGACACTCACCGGGCATTCGCGATACCTACACCCTGCCATCGGATCGCCACATTGTGTACCGTCTTTCGTCGCTCCACACAACGTTTTTCCACTGTTCAGTCGTCCAATGTTTACGCTCCTTACACCAAGCGAGGCGTCGTTTGGCATGTATGTGCAGCCGCTCGACCATGAAATTCAAGTTTTCTCACCTCCCACCTAACTGTCATAGTACTTGCAGTGGATCCTGAAGCAGTGTGGAATTCCGTCTTCAACTGTCGGCGTCTCAGTCAGTCCACAGACGAGGTCAGCCTGAACACTCTTGTGCTGTACATGTCCCTTCACGTTTCCACTTCACTATCACGTGGGAAACAGTGGACCTAGCGATGTTTAGCAGTGTGGAAATCTCGCGTACAGATGTATGACACAAGTGGCACCTAATCACCTAACCACATTTGAAGTCCACGAGTTCCGCGGAGCACCCCATTCTCCTCTCTCACGATGTCTAATAACTACTGAGGCCGCTGATACGGAGTACCTGGCAGTAGGTGGCAGCACAATTCACCTAATGTTTTGTGGGTGTCCTGGTACTTTTGATCACATAGTGTACTTTTGCCCACTACTGTATTTAACGGAGTTGAATTGGCGTCGGTTGGTGTTAGTGCACCAAATTGGCAGACAGTTTTAATCCGTCGGTGAGTTCCGTGTTGTGTTTCAGTTTCAAAGATTTATACTAGCTGTATAATCCTTTTGACGCGAGTAGCACATATCGCGTTAGCCGTTTACAATGGTGACATTCAGGAAGTGCTACAAGAACGCACAACATGTTGCAGATAGCGTCGTAAATTCCCATTTAGCAATTTGCTGGCAGTCTCGCTGATTACGGCGGGATTTAGTGCCGGAACGCCTCGCGCTAACGAACAGCGAAGCGGGTGACAGCTCTGGTGGACGCGGTATTCCGTCCGTTAAATACGCGTCACTGGGTCCGGATGCCACAGGCCGCTGCGATGCCAAGGAAGGGGTCGTGGAGAGGGGGGGGGGGGGGGTGAGGGAGGCAGTGGGCTATACGGTCGCCTCGAACGGGCTCGAGATTTCCCGATACATAGCGGCGCTAGATACAGTATCAAAGTTTCTAGACTTGTAAGTAGGCTGTTTAGGTTTTTATGTTGGTAACGCTACGTAGCGCTCTGTATGAAAATCACTGACTGTGTTGTGTGCAGTCTGTGACTGGTTTGCATTGTTGTAATATTCGCTATTGTAGTGTTGGGCAGTTGGCTGTACAGCGCGTAGCGTTGCGCAGTTGGAGGTGAGCCGCCAGCAGTAGTGGACGTGGGGAGAGACGTGGCAGAGTTTTGAGGGCGGACGATCTGGACGAGTGTCCATCATAAAAAGGAAATTTGTAAAGGTGGATGTCATGAACTGATATATATATATATATATATATATATATATATATATATATATATATATATATATACTCCTGGAAATTGAAATAAGAACACCGTGAATTCATTGTCCCAGGAAGGGGAAACTTTATTGACACATTCCTGGGGTCAGATACATCACATGATCACTCTGACAGAACCACAGGCACATAGACACAGGCAACAGAGCATGCACAATGTCGGCACTAGTACAGTGTATATCCACCTTTGGCAGCAATGTAGGCTGCTATTCTCCCATGGAGACGATCGTAGAGATGCTGGATGTAGTCCTGTGGAGCGGCTTGCCATGCCATTTCCACCTGGCCCCTCAGTTGGACCAGCGTTCGTGCTGGACGTGCAGACCGCGTGAGACGACGCTTCATCCAGTCCCAAACATGCTCAATGGGGGACAGATCCGGAGATCTTGCTGGCCAGGGTAGTTGACTTACACCTTCTAGAGCACGTTGGGTGGCACGGGATACATGCGGACGTGCATTGTCCTGTTGGAACAGCAAGTTCCCTTGCCGGTCTAGGAATGGTAGAACGATGGGTTCGATGACGGTTTGGATGTACCGCGCAGTATTCAGTGTCCCCTCGACGATCACCAGAGGTGTACGGCCAGTGTAGGAGATCGCTCCCCATACCATGATGCTGGGTGTTGGCCCTGTGTGCCTCGGTCGTATGCAGTCCTGATTGTGGCGCTCACCTGCACGGCGCCAAACACGCATACGACCATCATTGGCACCAAGGCAGAAGCGACTCTCATCGCTGAAGACGACACGTCTCCATTCGTCCCTCCATTCACGCCTGTCGCGACACCACCGGAGGCGGGCTGCATGATGTTGGGGCGTGAGCGGAAGACGGCCTAACGGTGTGCGGGACCGTAGCCCAGCTTCATGGACACGGTTGCGAATGGTCCTCGCCGATACCCCAGGAGCAACAGTGTCCCTAATTTGCTAGGAAGTGGCGGTGCGGTCCCCTACGGCACTGCGTAGGATCCTACGGTCTTGGCGTGCATCCGTGCGTCGCTGCGGTCCGGTCCCAGGTCGACGGGCACGTGCACCTTCTGCCGACCACTGGCGACAACATCGATGTACTGTGGAGACCTCACGCCCCACGTGTTGAGCAATTCGGCGGTACGTCCACCCGGCCTCCCGCATGCCCACTATACGCCCTTGCTCAAAGTCCGTCAACTGCACATACGGTTCACGTCCACGCTGTCGCGGCATGCTACCAGTGTTAAAGACTGCGATGGAGCTCCGTATGCCACGGCAAACTGGCTGACACTGACGGCGGCGGCGCACAAATGCTGCGCAGCTAGCGCCATTCGACGGCCAACACCGCGATTCCTGGTGTGTCCGCTGTGCCGTGCATGTGATCATTGCTTGTACAGCCCTCTCGCAGTGTCCGGAGCAAGTATGGTGGGTCTGACACACCGTTGTCAATGTGTTCTTTTTTCCATTTCCAGGAATATATATATATATATATATATATATATATATATATATATATATATATATATATATATATATAATGACTTTTGAACACTATTAAGGTAAATACATTGTTTGTTCTCTATCAAAATCTTTCATTTGCTAACTATGCCTATCAGTCGTTAGTGCCTTCAGTACTTAGAATCTTCCATTTAGCTGGCAGTAGCGGCGCTCGCTGTATTGCAGTAGTTCGAGTAACGAAGATTTTTGTGAGGTAAGTGATTCATGAAAGGTATAGGTTATTGTGAGTGAGGGCCATTATTTTGTAGGGATTTTTGAAAGTCCGATTGCGTTACGCTAAAACAAAAAATATTGTGTGTCAGTTTAGTGATGATCAGAATAAGTAAAGAGAGAAATATCTTGTTTGAAAATCAAATAACGTAAGGGGTTTATCACCACAGTCATTTTTAATTTTTCTAAGTGGACGTTAGAGACTGTTCGGACAATTACGAGACATTTGACTCGGGCAGCGGAAGTGGAAGGAATACGCGAGAAACTGTGCACCAATAGCAAGAACAAGCTATGGTTCTACTTAAAATTTTACAGAAAGCTGTATTTCTCAGTAAATGTGACGGACAAAGGCGAAAATCTTGGCCTCCAAAAAAATTACTTTACAGAACCCAGAACAGTACCTTTTTTTTTTTCATGAGAGGCTAATGATTTATGAACTGGTTTTCACAGTAGCTTTTAAATTCTACTCTACATATTATAAGAGGTAAAGAAATTACATGTCAGTTTGACGACAAGAATGCAACGATCAGATGAAACAAGGTAGAAAATTAGCCAAGAATTAAATGCTGAACAAACTAAATATATTGTGGTAAACTGACTGTAATTGCAAGCTTGAGGAGGACCGGTGTGGCCGAGCGGTTCTAGGCGATTCAGTCAGGAACCGCGCGACCGCTACGGTCGCAGGTTCGAGTCCTGCCTCGGGCATGGATGTGTATGATGTCCGTAGGCTAGTTAGGTTTACGTAGTTCTAAGCTCTAGGGTACTGATGACCTCGGATGTTAAGTCCCATAGTGCTCAGAACCATTTGAACCTATTTTTTTCAGCTTCAGCTTGCGACGTCGGCATGTACACCTGAACCACCGTTGTCGGTGTTGGTTTAATGTCGATTTTGTTAAGAACAACCCTGTCAGTGAACTGTTCACAGTAACACACTCTCTGCCCTACCTTCCTATTCATAACGAATCCTACTACCGTTATACCATTTTCTGCTGCTGTTGATGTTACCCTACACTCATCTGACCAGAAATCCTTGTCTTCTTTCCACTTCACTTCACTGACCCCTACTATACCTAGATTGAGCCTTGGGATTTCACTTTTCCAGCTTCCCCACCACTTTCAAAGGCAACGGCCTTGCTGCAGTGGATATACCGCCAGACCACTTGTCGCTGGGCAGCCGCTGCGCAGCCAGAGTCGCTGACGTCACCTGCTGGGCGTACAGACGACGAGCTGACTCGACGGACGTCAGCTGGAACCCACGGCGCAGCTAAATTAGCCGAGGCTGCTACAGACGAACGACGACGTGTTAACATTCTGAATCAATAACTGAACCCTAAGAATGTTTTACTGTAGTCCAAGAAGCTTCACAGATTCCCAACATCTATCCTGACTTCACGTAGGGATATCTCCGCTCGCCACTCTGTACTGCCTTTCTACACACAACACCATCGTATCATAGTCTGAGCAGTGTTCGTGGATATAACACGTGAATTATTAAACTCGGAAATGGTTAATTTAATGATATCGAGCCGTGCACGGCTCGCGTTTATCCCAGTTATTGTTTGTCATCTTCTGTTACGGTGATGCCGCCTCATTTTCTTATTCCATTTACTGGCGTCACTAACGTCTACATCTACATTTATACTCCACATGCCATCCAACGGTGTGTGGCGGAGAGCACTTTACGTGCCACTGTCATTACCTCCCTTTCCTGTTCCAGTCACGTATGGTTCGCGGGAAGAACCGACTGCCGGAAAGCCTCCGTGCGCGCTCGGATCTCTCTAAATTTACATTCGGGCTGTCCTCGGGGGGTATAAGTAGGGGAAGCAATATTTTCGAAGCTTCATCCAGAAACGCACCCTCTCGAAACCTGGACAGAAAGCTACACAGCGATGCAGAGCGCCTCTCTTCCAAGGTCTGCCACTTGAGTTTGCTAAACATTTGCGTAGCGCTATCACGCTTACCAAATAACCCTGTGACGAAACGCGCCGCTCTTCTTTGGATCTACTCTATCTCCTTCGTTAACCCGATCTGGTACGGATCGCACACTGATGAGTAATACTCAAGTATAGGTCGAACGAGTGTTTTGTAAGCCATCTCCTTTGTTGATGGTCTACATTTTCTAAGGACTCAATGAATCTCAACGTGGCACCTGCCTTACCAGCAATTAATTTTATATGATAATTCTACTTCAGATCGTTCCCTACGCATACCCCCAGATATTTTACAGAAGTAACTGCTACCAGTGTTTGTTCCGCTATATTATAATCATACAATAAAGAATCCCTCTTTCTATGTATTCGCAATACATTACATTTCTCTATGTTAGGGGTCAGTTGCCACTACCTGCACCAAGTGCCTATCCGCTGCAGATCTTCCTGCATTTCGCTGCAATTTTCTAATGCTGCGACTTCTCTGTATACTACAGCATCATCCGCGAAAAGCCGCATGGAACTTCCGACACTATCTACTAGGTCATTTATATATATTGTGAAATGCAATGGTCCCATAACACTCCCCTGTGGCACCACAAAAGTTACTTCAACGTCTATAGACGTCTCTCCATTGAGAACATGCTGTGTTCTGATTGCTAAAAACTCTTCAGTTCAGCCACACAGCTGATCTGATATTCCGTAGGCTCTTACTGTATCAGCCGACAGTGCGGAACTGTATCGAACGCCTTCCGGAAGTCAAGGAAAATGGCATTTACCTGGGACCCTGTATCTAATATTTTGTGGGTCTCGTAGTGCCAACCCACGCTGTCTAATGTGCTGCGAATACATAGAAAGAAAGATCCCTTATCATTTAGCTACAATATAGCAGGTCAGCAACGGGAAGCAGTTAATTCCATAAGTTATCTGGGCGTACGCATTAGGAATGATTCAAAATGGAATGATCATATAAAGTTGATCGTCGGTAAAGCAGATGGCAGAGATTCATTGGAAGAATCCTAAGGAAATGCAATCCGAAAACAAAGGAAGTAGGTTACAGTACGCTTGTTCACCGACTGCTTGAATACTATTCAGCAGTGTGGGATCGGTACCAGATAGGGTTGATAGAAGAGGTACAGAAGATCCAACGGAGATCAGCGCGCTTCGTTACAGGATCATTTAGTAATCGCGAAAGCGTTACGGAGATGATAGATAAACTCCAGTGGATGACTCTGCAGGAGAGACGGTCAGTAGCTAGGTACGGGCTTTTGTTGAAGTTTCGAGAACATACCTTCACCGAGGAATCAAGCAGTATATTGCTTCCTCCTACGTATATCTCGCGAAGAGACCATGAGGATAAAATCAGAGAGATAAGAGCCAACACATAGGCATACCGACAATCCTTCTTTCCACAAACAATATGAGACTGGAATAGAAGGGAGAACCGATAGAGGTACTCAAGGTACCCTCCGCCAGACACCGTCAGGTGGCTTGTGGAGTATGGATGTAGATGTGGCATCAGAACTATCGGTACAACAGGACCCATCTGGCTGTGTGACATTTGGAAGTGTGGATATAAGACCGCGCATGGAGATAGTGTGAAGAACAGTCACTAGATCGGCGACAGGACGAAAGACCGAACAGAACGTGAGGTTTCCCGAACTGCGACGTATCGTGCTCGAGTCGTGTTGAAACACATCCGAAGTATAGGCCGCGGGTCAGCCGTGGGTGGTGGGATGGGATAACGGTTGGGGGGGGGGGGGAGGGGGTTTGATTTTTGGCGCGAGGCCGACTGCAGTGGAGCTCTGTGACAGGAACCGCGTGCAAAATCCCGCCGCTCCGGCCCGTCTGTCCGCCTGGAACAGCGTCCAGTGGCGCCGATGCGTTACGGCCGCGCTGACGGACCCCTCGTTAGCGGCGACGTGCGGCCGTCACTCTCTGGGACTTCGCGAGCGCCAGCGATTTGCCGTCAAGTTGTCGCCGCTCGACACGACAGGTTTTTCCTCGCGTAGCTCCGCAGATCCCATTTATTTTCGTTCTGTTTCGATCCCGCTTTTCCCGTCTCTGTTGGGGTTACGTAGTTATCCGGCACCGTTTCAGTCTCTGGAACACCGCTCGTAACTATCGCCGTACACGACTCAGTGGAGTCGGCGCCAGCGCACGAGATTGGGCCGCGCTCATTACCTGCTTCCCAGGGCGGGAGACCGCTTGTCACACCGTCCTTTACGAGCGACTTCTAATCCGAGGTACGCCCACGACTCATCCCGTGACGATTTCTTTCAGAAAGTCTCGCCCGTCTGCAGCATAACGCGTTAGGTGATGCCAGCTTGTCATCATTCGCTGGCCCTCGCGGCTGTCTGTCAGGTTCTTAGGCACCCAGTGAGCACTAACTTTACGAAATTTCAACGTGTCATGAGCACTGCCTTACACCGGACTACAGGACATGTTGAAGTGCTGCGGTAGGGTTCGCTCTTGCACACGCCGGTCGGTCTAAATTTCTGGCTCAATAGCTCCGACATTTAACAGGGCTGCAGCTGTTATCAGCAGGCCGGAGCGTAACGAATCAAGGTTCACGCGGCCCTGTCGGGTGAATACACATAACATGGAGAAATTGCTGCGGTCCATACACTCATCCCCATACACGCCACGCACGTGCCTGTGAATTTCACTCGCTTTATGTACTTTGGCCCACAATTGCAAGGGTTGGAACTTTCATAAGCGTCTTCAGGCCACGAGTGGCCCACCGGAACCATCCGACCGCCGTGTCATCCTCAACGGAGGATGAGGATAGGAGGGGCGTGGGGTCAGCACACCGCTCTCCCGGTCGTTACGATGGTATTCTTGACTGAAGCCTCTACTATTCAGTCGAGTAGCATCACGAGGCTGAGTGCACTCCGAAAAATGGCAACAGCGCTTGGCGGCCTGGATGGTCACCCTTCCAAGTGCCGACCACGGCCGACAACGCTTAACTTCGGTGATCTCAAGGTAACCGCTGTATCCACTGCGGCAAGGCAACTTTAATAAGGGCACCTATTTAATTAAGGCTCGTACAAAATAGATACCTGTTTGAAAGTTTTACTGACCTTCAGATTAGTCACCAGCATTATGTATAAACCGTTGCCAGCGATGTGGAAGTCGTAGGACACTCTTAGCAGTGCCAGTTGTGTTGACAGTTCGAGCGGCGCGGTCTATTGCCGGACGAATATGTAGCAGTTCTGAAGCGAATGCCGTGAAGTATTTCGTTCAGTTTCAAAATCGAATTGAACTCACGAGGGCTTCAGTCAGGGGAGTGCAGTAGGTGGCATAGCACTTTGCAATCCCATCCGTCAAACAAATCAGTAACAGCGTGCACTGAACGTGTTTGAGGATCAAAATGGTTCAAATGGCTCTGAGCACTATGGGACTTAACTTCTTATGCCATAGGTCCCCTATAACTTAAAACTACTTAAACCTAACTAACCTAAGGACATCACACACATTCATGACCGAGGCAGGATTCGAACCTCCGACCGTAGCGGTTGCGCGGTTCCAGACTGTACCGCCTAGAACCGCTCGGCCACCCCGGCCGTCCGCGTGCTTGAGCGTTGTCCTGCAAAATGATGGTCAGGTCATGCAGAAAGTGTCATCACTTCTGTCTCTGTGCTGTTAGATTTTAGGCAGAAGTGATGACATTTTCTGCAGGACCTGACCACCATTTTGCAGGACAATGCTCAAGCACGTACAGTGCAAGCTGTCACTGATTTGTTTGACTGATGGGCTGCTGCTATACCACCTTCTGCATTCCCCTGACTTAATCCCTTGTGAGTTCAACTCGATTTCTAAACTGAAGGAAACATTTCACGGCATTCCCATCAGAACTGCTACAAACTCCTCGAGCAATAGACCGCGCCGCTTGAACTGTCAAATTAACTGGCAGTGCTAAGAGTATCCTACGACTTCACATCGCTGGCAAGGGGCTATACACAATGCTGGTGACTACTTTGAAGGTCAGTAAAACTTTGCAACACATATCTATTTCATAAGAGCTGTAAATAAATACACTCCTGGAAATGGAAAAAAGAAGACATTGACACCGGTGTGTCAGACCCACCATACTTGCTCCGGACACTGCGAGAGGGCTGTACAAGCAATGATCACATGCACGGCACAGCGGACACACCAGGAATCGCGGTGTTGGCCGTCGAATGGCGCTAGCTGCGCAGCATTTGTGCACCGCCGCCGTCAGTGTCACCCACTTTGCCGTGGCATACGGAGCTCCATCGCAGTCTTCATCACTGGTAGCATGCCGCGACAGCGTGGACGTGAACCGTATGTGCAGTTGACGGACTTTGAGCGAGGGCGTATAGTGGGCATGCGTGAGGCCGGGTGGACGTAACGCCGAATTTCTCAACACGTGGGGCGTGAGGTCTCCACAGTACATCGATGTTGTCGCCAGTGGTCGGCGGAAGGTGCACTCGCCCGTCGACCTGGGATCGGACCGCAGCGACGCACGGATGCACGCCAAGATCGTAGGCTCCTACGCAGTGCCGTAGGGGACCGCACCTCCACTTCCCAGCAAATTAGGGACACTGTTGCTCCTGGGATATCGGCGAGGACCATTCGCAACCGTGTCCATGAAGCTGGGCTACGGTCCCGCACACCGTTAGGCCGTCTTCCGCTCACGCCCCAACATCGTGCAGCCCGCCTCCAGTGGTGTCGCGACAGGCGTGAATGGAGGGACGAATGGAGACGTGTCGTCTTCAGCGATGAGAGTCGCTTCTGCCTTGGTGCCAATGATGGTCGTATGCGTGTTTGTCGCCGTGAAGGTGAGCGCCACAATCAGGACTGCATACGACCGAGGCACACAGGGCCAACACCCGGCATCATGGCGTGGGGAGCGATCTCCTACACTGGCCGTACACCTCTGGTGATCATCGAGGGGACACTGAATAGTGCACGGTACATCCAAACCGTCATCGAACCCATCGTTCTACCATTCCTAGACCGGCAAGGGAACTTGCTGTTCCAACAGGACAATGCACATCCGCATGTATCCCGTGCCACCCAACGTGCTCTAGAAGGTGTAACTACCCTGGCCAGCAAGATCTCCGGATCTGTCCCCCATTGAGCATGTTTGGGACTGGATGAAGCGTCTTCTCACGCGGTCTGCACGTCCAGCACGAACGCTGGTCCAACTGAGGCGCCAGGTGGAAATGGCATGGCAAGCCGTTCCACAGGACTACATCCAGCATCTCTACGATCGTCTCCATGGGAGAATAGCAGCCTGCATTGCTGCGAAAGGTGGATATACACTGTACTAGTGCCGACATTGTGCATGCTCTGTTGCCTGTGTGTATGTGCCTGTGGTTCTGTCAGTGTGATCATGTGATGTATCTGTCCCCAGGAATGTGTCAATAAAGTTTCCCCTTCCTGGGACAATGAATTCACTGTGTTCTTATTTCAATTTCCAGGAGTGTAGATGACACTATTAAAGTTCCAACCCTCGTATCTGATCTCTGCACGTGAAAACAGAATACGGTCTGTAGCGCAAACCTAAAACTACACCGTCGTGAAATTTCAACATTTCAGCTGCATTATCAAGGAAGAAAAAAATTATTGTGCGTTGCTCTCCAAGCCTTCCTCCTATTTGACGTTAAGAACGTAACTGAGAAAAAGTTTAAAATGGCGAATTTGCGCTCGATTTTATGTTGTATTTATATAGGTGGATGCTGTCTGCAAACTGTGTAGTAAATAGTGAGTAGTGAACAAATAGTAAATTGAAACATTGTGTCTGCTCCTACGGTTGTGCTGCATGAACATCGAAAATTTGATAATCAATCAACTTTTTTCCTTTCGTCACTCGTGGAAGCAAGCCATTAGGCACTCGACTACTTTGACATGTTATAGGTGCATGTGTGTCACCTGAGGGCAGAGATGAAGGATGTCTACGATTGAGTTGTAATACACGAGGGTTATTCGTAAAGTAAGGAACGATCGGTCGCGAAATGAAAATCCGATGAAGTCTTGCACAGGTGTGTTGGGCAGTGACTGTAGTATGCCCGTCGATCGTATTACGTCGTTCTTTTTAGTTCTGAGCACACAGGGAGCACAGACAACGAGCTGTACGCCAGCGTAGAGAATTGGCGGAAGGCACTGGCGGCTGCCTTCTGTAACGGAGGTATCTGAAAGTTGGTACAACGCTACGACAAACGTCTCAAGTCGGATAGACGAGTATACAGACAAGTACCTGGAATTTCTAGCTAACTGTTGCAAGTTAGACAGTTTTGATTTTCACTGTGGTTTCCTTACTTACCGGATAGCCCTCGTACACGACGGTCACTCCAAAAGAAATGCACACTATTTTTTTTAATGCAACTTTTATTCTACATGTTTGGAAGTTTTACAGTTTGTAGATAAATCCCTTAGGAACAATATTTTCATTTCTCCCCATAATTTCCATCCCTCTGAACTGCCTTACGCCACCTTGGAAACAGTGCCTGTATACCCGCATGGTAAAATTCTGCACCAACCTGTTGGAGCCACTGTTTGGCAGTGTGCACAAGGGGGTCGTCGTCTTCAAACCTTGTTCCACGAGGAGAGTCTTTCAGTTTCCGAAAGAGATGATAGTCACGTGGAGCCAAGTCAGGACTGTAAGCCGGCAGCGGTGGCCGTGCGGTTCTAGGCGCTGTAGTCCGGAACCGCGGGACTGCTACGGTCGCAGGTTCGAATCCTGCCTCGGGCATGGATGTGTGTGATGTCCTTAGGTTAGTTAGGTTTAAGTAGTTCTAAGTTCTAGGGGACTGATGACCTAAGATGTCAAGTCCCGTAGTGCTCAGAGCCATTTGAACCATTTGATTTGTGAACATGATTCGGTATGCGTGGTCCAAAAATGGATACATCACAGAAAACCATTTTGAATCAGGACTGTAAGGCGGGTGTTTTAGTGTTGTCCATCCGAGTTTTGTGATCGCTTCCACGGTTTTTTGACTGACATGTCGCCGTGCATTGTCGTGCAACAGCAAAACATCTTGCTTTTGCCGATGTGGTGGAACACGACTCGGTCAAGCTTGAAGTTTCTTCAGTGTCGTCACATATGCATCAGAATTTATGGTGGTTCCACTTGGCATGATGTCCACAAGCAAGAGTCCTTCGGAATCGAAAAACACCGTAGCCATAACTTTTCCTGCAGAAGGTGTGGCAGGAGAGCTTCTGTAAAGTTTGGAAGGTAGGAGACGAGTTACTGGCAGAAGTAAAGCTGTTAGTAGCGGCCGTGAGTCGTGTTACGGTAGCTCAGTTGGTAGAGCACTTGCCCGCGAAAGGCAAAGGTCCCGAGTTCGAGTCTCGGCCGGACACACAATTTGAATGTGTCTGGAAGTTTCATATCAGCGCACACTCCGCTGCAGAGTGAAAATCTCATTCTGGAAACATCCCCCAGGCTGGGGCTAAGCCATGTCTCCGCAATATCCTTTCTTTCAGGAGTGCTAGTTCTGCAAGGTTCGCAGGAGAGCTTCTGTAAAATTTGGAAGGTAGGAGACGAGGTACTGGCAGAAGTGAAGCTGTGAGTACCGGGCGTGAGTCGTGCTTCGGTAGCTCAGTTGGTAGAGCACTTGCCCGCGAAAGGCAAAGGTCCCGGGTTCGAGTCTCGGTCGGGCACACAGTTTTAATCTGCCAGGAAGTTTCATATCAGTGCACACTCCGCTGCAGAGTGAAAATCGCATTCTGTCAACAGCTGTCCGTACGATTGTGTTTTGCACAGAAGATGGCATTCCGGTCAACAACCACCCCAATAACGTTGGTGACAGGGCACCTCTTAAACAGGGTACTGTTCGCCCGGTAGTCCCACATCCCCAGTACACAGACGGTGCGGTATGACACAGAGAAGACGCCTACCACACTCTCTGAGGTGGAGGGCCACAGGAGGAATGGAAGGAGGACAGTCGCAAACTGATGCTGTCGGATGGCTGAAAGTGAATCCTTCTGTTGTTTCTCGGAGGATCCCACAGTTTATAGAGACCGAAACTGTATCCCAAAGATCAGGACAGGTCTGACCAGGCATGACATCAATGGGAGAGGACCGCTTTTGGCTGTACGGACACCACAGTACCGCCTTAGTACTGGCATCTGACCTCGCAGCGTCCCCTGGACGTGTTGTTTCGAGACGTACAGAAAGCTTCGGTAGAGAGGTCTTTACTGCTGTATGTGTACCTCTGTCGCGTCTTCACAGAAGGGACCGTCTAGAGTGGGGTTGTCAACATGACACCTGTACAGTCTAACAGTGGACCAATGTTATCTGTCCCGATTTGGTCTGGAGAATGGTTCTCACGGATTCGCATCTGGAGATAATGTGAAACAAGATTTAGGAATCCAGGCATTGCAGTAGCAGACCGATGTCGAGGAGGATCCCTCACGGTGTGGGCAGGAGTTATGTTGACCAGCCTAATACCTCTCCATGAAATTGTATGGGTGAAACGGCAAGGCTTAACGGCTGTCAGGTCTCTTGACGAGATCTTGGGAGCTCACGTGCTGTTGTTCCGAGGAGCTTTGGCCCCAGACTTCGTACTGATTGATGGACAATAACTCATAGAACTCAGGTGGTTGATGTTTCTTTGGAACATAACATCAGCACGGCGTGGTCTACTCACTCTCTCGATTTGAATCCCCTAGATCATGTCTGGGATGCACTGGGGAGACGCGTTGCATCATATCAGCATCCACCAACCACTCTGCAAGACTTTCTAGCAGCTCTGCGGTGAGAACGGGCGTTATTCCCTCAACATGAGACTGACGACATCAGTCACAACATGCCCCATCGTTGGCAGACCTATATTGCTGCCAGAAGAGGTCACACCTTGTACCGAGAACATTGACCTGTAATAGGAATGTGTGTGGAAGTCCGACAAGTAGGAAAATACGAAGAACATTATTGTCAACCGTGATGCATGTTGCGGTTGTTTACATTCGCGTATTCTTTACATTGTTTTTACTTTACTGTTACCTGTTTATACTGTCTTGCGACAAAATAAACGTAATCTTGCAAAACTTCCGTTTTTGATTTAATTTTCGGCAGCAGTGTACAGTGATTCACGAAGAAGGTTTTGTGTATAAATATTTCGCACAAATTCTGTGAAACATGATGAAAAACGATGCCATTGTCACCTATCGAACAGCTGCCATGACTGCCCCGACAATGCAGCGGTCAGTGCCTGATTGGCATGTGGTGTGATGATCTATCAGTGGAGTGTGTGGCTGCAAACAGAAAGGTTGTGGTATAGAATCCTGGCTGGACCACGTTTCTTCACTCAGTGATGTGCTTATACGAACTGAAATTATGACAATTTCTGACTGCCAAATTCTGCTTCCCTCAGATC
This sequence comes from Schistocerca gregaria, assembly GCF_023897955.1. Classification (NCBI taxonomy): domain Eukaryota; kingdom Metazoa; phylum Arthropoda; class Insecta; order Orthoptera; family Acrididae; genus Schistocerca; species Schistocerca gregaria. Next base: position 190,757,308 of record NC_064928.1, on the reverse strand, counting down.
ATTAATTGCTCTTTATTCACTTCTAATTCTTGGAACAACGCTCACAGAGTTACTGAAGTATCGTAACAAGTACGATTAATAATGCAAAGATAACCACCTCATCATCAGGCTGTAATTTGAGACTTACACTCTCTGTGGCATTGGTCCATTACCTAGCTTGCAGTGAAACCAGTGCGTTGCCCTCGACAGCGTGTTCATCAGAGACAAGGGTATCATCAGGAGCGCCTCAGGGAAGTGTGGTAGGACAGCTGTTCTTCTCTATATACATAAATGATTTGGCTGATAGGGTCGGCAGCAGCTTCCGGTTGATTGCTGATGATGCTGTGGTGTACAGTGAAACTTGCCCTTTGCGAAATTATGAATTACTCTGCTGGTAAACATCTATGTTATTTGATAATGAGACAGCCGAGTGTACCTGAAGGTACTCAGACAGTTCTCTCTTTAGTTATTCTCATCATCACTAACCTCACACACAATATGTTTTTAGCGCAACGCAGTCTGACTTTCAATAATCCCTACAAAAGAATGGTCCTGACTAGCAATAACCTATACCTTTCATGACTCACTTACCTCACAAAAATCTTCGTTACTCGAACTACTGCAATACAGCGAGCGCCGCTACTGCCAGCTAAATGAAAGATTCCAACTACTGAAGGCACTAACTACTGATAGGCATAGTTAGCAAATGAAAGATTTTGATAGAAAACAAACAATGTATTTATCTTAATAGCGTTCAAAAATCGTTATATATATAATTTTGTGACATCCCATTAAACAAATTTCCTTTTTTTGACGGACACACGTCCAGATCGTCCGCTCTCAAAATTCTACCATCTATCTCTCCACACACTGCTGGCTGCTAACCTCCAACTGCACAACGCTACGCGCTGTTCACATCGAACTGCCCAACTCTACAATAGCAAATATGCCAACAATGCCAACCAGCCACAGACTGCACACAGCACAGTCAGTGACTTTCATACAGAGCGGAACATGGCGTTACCAAATTAAAAACATAAACGGCCTAATTGCAACTGTAAGGTGTCGAAGTTGAGTGACTTGTAAGAGAATACAGGATGACTTTGAGAAAATTTCCCTAAATGTGAAAAAATGTAAATTAATGCGGATGAGTAGGAACAACGTTAGTAGGGTCATTCTTCGCACAGTCATGTCGTTTAAAATTCTGGGAGTAGCGTTGAAAAGCGATATGAGGTGGAACGAGCATGTGAGGACTGTAGTAGAGAAAATGAATGGTCGACTTCAGTTTATTGGGAGAATTTTAGGAAAGAGTGGTTCACCTATAAAGGAGACAGCATAAAGGGAGCTGGTGGGACCTTTTCTTGATTACAGTTTGAGCGTTTCGGATTCGTACCAGCTCGGATTGAAAGAAAACATCGCACTTATTCAGAGGTGAGCTGCTAGATTTGTTGGCGGTAGGTTCTGACAACTCGTGAGTGTTGCGGAGATGCTTCGGAAACTCAAATGGGAATTCCTGGAGGGAAGGCGACGTTCTTTTCGGGAAACGCTGTTGAGAAAATTTAGAGAGCCGGCATTTGAAGCAGACTGCCAGACGATTCTACTGCCGCCAACATACACTGTGCGTAAGGACCACGAATATAAAATACGAGAAATTTGGGCCCATAAGGAGGCATACAGACAGTCGTTTTTCCCTCGCTCTGCTATCGAGTGCAACAGGAAAGAAAGTGGGTAGTAGTGGAGCAGATTACCCTCCCCACGTGCCGTACGGTGACTTGAGGAGTGTCTATGTAGATGTAGCTGTAAAATCAAATATTTTTAACCAATAATTCCGTCCAAACGTTGGAGAACAATAGTGTAGCGAAAAGACACGCGAATCCAAAATATGTGGTGCAGTTTTTATTTTTTATTTTATTTTTTTTTTTTTTTTTACTTCAAGCAACATGTTTTCAGAAACACTACTTTGGTTCGTTTACGTACAGCACATTTTTAGGCACAGCACATTCTTTGAGCAGCTCAGCGGACGGCTCGACTTTCAGCTTTCTGTATTCCTCGAATCAATCTCTGAGATGCAGGGCGAAGAAGTCCGCCAAAAAGAGTGCGCGACGAAAAACTGCGGCAATGCGTCTCAGTAATGCATCGCAGTGCGTACTAAAATTCACAAGAAGTGTGCTGTAACACGAGCCAAGCACGTCCATCATTGGAGCTAATTCTCATTTATTTCTTTCATTTGTGCTACCTCAAAAAATGGTTCAAATGGCTCTGAGCACTGTGGGACTTAACTTCTGAGGTCATAAGTCCCCTAGAACTTAGAACTACTCAAACGTAACTAACCTAAGGACCTCACACACATCCATACCCGAGGTAGGATTCGAACCTGCGACCGTTGCGGTCGCGCGGTTCCAGACTGTAGCGCCTAGAACCACTCGGTCACGCCGGCCAGCTGTGCTACCTCAGGCAGCTTCCGATATGTATTGAATCACACACACACACACACACACTTACACCCATGATTTAGAATACAGTATTTACATTACATTGACTGTAAACATATTACCTTCATCACGATCTGACCCGACCATTGCTATGTGATGTCACTCCAAACGTGACGAATGACGGACACAAAATTCATACACCCAGACAACTTTACTAGCCGGCCGCTGTGGTCGAGCGGATCTAGGCACTTCAGTCCGGAACGACGCGGATGCCACGGTCCCAGATTCGAATCCTGCCTTGGGCATGGATGTGTGTGATGTCCTTAGGTTAGTTAAGTTTAAGTAGTTCTGTCTGGGGGCTGATGACCTCAGATGTTAAGTCCCACAGTGCTTAGAGTCATTTGTACCATATGTCAACTTTCCTTCCGTGTGCTGCTTACATCGCTTAAGTTACATGAATGTAACTTCCTGGCAGATTAAAACTGTGTGCCGGGCCGAGACTCGAACTCGGGACCTTTGCCTTTCGCGGGCAAGTACTCTGCCAACTGAGTTACCAAAGCACGACTCACTCCCCATTATAACAGCTTTATTCCTGCCTGCGGAAGGCAATGGTCCCGAGTTCGAGTCTCGCTCCGGCTCACAGTTTTAATCTGCCATGAAGTTTCATATCAGCGCACACTCCGCTGCAGAGTGAAAACCTCATTCTGGATACATGAAAGTAACTGTGTACAGGTACTTTGCGTAGTTCTTTGAAATTTATCGATACCTCTACGCGCAGTGGCCCGTAAACAAAATAGGATATGCCACCAAGTCATGCGGCAGTAGATAACGAAAAGCTAACGGTGCTAAGGCGGGCCGATTAGCTAGTTACCTTTTTTATAATTTTGATCAGTATTACCTCTTGTAACAATGTGAGACATACTTTTAAAGACCACGTGTCTGTGTGTATTGCGATAACCATGCACAAAATTACTACAAAAATAACTCTTCACCTTATTATACACGGAAGAATACCAAGAGGAGTTTCGAACCTTAGTAAAACTAGTATGATTGTACCCGAAATAAAGGAACTTAATAATTTTTTCTTACTGATAAGAGTGTAGATAATTATTCGACTATCACACTAAAGATCCACTTGAAAAGTAATTAACACTGACTGACAAAAGAAGCTGTAAGCTCTTCGTTTATTAGTTTTAGTATTAGTTACCTTTCGTTCTTCTCCTGTCTTGGTGATAAGACGTGCTGTGTAATTTTAAAGTGAAATTGTGCTCAAAAATGAAACTGCTTATGAAGCAGAACAAATTCCCCACATACGATACCAGGGATCCCAGCTCCTGTACCACACAAATATTGTTATTATTATTTTTTCTTTCTTATCTCAGACGTTATGTCTGGTCGAAAGTGGAAAGTGACGTGGACCTTGATCAAGCGTGACTTCCTTTTAACTGTACGGTATATGTTATATTGCATTTACGAACTTTCGGGTAATTGAACATATATCTATAATTACGGATTTCTGTAGTTGTATATATAAGTTTGGATGTAGCCGTATTGCATTGATGTACTGGTGGATATTGTGTGGTATGACTCCTGTAGTTGATAGTATAATTGGTATAATGTCAACTTTATCCTGATGCCACATATCCTTGACTTCCTCAGCCAGTTGGATGTATTTTTCAATTTTTTCTCCTGTTTTGTTTTGTATATTTGTTCGACTATCTTCACGACGGCGCTGCTCAGCAATAGAGGTACGTGCGTGTGTTCATCTCTTTCTCGCCGTGGCCGCCAATGTCAATTTCAAAATATTTGCCGCGACATTCAGAACCTGCAATTTTTCTTCTCATTTAATTACGAAGTACGGTTATTTTCTTTCTCAAATGAATAAATGCATTTTAAGCACAACTCCTTTTACCCAGTCCACGGGGAATGATAGTACGTGCCTCTATGCCGATCGTACGTTCGCATACGTTTGAGTGTGTACCACCGTAACTATACTTATTACCCATTTCCTGTACGGTATTAATTCTTATTTTGAACCACTCACTATCGGATGTACGTGCCCCCTTATTTTGTGCAGTCAGTCGGGTGTATTCTTTAATAGCTTTCCTTTTAATATTCAGTGGCTTAGTTTCCACAGTTGACCTTTGCCTGTGTCGCAGCGACGCTTCACGCGAAATACTTGTTACGCGACATTCATAAACCTCTCATTCCAAGATTACGAAGCCGGCTGACTAAGGTTCTAACGATTTAACAGGGCGGTTACACCGACTTACTTCTGAAACAGTCCTGGCATTTTGAATACGTCGTCATTGGTTGAACTGCTTGATCTGGATTAAGCCTCTTGTGTGTCGGAATAATGTAAGCATGCTAGAGCATTTACTGTCTGACAGGAGATTTAACGCGAGAGTAGCACGACACTCAACTTGCGCCCGTGGTGCACACGTTTGCTTTACTCCTCTCCTCCTGTCGTGAGTTTGCTAGAGGCTCTCGCATCTCAGCGAGGCGGCCAAATTGCCTGTCGCTAGCGGAACGAACCTCGAGCCGACTTCCGCCGTGATGGAGCAATCTGCGCTGCCCTCTCGGGTGGGCGCTGACTAAGCGTTCCGCAAACAGCGTTCTGCAGACAGCCACACCGCGCCGAACAAGCTGTGTAAGGTTTGAGCGGGCCGTGCTGGGCCGCCGCCGACTCAATAGTGGAAGGGCAGTCGGCTCCCATTTGGATTTCTTCGTGGTCCTCCGAGTTGCTACACGAGGAGAACTCTGTGTACGGGTCCGCAGCTGATGGGTATATTTTGGTGAAATGACTGTCCAAAGCCACGCGCAGGACAGGTGCCATCAGATGGGTCGGGTGTATACAGTATTTATGCGATATAATAGACGTCACTAGCTGAAAGACTCTGTTGGAGCAGTAGTGAAAACACTGTAATTTTATTTCTGGGTTTGTTTGTTTGATTTTCTACTCGTATACTGATTACTACTATTATTATGTTTCGTTAAGAGACTGGGAGAAGGTGTGAGTGTGAAATACTGTTTTACTATCATGCTCATAAATTAAGGATAATTGCAGAATGTGGTGGTGCCACACAACGTGGCACTACACAAAACTGGCGCTGATTGCATAGCCACATAGGGAACACACGGTGTTGGTGATAAGTTGAAAAAACTGTCCGAAAACACATGTGCTACAAAACGCCACTGTTTCCAGCGCATGTACCCCGGCATCAATATAGGATATGATCACCATGAACATCCGAACAAGCTGCACAGCGGGTTGGCACACTCTGGATCAGGTGGTCGAGCAGCTGCTGGGGTACAGCCTCCCATTCTTCCACCAGTGCCTGTCGGGGCTCCGGAGGTGTCCTTGGAGTTTGAAGACGTGCAGCGATACGTCGACCGACAGCATCCCAGACTTGCTGGATAGGGTTGAGGTCTGGAGAACAGGCAGGCCACTCCATTCGCCTGGTATCTTCTGTTTCAAGGTACTCCTCAACGATGGCAGGTGGGGCCGTCAGCAGGAAGGTGGGACCCACTGCACCCTTGAAAAGGCGGACATACTGATGCAAAATTGCGTCCCGATACACGTGACCTGTTACAGTTCCTCTGTCAAAAACATGCAGGGGTTTACGTGCACCAATCATAATCCCACCTCACACCATAAAACCACGACCTCCTTACAGGTCCCTCTGAAGGACATTAAGGGGTTGGTATCTGGTTCCTAGTTCGCGACAGGTGAAAACCCGGCGAGAATCACTGTTCAGACTATACTTGGACACGTCCGTGTACATAACCTGGGACCTCTGTTCCAATGAGCATGTACTGTGTTCTTGACACAAGGCTTTACGGGCTCTCCTGTTACCAGGGGTCAGTGGAATGCACCTTTCAGGTCTCCGAGAGAATAAAACATGTCTGTTCAGTAATCTGCAGACTGTGTGTCTGGAGACAACTGTTCCAGTGGCTGCGGTAAGGTCCCGAGCAAGGCTACGTGCAGTACTCCGTGGCCGTCTGCGGCCATTGATGGTGAGACTTCGGTCTTCTTGTGGTGTTGTACACTGTGGACGTCCCATACTGTAGCGCATGGACACGTTTCCTGTCTGCTGGAATCGTTGCCATAATCTTGACATCACGCTTTGTGGCACACGAAGGGCCCGTGCTAAGACCTGCTGTGTTTGACCAGCCTCCAGTCTCCCTAGTATTCTACCCCTCATAACGCCATCAGTATGTGTTCTTTGAGCCATTTTCATCATACAGTCACCATTAGCACGCCTGGAAACGTCTGCACACTTACTCGCTGCGCCGTACTCTGATATGCACCAACACCAACCCTGCGTATGTGGACTGCTGTCAGCGCCTCCGTGCGACGATCGCAGGTCAGATGCACCGCATGGTCATACCCCGAGGTGATGTAGACCTGCACGCCGCCCACCAGAGCGTTGTTTCACCATGTATCAGCATTATCCTCATTTTAAGAGCCTGAGTGTATATAAAATTTTTATACTATACAGTGGAGTAATCGGTCACATGAGTAATGTTCGACAATGATCTGTGTTAGTCATTCGTATAGGTGAATGTATTATAAACTAGTTTGTCAGTTTATGGTTGTGGGGAAATGAAATTATGATTTCGGAAAAGCAGTTTTCATTAGAGGGAATTAATCTTATATTTGTGGGTTTTCCGAATTTATTGATGGTCATTCACTGTTCTGATTCAGAGACAAATTTTGATTGGTTTTGTACATATCCGCGGGATTGAGCGCGTTGGATCCTGCTTTCTGATTGGCTGTGATGTCTCTCTTGGCAATTCGCACGTATTTTGCGAATTAGAATCTTCTTTTGTGAAGAGAGATGGACACTGTCGTGGCTTGGATGTCGTAGTGATCAGACATATTGATAAGTGCTTCGTTGAAAATTATTAACATTCTGATGTTTTGGTATTAAAATGTTTGAGAAGTACCATAAAGTGTGGAAAGAATTTCGAGATAATGCACAAGACGAAATTTAGAACATTTGGCGACACTAAGCGTTTTGGTTACTCGCCAACTCGAACATTTTGTTCCGTGTGGCTGACATTAGCAACATTTGCTTTCGAAGGAACAACCCGTTTGTAAATTTCCGGTGAAGGATTACCAGAAACTGGCTACGGTTATGAATGATGTGTGCGCGTGGTTTTTCGAGACTTCGTACAGTTTAGAATAAGGCTTCGTAGTAACTAGTGTATGCTAACTTACCATAATGGAGTGAAATTGTACGCACGAAAATACTTACTGAAACGCTCGCTAAGGCCGCTGGGGAGAACAGGTAATTAGGATTGCGGAAAGGGCCAAATAAGGTAGGGTCAGTTTCACCTTCTAATTGTAATTTATTTTAATTTAATAACACTTTTACAACCAAAGCGACACATAGCCGAACCTTTATCCAATGAAACTCTTTCACGGCTGAAGGCCTTCAAGCAAGAAATCCTAAAAATCAACAAGATAAAAATCCAATTAAAATAACAGATAAAATAATAAAAAAAACATGTATCACAGCTAGGTGGAAAGCCTCAAGGCAAAGCAGATAGAACAATCATTTGCAAGGTGCGATACAAATGGCTGAAGGCCACAATTAAGTTTCAAAATTTTGAAAGATGTTACCATAATCTTTAAAGGCAGAAGGCCCCAATGTTTAAGCTTGAAAGAATAAAGTTGCAAGGCTGAAAGCCTACTATTTGTTTTGCAAAAAATTAAAAAAATTAAAAATAAACATAAGCCTTAAATTTCAAGTAGATTATAAAAATATTTTTGAAACATCCGGTACCTGTAGATGTGGAACCAGTGTAAACAAAACGTGCATGTAGCATCTCTCTAAAGGCCTCAACGTTGACGGGAAAAACTCCCACCACCCTCCATTTCTTTGACACTCCACTAAAACATGTTTCCAATTCACGGCTGAAAAAATGCCCCGGAACGAATGTACTAGCTTGAGTGATTACTTCCGTATGCCACATGTGAGACTAGGTCACGTGAAGAAGAACACGTTCGAAATATCCATTTTAGTTACGAGATTACGGCTTTTCCGCAGTTGGGGGCGCTATATTATACCCATGTGATGAATGTACTCGGATTCCGATTTCTCTCGGAATATTACAGGCTGCACTCCGACAGAGGCAAGATATTAGATCACAACCACCTTCTACTCTTACGAGATTACAGCCTCTAATGACTAATAAGGGAGATCGGTACACTAACATTAAAATCAGCACAGCCGGAGATCTTCGTCTGCTCACACAGTGTCCCGTACGCTGTCAGTGGCCGGTTTTTCCGCAGCAAAATTACTTTCACCCGCATGTCTTGATTAGACGCTTCCCTTCCGCACAAATGACTTAATATATAGTTCAGCCGCGCTTACAGTGCAACTACGCCGATTGTAACTACGTACTGTGTTGCCTAGCAGATCCTCTTCAACGCTACCGACAGAGAGGCGGGGCTAAAGAAAAACAGTATCTTTGTGCGGAAAAATAATCGCAGTTGCTTTGTAAAGGTTGAGAAAGGTTCTTTGCCTCGCCTTGTATGCGCTTGGCTCCGAGGAATATTTCTTGGGTGTTGTGCAAGCTCTCTGAAAATTAGGTTTGCCGTAAATCGGACAGTTTACTCGCGACGGCGCGAATTCTCGAAGGCACTGACAAATGCTACGAGCTCTACATGCTGCTAGGCGAACCAAATGAATAAAGTTAGGCGGCAGTCGCTGTTGTCGGCTCAGCCCACACTTCCGGGCCAGGTAATAACGTCGCTGTACAGGGTCGTTAAGAATTCGAATGGAAAGTCGGGTCAGTGGTTCAGGCTGTGTGACGATTCGCATTGTAATACACTGGCGGTCGAAAGCGAGACGGACGAAAATACTGCTCACATTCAGGACTTTTTTTCTCCGTACTGGGATGTAGTAGAAGAAATGGTTCAAATGGCTCTGAGCACTATGCGACTTAACTTCTGAGGTCATCAGTCGCCTAGAACTTAGAACTAATTAAACCTAACTAACCTAAGGGCATCACACACACATCCATGCCCGAGGCAGGATTCGAACCTGCGACAGTAGCGGTCGCTCGGCTCCAGACTGTAGCGCCTAGAACCGCACGGCCACTCCGGCCGGCGGATGTAGTAGACAAATGGGGTTTCCTGCAGTGAATAAAGTATACATTGAGGTTTTTATTGGTATTTTTTTTATTGAAAAACATTTATATTTTTACCGTGAAAGGGGAATTTTCTGAGGCAGATCTGAAACGAGGTAGATCGGCGTTTGCCGCCGTAACTCCGGTTGTGGTTATCTGAAACGTTAGTTAACATGTCACCCTTATCCTTACAGATGTAATTTTAGTTCATCTGGGAGATTCGCAATACAATTTTTTTTTTAGCGAAATTATAACTATTTGAAAGATAAAGGCCATTTTTGGATCCCTCTTAGAAATACTAAATACTAGCATAAAAAAAAAACAGCTACAATGAACTGCTTCAAGGGAGACAAAAAATCATTAAAATCGGATGAAAATTGAACCGTGGGCAACGACAACCATGCCGAAACACATGGTTTTGAGAAAAACGCGTTTACACACTCAAGCTCATAAATTAAGGATAATTACAGAATGTTGTGCCACAGAACGTGGCATTGCAGAAAACTGGCGCTAATAGCATAGGTACATAGGAAACCCACGCGACGCAGATCTGTAAGTCCACGGTATTGGTGATAAGTTGAGAAAACCGTCCCGAAACACATGTGCTATAAACCGCCACTGTTTCCTGCGCATGTGCCCTGATATCAATATGGGATATGATCACCATGCACACGTACACAGGCTGCACAACGGGTTGCCAAACTCTGGATCAGGTGGTCGAGCAGCTGCTGGGGTATAGCCTCCCATTCTTGCACCAGTGCCTGTCGGAGCACCTGAAGTGTCGTAGGGGTTTGAAGACGTGCAGTGATACGTCGACCGAGAGCATCCCAGACGTGTTCGATGGGGTTTAGGTCTGGAGAACAGGCAGGCCACTCCATTCGCCTGATACTTCTGTTTCGAGGTACTCCTCCACGATGGGAGCTCGTTGGGACCGTGCATTATCATCCATCAGGAGGAAGGTGGGGCCCAGTGCATCCCTGAAAAGGTGGACATACTGGTGCAAAATAACGTCCCGATACACCTGACCTGTTAGAGTTCCTCTGTCAAAGACATGCCTTGATGTACGTGCACCAATCATGATCCCATCCCACACCAGCAAACCATGACCTCCACATAGGTCCGTTTCAAGGACAGTAAAGTGTTGGTATCTGGTTCATGGTTCACGCCAGATGAAAACCTAGCGAGAATCACTGTTCAGAATATACCTGGACTCTTCCGTGAACCTGGGACCACTGTTCCAATGAGCATGTACTGTGTTCTTGACACCAGGCTTTATAGGATCTCCTGTGACCAGGGGTCAGTGGAACGCATCTTGCAGGTCTCCGGGCGAACAAACCATGTCTGTTCCGTCGTCTGTAGTCTTATGTGTCTGGAGAGAACTGTTCCAGTGCCTGCGGCTAGGTCCAGAGCAAGGCTACCTGCAGTACTCCGAGGCCGTCTGCAGGCAATGATGGTGATATATCGGACTTCCTGTGATGTTGTACACTGTGGACGTCCCGTACTGTAGCGCCTGGACACGTTTCCTGTCTGCTGGAATCGTTGCCGTAATCTTGAGATCACACTTTGTGGCACAGTGAGGCCCTGTGCTACGACCTGCTGTGTTTGACCAACCTCTAGTCGCCCTCATAACGTCGTCAATATGTGTTCTTTGAGCCATTTTCAAAACACAGTCACCATTAGTACGTCTGAAAACGTCTGCATACTTCCTCGCTGCACCGTACAGAGACATGCACCAACACACCTCTTCGTATGTGGACTGCTGCCAGCGCCACCGTGCGACAACAGCATGGTCATATCCCGTGGTGATTTAAACCCGCAAACCGGCCACCAGAGCGTTGTTTCACCATGTATCAGCATTATCCTTAATTTATGATCATGAGTGTAGTTTGACAAGCATTTATCGTATAAAGGAAGGGACAAAGCTTGACAGTTACGGGACATCATTGATGCCTGGCCCATAATAACTATCTCCACGTATAGTGGATTGCCGCTTCCTGCTGCTTTGACCTGATAAGCCCTCATTTTTGTCCTCAGAGCCCTTTTCGTCGCTGAGTGCATCATCACCGCTGGCGTCTCTGTCTTCACAGAGTCTGCGCATTTCATCGCCGATTTTGATTTCTAGGGCATTTGCCACGTGTATTCATGCAGTATGGCCTACATTGAATAGACATACAGCCAAATTTGATGCGGCGTCGACTATTTCTCTTCTGCTGGATGTTATCTTCGGAGCGCATCTCCAAATGAGACTACTGGAACTTTCGTTCACATTTTGAGTAACACCGTCCAAGCAATGGTACAGCAAATCAGATTTACTCAGATCGGTATAACCAGGTGTGATGGCATCGATAACGACTTGTAGCAACCGGTTCTCTAACGCCGAGGCGTGCCTTGCACACTCCGCTTCAGGGATCGTTACTTTTTGGAGTTCGCGCATAGTGTTTTGGGGAATAATTTTTCAGTGTATGTACATTCCAATAAGGTAATAAAAACATTTCAAGTTTTTTTTCGACCGTCGCTCTGTTGTTTCACCTTTAGGACGAAAGTAAGTTTCGCAAGATGTTTCACCGCCAAGCTACATACCTCGATGACACCTGAGATGCCCTGTAAACCCGCTGGCCAGAACAGGTGATTAGGATTGTGGAAAGGGCCAAATATGGTTGGGGTAAGTTTCACCTTCAGATTGTAATTTATTGTAATTTAATAACACATTTACACACATTTACAACCAAATAGGCACACAGGCGAACTTTTACAACTATGAGTTTCCAAAAATCAATTCTTTCATGGCCGAAGGCCTCCAAACAAGAAATTTTAAATATCAACAAGATAAAAATGCAGTTAAGATAGCAAATAAAATAATTAACATATTTCTATTACAGCTAGGCTGAAAGCTCCAAGGCAGAAGTGTATCGACAAACATAAACAAGATGCAATACAAACGGCTGAAGGTCCGCAATAAAAGTTTCAAAATATTAAAATAAATCACCATAACCTTTCAAAGGCAGAAAGCCGCTATGTTTTTGTTTAAAGGATAATTTCAAGAATGAGGTTTTAAGCGGCTGAAAGCCCACAACTGATTATCCAAAATTCAAAAAAATACCATAAAACACAGTAAAACCAAGAATTTTTAAATCTTTGGCTATGATAGATTGTTGTTGTCTTCAGTCCTGAGACTGGTTTGATGCAGCTCTCCATGCTACTCTATCCTGTGCAAGCTTCATGATCTCCCAGTAGCTACTGCAACCTACATCCTTCTGAATCTGCTTAGTGTATTCATCTATTGCTCTCTACGATTTTTACCCTCCACGCTGCCCTCCAATGCTAAATTTGTGATCCCTTGATGCCTCAAAACATGTCCTACCAACCGATCCCTTCTTCTAGTCAAGTTGTGCCACAAACTTCTCTTCCCCCCAATCCTATTCAATACCTCCTCATTAGTTACGTGATCTATCCACCTTATCTTCAGCATTCTTCTGTAGCACCACATTTCGAAAGCTTCTATTCTCTTCTTGTCCAAACTAGTTATCGTCCATGTTTCACTTCCATACATGGCTACACTCCAAACAAATACTTTCAGAAACGACTTTCTGATACATAAATCTATATTCGATGTTAACAAATTTCTCTTTTTCAGAAACGCTTCCCTGGCCATTGCCAGTCTACATTTTATATCCTCTCTACTTCGACCATCATCAGTTATTTTACTTCCTAAATAGCAAAACTCCTTTACTACTTTACGTGTCTCATTTCCTAATCTAATTCCCTCAGTATCACCCGATTTAATTTGACTGCATTCCATTATCCTCGTTTTGCTTTTGTTGATGTTCATCTTGTATCCTCCTTTCAAGACACTGTCCATTCCGTTCAACTGCTCTTCCAAGTCCTTTGCCGTCTCTGACAGAATTACAATGTCATCGGCGAACCTCAAAGTTTTTACTTCTTCTCCATGAATTTTAATACCTACTTCAAATTTTTCTTTTGTTTCCTTTACTGCTTGGTCAATATACAGATTAAATAACATCGGGGAGAGGCTACAACCCTGTCTCACTCCTTTCCCAACCACTGCTTCCCTTTCATGCCCCTCGACTCTTATGACTGCCATCTGGATTCTGTACAAATTGTAAATAGCCTTTCGCTCCCTGTATTTTACCCCTGCCACCTTCACATCTACATCTACATGACTACTCTGCAATTCACATTTAAGTGCTTGGCAGAGGTTCATCGAACCACAATCATACTATCTCTCTACTATTCCACTCCCGAAGAGCGAGCGGGAAAAACGAACACCTAAACCTTTCTGTTCGAGCTCTGATTTCTCTTATTTTATTTTGATGATCATTCCTACCTATGTAGGTTGGGCTCAACAAAATATTTTCCCATTCGGAAGAGAAAGTTGGTAAAACGGTCTCGCCGCGACGAAAAACGTCTATGCTGTAATGACTTCCATCCCAACTCGTGTATCATATCTGCCACACTCTCTCCCCTATAACGCGATAATACAAAACGAGCTGCCCTTTTTTGCACCCTTTCGATGTCCTCCGTCAATCCCACCTGGTAAGGATCCCACACCGCGCAGCAATATTCCAACAGAGGACGAACGAGTGTAGTGTAAGCCGTCTCTTTAGTGGACTTGTTGCATCTTCTAAGTGTCCTGCCAATGAAACGCAACCTTTGGCTCGCCTTCCCGACAATATTATCTATGTGGTCCTTCCAACTGAAGTTGTTCGTAATTTTAACACCCAGGTACTTCGTTGAATTGACAGCCTTGAGAATTGTACTATTTATCGAGTAAATGAATTCCAACGGATTTCTTTTGGAACTCATGTGGATCATCTCACACTTTTCGTTATTTAGCGTCAACTGCCACCTGACACACCATACAGCAATCTTTTCTAAATCGCTTTGCAGCTGATACTGGTCTTCGGATGACCTTACTAGACGGTAAATTACAGCATCATCTGCGAACAGTCTAAGAGAACTGCTCAGATTGTCACCCAGGTCATTTATATAGATCAGGAACAGTAGAGGTCCCAGGACGCTTCCCTGGGGAACACCTGATATCACTTCAGTTTTACTCGATGATTTGCCGTCTATTACTACGTACTGCGACGTTCCTGACAGGAAATCACGAATCCAGTCGCACAACTGAGACGATACCCCATAGCTCCGCAACTTGATTAGAAGTCGCTTGTGAGGAACGGTGTCAAAAGCTTTCCGGAAATCTAGAAATACGGAATCAACTTGAGATCCCCTGTCGATAGCGGCCATTACTTCGTGCGAATAAAGAGCTAGCTGCGTTGCACAAGAGCGATGTTTTCTGAAGCCATGCTGATTACGTGTCAATAGATCGTTCCCTTCGAGGTGATTCATAAGGTTTGAATACAGTATATACTCCAAAACCCTACTGCAAACCGACGTCAATGATATAGGTCTGTAGTTAAATGGATTACTCCTACTACCCTTCTTGAACACTGGTGCGACCTGCGCAATTTTCCAATCTGTAGGTACAGATCTATCGGTGAGCGAGCGGTTGTATATGAGTGCTAAGTAATTAGCAACAATTTGAAAGAGAGTATTCCAGTCAACATTGTCAAAAGCTTTCTCTAAGTCTACAAACGCTAGAAACGTAGGTTTGCCCTTCCTTAATCTAGCTTCTAAGATAAGTCGTAAGGCCAGTATTGCCCCACGTGTTCCAACATTTCTACGGAATCCAAACTGATCCTCCCCGAGGTCCGCATCTACCAGTTTTTCCATTCGTCTGTAAAGAATTCGCGTTAGTATTTTTGCAGCTGTGACAAATTAAACTGATAGTTCGGTAATTTTCGCATCTGTCAGCAACTGCTTTCTTTGGGATTGGAATTATTATATTCTTCTTGAAGTCTGAGGGTATTTCGCCTGTCTCACACATCTTACTCACCAGCTGGTAGAGTTTTGTCATGACTGGCTCTCCCAAGGCCGTCAGTAGTTGTAATGGAATGTTGTCTACTCCTGGGGCCTTGTTTCGGCTCAGGTCTTTCAGTACTCTGTCAAACTCTTCACGCAGTATCGTATCTCCCGTTTCATCTTCCTCTACATCAACTTCCATTAGCATAGTATTGTCCTCAAGTACATCGCCAGTGTAGAGACCCTCTGTATACTCCTTCCACCTTTCTGCTTTCCCTTCTTTTCTTAGAACTGGGTTTCTATCGGAGCTCTTGATATTCATACAAGTGGTTCTCTTTCCTCCAAAGGTCTCTTTAATTTTCCTGTAGGCAGTATCTATCTTACCCCTAGTGAGATAAACTTCTACATCCTTACATTTGTCCTCTAGCCATCCCTGCTTAGCCATTTTGGACTTCCTGTCGACGTTTGTATTCCTTTTTGCCTGCTTCATTTACTGCATTTTTATATTTTCTCCTTTCATTAATTAAATTCAATATTTCTTCCCTTACCCAAGGATTTCTAGCACCCCTCGTCTTTTTACCTACTTTATTCTCTGCTGCCTTCACGACTTCATCCCTCAGAGCTACCCATTCTTCTTCTACCGTATTTCTTTCCCCCATTCCTGTCCATTGTTCCCTTATGCTCTCCTTGAAACTCTGTACAACCTCTGGTTCTTTCAGCTTATCCAGATCCCATGTCCTTAAATTCCCACTTTTTTGCAGTTTCTTCAGTTTTAACCTACAGGTCATGACCAATAGATTGCGGTCAGAGTCCACATCTGGCCCTGGAAATGTCCTACAATTTAAAACCTGATTCCTAAATCTGTGCCTTACCATTATATAATCTATCTGAAACCTGTCAGTATCTCCAGGCTTCCTCTTTCATTTCTTAGCCCCAATCCATAATCACCTACTATGTTTCCTTCTCTCCCTTTTCCTACTGACGAATTCCAGTCACCCATGACTATTAAATTTTCGTCTCCCTTCACTACCTGAATAATTTCTTTTATCTCATGATACATTTCATCAATTTCTTCATCATCTGCAGAGCTAGTTGGCAAATAAACTTGTACTGCTGTAGTAGGCATGGGCTTTGTGTCTATCTTGGCCACAATAATGCGTTCACTTTGCTGTTTGTAGTAGCTTAGCCGCACTCCTATTTTTTTATTCATTATTAAACCTACTCCTGCATTACCCCTATTTGATTTTGTGTTTATAACCCTGTATTCACCTGACCAGAAGACTTGTCCCTCCTGCCACCGAACTTCACTAATTCCCACTATATCTAACTTTAACCTATCCATTTCCCTTTTTAAATTTTCTAACCTACCTGCCCGATTAAGGGATCTGACATTCCACGCTCCGATCCGTAGAACGCCAGTTTTCTTTCTCCTGATAACGACGTCCCGCCCGGAGATCCGAATGGGGGACTATTTTACCTCCGGAATATTTTACCCAAGAGGACGCCATCATCATTTAATCATACAGTAAAGCTGCATGTCCTCGGGAAAAATTACGGCTGTAGTTTCCCCTTGCTTTCAGCCGTTCGCAGTACCAGCACAGCAAGGCCGTTTTGGTTAATGTTGCAAGGCCAGATCAGTCAATCATCCAGACTGTTGCCCCTGCAACTACTGAAAATGCTGCTGCCCCTCTTCAGGAACCACATGTTTGTCTGGCCTCTCAACAGATACCCCTCCGTTGTGGTTGCACCTACGGTACGGCCATCTGTATCGCTGAGGCACGCAAGCTCCCCACCAACAGCAAGGTCCATGGTTCATGTTCAGATTATAAACAGACAATTAAACGCCTGTGAGAAAGACAGTAAAGACAACGGCATTCAGAAGCCTCCAGGGGGTCGGCCTGCCCTCGTTAACTTAGGTGAGACAGGTAGTCGGTCTAACTACACTTGATCCACCGGTAACCCAACCAAGGGACAGCCACGGACCGACCGACAAAACGACTTGCTTGCCCCCATTCGGTACGTGATAACTCAAACACCAAAATGTTACAGAAGTAATTGTCCACAATCAAATATGTTTATGTATGAAGCTGTCGAAACTACACACCGTGTTGGACAGCGACAACAGGTGAGGAAAGGACACCGCCTGAAATTACGTTAGTGGCCAGGGCAGGTAACCGGAACACTAACGGCCACAAGGCAGAAAATTACGCTGGTGCAGTTGAATTGTAGTCAACCAATGTAGTTAGTTCCACCGCATGGCGGCTAAATTTCAGCAATACGAACACTCGGTGTTGCTCACAGGAAAACCTCCCCAACGCCGAACCACCAAAACGAACCACACAACGCGAATGGCCGTGGCTTGGGTACTTGAAACCACTACTCAACTTTGACGTCCTGGGTCGGTGAGCCACGAAGCTCGTAGTGACCGGACATCTCCACACACGCTCCGGCACTGTGCAGGGACCGCCAGCGGACCTAGCCGACCGCTCCACACGGAGATACCCTCTCTGCTCCTTACCAATCGCCGGCCGGAGTGCCCGAGCAGTTCTAGCAGTTCTAGTCTGGAACCGTGCGACCGCTACGGTCGCAGGTTCGAATCCTGACTCGGGCATGGATGTGTGTGATGTCCTTAGGTTAGTTAGGTTTAAGTAGTTCTAAGTTATAGGGGACTGATGACCTCAAGTCCCATAGTGCTCAGAGCCATTTGAACGAACCAAACACTTGCACGAAGACCTGAACGATACCCACCATAACTAAGCACGCAGGAAGACAAACTGGCAGTCGACGGCCAACGATCCACCCTGACCGTGGCTCGGCACAAGTGATGGGTGGCGGCAATAGTCGGGCGAGCCATGTCGATGCAGAGCTCAGCTCCAATCCAACTGCACTAGTGCCGCATTGCAACTCCCAGACTGGAAGGTGCGGACTGCGCTCTAGACGCGTTACAACTGATTGCCAGCCTGAAATCGCGACCCGAACTCCCTTACGACAGACAACGACCGGCAAGTAACAGTAGTCGAACAAAGATACTACGAGAGAGGATATATCGATATGCGCTGCTAACGTCGGTCACGGTCAGTCAAAGCACAAACTCAGTGACAGTTCTTCTTGTCTTTCTTTTGCTTGTGCCTTTTTCCCGGAATGACGCAGGGTCGGCAAGGTTAATCGAATTTGGCAAGATTAATTTTAAGGGGTGGCCGGATACCCCCTGGGACGGAAGTAGTGTACCCCAACTGTCTGTGGCTGGTGTAATCTATGGAATAGTGCGAATGAGTTCAGATGTCTGCGAGCTGTGTAATTGAGGTGGGACATGGGGACCAGCCCGGTATTCACCTAGTGGGATGTGGAAAACCGCCTAAAAACCACATCCAGGCTGGCCGGCACACCGGCCTCCGTCGTTAAGCCGCTGGGCGTATTCGAACCGGGGCCGGGGCGCCTACCCGAGTCCAGGAAGCATCTACATCTACATCTACATCCATACTCCGCAAGCCACCTGACGGTGTGTGGCGGAGGGTACCCTATCGGTTCTCCCTTCTATTCCAGTCTCGTATTGTACGTGGAAAGAAGGATTGTCGGTATGCTTCTGTGTGGGCTCTAATCTCTCTGATTTTATCCTCATGGTCTCTTCGCGAGATGTACGTAGCAGGGAGCAATATACTGCTTGACTCTTCGGTGAAGGTATATTCTCGAAACTTTAACAAAAGCCCGTACCGAGCTACTGAGCGTCTCTCCTGCAGAGTCTTCCACTGGAGTTTATCTGTCATCTCCGTAACGCTTTCGCGATTACTAAATGATCCTGTAACGAAGCGCGCTGTTCTCTGTTGGATCTTCTCTATATCTTCTATCAACCCTATCTGATGCGAATCCCACACTGCTGAGCAGTATTCAAGCAGTGGGCGAACAAGCGTACTGTGACCTACTTCCTTAGTGGTCGGATTGCATTTCCTTAGGATTCTTCCAATGAATCTCAGTCTGGCATCTGCTTTACCGACGATCAAATTTATATGATCATTCCATTTTAAATCACTCCTAATGCGTACTCCCAGATAATTTATGGATTTAACTGCTTCCAGTTGCTGACCTGCTACTTTGTAGCTAATTGATAAGGGACCTATCTTTCTATGTATTCGCATCACATTACACTTGTCTACATTGAGATTCCGTGCACCATGCGTCAATTCGCTGCAGATCCTCCTGCATTTCAGTACAATTTTCCATTGCTGCAGTCTCTCGATACACCGCAGCATCATGTGCAAAAAGCCTCAGTGAACTTCCGATGTCATCCACCAGGTCATTTATGTATATTGTGAACAGCAACGGTCCTATGACACTCCCCTGCGGCACACCTGAAATCACTCTTACTTCGGAAGACTTCTCTCCATTGAGAATGACAAGCTGCGTTCTGTTATCTAGGAACTCCTCAATCCAATCACACAACTGATCTGATAGTCCGTATACTGTTACTTTGTTCGTTAAACGACTGTGGGGAACTGTGTCAAACGCCTTGCGGAAGTCAAGAAACACGGCATCTACCTGTGAACCCGTGTCTAAGGCGCTCTGAGTCTCGTGGACGAATAGCGCGAGCTGGGTTTCACACGACCGTCTTTTTCGAAACCCATGCTGATTCTTACATTAGCGCTCTCGGCTAACCTGGCGGGTCAACTCAGTGTTAATAGTAATTTAAATTAACGTAGTGACGTGGAACTGCGTTAAAAATACATGATGGCGGGAACATGAGCCACGCCCGGGTCAGGACCTGCATCACACACAGAAAGAACAGCTACAATACACAGTACAGAGGGTAACTAAAAGCAGTACGAATTTAGGCGAACAGCAATGACACTTTTATTCAAAGACAATAACTACACTGGAGTCATGGCGGTTCAAGATGTACCCCTTGGCACCACAACAGCCAAGACATGGTTCTTAATAGGGTGTAACATCACCGCGGACGGTAAAGCATGCCCTGCACCGCACTGCTATACTTGGTTGGTAAGGAGATCTTTCGGTGAGGTGTTCCATTTCCCTACCAGGGCGGTTGACAAGTGCTGGGTGGTCGATGGAGCATGTGAACGAGCTGCAGCACGCCTGTCCATCGCATCCCAGACGAGCTCGAAGGGACTCAAGTCCGGCGAACTGGCAGGCCCGTTCACAGCGAGCGGTCAGTGTTCAGACATTTGCGACATTATGCCTCCCCACACTATAACACGTGCACCACCAAAACGATCCTGTTCGACAATGTTGCTGGGTGCTTAGTGTGTTGCCATTTGTCGCCGTATGAGGATACGAACTGCCAGCATGCTGGAGAAACTGGAACAACTTTTGATTTCAGTATGCACTATTGTCTCTGTGCCTATAGGCTGCTGCTGGTTGGATAACAATGTTTCTGATGTGCACCGCAGATTATGAAGCTCCTTATACTATCCCTCACCGCTAAATTATTTTACAGATTTGTTTGGGTTCCTTTATGTCAACATACACTCCTGGAAATTGAAATAAGAACACCGTGAATTCATTGTCCCAGGAAGGGGAAACTTTATTGACACATTCCTGGGGTCAGATACATCACATGATCACACTGACAGAACCACAGGCACATAGACACAGGCAACAGAGCATGCACAATGTCGGCACTAGTACAGTGTATATCCACCTTTCGCAGCAATGCAGGTTGCTATTCTCCCATGGAGACGATCGTAGAGATGCTGGATATAGTCCTGTGGAACGGCTTGCCATGCCATTTCCACCTGGCGCCTCAGTTGGACCAGCGTTCGTGCTGGACGTGCTGACCGCGTGAGACGACGCTTCGTCCAGTCCCAAACATGCTCAATGGGGGACAGATACGGAGATCTTACTGGCCAGGGTAGTTGACTTACACCTTCTAGAGCACGTTGGGTGGCACGGGATACATGCGGACGTGCATTGTCCTGTTGCAACAGCAAGTTCCCTTGCCGGTCTAGGAATGATAGAACGATGGGTTCGATGACGGTTTGGATGTACCGTGCACTATTCAGTGTCCCCTCGACGATCACCAGAGGTGTACGGCCAGTGTAGGAGATCGCTCCCCACACCATGATGCCGGGTGTTGGCCCTGTGTGCCTCGGTCGTATGCAGTCCTGATTGTGGCGCTCACCTGCACGGCGCCAAACACGCATACGGCCATCATTGGCACCAAGGCAGAAGCGACTCTCATCGCTGAAGACGACACGTCTCCATTCGTCCCTCCATTCACGCCTGTCGCGACACCACTGGAGGAGGGCTGCACGATGTTGGGGCGTGAGCGGAAGACGGCCTAACGGTGTGCGGGACCGTAGCCCAGCTTAATGGAGACGGTTGCGAATGGTCCTCGCCGATACCCCAGGAGCAACAGTGTCCCTAATTTACTGGGAAGTGGCGGTGCGGTCCCCTACGGCACTGCGTAGGATCCTACGGTCTTGGCGTGCATCCGTGCGTCGCTGCGGTCCGGTCCCAGGTCGACGGGCACGTGCACCTTCCGCCGACCACTGGCGACAACATCGATGTACTGTGGAGACCTCACGCCCCACGTGTTGAGCAATTCGGCGGTACGTCCACCCGGTCTCCCGCATGCCCACTATACGCCCTCGCTCAAAGTCCGTCAACTGCACATACGGTTCACGTCCACGCTGTCGCGGCATGCTACCAGTGTTAAAGACTGCGATGGAGCTCCGTATGCCACGGCAAACTGGCTTACACTGACGGCGGCGGTGCACAAATGCTGCGCAGCTAGCGCCATTCGACGGCCAACACCCCGGTTCCTAGTGTGTCCGCTGTGCCGTGAGTGTGATCATTGCTCGTACAGCCCTCTCGCAGTGTCCGGAGCAAGAATGGTGGGTCTGACACACCGGTGTCAATGTGTTCTTTTTTCCATTTCCAGGAGTGTATATTAGTTGCACAATTACTCCTGAGTAACGTGCGTGTATGGTTTCGCTGTTGAATGTGGTAGTTCTTACTTATTTGATAATAAGAATCGCGAACAGTCATTTCTGATCTAATTACAGCAATTTTCTTTTATTACCACTAATGTTATTTACACATACCAGAAAAAGTTTTGCATCACCTCGGTTCCGAGAGTTCTGGAACCTGTAAAGGCAATTGGAATAGAGATCAACATAAACATCATTTCCGCCCTTTTTA
The DNA here is from genome assembly GCF_023897955.1 of Schistocerca gregaria. Lineage (NCBI taxonomy): Eukaryota > Metazoa > Arthropoda > Insecta > Orthoptera > Acrididae > Schistocerca > Schistocerca gregaria. The sequence continues at coordinate 190,734,719 of NC_064928.1, read as the reverse complement.
TTGCTTATGAAAACAACACATTGCATGTTGTACCACCATACAGCGAGACCTTCAGAGGTGGTGGTCCAGATTGCTGTACTCACCGGTACCTCTAATACCCATTAGCACGTGCGCTTGCATTGATGCATGCCTTTATTCGGTCGTGGCATACTATCCTCAAGTTCATCAAGGCACTGTTGGCCCAGATCATCTCACTCCTCAACGGCGATTCAGCGTAGATTCTTCAGAGTGGTTGGTGGGTCACGTCGTCCATAAACAGCCTTTTTCAATCTATACCAGGCATGTTCGATAGGGTACATGTCTGGAGAACATGCTGGTCACTCTTGTCGAACGAGGAAGTCATTCACAAGATGTGCACGATGTGGGCGAGAATTGTCGTCCATTCAGACGAAAGCCTCGCCAATATGCTGGCGATATGGTTGCATTATCGGTCGGAGGATAGCATTCACGTATCGGACAGCCGTTACGGCGCCTTCCATGACCACCAGCTTCTTACGTCGTCCACAAATAATGCCGCCCCAAAACAGCAGAGAACGTCAACATTCCTGCACTCGCTGGACAGTGTATCTAAGGCGTCCAACCTGACCGGGTTGCCTAGAAACACGTCTCCGACGATTGTCTGGTCGAAGGCATAAGCGACACTCATCGGTGAAGAGAATGTGATGCCAATCCTGAGCTGTCCATTCGGTATATTGGGCCCATCTGTACCGCGCTGCATGGTGTCGAGATGGACCTCTCCATGGACGTTGGGAGTGAACATGGACATCCTAATGAGTACACTCCGAGTCCCAACACTACGTCCAGTGGCTGCACGAAAATAATTATTGAACATAGTAGCGTTGCTATCAAGCTTCGTCCGAGCGATAATCGGTAGGTAGCGGTCATTCACTGCAGTATTAGCCGTTGGGCATGTCAACGACATTTCCTGTCTCGCTGTATCTCCTATGTGTCCGTAGAACACATCTTTGGTACACTCCGAGACGGTATTTTCGGAAATACCATTTTCGACGATGTTACGTAAATCTTGGAACGATATGTTCTATAATTTTGTCATCTCCTTAAAAAAATTGTTAATACCTGTATTGTACATTACTGTAAATTTGGTTTTCTGCCCTGTAGGATGATTTGGAAATGGGTCTCGGCCAGAAAGTAGTCACCGTATGAAATAAAAATGAAATTTTCAGCTTTATATGGTTTTTCGTTGTACTGATATGAGGGTACGTCCAGCACGACCGAATGTGATCGTTTTCGTGGTCCAAATGCTATGAGCAGGCATATTGTTACAGAAGCATATTGTTGTTGATGTTGTTGTTGTGGTCTTCAGTCCAGAGACTGGTTTGATGCAGCTCTCCATACTACGCTATCCTGTGCAAGCTTCTTCGTCTCCCAGTACTTACTGCAACTTACAACCTTCTGAATCTGTTTAGTGTATTCATGTCTTGGTCTCCCTCTACGATTGTTACCCTCCACGCTGCCTTCCATTACTAAATTGGTGATCCCTTGATGCCTCAGAACATGACCTACCAACCGATCCCTTCTTCTAATCAAGTAGTTCCAAAAATGTCTCTTCTCCCCAATTCTATTTACTACCTCCTCATTACTCATGTGATCTTCCCATCTAATCTTCAGCATTCTTCTGTAGCACCACATTTCGAAAGATTCTGTTCTCTTCTTGTCTAAACTATTTATCATCCATGTTTCACTTCCATACATGGCTACACTCCGTACAAATACTTAAATCTGTACTCGATGTTAACAAATTTCTATTCTTCAGAAACGCTTTCCTTACCATTGCCAGTTTACATTTTATATCTTCTCTACTTCGACCATCATGTTATTTTGTTCCCCAGGTAGCAAAACTCATTTACTACTTTAAGCGTCTCATTCGCTAAACTAATTCCCTGAGCATCACCCGATTTAATTCGACTACATTCCATTACCCTCGTTTTGCTTTTGTTGATGTTCATTTTATACCTTCTTTTCAAAACACTGTCCATTCCGTTCAACTGCTCTTCCAAGTCCTTTGCCGTCTCTGACAGAATTATAATGTCATCGGCAAACCTCAAAATTTTTATTTCTTCTCCATGGATTTTAATTCCTACTCCGAATTTTTCTTTTGTTTCCTTTACTGCTTGCTCAATATACAGATTGAATAACATCGGGGATAGGCTACAACCCTGTCTCACTCCCTTCCCAAACACTGTTTCACTTTCATGTCCCTCGACTCCCATAACTGCCATCTGGTTTCTGCGCAAATTGTAAATAACCTTCAGAATTTGAAAGAGAGTATTCCAGTCAACATTGTAAAAAGATTTATGTAAGCCTAAAAATGCTAGATACGTAGATTTGCCTTTCCATAATGTATTTTTCTATGACAAGTCGTACGGTTAAGTACTGCCTCACGTGTTCCTACATTTCTACAGAATCCAAACTGCTCTTCCCCGAGGTCGGCTTCTACCAGTTTTTCCATTCGTCTGTAAAGAATTCGCGTTAGTCTTTTGGAGCCGTGACTTATTAAACTGATAATTCGGTAATTTTCACATCGGTCAACACCTGCTTTCTTTGGGATTGGGGTTATTATATATACACAAGCATACTGTCCTCCAAATCTTTGAACCCGATACAGTCCCGAGTCACAGTCACTGTGACATTGTAATGCTTCTCCACGTGCGTCTTTTCAGGGGTGCATTGGCCCTGACTTCATTTCTATGGATGACAATGCGCGACCGAATCGAACAGCGAAGCTTGAGGAGCTCTTGGAACGGTAAGGTATCCAGCGAATGGATTGGATGCCGGATCACGCAACTGAAATCCCACCGAGCATGTGTGGAAAGCGTTGCGCAGACGTGTTGCGGCCCTTCCAGGTGCACCAAGTACCATCGCGTAGCTGCCAAACGCGCTAGTGGAGGAACGGAACGCCTTACCACAAGTACTTTTTTATCAAATTTGTGACCACCATGGGTCCACGCCCAACAGCATCCGTGCTGATCACACAATCTATTAATGTCCATGGGTCGCGAACTGTAATCACCTAAGAATCGTGGTGACTTCAGTGTATTTATTGTCTCTGAAAAATAGCGTCATTTCTGTTCGTGTCATTGCGTGTTTCAGTCACCTTCTGTACCATACTGTAGTAGTTTTTTTCTACGTATGGCCGGCCGCTGTGGCCGACTTCTTCTAGGTACTTCAGGTCGGAACCGCGCTGCTGGTACGGTCGCAGGTTAGAATCCTTCCTCGGGCATGGATATGTGATGTCCTTAGGTTACTTAGGTTTAAGTACTATGTCTACGGATGACCTCAGATGTTAAGCCCTATAGTTTCAGAGACATTTGAACCATTTTCTACGTATGGTCCACGTTTCATCGAACTATCGCATTTGACAGTGACCCGTCATGCGGAGGTTACCTTGTTTCGAAAATTTGGCACATCAGTGTACTGTACTAGGTCGCCAGTCAGAAATGTGTTGGCAGCTATGACTGGTCATTCTGTCCACACTGTAGCACTTGGGGTGGACCACCGTACTCCACTACTACAGTTATTGTTTGTGGAGCTACTTAGCACTCGCTGACTAAGGAATAGTCGCACTGAGACATCACAAATTTTTCCGAAGTCTTTCTCGCCAAGTAAAACACTTCAGGGCAGAAATACGGTTATGTGTCCGTTGTTTTTGTGGTCTTCCGTCCAAAGGCGCCACCCCAATGCACCCTGTGTAAGCCCGTTCCGCCCTGCATAGCTACCACAACCCATATCCAACTGAACCGACCTTAATGTAGTGAAATCTGAGCCCACCTCTACAGTTTCTGTTCTCCACGCTCCTTGCGTTATCGGATTGACGATTGATCCCTCAGCATGTGCCCTTCACGAGCTGCGAATGGAACAGTGACCCGAAACTGTAGACTAATAATAATAATTAGCGTATGGCATTGGTGGCCGGAGACCCCTCGCGGCGCGGTTCGGCCGCCGCTCCACAAGTTCTTTAACGCCAATTGCGAGGGAATGAGGATGAAATGATGATGAAAGACACACAACACCCATTCATTTGGAGGCAGAGAAAAATCCCTGACCCCGCCGGGAATCGAACCCGGGACCACGTGCGCGGGAAGCGAGAACGCTACCGCAAGACCACGAGCCGCGAATGTGTACAATAAATTTCTTTTATTTCGTGTCTATGGTCACAAACCTGTAGGTCCTCAGTATACCAGTTTCGATCAGCAATGATCATCTTCAGATCTCTTTTATATACACTCCTGGAAATTGAAATAAGAACACCGTGAATTCATTGTCCCAGGAAGGGGAAACTTTATTGACACATTCCTGGGGTCAAATACATCACATGATCACACTGACAGAACCACAGGCACATAGACACAGGCAACAGAGCATGCACAATGTCGGCACTAGCACAGTGTATATCCACCTTTCGCAGCAATGCAGGCTGCTATTCTCCCATGGAGACGATCGTAGAGATGCTGGATGTAGTCCTGTGGAACGGCTTGCCATGCCATTTCCACCTGGCGCCTCAGTTGGACCAGCGTTCGTGCTGGACGTGCAGACCGCGTGAGACGACGCTTCATCCAGTCCCAAACATGCTCAATGGGGGACAGATCCGGACATCTTGCTGGCCAGGGTAGTTGACTTACACCTTCTAGAGCACGTTGGGTGGCACGGGATACATGCGGACGTGCATTGTCCTGTTGGAACAGTAAGTTCCCTTGCCGGTCTAGGAATGGTAGAACGATGGGTTCGATGACGGTTTGGATGTACCGTGCACTATTCAGTGTCCCCTCGACGATCACCAGAGGTGTACGGCCAGTGTAGGAGATCGCTCCCCACACCATGATGCCGGGTGTTGGCCTGTGTGCCTCGATCATATGCAGTCCTGATTGTGGCGCTCACCTGCACGGCGCCAAACACGCATACGACCATCATTGGCACCAAGGCAGAAGCGACTCTCATCGCTGAAGACGACACGTCTCCATTCGTCCCTCCATTCACGCATGTCGCGACATCACTGGAGGCGGGCTGCACGATGTTGGGGCGTGAGCGGAAGACGGCCTAACGGTGTGCGGGACCGTAGCCCAGCTTCATGGAGACGGTTGCGAATGGTCCTCGCCGATACCCCAGGAGCAACAGTGTCCCTAATTTGCTGGGAAGTGGCGGTGCGGTCCCCTACGGCACTGCGTAGGATCCTACGGTCTTGGCGTGCATCCGTGCGTCGCTGCGGTCCGGTCCCAGGTCGACGGGCACGTGCACCTTCCGCCGACCACTGGCGACAACATCGATGTACTGTGGAGACCTCACGCCCCACGTGTTGAGCAATTCGGCGGTACGTCCACCCGGCCTCCCGCATGCCCACTATACGCCCTCGCTCAAAGTCCGTCAACTGCACATACGGTTCAAGTCCACGCTGGCTCGGCATGCTACCAGTGTTAAAGACTGCGATGGAGCTCCGTATGCCACGGCAAACTGGCTGACACTGACGGCGGCGGTGCACAAATGGTGCGCAGCTAGCGCCATTCGACGGCCAACACCGCGGTTCCTGGTGTGTCCGCTGTGCCATGCGTGTGATCATTGCTTGTACAGCCCTCTCGCAGTGTCCGGAGCAAGTATGGTGGGTCTGACACACCGGTGTCAATGTGTTCTTTTTTCCATTTCTAGGAGTGTATATAAAAAACCATGTCTAATGGTTGCAGTATATTAGGACATTCTTTTTTATGAAACAGATCTGAAGATAGTCATAGCTGACCGAAACCAGTTGTCTAAGGACTAAGTTGCTGACCATAGTCGTGAAATAAAATAAATTTACTTGGCATGTGTCCGTATCAGTCTTTCCATTTCTTTAGCCAGAATGCGCTATAAAAAAAAGTATACTTAACAATTCCATTCAATACCTTCTCATTAGTTATCCGATCTACCCATTTATTCTTCACCACTCACCGATAGCACCATAGTTCCAAAGCTCTTGATATCTGAACTGCTTTTCGTCTACATTTCACTTCTCTACAAATCCATAAACCAGTCATATAGTTTCTGAAAAGACTTCCTAATACTTACAATCGTATTAGATTTTCACATCCTTATGTGCACTGAAGCACCAGAGAAACTGGTATAGGGATGCGTATTCCACTACACAAATCTGTAAACAGGCAGAATCCGGCGCTGCGGTCGGCAAGCCTGTATAACACAACAACTGTCTGGCGCAGCTGTTAGATCGGTTACTGCTGGTACAATCGCGAGTTATCAAGATTTAAGTGAGTTTGAACGTGGTTTTATAGTCGCCGCAAGAGCGAAGCGACACAGCATCTCCGAGGCAGCGATGGAGTGGGGGCTTTCACGAGCGTACCTTGAATGTCAGGAACCTGGTTAAAGATTAAATCTACAACATGGCTGCGGCCGGAAAAAGATCCTGTAAGAACGGGAGATACGACGACTGAAGAGAATCGTTCAACGTGACAGAAGTGTCTACCCTTCCACAAATTGCTCCAGGTTTCAGTGCTGGGCCATCAACAAGGGCGAACCATTCAATAGAACGTCAGCGGTATGGGCTTTTGGAGCTTTACCCCTCGCCTGAGCCCGTCAACACCGACAATCTCCTGCTAATGACTGGACACATGTTACCCTGTCGGACGAGTCTCGTTTCAAATTTTATCGAGCGAATGGACGTCTACGGTTATGGAGACAATGTCATGAATCCAGTACACTGCATGTCAGCATGGGACTGTTCAAGCTGGTGGGCCGGCCGATGTGGCCGAGAGGTTCTAGGCGCAGGTTCGAATACTGCCTCGGGCATGGATGTATATGATGTCCTTAGGTTAGTTAGGTCTAAGTAGTTCTAAGTTCTAGGGGACTGATGACCTGAGAAGTTAAGTCCCATAGTGCTCAGAGCCATTTTTGAAGCTGGTGGAGGCTCTGTAATGGTGTGGGGCGTGTGCAGTTGGAATGGTATGGAGCCCTGACACGTCTAGATGCAACTCGGTCAGGTGACATGCACGTAAGCACCCTGTCTGATCACTTTCATCCATTCATGTCCATTGGGAATTTCCAGCTGGAGAGTGCGACGCTCTGTACGTCCAGAATTGCTACAGAGTGGCTCCAGGAACAATCTCCTCACTCTTCTGAAATCAAACACTTACGCTGGCCTCCAAACTCCCGAGATATGAACATTATTGAGCGTATCTGGCATGCTTGCAACATGCTGTTCAGCAGAGATCTCCGCCCCCGATCTCCGCCCCCGATCTCCGCCTCTCGTACTCTAACGGATTTATGGACATCCCTGCAGGATTCATGTTGTCAGTTTCCTCCAGCACTACTTCAGGCATCATTCGAGTGTCCTTTAATTTACGTCTATGGTCACAAACTTTTTGTTAACAGATTACCGGTTTCGGTGTTTAATGACCATCATCAGGTCTGTTTTATAAAACAGTCCTAATGTACTGGAGCCATAGTGGCACCGTCAAATGTTAAATGCGGAATCATTTGACGATGCCACTATGGCGGCAGTACATTAGGACTTTGTTTTTATGAAACAGATCTGATGATGGTCATTAAAGACCAAAACCCGTAATCTGTTAACAAAAAGTTCGTGACCATAGATGTAAATTGAGGAAACGTATTACATATCCGGGTCACTGTATTTTCGCGACGATGTCGCAGCTTGTGATTATTCGAGTTCATGCCACGTCGTATTGCGGCACTTCTGCATGTCCGCAGGGTTGCTACACGATATTAGGCAGGTGTGCCAGTTTCTTTGGCTCTTCACTGTATCTTCTCTATTTCAGCCATCGTCAGTCGACTCGTTAATAGTGTGAAAAATAACTGAACTATAACTAATATTTCACTGGAGTCGTTGGCGCTTCACAGGTTCCCAACAGACTTCACGCAAAGTTGCCCCTCCTCTGCGACCCCTGTAGATGTATCCACGTCGGTACACATGTAAAGTGGATCAATCTCCTTAGCGACTGGCCGTCTCGCCGAGTGTTGAACTGTAAGAGTCGGTCGAAACAAGGAGTAACTGACAAGCAGAACAGCGCTGCGCCATCCACGTCTGGTTCACGGCGGCCCAGTTACCATTTTGGTGCAGAGTCCGGTTCGCACGGCAGAGGACAATTTTGCCCGAGCAGCACAAATTGCAGCCAGTTCGGGCGCCAGCGCGCGCGCACACACACACACACACACACACACACACACACACACACACTCGGGCCGGCAGCTCTCACGTTCGCCTGCGGACACCCGAAACGATCGCCCGCCCCGTAAGTTATGTCGCAGAGGCTCCGGTATGCGGGCGCCGACGCTCCGGCCAGCATCTTGTGCGCTTAATGGCGCCTTGCCGCCACCAGCGTGCCGACGTCCAGTCGCCCGCTAGTTGGGACGGGACGCTGCAAATTGCCCTCGTCTGGTCGCCTCTCTGCCGAGCTGCTCCACGGCCGGGACCTGGTTAAGGCGCGCTGCACAACAGCCGCTTCGCCCGGGAAAGCGAAATTACGGTAATGGCGACACGACGGTTGCGCAGAGGCCGGCTAAGGCAGCGCCGCGATATCTGCCAATAGGAGGAGCACAAGTACAGCTCTCTGAGCACGACGCGGGCGGCGGCGAGGATTCCTTTACCGGCAGCGGAGTGCGCCGGAGAAGAAATTCTTACTGCACGGTACGACTGAAAGTGGTGATGAGAAATCTGCCAGGAAATAAATAGCCGATGTAGACTGAAGAGCCAAAGAAACTGGTTCAACAGCCCAATATCTTGTAGGGCCCCTGCGAGCACATAGAAATGCCACAACACGATGTGGCATGGACTCAACTAATATACGAAGTAGAGCTGTAGGGAACCGGCACCGTGGATTCTTACTGCACGGTACGACTGACGGTGGTGATGAGAAGTATCCCGGAAAATAAACAGGCGATTTAAAGTGAAGAGCCAAAGAAACTGGTTCAACAGCCCAGTGTCCTGTAGGGGCCCCTCGAGCACACACAAATGCCACAACATGATATCAAGTAGTGCTAGAGGGAATTGACGCCATGAATCCTGCAGGAGCGCCCGGATTGGCCGTGCGGTTCTAGGCGTTACAGTCTGGAACCGAGCAACCGCTACGGTCGTAGGTTCGAATCCTGCCTCTGGCATGGAGGTGTGTGATGTCCTTGGGATACTTAGGTTTAATTAGTTCTAAGTTCTAGCCGACTGGTGACCTCAGAAGTTTGGTCGCATAGTGCTCAGAGCCATTTGAACCATTTGAGCCGATCCTGCAGGGCTGTCCACAAATCCGTACGTGTATGAGAGGATAGAGATCCCTTATGAACAGCACGTTGCAAGGCATCCCAAATATGCTGAGAAATGTTCGTGTCTGGGAAGTTTGGTGACCAGCGAAAGTGTCTAAACTCAGAAGAATGTTCCTGGAGCCACTATGTAGCAATTCTGGACGTGTGGGGTGTCGCATTGTCCTGGTGGAATTGCCCAAGTCAGTTGGAATGCGCAATGGACATGAATGGATGCAGGTGATCAGAGAGAATGCTTACATACGTGTCACGTGTCAGAGTCGCATCTACACGTATCACCACAACTGCATATTCTCCTCTCCATTACAGAGCCTCCACCAGCTTGAATAGTTCCCTGCTGACATTCAGGGTCCATGGATTCATGAGGTAGTCTCCATACCCATACACGTCCATTCGCTCGATACAATTTGAAAGAAGACTCGTCCGACCAGGCAACATGTCTCCAATCATCAACAGTCAAATGTTGGAGTTCATGCCCGCAGGCGAGGCGTAAAGCTTTGTGTCATGCAGTTGTCAAGGGTACACAAGTTGGTGTTCCAGTCTGAATGCTTCATTGAATGGTTCGTGCGCTGACACTTGTTGATGGCCCAGCATTGAAATCTACAGCGGTTTGATGAAGGTTGGACTTCTGTCACGTTGAACGATTCTCTTCAGTGGTCGTTGGTCCCATTCTTGCAGGATCTTTTTCTGGCTGCAGCGAGGTCAGAGACTTGATCTTTTACTGGATTCCTGATATTCAAGATCTCGTTTTCTTTTTCTTCTTCTTTAGCTTGTGCCTTTGTGCCGCGCTTTCGCTGGGTCGGCATGGTTAAGGTCGGATGTGGCAAAGTTAATTTTAACGGGTGGCTGGATGCCCTTCCTGCCGCCACGCCATACCCCCTGGGACCGAATTACTGTACCCCACCTCTCTGCGTCTAGTGTAATCCATGGAACAGTGTGAACATAGTCAAATGTCTGCGAGTCGTGTAACTGAGGCAGGGCGTGGGGACGAGCCCGGTATTCACGTAGTGCGATGTGGAAAACCACCTAAAAACCACTTCCAGGCTGGCCGACACACTGGCCTTCATCGGTAATCCGCCTGGCGCATGCGATCCGGTACCGGCGCACCTACCCGAGTCCACGAAGCAGCGCATTAGAGCTCTAGGCTAACCTGGCGGGTTACTCGTGAAAATCCCCATTTCATCGCTGCCTTGAAGATGCTGTGTCCCATCGCTCGTGCGCCGACTGTAACACCACGTTCAATCTTGATAACCCGCGATTCAAGCAGCGCTAACCGATCTAACAACTGCGCCAGACACCTGTTGTCATAATACGCAGCCATTAGGACTTTTTTTTATGAAACAGATGTGATGATGGTCATTAAAGACCGAAACCGGTAATCTGTTAACAAAATGTTTGTGACCGTAGACGTAAATTAAAGGAAACTTATTACATATACGGGTCACTGTTTTTTCACGACGATGTCGCAGCTTGGAAAGACTGTTAGAAGATGGAAGGGGAAAAAAAAAAAAGATACAGGTGATGGATATTAAGTTACATAGCACCAACGATCCTTTGTAAACAATACACTTGTTTATATATTGCGTTCGATTAGCTCATCCCTCGCTCCCACCTTCCTTCCCTCCCCACCTCCCCCCCCCCCCCCTCTCTCTCTCTTTCTCTCTCACTCTCACTCACTCACTCACTCACTCACTGTCTGCCTCTCCCTTCCCACCCTCTCCTCGCCCCTTTCTCATACATTCTACATCTACATCTACATGTACATACATACTGCGCTAACCACCAAGCGGTGTGTGGCGGAGGGCACAATTCGCGCCTCAGTCATACTCCCCTCCTCAGTACCACTCGCGGATGGCGCGAGATAAAAACGACTGTCTGAACGCCTCAGTACGAGCTCTAATTTCCCTTATCTTTGAATGGTGATAATTGCGCGATTTGGAAGTTGGTGGTAACAATATATGCAGTATATGCTCTACATCCTCGGTGAAGATCGGATTTCGGAATTTACTGAGCAGCACCTTCGGTGTAGAGCGCCGTCTATCTGCAAGTGTGTCCCACTTCAAACTTTCTGTGAGATTTGTAACCCTCTCGCGATGGCTGAATGTACCAGTCACGAATCTTGACCTTCTCAATCTCTTGAATCAGACCCAATTGGTAAGGGTCCCATACAGACGAACAATGCTCCAAGACTGGACGAACTAACGTTTTGTAAGATATTTCCTTCGTTGAAGGACTGCATCGCTTCAGGGTTCTACCAATAAACCGCAATCTAGAGTTCACCTTACCCGTTACTTGTGTTATCTGATCATTCCATTTGAGATCATTCTGACAGCAATCAGCTAATAGTGGACGTGGTTATGGGTTGTGTACATCCCAGCGGCTTCATGCATGCTTTCATTGAGGTGTCTGAATGTCTCTTGAGGAATGGTAGTCTATTCCTTCTGAGGAGCCAAAAGGTAATAATGATCATCGCTGCAGTCTGGAGCGAAGTCGACTTTATGACTCACCCCAAAGGCGTTCCTTGGTTTCAGGTCGAGGTCCCGTGGACGCTGGTTCATTTCAGGTATGTTTTTGTTCACAAACGATTGCCACAGTGATGGTGCTACATAAGACGGTATAGTTTTGTGCTGAAACCAGCATCGTCTCCGAATTGTTCTTCTATGTCGTAAAATTTGGTCGTATCCTTCCACATTTAGCGTTTTCTTGAGAACAACAGGGTAAAAGACCCTAACCACGAATAAAGTCACAATGGCAGGCAACGTTCTCGAGGGATTCGCCAAATCCAAACCCTTCCATCGGATTGCCACAGGGAACTGCGTGATTCCTCATTACATATTGCTCGTTACCAATCATGTACTGCCCAGTGGCGTTGCTCTTGACAGTACCTTATGGGTCGCTTTGCACTGACGACAGCAATTTGTGGCTTATGAGAAGATGCACTGTGTGATGAAAAGTATTCGGCCACGTGGCTGAAAATGATTTACGAAATCGTGGTGCCCGGTAATGCTGTAATTCAATATGGTGTTGGCCTACCCTTAGCCTTGATGACAGATTCCACTCTCGCAGACACACGTTCAGTCAGGTGCTGGAAGGTTTCTTGGGGAATGGCAGCCCATTCTTCACGGAGTGCTGCACTGAGGAGAGGTATCGATGTCGGTCGGTGAGGCCTGGCACGGAGTCGACGTTCCAAAACAACCCAAAGGTGTTGTGTAGGATTCAGGTCAGGAGTCTGTGCAGGCCGGACCATTACGGGGATGTTATAGTCGTGTAACCACTCCGCCACAAGCCGTTCATTATGAACAGGGGCTCCATCGTGTTGAAAGATGCAGTACCTATCCCCGAATAGCTCTTGGAAGCAAGAAGGTGCTTAAAACATTAATGTAGGCTTGTGCTGTGATAGTGCCATGCAGAATAACGAAGGGTGCAAGCCCCTTCCATGAAAAACACGACCACACCATGACAACACCGCCTCCGAATTTTACTGTTGGCACTACACAAAAATGGTTCAAATGGCTCTGAGCACTATGGGACTCAACTGCTGTGGTCATCAGTCCCCTAGAACGTAGAACTACTTAAACCTAACTAATCTAAGGACACCACACACACCCATGCCCGAGGCAGGATTCGAACCTGCGACCGTGGCAGCAGCGCGGCTCCGGACTGGAGCGCCTAGAACCGCACGGCCACCGCGGCCGGCGGCACTACACACTCTGGCAGATGGCGTTCAGCGGGCATTCGACACACCTACACCCTGCCGTCGGATCGCCACATTGTGTACCCTCATCCGTCACGCCACACAACGTGCTTCCACTGTTCAATCGTCCAATGCTTACGCTGCTTACAGCAAGCGAGGCGTCGTTTGGGATTTACCGCTGTGATATGTGTCTTATGAGCAACATCTCGACCATGAAATCCGTTTTCTCACCACTTGCCTGTGATAGTACGTGCGGTGGATCCTGATGCAGTTTGTAATTCCTGTATGATGGTCAGGACAGATGTCTGCCAATCTCACATTACGACCCTCTTCAACTGCCGGCGGTCTCAGTCAGTCAACAGACGAGGTCGGCCTGTACGCTTTTGTGGTGTACGTGTCCCTTCACGTGTCCACTATAACATCGGACTTAGGGATGCCTAGGAGTGTGGAAATCTCGCGTACAGACGTATGACACTAGAGACACCCATTCACCTGACCACATTCGAAGTCCGTGAGACCGGCGGAGCGCCCAATTCTGTTCCCTCACGATGTCTAATCACTAATGTGGTCGCTGATATGGAGTACCTGGCAGTAGATGGCAGCACAATGCACCTATGTTTTTGGGGGTGTCCGGATACTTTTGAGCACATAGTGTATAAATATGAAAGTCTTTACTATAAAAACTTATTATTATGGCAACACGCGTACGGAAATGTGTAAAGCTTTATCTCTGACAATACTATCGTTATCTGTACCTTTTCTCTAAAAAATTGCAGGCTATCTAGTGGAACGCTACTGTCTTTAAAAATCAAATGAAACCAGTCTCGATCGCGTTTTCAGATTCCTATTCGTTAGCAACATGTTTCGGCCCTTCCGTCAGACCATCTGCAGGCTTTTCCCCGCCTTTATGGTTGCTGGTGCCGGCAGACGAAGCGAGATCCATAGACGTACGGAGCACTGTGATCCATACTTTTGCGGATCGCGCTCCCTCTGCCGCCACCAGCAGCCATAATTCAGGGGAAAAGCCTGCAGATGCGGTGAGGAAAGGGCCGAAACATGTTGCTTGCGAATAAGAATCTGAAAACGCGATCGAGACCGTTTTTATTTGATTTTTATCTCTGCTCCGACTACAGAATGATTTCTAAATATTTTTTTTCGTTACCATAAAATCAGATATGTAGCTGGACAACTTTTATTATGAAACATTTTATTCCGACATGTCAGTATTCAAACATGATCTGCAACTTCCTATTATGGGACATGTCAGTATTCTGATAGAGAAAAAATTTGGAAATTTGTGGTAAGTTTCTATGGGACTAAACTGCCGAGGACGTCTGTCCCTAGGCTTACACACTACTTAACCTAATTTAAACTAACTGACGCTAAGGACGACACACACACTCATGCCCGAGAGAGGACTCGAACCTCCGACGGCGGGAGCCGCGCGAACCGTGGCAAGGCGCCTGAGACCGCATGGCTCTGATAGAGGAATAACATAAATAGTCTTCCTGTAAATCATGAAAAATCAGTTCTCTTCTATCTGACTGCGATTTTTTAAAATATTCTCTGTCTTCCTCTAAGAATAATACCGTAATGCTCCTGTACACAACAGACAACTCACCTCGTCTCGCCGCTGCAACTGAATGAATATTCTCTATCCAGCAACGTGCTAAAATACATACATAAAAAAGAAGTTGTTTGTCACCCCAGAACTCCTGAAGATAGACGTTGACTGTGGATATTGTATGACAGTCCCTTTCACTGCCCAGAGATGTCACTGAACCAGTCCAGAGACGTAAACAACCATGGTTAAGCAGCGCCTATTAGATGGAGGTGGTCCGACAGTAATTCCACCAGGACGGAGGTACCCGGCTCGTGTTGCCTGTAGTTCATTCATGCCCAGATGGTCAGTACCGCGGTTCGATCGCGTCCGCATGGTTACTTTGTGCCAGGAAGGGCTCTCGACAAGAGAAGTGTCCAGGCGTCTCGGAGTGAACCAAAGCGATGTTGTTCGGACATGGAGGAGAAAGAGAGAGAGACAGGACCTGTCGATGACATGCGTCCCTCAGGACGCCCAAGGGCTACTACTGCAGTGGATGACCGCTCATGATGTAGCAGCGTATACCATTGATGACTGCACGACACACAGCTTCCCACCTTGCCTGGGCCCGTCAACATTGACATTGGACTGTTGGTGACTGGGAAAATGTTGCCTGACCGGACGAGTCTCGTTTCAAATTGTATCGAGCGGATGGACGTGTACGGGCTTGGAGACAGCCTCATGACTTCACAGACCCTGAATCCAAGCAGGGGACTGTTCAAGGTGGTGAAGACTCTGTAATGGTGTGGGCTGTGCGCACTTGGAGTGATATGGGACCGCTGATACGTGTAGATACGACTCTGACAGCCATTCATGTCCATTGTTCATCCCGACCGACTTGGGCAATTCCAGCAGGACAATGCGTCGCTCCACACGTCCAGACGTGCTACAGAGTGGCGTCAGGAACGCTCTTCTGAATTTGAACAGTTCCGCTGGCAACCAAACTCCCCAGAACATATCTGGGATGCCTTGCAACGTGCTCCACCCTGTCTTACTCTTACGGATATATGGACTGCCCTGCAGGATTCAGTCAGTTCCCTCCAGCACTACTTACGACATTATTCGAGTCCATTCCATGTCGTGTTGTGGCACTTCTGCGTGCTCGCCGGGGCCCTACAGGATATTAGGCAGGCATACTAGTTTGGTGTGGCCGTGCGGTTCAAGGCGCTTCAGTCTGGAACCACGTGACCATTGCGGTGGCAGGTTCGAATCCTGCCTCGGCCATGGATGTGCGTATTGTCCTTAGGTTTCAGTAGTTCTAAGTTCTAGGGGACTGATGACCACAGCAGTTAAGTCCCATAGTGCTCAGAGCCATTTGAACAATTTTGAACCATACCAGTTTCTTTTTCTCTTCAAGTTATTGACTTTGACATCTTAGAGTACACTCCTGGAAATGGAAAAAAGAACAGATTGACACCGGTGTGTCAGACCCACCATACTTGCTCCGGACACTGCGAGAGGGCTGTACAAGCAATGATCACACGCACGGCACAGCGGACACACCAGGAACCGCGGTGTTGGCCGTCGAATGGCGCTAGCTGCGCAGCATTTGTGCACCGCCGCCGTCAGTGTCAGCCAGTTTGCCGTGGCGTACGGAGCTCCATTGCAGTCTTTAAGACTGGTAGCATGCCGCAACAGCGTGGACGTGAACCGTATGTGCAGTTGACGGACTTTGAGCGAGGGCGTATAGTGGGCAAGCGGGAGGCCGGGTGGACGTACCGCCGAATTGCTCAACACGTGAGGCGTGAGGTCTCCACAGTACATCGATGTTGTCGCCAGTGGTCGGCGGAAAGTGCACGTGCCCGTCGACCTGGGACCGGACCGCAGCGACGCACGGATGCACGCCAACACCGTAGGATCCCGCAGTGCCGTAGGGGACCGCACCGCCACTTCCCAGCAAATTAGGGACACTGTTGCTCCTGGGGTATCGGCGAGGACCATTCGCAACCGTCTCCATGAAGCTGGGCTACGGTCCCGCACACCGTTAGGCCGTCTTCCGCTCACGCCCCAACATCGTGCAGCCCGCCTCCAGTGGTGTCGCGACAGTCGTGAATGGAGGGACGAATGGAGACGTGTCGTCTTCAGCGATGAGAGTCGCTTCTGCCTTGGTGCCAATGATGGTCGCATGCGTGTTTGGCGCCGTGCAGGTGAGCGCCACAATCAGGACTGCATACGACCGAGGCACACAGGCCAACACCCGGCATCATGGTGTGGGGAGCGATCTCCTACACTGGCCGTACACCTCTGGTGATCATCGAGGGGACACTGAATAGTGCACGGTACATCCAAACCGTCATCGAACCCATCGTTCTACCATTCCTAGACCGGCAAGGGAACTTGCTGTTCCAGCAGAACAATGCACGTCCGCATGTATCCCAGGCCACCCAATGTGCTCTAGAAGGTGTAAGTCAACTACCCTGGCCAGCAAGGTCTCCGGATCTGTCCATCATTGAGCATGTTTGGGACTGGATGAAGCGTCGTCTCACGCGGTCTGCACGTCCAGCACGAACGCTGGTCCAACTGAGGCGCCAGGTGGAAATGGCATGGCAAGCCGTTCCACAGGACTACATCCAGCATCTCTACGATCGTGTCCATGGGAGAATAGCAGCCTACATTGCTGCGAAAGGTGGATATACACTGTACTAGTGCCGACATTGTGCATGCTCTGTTGCCTGTGTCTATGTGCCTGTGGTTCTGTCAGTGTGATCATGTGATGTATCTGACCCCAGGAATGTGTCAATAAAGTTTCCCCTTCCTGGGACAATGAACTCACGGTGTTCTTATTTCAATTTCCAGGAGTGTATATACGACCTACACAAGAAGATGGCCATACAGTAGCGAATCTGTTGGTATAATCGGTGCTCAGGTATTCTGCCTTGTAGGCGAGGGTTCTGGAAGAGTGCTGTGGTGGTGCCTCGTTACCGGACAGCGCCGTGCACTAGCTAGGTAGGGACAATAGCAGCTACGCGGCTAATTGCCGTCGCGCCTAGCTCTCCCCGGGGCGGCGGTAATCGCCTCATTAGCGCGGGCAGCACGCGGTCGCACTCTTAATTGATGTCCGATAGGGTCGAGGGCGCATGCGCGGCGCGGCGCGGGCCGCCGCCTAGGTGGCCATTAGCCGGCGCGCCAGCTCGGCCATCAGATAAGGCCACGCCGCTGCCGAGGAGCAGCCAGCGGCGTGCGGCCGTTATGTGGCGCGGGCTGTGTTGTTCTTCCCTGGTCCCTCCCGGGAATGCTGGGCTTCGTGTGCTCTTCCGGACGCTACCCTGTCGCCTCGGACGGGGAACACGTTGCGTGTTGTCTCGCGTCACAGACAGCGTAGGCACTGGAGCGCTCGATCTCTGCGAACCACGGTACGTGGACTGTCTGAGCTAATGTCGTGGGGTAGTGCGTACAGATGGTGCAGGTGTGTTGTATGCCCCGTCATACTGCTCCTGGGCCAGCTGCAGTTGTATGGGAGACCTCAGAAGTTCAAAATGGTTCAAATGGCTCTGAGCACTATGGGACTCAACTGCTGTGGTCATTAGTCCCCTAGAACTTAGAACTACTTAAACCTAACTAACCTAAGGACATCACACACATCCATGCCCGAGGCAGGATTCGAACCTGCGACCGTAGCAATCCCACGGTTCCGGACTGCGCGCCTAGAACCGCGAGACCACCGTGGCCGGCAGACCTCAGAAGTGACTGCGCAAATGATTTGTGTAATATGCAATGTAGTCGTCAGCTGACGCCGTTCGAAAATGTTACCTTGACACGAATGTTCAATCTGTGGCTCTGAGCACTATGGGACTTAACATCTATGTCATCAGCCCCCAGAGCTTAGAACTACTGAAACCTAACTAAGGACATCACACAACACCCAGCCATCACGAGGCAGAGAAAATCCCCGACCCCGCCGGGAATCGAACCCGGGAACACCCGGTTCAATCTCTCTGGTACCTAACTGTCACTGGTAAGCAAATCAACCAATCTCGCCTTCATCGTATCCACCTCGTCCAATCACCTTTATGTTCCACGTGTGGGGTGCCAGACAATGAAGCACATCGGTTTGTTTGCGGACCGGGAGCCGAAGGTTTGGCAATCGATTCGTCGTACTGTGGCTTTTCTAACGCGGCACATTCCGGATCGGATTACTCCCCTCTCATTATTATTTCCGGAACGTGACTATTTTCCTCGGACAAAGACCAATGCTGTGAATTGGATTCGCGGACATGCCATCCACTACCTATTTGGACAAACTGTAGAGTCTGTACTCGATTTTTGGACATACCTCAATGAACGTCGTTACGTCGTTGTCCGTCACTCAAAATATAGACAATTTTTCTCGAACTTCCTTGGGAGTGCTTTCCACGACCCGCCTCGCAGCTGGAATGTGTTAAGCCAAGAGAGAAGAAGGTTTCCTGTTTGAACCAATGAACATTTCTGAACAGTTGAACGGAACACATCAATTTCGAGAAGAAGTGACTTAAAATATTACCAGCGGGACGCAGAGGGCATCTGATCCATTTCACAACAAAAATAAACAAAAAATGGTACTGTGGTCGGTGCCGACGGAAGGGGATTTCGATTTCGGCAGTGGTGCAGTAATTCGGCTTCAGGGTGTCACAGTCCACAGCAGACGAACTAGCGGCCGTCCAGCCATCCTCGATCACCGTACCGGCGACATCTAAGACGGATCGTCAGTAGTGACAGGAGGGCAGCAATGCAACAGATCACAACGCAGTTCGACACAGGACGTGCTACGCACTTTACACAGTGGACAGTCCATAGGAACACGGGTTACACTGGGTGTGGGAGCTGGACCGCCGTGTTATCCTCGGTGGGGGATTCGGATAGGAGGGGCGCGGGGTCACCACACCGTCTCCCGGTCGTTATGACGGTATTCTTGACCAAAGCCGCTACTATTCGGTCTTCGGGAATTGTATACTTACTTCCACTGCATTTACACTACTGGCCATTAAAAGTGCTACACCACGAACACGACGAGCTACAGACGCGATATTTAACCGACAGGAAAAAGATGCTGTGATATGCAAATGATTAGCTTTTCAGAGCGTTCACACAAGGTTGGCGCCTGTGGCGACACCTACGTGCTGACATGAGGAAAGTTTCCAACCGATTACTCAGACACAAACAGCAGTTGACCGGCGATGCCTGGTGAAACGTTGTTGTGATGCCTCGTGTAAGGACGAAAAATGCGGACCATCACGTTTTCAACTTTGATAAAGGTCGGATTGTAGCCTATCGCGACTGCGGTTTATCGTTTCGCGACATTGCTGCTCGCGTTGGTCGAGATCCTATGACTGTTAGCAGAATATTGAATCGGTGGTTTCAGGAGGGTAATACGGAACGCCGTGCTGGATCTCAATGGCCTCGTATCACTAGCAGTCGAGATTACAGGCATCTTATCGGCATGGCTGTAACGGATCGTGTACCTACGTCTCGATCCATGAGTCAGCAGGTGGGGACGTTTGCAAAACTACAACCATGTGCACGAACAGTTCGACAACGTTTGCAGCGGCATGGACCATCAGCTGGGACACCATGGCTGCGGTTACCCTTGACGCTGCATCACAGTCAGGAGCGCAAGCGATGGTATACTCAACGACGAACCTTGGAGCACGAATGGCAAAAGTCATTTTTTCGGATGAATCCAGGTTGTGTTAATAGCATCATGATGATCGCATCCGAGTTTGGCGACATCGCGGTGAACGCACATTGGAACCGTGTATTCGTCATCGCCATACTGGCGTATCACGCGGCATGATGGTATGGGATGCCATTGGTTACACGTCTCGGCCACCTCTTGTTCGCATTGACGGCACTTTGAACAGTGGACGTTACATTTCAGATGTGTTACGACCCGTGGTTCTGCCCTTCATTCGATCCCTCCGAAACCATACATTTCAGCAGGATAATGCGCGATTCCATGTTAAATGTCCTGCACAGGCTTTTCTGGATACAGAAAATGTTCGACTGGTGCCCTGGCCAGCATATTCTCCAGACCTCTCACCAATTGAAAACTTCTCGTCAATGGTGGTCTAGCAACTGTCTCGTCACAATACGCCAGTCGCTACTGTTGATGAACTCTGGTATCGTGTTGAAGCTGCAATGGCAGCTGTACCTGTACACGCCATCCAAGCTTTGTTTGACTCAATGCCCAGGCGTATCAAGGCCGTTATGACGGCCAGATGTGGTTGTTCTGGGTACTGATTTCTCAGGATCCATGCACCCAAATTGCGTGACAATGTAATCACATGTCTGTCCTAGGATAGTATATTTGTGCAATGAATACCCGTTTATCATCTGCATTTCTTCTTGGTGTAGCAATTTTAATGGCCAGTAGTGTAATTGCAGTCCACATGGCCAGAGGAGGCCCCACGCGATATTAGGTGCTCTTCCCATGACCTTTGCTAAGCCAGTGTACATTGCAGCTCGCTTCCAGTGCTCCACCCACGCTAAACCAGCCATGTTTCAAGCTCTTGGAGTCACAGTAAAAAAAAGGTGGTGTTGTTCGTACAGTGTGCAGATTTATGTCCAGTATTTACACTCGTGAGCCAAAACATAATTAACCTCCTTTGCAACACAGATCGTCAGTGGTTTTCTGTGGCACAGTTTCGTCTAGTTCGCGGCTGGTTTCTGGAGATAGGTGGCAGGTCACGCAATTCCTGTGGTCTGTGGGCGGGGAGCTGGGGTCAGATAAGGTTCCCACGGCAGAAGTCATGGGATGCCTCCCAATATAACGTCAGACCTCTCCTTTTGCCCAGAACAGTAGAGCGACTCCACGTGGAATGGACCCGACAAGTCGTTGGAAGTGCTCGTTTTGTGTACGAACTGAGCTGTCGATTATGTCCAATAAATGTTGCGTGGGAGTCATGTCAGCCATTCTGGGTGGCCACATCATTCTTGGTTGCAAGTTTAATTTTTTATTTTTCAAATACGCGTTTCGTCTTACTTAGGCATCTTCAGGTTATCTTGAATTTGTATTTCTTAGAAGGATCTTTTAGTCAGTGTAGCCAAAGGTCATCGTCGAATATATCAGGCCAACATCGCCTTCGTTAAACTCAGTAAAAACTTTCCTAGATGGACGCAAGTGACACCAAAATCTGCATAACCAAGGGCATTAAGTCCCATAGTGCTCAGGGCCATTTGAATTTTTGCAATCCTCTGACCTCTTGGCCAACCTTCTGCCTCTGGCTCTCGGCATAGGGAACGAAACTTTGACAATATTCCACGTTACCAACACTTAACTATTCCGAGACATTACAAACTCCCCTGTTCAACAGTGTGCGCTGAACGCCGTGCTCCAAAACAGTTGTGCACGCACTAGCATTGCATACTGCCGTGAGATCTGCCGCAGCCCGACGCCCACCCTCGATTACAGAGTGGGGTGGCAACCTTTTTCACCTTCTGTGATGAGATGTGGACATCCAGCACCCTGTATGCTACACGTGGGTTCAATGACCTCCAACATGCCATACATGCTCGCGACAGAAGCACGCCAACATCTGACTGCCTGTTAATCGACTTCCTATTTCCCAGGTGCTGGGCCCCAGCAATCTACCCTCTGTCAGCGTCGCTTACCTACAAGTGGATTTTCCCATTTGCTGCCGCTATCGCTGCTAGAATTCTCCCCAATGACGCCTGCTCCATTTACGGATTGTCCTCACCACATCGTGTCCCCTCAGCGCTGCAATGCGCTTCTGAGTCTCTACCGTTTTTACCCTCTACAGCTCCCTCTAGAATCATGGAAGTCATTCCACGACGCGTCCACGGCGCCACAAGGCGCCACTGAATCCCCACTGTTATTACACTCTACAGCTCCCTCTAGTACAATGGAATTCATTTGAAACACTCCCTTATTAAAACCTGTTATACCGGAGCCAAGGTAGCCCCTGAGGGCCGGCAACCCATATTACACCACTGAGGACGCGGTTGTCTATGCCCGAGGCGTAGCAAAAGCACCATGGTAAACACCGGCTATTTACATACAAGATAATGGAAACAGAGATTCCGAGCACTACTTCCCGCAGGGGGGAGCTCGAGCCACGGCCTGCAGGAAGTATCACTACGCCAAAACCTGATTGGTTGGAGACAGCTACATAGGGGCTAGAACCAGTCCCGAAGTTCAGTTCACGCCAGATGCCGAACTCCGGTACTGCGACCTTTGAAGAATACGTCTTCGTCTCGGAATTGGACTGTTACTAGTGTGTGAGGGTGTTACGACGAACCTTTGTGGAACATTAGAAGTGAACTTTTATTTGCCTCAATTAGGAGACTTTTTTCGTTATTGTTACTTTTCGTTTGTATGTTCAGCCATCAACCTTGTGAACATACATCAATAAAAGTTGTGTTTCTGAAAAATTGCGGATTGTAAGTCACAACAAAACCCACCGTTATTGACTAATGGTTTATAGCCCAACAGTTTAGAATAGTTTGACTGTGTGCAACTGATAATGGCTAATCGGTTTGCTATTTGCACGGGAGTTGTTTCGTATCAAATCCAGCAAAGCTAATTAGGATGTCAGGTAGCAAAAACCGATACATACTTTGTTGTTAAGATTCTATATATAATGTTTAAACAGCATGAATTAGGCAGTTACTCGCTTCGTGTGACAAAGTACGAGGGTTGGAACTTAAATAGTGGCAACTATTTATTCACAACCGATACAAAAGAGTTACAGGTTTGCACCTGTTACTGTCCTTCAAAGTAGTCCTCAGCGTTGTGTAGAACCTGTTGCCAGCGATGTGGAAAGCGTAGTACACCGTTAGCATAGCCTGTTCTGTTGATGGTGCGCATGGGAGTTCCACAGGGAAACCGCAACACCTTTTTTACATATAAAGAACTAAGAGCCCTAAGTGAGGATCAGATGTTACAGAGAAGCAAACAAACATTTTAAGTAAAACAGAACATTTGCACATATTGATATTTCTACAAAAAATATTTACACTAATTCCAGTTACATATGATAAGTTTTGTCTCCTTCCAAGTGAGGCAAAGAATTTAGCTAATAAAGATGTTTCATAAGATTTAATAAGACATCAAAGTTTTTACAAAGAAAAAAGTCTACATTTTTATACAGTATCGACTCACTCAAACAATAAATACAACAGCTTAAGAACAGAATTCTGAAGAAACAAAAGGCAAAATAAATCAATCCTTCCTTAGAGCTCTGCTGTTACACCCTGAGGGCAAATTTGGGTCTGTCACAGGAACTGTCTTGTATTTTAACTGGTACAGAGCCGAGTGTGGTTTGGGTTTTAACATTTTGTGTGATGTCCGGACCCCTTCCCAAAGATTTTAATGCGTCACTGAGAGGCTCGGCACCACATTACTACCAAGTAGTCACCCAGTGAGAATCATCTTTCCCCCTTTTGACCGCGTTTATACTGATACTTTATCCTGGAAATAGCCTAGTTATTCTGCTGTGTTCTGTCTGACATTTAGTGATTAATTTATTAATTCGTGTCAAAAGCGTTCCGCAAAAAATAGAGGAAAAGAGAGAACCGTTCTAAATATTTAAAATTATTACATCCAAAGGAAATACAGATACAATGTGAGGTAAATATATAACAATAGTTACATATAAGCAGATTAGCCGGCCGCTGTGGCCGAGTTGATCTAGGTGCTTCAGTCTGGAACCACGCTGCTGCTACGGTCGCAGGTTCGAATCCTGCCTCGGGCATGGATGTGTGTGACATCCTTAGGTTAGTTAAGTTTAAATAATTCTAAGTAGGGGAGTGATGACCTCAGATGTTGAGTCCCATTGTGCTTAGAGCCATTCGAGCCATTTAGAAGCTGGTTGCAAACAATAGATATAAATTAGCGGCCTCGACGGTATTGTCCCTGGCCCACAACCGGTCCTCTAGCATGAAGGAAACTGTGCACCGACGACAGTTGTACAGGTGCTTGGTGGCTTGTTCGGCTCCACATTCACATACAGTTGATGGGACCACAAGATAGTCCCATTTGACCACATTATCCTTTGTTCTATCCACGCCACGACTTAATCTGCTGAGGGACTTCCACGGTTTCCATTACAGGTTTTCGGCCGGGGGGTGGGGGTGGGGGTGGAGGGGGGTGGGTGGAAGACCTGCGAAGGTGGGATCCATAATGCGATATCTGCGGTTCTGGTTGTCTACAGGTTTCGTCGTGCCATTGACGTTGATGTACTGTATTTGACTGAAATGTTTAGAAAGCTCTTCGCATATGTCATCCTTTTTGGGGACAGGTTGGTGTCCATGTGGCGAGTGCGCAGTGTTCAGTTCAGTTTGGCTTCTCTCTGTGTTCGCGGCAACTTCTCGTCTTATATCTGGTGGAGCTGTCCCCGCCAGGCTGTAGAGTTTGCAGCCATGCGTTCTCTCAGGCTTCCCGACGTTACTCTACCTGTAGTGATGACCTTTAATTATGCTCACCGCAACAGCGTTACCTTGTCAGCTCTTGTGTGTGGATATTGTTGTTGTTGTCTTTAGTCCTGAAACTGGTTTGATGCAGCTTCTTCGTCTCCCAGTACCTATTGCAACCTACATCCTTCTGAATCTGCTTAGTGTATTCATCTCTTGGTCTCCCTCTACGATTTTTACCCTCCACGCTGCCCTCCAATGCTAAATCGGTGATCCCTTGATGCCTCATAACATGTCCTACTAACCGATCCCTTCTTCTAGTCAAGTTGTGCCACAAACTTCTATTCTCCCCAATCCTATTCAATACCTCCTCATTGGTTACGTGATCTATCCACCTTATCGTCAGCATTCTCCTGCAGCACATTTCGAAAGCTTCTATTCTCTTCTTGTCCAAACTAGTTATCGTCCATGTTTCACTTCCATACATGGCTACACTCCAAACAAATACTTTCAGAAACGACTTCCTGATACATAAATCTATATTCGATGTTAAGAACTTTCTCTTCTT
The DNA here is from genome assembly GCF_023897955.1 of Schistocerca gregaria. Lineage (NCBI taxonomy): Eukaryota > Metazoa > Arthropoda > Insecta > Orthoptera > Acrididae > Schistocerca > Schistocerca gregaria. The sequence goes on along the minus strand of NC_064928.1, from coordinate 190,709,240 downwards.
CAGAAACGCTTCCCTGGCCATTGCCAGTCTACATTTTATATCCTCTCTACTTCGACCGTCATCAGTTATTTTACTTCCTAAATAGCAAATCTCCTTTACTACTTTAAGTGTCTCATTTCCTAATCTAATTCCCTCAGCATCACCCGAGTTAACTTGACTACATTCCATTATCCTCGTTTTGCTTTTGTTGATGTTCATTTTATACCTTCCTTTCAAGACACTGTCCATACCTACTCCAAATTTTTCTTTTGTTTCCTTTACTGCTTGCTCAATATACAGATAGAATAACATCGGGGAGAATCTACAACCCTGTCTCACTCCTTTCCCAACCACTGCTTCCCTTTCGTGCCCCTCGGCTCTAATAACTGCCATCTGGTTTCTGTACAAATTGTAAATAGCCTTTCGCTCCCTGTATTTTACCCCTGCCACTTTCAGAATTTGAAAGAGAGTATTCCAGTCAACATTGTCAAAAGCTGTCTCGAAGACTACAAATGCTAGAAACGTAGGTTTGCCTGTTCTTAATCTTTCTTCTAAGATAAGTCGTAAGGTCAGTATTGCCTCACGTGTTCCAACATTCCTACGGAATCCAAACTGATCCTCCCCGAGGTCCGCATCTACCAGTTTTTCCATTCGTCTGTAAAGAATTCGCGTTAGTATTTTGCAGCTGTGACTTATTAAACTGATAGTTCTGTAATTTTCACATCTGTCAGCACCTGCTTTCTTTGGGATTGGAATTATTATATTCTTCTTGTAGTCTGATGGTATTTCGCCTGTCTCATATATCTTGCTTACCAGCTGGTAGAGTTTTGTCATGACTGGCTCTCCCAAGGCCATCAGTAGTTCTAATGGAATGTTGTCTAATCCGGGCGCCTTGTTTCTACTTAGGTCTTTCAGTGCTCTGTCAAACGCTTCACGCAGTATCTTATCTCCCATTTCGTCTTAATCTACATCCTTTTCCATTTCCATAATATTGTCCTCAAGTACATCGCCCATGTATTAACCTTCTATATACTCTTTCCACCTTTCTGCGTTCCCTTCTTTGCTTAGAACTGGGTTGCCATCTGAGCTCTTGATATTCATACACGTGGTTCTCTTCTCTCCAAAGGTCTCTTTAATTTTCCTGTAGGCAGTATCTATCTTACCCCTAGTGAGATAAGCTTCTACATCCTTACATTTGTCCTCTAGCCATCCCTGCTTAGCCATTTTGCACTTCCTGTCGATCTCATTTTTGAGACGTTTGTATTTCTTTTTGGTGCTTCATTTACTGCATTTGTATACTTTCTCCTTTCATCAATTAAATTCAATATTTCTTATGTTACCCAAGGATTTCTAGCAGCCCTCGTCTTTTTACCTACTTTATCCTCTGCTGCCTTCACTACTTCATCCCTCAGAGCTACCCATTCTTCTTCTACTGTGTTTCTTTCCCCCATTCCTGTCAATTGTTCCCTTATTCTCTCCTTGAAACTCTGTACAACCTCTGGTGCTTTCAGCTTATCCAGATCCCATGTCTTTAAATTCCCACCTTTTTGCAGTTTCTTCAGTTTTAACCTACAGTTCATAACCAATAGATTGTGGTCAGAGTCCACATCTGCCCCTGGAAATGTCCTACAATTTAAAACCTGATTCCTAAATCTCTGTCTTACCATTATATAATCTATCTGATACCTTAACAGATTTGTATCACAGTCGCCTGTAGTTAATTCGAGCGAGGGCACTTATGACCTTGTTGTTTAGCGGCCTGGCTGCAGTAAGCATCCCTCGGCTCGGCATGAAACACGTTCCGCGCCGCAGTTTAGTGTACATTATGTGACGCCCTCCCTCCCCTCGCTTCCGCCACGAATCTTCCGGAAGATCTGAAGATAGCATCAGTGTGGGCCGTGGCGCCGCAGTTAACAGCTGCCATCGCTCAGCGCGGAGGCAGATAAGACCGGGAAGTCGCACAGCAGAGATAGCTACGCCTACCTGCTAGCTGACCAACGGCGCATTAACGCGTGTAATGGGCCGGCAGTCGGCTACACAGTCCGGCGGGGCATGTCTCACACAGCGGCCGCAATGCCCTTTGTTCACAGTCCGGAGCAGCCGTAATCACAGAGCAGTTCAGCCACCTCTCCTCCGGGCCCGCATTTGCGTCTCGTTGAGATCTACGAGGGGACAGTTTCACTGCTGCCTAGTGCTCTAGCCGATTACTCGGCGTTACTTATCTGTGATAATCTTCTATCAGATTGGGAGAGTAATCAAATCAATCTACAATACAGGGTGGTCCATTGATCGTGACCGGTCCAAATATCTCACGAAATAAGCGTCAAACGAGAAAACTACAGAGAACGAAACGTGTCTAGCTTGAAGGGGGAAACCAGATGGCGCTATGGTTGAACCGCTAGATGGCGCTACCATAGGTCAAACGGATATCAACTGTGTTTTTTAAAATAGGAATCCCCATTTTTCATTACATATTCGTGTAGTACGTAAAGAAATATGAATGTTTTAGTTGGACGACTTTTTTTACTTTGTGACAGATGGCGCTGTAATAGTCACAAACATACGGCTCACAATTTTAGACGAACAGTTGGTTACAGGTAGGTTTTTTAAATTAAAATACAGAACGTAGGTACGTTTCAACATTTCGGTTGTTCCAATGTGATACATGTAGATTTGTGGACTTATCATTTCTGACAACGCATGCTGTTGCAGTGTGATTACCTGTAAATACCACATTAATGCAATAAATGCTCAAAATGATGTCCGTCAACCTCAGTGCATTCGAGCAATGCAATACGAGTAACGACATTCCTCTGAACAGCGAATAGATCTGTTCTGTTGGCAGAACAGCCAACACCGTGTTACTAGTGGAGGCCGAAATACACGCGTTTTAGCTCACGCAGGCTGGCGTGAGGAGGGAAGGACTATACTGACGTGAGGTATGGAACATTACAAGGAATTACAGTTCAGAAAGCGGACGGAATTAGTTTGATACTTAACTTTAATCCATTAATGATGAACGTCGCTCTTGACGGTACGTGATTCAAAACATTAACTGAATATGGCGCCTTGCTAGGTCGTAGCAAATGACGTAGCTGAAGTCTATGCTAAACTGTCGTCTCTGCAAATGGAAGCGTATGTAGTCAGTGAACCATCGCTAGCAAAGTCGGCTGTCCAACTGGGGCGAGTGCTAGGGAGTGTCTCTACACTAGACCTGCCGTGTGGCGACACGCGGGTCCGATTTAAGGGGTACCACCTAGCAAGTGTGGTGTCTGGAGGTGAGACCACAGTTCGCCTTCCGTAATGTTCGCACATGGATTGACAATGCGCTGACGCATGTTATCAGGCGTTGTCGGTGGATCACGATAGCAAATACCCTTCAACTGTCCCCACAGAAACAAATCCGGGGACGTCAGATCCTGTGAACGTGCGGGCCATGGTATGATGCTTCAACGACCAATCCACCTATCGTGAAATATGCTATTCAGTACCGCTTCAACCGCACGCGAGCTATGTGCCGGACATCCATCATGTTGGAAGTACATCGCCATTCTGTCATGCTGTGAAACATCTTGTAGTAACATCGGTTGAATATTACGTAGGAAATCAGCATACATTGCACCATTTCGATTGCTATCGATAAAATGGGGGGCCAATTATCCTTTCTCCCATAATGCCGCACCATACATCAACCCGCCACGGTCACTGATGTTCCACTTGTCGCAGCCATCGTGGATTTTCCGTTGCCCAATAGTGCACATTATACCGGTTTACGTTACCGCTGTTCGTGAATGACACTTCGTCGGTAAATAGAACGCTTGCAAAAAATCCGTCATAGTCCCGTAATTTCTCTTGTGCCCGGTGGCAGAACTGTACACGACGTTCAAAATCGTCGCCATGCAATTCCTGGTGCGTAGAAATATGATACGGGTGCAATCGACGTTTATGATATTCCCGATACTCGCGCATTTTATCTGCTACTGATGTGCGGATTAGCCGCGACAGCAGCTAAAACACCTACTTGGGCATCATAATTTGTTGCAGGTCGTGGCTGACGTTTCACATGTGGCTGAACACTTCCTGTTTCCTTAAATAACGTAACTATCCGGCGAACGGTCCCGACACTTGGATGATGTCGTCCAGGATACCGAACAGCATACATGGCACACGCCCGTTGGACATTTTGATGACAATAGCCATACATAAACAGGATATCGACCTATTCCACAATTGATAAACGGTCCATTTTAACACGGGTAATGCATCAGGAAGCAATACCGTCCTCATTGGTGGAATGTGAAGTAATACCACGTACTTATACGTTTGTGACTATCACAGCGACATCTATCACAAGCGAAAAAGGTGGTCCAGCTAAAACATTCATATTTCTTTACGTATTACACGAATATGTAATGAAAAATAGGGGGGTTCCTATTAAAAAAAAACGCAGTTGATATGCTTTTGACCTATGGCAGCGCCATCTAGCGGGCCAACCATAGCGCTATGTGGTTTCCCCCTTCAAGCTAGGCGAGTTTCGTTCTTTGTAGTTTTTCCGTTTGGTGCTTATTTCGTGAGATATTTGACCCGGTTACAATCAATGGACCACCCTGTATAAGAGCGTACGCAGGATGAGAAATAGAAAAAAGGGGATTGGGTGGAGAAGGGCTTTCGTACTAGTGGCATATAAGGGGAAGGGGTTGGCGCAGCTGTGCACAATCTCCATCAGAACAAAACTCTGAATCACCAAATATCCTTACGTTAGCTCTTTGCAGTAGGTACCCCATCCTTACCTTGGGGAAGATCAGTTTGTCTTCTGGGGAAATATAGGACCGTACGTGTCAGTACTTACCTTACGAATGTCTTACAAGAAAAAACACACCCAAGGGATACGCTTCAGTTTTGATCGTCTTTGAGTATGTTTTAGTGTAGAGCAAAATAAGAGACACATTTTTCATATTAGTCCATATGGTCGTTAAGGGACTGAAAAAACCCCTTGAAAGAAACCGAATTTAATATTTCGAATGAATACCGTTGAAACGCTAAAAGCTATTAAAACACTTCAAACGGAAGATCTATGGTTTTTAATGTACGTTACAACAGTACAGCCGAGCGGGCTTAGCCGAGCGGTCAAAGGCGCTGCAGTCATGGACTGTGCGGGTGGTCCCGGCAGAGGTTCGAGTCCTCCCTCGGGCATGCGTGTGTGTGTTTGTCCTTAGGATAATTTAAGTTAAATAGTGCGTAAGCTTACGGACTGATGACCTTAGAAGTTAAGTACCATAAGATTTCACACTCATTTGAACATTTTTTTTTTGAACAGCAGTACACCCAGAATTGTCGAAAACGTCATTTCTTATGAAATTCCCTCACCCCCACTGTTCTGTTTTTCATTTCTGCATTTGACAAATAGCAAAACATATAGCATTGTTAGTACTAAATTCAACCGCGTATGGTTACGTGCTGTTCCAAAGACGCGTTTGGCGGAAATAATTTGGAAATATGTCTACATCGCTGTATATGGGCCTGATGTGTCCACTTCAGTGCTAATTGTCATTTAGGGCTGTTTAATAAGTCTTCCTCAGATAAATATATTTTAAATGTATGTGCTACATCTATAGCACTATACAATTTTTTCCTTTTAATTTTATGAAATACTAAATATCTTGTGTCGTATTTGTGGTTTTTTTTGTGCATTTTGTCCATTTGTTTTTTGTTTTCAAGTTGTAACATTTTCAGATTTATTTATATTATATTTGAAACTGTTTGTACAGTACTGTTGTATCTGTAAAATAGTGACGAAGCAATATAATGACGAAGCACAGAATTGTTTGGTTAATAAAATGCTGAATACGATATTTAGAAAAAATTATTTTTTTGACAATTCTTTTTGGGTTAGGTCATGTCCAACAGGGGAGGTGTTGGCTCTCCAGACTTTACTCTCTGTGACTTATTCTTGTGGGACTTCCTTAAGAACAAAGCCTACATCGATAAGCCACTTACTGTGCTTTAATTAAAGGATACCATTGAGGAAGGGATTGGTCCTATACCCCACAACCGTTGGAGAGCGTAATGACAAACTTCACACAGAGGGCCAGTACTTGAACGACATTATCTTTCACTAATAATTAATATCTGTCAAAATTACCATATAAGACGACAACTATCTTTCACTGTGTACCTTTCGAAATAAAATACAGTCCTGGAAATGGAAAAAAGAACACATTGACACCGGTGTGTCAGACCCACCATACTTGCTCCGGACACTGCGAGAGGGCTGTACAAGCAATGATCACACGCACGGCACAGCGGACACACCAGGAACCGCTGCGCAGCGTTTGTGCACCGCCGCCGTCAGTGTCAGCCAGTTTGCCGTGGCATACGGAGCTCCATCGCAGTCTTTAACGCTGGTAGCATGCCGCGACAGCGTGGACGTGAACCGTATGTGCAGTTGACGGACGTTGAGCGAGGGCGTATAGTGGGCATGCGGGAGACCGGGTGGACGTACCGCCAAATTGCTCAACACGTGGGGCGTGCGGTCTCCACAGTACATCGATGTTGTCGCCAGTGGTCGGCGGAAGGTGCACGTGCCCGTCGACCTGCGACCGGACCGCAGCGACGCACGGATGCACGCCAAGACCGTAGGATCCTACGCAGTGCCGTAGGGGACCGCACCGCCACTTCCCAGCAAATTAGGGACACTGTTGCTCCTGGGGTATCGGCGAGGACCATTCGCAACCGTCTCCATGAAGCTGGGCTACGGTCCCGCACACCGTTAGACCGTCTTCCGCTCACGCCCCAACATCGTGCAGCCCGCCTCCAGTGGTGTCGCGACAGGCGTGAATGGAGGGACGAATGGAGACGTGTCGTCTTCAGCGATGAGAGTCGCTTCTGCCTTGGTGCCAATGATGGTCGTATGCGTGTTTGGCGCCGTGCAGGTGAGCGCCACAATCAGGACTGCATACGACCGAGGCACACAGGGCCAACACCCGGCTTCATGGTGTGGGGAGCGATCTCCTACACTGGCCGTACACCTCTGGTGATCGTCGAGGGGACACTGAATAGTGCACGGTACATCCAAACCGTCATGGAACCCATCGTTCTACCATTCCTAGACCGGCAAGGGAACTTGCTGTTCCAATAGGACAATGAACGTCCGCATGTATCCCGTGCCACCCAACGTGCTCTAAAAGGTGTAAGTCAACTACCCTGGCCAGCAAGATCTCCGGATCTGTCCCCCATTGAGCATGTTTGGGACTGGATGAAGCGTCGTCTCACGCGTCCAGCACGAACGCTGGTCCAACTGAGGCGCCAGGTGGAAATGGCATGGCAAGCCGTTCCGCAGGACTACATCCAGCATCTCTACGATCGTCTCCATGGGAGAATAGCAGCCTGCATTGCTGCGAAAGGTGGATGTACACCGTACTAGTGCCGACATTGTGCATGCTCTGTTGCCTGTGTCTATGTGCCTGTGGTTCCGTCAGTGTGATCATGTGATGTATCTAACCCCAGGAATGTGTCAATAAAGTTTCCCCTTCCTGGGACAATGAATTCACGGTGTTCTTATTTCAGTTTCCAGGAGTGTAAATTGCTGTACCTTAAAATGGCACCTTGTATTGTAAATTCCATCGGACAACGCTGAAGTACCATGTGAATGCCTAAACTGATGCAGTTATGTCGAAATATACACTAGCTGCCAAAATGTCCAGAACGTGCAAACATTCACGCAGCAAGGATTTGACACAAATCCAGGCTCTGCTTACCATCTAAGTCTGGTTCATTGACAGCATTGCTTGTATGGTACTGCAGCCTAATTTTGGGATGAGGTGAGTGTGTGCTCAGAGAAGAGCGGCACGAAGCAGCTCGGAAGCCGACGTCGATGATTGATGAGCAGTGCGTGTAAACACAGCTTGCAGCGTTCCCCCCCAAAAAATAAAAGAAAACTGTCGTATCGGCCTACGACAAACGGGTCCGGGTTCCTGTGTAATTTGAAAACGAGCGCGGGACAGACAGAGGGACGGACGGGTAATTGAGTTATTAGGCCTCTTCCCCTATTAATCTGCCAGCCGCTCCGCGTGCAGTCCGCCGCTTGCCGGCGCGGCAGTTGCCTGACGAGGCCTGCGTTCGCCGAGAAACCAGTGGCGGCGAGCTGCCGCCCACGGCGAACTCACCCGGGGGCCGTTGTGGAAGGCCGGTGACGGGCGTCTTCTGCGATAAGCGACGGAGAGCAGTACCGGATCCACTGTTGCGTGCAGCGGACGTGCCGTTCCATTATTTCCCGTTACGCTTTCGTACCGTGGCTCGAGTGCCTACAAATTGCAAAACCGTGGAAGCAGCACGGAACAAATGTCAAATTAGAATCTGCAAGTTGCTTCGATACGCCAGGTGGCTGTACACTGAAGCGCCAAAGAAAGTGGTATAGGCATGCTTATTCAGATACAGAGATATGTAAACAGGCAGAATACGGCGCTGCTGTGGGCAACGCCTATATAAGACATGTGTCTGGTGCAGTTAGATTTGTTACTGCTGCTACAATGGTAGTGAGTTTGAACGTGGTGTTATAGTCGGCGCACGAAAGATGGCGCATAGCATCTCTGAGGTAGCGATAAAGTAGGAAATTTCCCGCACGACCATTACACGAGGGTACCATGAATATCAGGAATCCGATAAAACATCAAATTTCCGACATCGCTGCGGACGGACAAAGTTATACAAGAACGGGACCAAAGACGACAGAAGAGAATACTCCAGCTGGACAGAAGTGCAACCCTTCCGCACATTGCTGTAGATTTCAATGCTGTGCCATCAACAAGCGTCAGCTTGTGAACCAATGAGACATCTCTCAGAGCTGCAGGCCTAGTCAAGAACCCTTGATGACTGCATGACGCAAAGCTTTACACCTTGCCTGGGCCCGTCAACACTGACATTGGACTGTTGATAGCTGGAAACGTGTTGCTTGGTCGGACGAGTTTCATCTCAAATTGTTTCGAATGGATGTACATGTACGAGTATGGAGACAACCTCATGAATCCATGGAACCTCTATGTCAGAAGGGGACTGCTCAAGCTGGTGGAGGCTCTGTAATGGTGTAGGACATGTGCAGCTGGAGTGATATGGGACCCATGATACATCTAGGTGTGACTTTGACAGATGACGTGTACCTAAGCATGCTGTCTGATCACATTCATCTATTAATGTCCATTGTGTATTCTGACGGGCTTGGGCAATTCCAATACGAGAATGCGACAGAATTGCCACAGAATGGCTCCTGGAACACTCTTCTGAGTGCAGACACTTCCACTGGCCAACAAATTCCCCAGACATACATATGAGCGTATCTGGGATGCCTTGCAGCGTGCTGTTCAGAAGAGATCTCTAGCTCATTGTACTCTTACGGGTTTATGGAGAGCCCTGCAGGATTCAAGGTGTCAATTCCTCCAGCACTATTTCAGACATTGTATGTATTGTATTGTATTGTATGTTAACCGAGAACCTAGAAACGACGGAGAGGCTCTGTCCCCGCCGCAGCCGCAGTGGTCCACAACCCCACGACGACTACCGCAGTCCACTTCACCCCTCTGCCGCCCCACATCGAACCCAGCGTTACTGTTCGGTTCGGCTCCCGGTGTCTCATACCAGACGAGTGTAGCCCCTATGTTTGCATGGTAGAGTAATGGTGGTGTACGAGTCTGCGGAGAACTTGTTTGCGCAGCAATCGCCGACATAGTGTAGCTGAAGCGGAATAAGGGGAACCAGCCTGCCTTCGCCGAGGCAGATGGAAAACCACCTAAAACCCACCCACAGACTGGCCGGCTCACCGGTCCTCGACACGAGTCCGCCGGGCTGATTCGTGCTGGGGTCCAGACGCTCTTTCCCACTCCGGAAAGCCGTGCGTTAGACCGCTCGGCAAACCGGGCGGGCACTTCAGACATTAGTCAAGTCCATGCTAAGTCATGTTGTGGCGGTTCTGTGTGCTCGCGGCGCCCCTACACGTTATTAAGCAGCTGTACCAGTTTCTTTGGCCCTTGAGTGTAATTAAACCTACGTGTTGCGAGTGCTGCAGTGCGGGATGCATACATCGCAGGACGCTGAAATATCGCAAATATGCTGATTAATTGGCGCGCTCGGGAACTACGTTCATCTTGATATTTGACACTCCACGTGTTGCAGCTGGTCTCCTCCAATCAGAGCGTTCAACATCACGCACCAACGGTTCGATATTGTCCAACTGCCACAACAATTTATCAGTTCACTTCTAGTTCCTTGTCTTGCTAGCACACTGGACTCGCATTCGGGAGGACGACGGTTCCATCCCGCGTCCGGCCATCCTGATTAAGGTGTTCCGTGATTTCCCTAAATCGCTCCAGGCAAATGCCGGGATGGTTCCTTTGAAAGGGCGCGGCCGATTCCTTCCCCGTCATTGCCTAATCCGATGAGACCGATGACCTTGCTGTCTGGTCTCCTCTCCCAAAACAACCCATCCTTGTCTTGCTTGCTTTCTTGATGTGTTTGCATCCCGAATAATCGGTCTGGCACATGGCGCATTTATTTGGTATTTCATCTCAAATGGTAAAGCACACGAATCACCCCCCCCCCCCCCACACACACACACACAGAGAGAGAGAGAGAGAGAGAGAGAGAGAGAGAGAGAGAGAGAGAGAGAGAGACTGCAATGCTAATGAAATACAGACATTTCATGCAAAACACTAACCAAACACCACTTGAGTCTTCTGCACCAAGATGCGATTCAGCGCCACATACACAGTTAGCATCACTAACAAGTTCAGCTTACATTTCGTTAGCTTCACACCAAACTGCATGAAGCCGAATTTTTGAAGTCTGCAGTTCATCGTTGCGACTGCGTGACCACAGTCATAAATACATCAATGAATTCGGAGCTGTAGCTGTGCCGTGTTAGAGGTCGTAGGTTCGAATTTTGTCAAATGTAATAAAATTTGTTTTTAACTTCTAAATCTAAAGACCTTGATTATTATTTTTATTCAGTTAACTGGCTTAAATGCAATTTCTTTGTTTCTAATTCCTTTCTATGCCTTTTTCATCATTGTACTGACTTTTTATTTCCTCTTACTTTACTTCCTGTCACTCTTTTTTCATCCGGAATATGCGTGTGTCGCCCATAATCCGTAACCAAATGTGAATGAGGACTTCTGATCAGTTGGTAACATGGAAGCTTGTGATGATTCTTCCAGATAACTTCATTCCTGAAAGTGGCGAGATTGGACTGAGCAAAGGTTGGGAAATTGTATGGGCTCTGATAACCGTGCAGTTGAGGGCCCCACAAACCAGACCAAACCAAAACAAACATCATCATCATCACTTCCAGGTAACCAATGATAGGGAGAAATTACAATTTGCTTTCAGTGGTGGAACTGAATTTTTTCTTTTTTGAGTTTGCTTGCTAAGATTAGCTTTAATCGCCTTGAACAAAGCGATCGTGATTTTAGTTGTGCCGCAAATTGCTGAACGCCGTTTTCTCGGATACATAGTATATCACAAGGCTGTGGTTACCTTAGCACATTTAAATGCAGTGCTGCAGAGCTCGTTATCTGCTGCAGTTGAGTCACTGGTCACTTAAAACCAGCAGCCGACACAGCATCTCACTTTTCTGACATAACTAGCAGTGGCCACTTCCGAAATTTCTCCGTGTTGCACATTAACAACATTTGTGAAGTGACTCTCCGTGTTTGTGCGTCGCTGAGCAGTAGCTGCCAGAGGATGTGGCAAGCCTGTAGAGGCAAGTAACGCACGTCAGTTATCAAGTAATTTTAATCCGACTATAACATACCTATCATCTGTCAGCAAAGTTTATTATGGATCGAGGAAGCGCAATATGAACGCCCAATTACTCACAACCAAGATTCGAAAGCAAAGTTCACCATTTTCTGTTACTAAATGAATCATCAAAGCCAGCTCGTGAATCACAGCTAAAAGAGCTGTGAGAACTGGACCACCAATACAAGAAGTGGATCGTGAACTAATAAGCACCGACTTCAGTTCTGTTTGAATTTTCATAAAGGGACACTGAAATCGTCACCTACAATAACTCCTCATTCCTCCCCACGACATAGGTTCGTCGTGGTAGAGGGACCTAACGCGAAATTGAAAGTAACTCCCATGCAAAAATCGCTACGTGCTCGATGACGAAGGAGCGGCTGCTCGCAGCGACTGGCCCCGTTCGCGTCCCAGGAAGTTCTCCTCAAATATAAATTGCGTCGCCTCTGCGTGCAGAGTGACCAAAGAAGGTAGATGCGCACTAACCAATCACAGAGACGCGTACGTCTGTAAGAGTGCCAGTTTCTCCAGTCAGACAGGAACGCACACTTCTTTGTGCCTAAAATTTAATGACCGGAACTTTGAAGACCAAGGCCCAGCGCTAGGATTCGAAACAGCCAATCAGGTAGCTGTAGGCACCGCCATGTGACGTGACAGATGTCGCCAACGCAGCTGATGACCTTGAAAATAACATTCGAATTGCTCCCAGGCTACTACTGCAAAGCTAAACCACGAGCTTCCACGTGAATTTGCCTGGCTACATGCATTTGTTACCATGCCAACTTTCACTGGAAATGAGCGACCATCAGTGTTCAGAACAGGTAGTTGTTACATATTCACACGAGAATAAAGGCACCCTGTTCAGCTTTAATAAGTTAATGTGTGTGAGATCTTATGGGACTGAACTGCTAAGGGCATCAGTCTCTAAGGTTATTCACCACTTAACCTAAATTATCCTAAGGACAAACACACACACCCATACCCGAGGGAGGACTCCAACCTCCGCCGGGACCAGCCGCACAGTCCATGACTACAGCGCCTGAGCCCACTCGGCTAATCCCGTACGGACTGTTCAGCATTCCTGTCTAACTTTCCTGCCTGGTGTGCCATGTCGGCACTTATCGGTGAAAAAATATGCGTAAGTGGAGGCCCATGTGCTCCAAGAGGGGCAGCATCTTACAGTGACGGCGATACTTGGAAAAGTTTAAATCAGCCGCAGTTCCGTTTTCAGGATCTTGTGTGACATTCTGGACATGGCGAAAGGTTGCCGCCAGCTGGGTTCTGGGACCGCTGGCACCCATTCAAGTTGCTCACCGAACGCAGGCAGCAACAGAAATGTGGCAGTTGAGTCGGGAAGATCCAGTACCCCTATTCTGTATCGTTCAGTTGTTCTGCCAGGATGTTGGTTAGGTGAGCGCACCGCAACTAACCCTTTTTGCAATTCCGTAAGCCATTCTGTTGAGAATCGGTACGGCTCCCGAGATACCAAAGTGCGACCGTGGTGTGGCACCGTCTCTTCTTCAGCTAGCCAATCAAAGACAAGTGACCGCAGCTGCCCATCCGGCATGGCGCACGACAGCGCACACACTGTCTCACTCGTGAACCAACCAGCTGACTCAGCTACCAGACATGCTACTGCCATTGTTGTTTCCAACTGCCGGCGCGTAGCGAGCCCTCACAACTTCGTCAGTGCACCTTGAGACGCTTGGCTGGCTCATGGCAGCTGCACTGTCAGCCCCTGCCCCTTGCACCATACACATGTCTCACAAAGTTAAGACTCGTCAAAATGTAGAAGCAAAAAAAAAAAAAAAAAAGCATTGGATTCGATGGAGACAAGTCTTACGAAGTAAGAGTGATTTCAGGTGTGCCGCAAGGTAGTGTCCTAGGACCGTTGCTATTCACAATATATGTAAATGACTTTGTGGATAACGTCGGAATTTCACTGAGGCTTTTTGCGGATGATGCTGTGATATATCGAGAGGTTACAATGGAAAACTGTACTGAAATGCAGGAGGATCTGCAACGAATTGACGCATGGTGCAGGGAATGGCAATTGAATCTCAATGTAGACAAGTGTAATGTGCTGCGAATACATAGAAAGAAAGATCCTTTATCATTTAGCTACAATATAGCAGGTCAGCAACTGGAAGCAGTTAATTCCATAAATTATCCGGGAGTAGGCATTGGGAGTGATTTAAAATGGAATGACTAAATCAAATTAATCGTCGGTAAAGCAGATGCCACACTGAGATTCATTGCAAAAATCCTAAGGAAATGCAGTCCGAAAACAAAGGATGTGCGTTACAGTACACTTTTTCGCCCACTTCCTGAATATTACTCTGCAATGTGGGATTCGTACCAGATAGGGTTGATAGAAGAGAGGGAGAAAATCCAACGGAGAGCAGCGCGCTTCGTTACAGGATCATTTAGTAATTGCCAAAGCGTTGCGGAGATGATAGATAAACTCCAGTGGAAGACTCTGCAGGTGAGACGCTCAGTAGCTCGGTACAGGCTTTTGTTAAAGTTTCAGGAATATACATTCATCGAGGAGTCAAGCAGTATGCCATATACCTACGTATATCTAACGAAGAGACAATGAGGATACAATCAGAGAGATTAGAGCCCGCACAGTGGCATACCGACAATCTTTCTTTCCACGAACAATACGAGACTGGAATAGAAGGGAGAATCGATAGAGGTACTCGAGGTACCCTCCGCCACACACCTTCAGGTGGCTTGCGAAGTATGGATGCAGATGTAGATGGCTGATAAGAAATGTTAAACTCGTTTAATCGTTTTAGGACATGCTAAACAAATGTTCCGTCAGGTGCAAAGTAATGGTTGTAGGTCTTTGACGGGCTCCTCAATCACATTAAAGGTCATCTCCCTGTTCGGTCTGCACCTTACAATACAGTTGCTCTGGGGAATTTCAGGAGCGTTCATCTCATCCTACAGATTACGTTGCCGAATGGCATGTCGCCGCATTTCCTCGAGCCACCTTGCCCGCCTTTCTCTTACCTTCTTGTTAATACTACCTGCACACCAGTGTGCACTTCCATCATTCTCGCCTTAAATGCGTGGATGATAACTGTTTCGAACTCACTTTCTATTTCGATGTGTCACAGTGATTCTTCAATATAACCACATAACTTAATTCAAAACTAAAAATTACACAATACCTCTCAAATAACGTGTTATACCCTCAAAGTACAATCACTCCAGCGAACAGACTTACTGACACCTCACCACCTCTCGGTGCAGCACACTGGACTCGCATTCGGGAGGACGACGGTTCAATCCCGCGTCCGGCCATCCTGATTTAGGTTTTCCGTGATTTCCCTAAATCACTCCAGACAAATGCCGGGATGGTTCCTTTGAAAGGGCACGGCCGATTTCCTTCCCCATCTTTCCCTAATCCGAGCTTGCGCTCCGTCTCTAATGACCTCGTTGTCGACGGGACGTTAAACTCTAATCTCCTCCTCCTGCTCCTCGGTACAGCAGATGTATAATTGCCAGGGGAACCGAAAGCAATCACTATCACAACTAACATATGGAACCAAATGGTATCTCGCTGTGGATGACTGCCATGTGTATAATCATGACCCTGAGACAAAGGAACAAAGCATACAGTGGAAATGTGTGTTTACTGCCCACATAAAAGTCGAAGACACAGCCATCATTGAGCAATGTAATGCAGAGCATTTTTTTTTTCCAACTGCGTGACATGGTGCTAACACGTGATGCTCGTAAGGAGAAAACGGCCACTGAGAATACTACCAAGAAGTCTTACAAGGATAGGAGCGACTGTCGTGGGAAGCTTTCCCAAGTGACGTTTCTGGTCCACGATGTATTTTTCCAGCCAGAACGTTCGCTGCACAGCAAATGCAGACATTTACAAGTATTTGCTTAATAATCCATCCCAGCGGATGAACACGTATCACCTATAAGGCTGAATATCTAAAGGAGAAATAACGCCGTTACCATCAGCAAGGTTGCAGCTCATTTTTTGTAAGGAAATAATCGATACTACATGACTAACCCACCCCCCTACTGCTCGTGCTTCAAGCCACATTTGCGTGCACACGCAGACCTACATGTGTGCATCGACATAGACTTGTGCACACACCTAAACACACACACACACACACACACACACGCACACACACTGCAGCCATTTATAGTACCCTTAAATTCTCCAGGAGTCCTGTGACATCATCTTCGTACTCACTATGTCCATAATTTCGGAGGGCTCTACTCTCGACTCTCTGCCGCTGCCCGTTTAACAGAAAACTCGTATTGGATACAACTGGACTGTTTCAACGTGGAGAGGACAGAGAGTGCTCTAAGAATAAACCAGGACTCAAGGCATTGTCGCTATATTCTCAGCCGTCAGTTATGACAATTAGTGTAAACGATTTTATAAATTAGTTATAGAAAAGTAACCTTTAATTGTGAAAAAGATAGCCGGCCGTGGTGGTCTCGCGCTTAAGGCGCTCAGTCCGGAACCGCGTGACTGCTACGGTCGCAGGTTCGAATCCTGCCTCGGGCATGGATGTGTGTGATGTCCTTAGATTAGTTAGGTTTAAGTAGTTCTAAGTTCTAGGGGACTGATGACCACAGATGTTAAGTCCCATAGTGCTCAGAGCCATTTGAACCATTTGTGAAAAAGATAAATAGCTTACAGCAATGTTTGATACAGCCCCTGATGCACAATATCTTCAAGTTTTATTTACAAATGTTCAGTGTGGGTACCTTTCGTAACATGATAAATGTCCCATCTGCCATCAGTTTCCTGCAAAGTCCTATGAAGCAAGACTTGATGTATGGTGGCCGCTGCTTGTGGTATCCGTTATCGCTGCTCGTCGACGTTTCCCGAAATCAGAGGAACAAACACATTGTCTTGAATGTAGCCACATACAGGAAAGTCCATTGGGGTTAAACCGGGTGATCATGGTGGCCATGATATTGTTCCACCACTTCCAGTTCCCATGGAGAGGCGCAACGCCTTCACGATGATGACGTGGTGGAGGGCTATCTTGCTGGGGACAAATTCTCTGTCCATATCCTGTTGTAAATGAGGCATTAGATAACGTTTAGGCATGTCCAGGTATGATATTCCAGGCATAGTTGACTCGACAAAAAATGAACGGACCGTCAGCCGATCCCGACCAGGCATCCTGTGTGATACCTGAGCCATTTGCAGTGGAATGTTTGTACCAGTTAATGACTGCTTGTCTTTGAGGTGGTGATGGTTTGCGGTATTTAGTCCTGAATTGTCTGTGAACTGTAGCAGCGGATTTGGATTCATGAAACCATAAACAACACTGCACTTTCTGCACCATTATGCGACTCGATGAGGGCTCTTGGAATAAACTAAAGCTCTGTATAAAGGAAAGTATGACCATCCTTTTCCCCTGTGTTTGCCGTCGTCCGCAGTTCACGATTGGCTGAAGCCGCGTCACGTGACGTTAGAAGCCATTGTGGGCGCAGGCGCTACGTGTGAAGCACAGGAATCGTTGTGTATTTTCGAAGTTTTAAGTAGAAAAATGCCTTTTGGCTGTTTCGGGACGGAAAGGGAGGAAAACAGAATTCCTTCCGAAGGGAGGCGTGCAACAAGAAGGAGAGTATTGCTCGCAATGCGAAAGATTGCAGGAACTCGACTTAACCATTCAGGTAATTTTATTCATTTCTGGCATTTCGTCTTCGTCTCCTTTTTACATTTCTGTTGCTTAGTTTCCAATCCACTCGAACAGAAAAAAAATCAGAAGAGCTAATAGGAGGTTTAATAGTAATTTAACTACAAAATAGAAATCTCAGAGATAAAACTGCCACTGTTAGCACATAAAACGAAAAATTGAATCGTACGAAATTATCATAACTGGTAAAATATTTGACCTGACTGACTGTACAGTATGGCTTAAACTTATATTTTAAGATGCTCAAAATAATAAATTGTACTTCGTTCCACATAATATAAGGTACAAAAAACAATTACTCTAGGCAAGTATCGAACCTATGACCCGTCAATCATTAACTGTTAACGTTACTAGGAAACTATTATTATTTTTGCAACCTGGTAGCTTATATACATTCTAGTAATACGAATACAGTTGTTACTGTGTCCTACAGCCAACTTTTGATCGTAGGCCGAGTTTTATTCGAACACATTTTGAACGTATTGTATTCTCTGTCGTAATATTTCTCCTAATGTCATAGAACAATTTGCAGACAAATTTTTATGCAATAGATCTGACAAAAATATAAAGCATGCGTAATCATATAGGCATATTTGTCAATTCTATTTACTAAGATACCACGCATTCATTGATAATGATCGGGCCGAATATCTCACGTAATAAGCATCAAATGAAAAAACTACAAAGAACGAAACTCGTCTAGTTTGAAGAGGGAAACCAGATGGCGCTATGGTTGGTCCGCCAAATGGCGCTGTCATAGGTCAAACGGACATCAACTGCGTTTTATAAAAAATAGGAACCCCAATTTTTAATACATATTCGGTAGTACGTAAAGAAATATGAGTGTTTTAGTTGGACCACTTTTTTCGCTTTGTGATAAATGTCCCTCTAATAGTCACAACGTATAAGTACGTGGTATCATGTAACATTCCGTCAGTGCGGACGGTATTTGCTTCGTGATACATTCCCCGTTGTAAAATGGACCGTTTACCAATTGTGGAAAAGGTCGATATCGTGTTGATGTATGGCTATTGTGATCAAAATGCCAAACGGGCGTGTGCTATGTATGCTGCTCGGTATCCTGGAAGACATCATCCAAGTGTACGAACCGTTCGCCGGATAGTTGCGTCATTTAAGGAAACAGGAAGTGTTCAGCCACATGTGAAACGTCAGCCACGACCTGCAACAAATTATGATGCCCAAATAGGTGTTTTAGCTGCTGTCGCGGCTAATCCGCACATCAGTAGCAGATAAAATGCGCGAGAATCGGGAATATCATAAACGTCGGTGTTGAGAATGCTACATCAACATCGATTGCACCCGTACCATATTTCTATGCACCAGGAATTGCATGGCGACGATTTTGAACGTCGTGTACAGTTCTGCCATTGGGCCCTAGAGAAATTATGGGACGATGACGGATTTTTTGCAAGCGTTCTATTTAGCGACGAAGTGTCATTCATCAACAGCGGTAACGTAAACCGGCATAATATGCACTATTGGGCAACGGAAAATCCACGATGGCTGCGACAAGTGGAACATCAGCGACCGTGGCGGGTTGATGTATGGTGCGGCATTATGGGAGGAAGGATAATTGCTCCCCCCCCCCCCCCCCCCCCAATTTATCGATAGCAATCTAAATGGTGCAATGTATGCTGATATCCTACGTAATGTTCTACGGATGTTACTACAAGATGTTTCACTGCATGACTGAATGGCGATGTACTTCCAACATGATGGATGTCAGGCACATAGCTCGCCTGCGGTTGAAACGGTACTGAATTGCATATTTCATGACAGGTGGGTCGGTCGTCGAAGCACCATACCATGGCCCGCACGTTCACCGGATCTGACGTCCCCGGATTTCTTTGTGTGCGGAAAGTTGAAAGGTTATTTGCTATCGTGATCCACCGAGGACACCTGACAACATGCTTCAGCGAATTGTGAATGCATGTGCGAACATTACGGAAGGCGAACTACTCGCTGTTGAGAGGAATGTCGTTACACGTATTACCAAATGCATTGAGGTTGACAGACATCATTTTGAGCATTTATTGCATTAATGTGGTATTTACAAGTAATCACGCTGTAACAGCATGCTTTCTCAGAAATGATAAGTTTCCAAAGGTACATGTATCACTTTAGAACAAGCGAAATAAAATGTTCAAACGTACCTACGTTCTGTATTTTAATTTAAAAAACGTACCTGTTATTACCAACTGTTCGTCAAAAATTGTGAGCCATATATTTGTGACTATTACAGCACCATCTATCACAAAGCGATAAAAGTGGTCCAACTAAAACATTCATATTTCTTCACGTACTACACGAATATGCAATACTAAATGGGGGTTCCTATTTTAAAAAACGCAGTTGATATCGATTTGAGCTATGGCAGCGCCATCTAGCGGGCCAACCATAGCGCCATCTGGTTTCCCCATTCAAGCTAGACAAGTTTCTTTCCTTGTAGTTTTTTCGCTTGATGTTTATTTCGTGAGATATTTGGCCCGGTTACGATCAATGGACCACCCTGTATATTTGAATCCAATGCTTTATTTCGTGTAACAAAAGAGACATGAGGCGAATTTTCGTAGTTCCGAGTAGCAGGAACAAGAATTAAGCCGATATAGAGCTTTAAATTATCGATGGATTTGTTCTTACACTTGCTAGCTAATATAGGATTTCTAACGGTAATTACCAAAATAGGTGTTCAAACTCGATACCGTACCAAGAACTTCGATATCTGCTTTCAGTATTAATAACGGATAGCAGGGAAAAAATTGTTTCATGCTCGCCACAACAAATGCTTTTCGACTCATTTACCTTAAATTTGTTGAAATTTTGGTTAGTAAATATCCGACATGCTCCGCGAGAAGCCACTGATCAGTTTTAGCAGTGCATTAGACGGGTGAGTGCACTTTTTTAAAATTATTATTATTATTATTATTATTATTATTATTATTATTATTATTACAGGATTAATCAATACAAACATTAATTAAGAAATGGTGGGAATAGAGCTCTGAGCACTATAGGACTTAACATCTGAGGTCATCAGTCCCCTAGAACTTAGAACTATTTAAACCTAACTAACCTAAGGACATCACACACATCCATGCCCGAAGCAGGATTCGAACCTGCGACCGTAGCAGTCGCGCGGTGCCGGACTGGAGCGCCTAGAACCGCTCGGCCACCGCCGACTGCTAATAACAAGATCTTGTTGTACTCCTATTATCCTCCGCCAAGCCTCTTTATCCAGTGCGTCTTCCTAGTCGATGCCACGATGTTCCATTACTCCATTTATGTGGTCTGTCCAAGAACGTCGTGTTCTTCCGTGCTTACGTTAGCCGGGTGGTTCGCATTTATAAACCTTCTTTGGCCACCGATGATCCGGCATTCTCATCATATGCCCGTACCATTTTAATGATTTTCTTTCAATTCTATCATTGTATCATTTGCCTTCATTCTAGCTCTTACTTCGTCATTAGTTTTCCTTTCAATTCTTGATATTCTGGCACCACTACGCAAATAATCCATTACCACAGTCTTGTTTTGAGATCCGCATTTAAGATCCATAGTTCTGATCCGTAAAATAGCACTGATTCAACCATTATCTTAACTACCCTTTTCTTATTGCTGTTGGAAATATTCTTGTCCCACCAAAAAGAATTCATACAGCCTAACGCTTTTCTGCTTTGCTGTGTTCTATATTTCACTTCAGTATGGTCCAATCCATGTTTATCAATATGTATCCCGAGATATTTAAATTCCTCTACCTGTCTCATAACTGCTTTGTCATTGTTGTGTGTTTCAAATGTAGCATCACTGTTCATCACCAGATACTCTGTTTTTGTTGGACTCATTTGTAGTCCCCATCTGTGGTATTCCTGATATAATCGTCGTATCATCAACTCAAGGTCATAATCATCTTGTGCTATAACAGCTTGACCGTCAGCAAAACTTAATGAACATATCTGTACATCGTTGGCAGCGATTCCCATTCCTTTTACGAATTATTATTGAAATGTACAGAGATTACGTAGAACAGATTAAACGAGTTATCAGAACCTATTAATGTCACAAAAGGTTTGCGACAAGTCTGCAGTATATTACCCATCTTGTTCAACTTATATGTAGAGTTGGAAGAACTTTTTTAATGTTGTTGTTGTTGTTGTTGTTGTGGTCTTCAGTCCTGAGACTGGTTTGATGCAGCTCTCCACGCTAATCTATCCTATGCAAGGTCCTTCAACTCCCAGTACCTACTGCAACCTACATCCTGCTGAATCTGCTTAGTGTATTCATCTCTTGGTCTCCCTCTACGATTTTTACCCTCCACGCTGCCCTCCAATGCTAAATTT
The DNA here is from genome assembly GCF_023897955.1 of Schistocerca gregaria. Lineage (NCBI taxonomy): Eukaryota > Metazoa > Arthropoda > Insecta > Orthoptera > Acrididae > Schistocerca > Schistocerca gregaria. The sequence continues at coordinate 190,687,420 of NC_064928.1, read as the reverse complement.
GTGATCCCTTCATGCCTCAGGACATGTCCTACCAACCGATCCCTTCTTCTAGTCAAGTTGTGCCACAAACTTCTCTTCTCCCCAATCCTATTCAATACCTCCTTATTAGTTACGTGATCTACCCACCTAATCTTCAACATTCTTCTGTAGCACCACATTTCGAAAGCTTTTATGCTCTTCTTGTCCAAACTATTTATTGTCCATGTTTCCCTTCCATACGTGGCTACACTCCATACAAATACTTTCAGAAACGACTTCCTGACACTTAAATCTATACTCGATGTTAACAAATTTCTCTTCTTCAGAAACGCTTTCCTTGCCATTGCCAGTCTACATTTTATATCCTCTGTACTTCGACCATCATCCGTTATTTCGCTCCCCAGATAGCAAAACTCCTTTACTACTTTAAGTGTCTCATTTCCTAATCTAATTCCCTCAGCATCACCCGATTTAATTCGACTACATTCCATTATCCTCGTTTTGCTTTTGTTGATGTTCATCTTACATCCTCCTTTCAAGACACTGTCCATTCCGTTCAACTGCTCTTCCATGTCCTTTGCTGTCTCTGACAGAATTACAATGTCATCGGCGAGCCTCAAAAGTTTTTATTTCTTCTCCCTGGATTTTAATACCTACTCCAAATTTTACTTTTGTTTCCTTTACTGATTGCTCAATATACAGATTGAATAACATCGGGAAGAGGCTACAACCCTGTCTCACTCCTTTCCCAACCACTGCTTCCCTTTCATGTCCCTCAACTCTTATAACTGCCATCTGGTTTCTGTACAAATTGTAAATAGCCTTTCGTTCCCTGTATTTTACCCCTGCCACCTTTAGAATTCGAAAGAGAGTATTCCAGTCAACATTGTCAAAAGCTTTCTCCGAGTCTATAAATGCTAGAAACGTAGGTTTGGCCTTCCTTAATCTTTCTTCTAAGATAATTTACAAGGCTAAATGTATCATCAGCGACGCAGTGGACCCAAAATGGCAGCCCCCAGCAAGTTGGCCGTACTTTCTCTATACAGAGATTTACCCCATTCACACATGCCATCTAGCGGGAATGTCGTGAACTGGTAATGTTAGACAGGAATAAAACTTGAAGATATACTGCATTCAGTGATGTATCAAACATCCATGTAAGTTATTTATCGTTTTCACAATTAAAGGTAGCATTTGTATTACTTATTTGTAAAGACCTTGTATATCAGTACGATGTCTGATATGTTATATTTTATATAAAATTTGCACCGTAAGTATTGAGAAAATGGAAGGTGCTGTTGATGTGTGGTTTTCAAAGATTGGATTGGTAGTCAGGGGCTCGTAATGTTAGCCAATACACATACGCGAATAATACTTAAAACGTATATTTTTGTGCAAACATACACTTTTTTTTAAATGGAACAGTGCCTATTGACATTAACAGATGAAGATTAGGGTAAATTGGAATGTCAGTGGTGTTATTGCAGGACTCCAGTCCGAGTCGTTTACGAGATATCGTGTTTTGAAAAGCTTCCGCACCAACGCTTACCTGTCCTATTCAGCCTGCGTAATTGCTAGGTATGATGTTGTCATGCTTGCTTACAACGAGCTTGTGTGTTCCTTGATTCCACTGTCACTTGCTAGTCAGTCAGTGTGACAGTCCAGACAGTAGGTTCTGAGTGGACGTTGGCATTTACCAATGCAGAAGAAGCCGACATGCTCACGGTGTATGGACAGTATAGGAAATATGTAGTTCGTTATTATATGGTGTGTGTGGCACGATGTCCCAATAGACAACAACCATCTCGGCTGTTATTTATCAACCTCTTCAACCATCTACGTGAAAGTAAATGGCAACGTAACAGAAGGAATCAAGTGGCGACAGAAGAGGGAGAAATTAATGTTCTTGCCTCTATTACCGTTGATTCGCACGCTAGCTCCTACACGATCGCATGAATTAGGCAAGCGTCCTAAGCATTCTCCATAAACATGGATTCCATCCCTATCGCATCTCTCTCCATCAAACGATTATGAGAATTATGTTACCTTTTGTACATAGGCGTTAAGACAGGACTGTCCAGATGTGTCATGTATGTTGTTTAGTAATGAAGCCTCATTTACCAATTATGGCCAAGAAAACCGGCGAAATACGCACTATTGGTCTGTTGCCAGACCCCATTGCCTTTGTCAGGTGCAACGTCAGCGTCGACAGTATATGTAAACGTGTGCTGTGGGAGACTGAATCATCAGCTCATCAGGTCATAGGCCGGTTTTTCAAATGCAGAACACTGACATGGGCAAGTAACGCAGCTAGAAGACGTTCGTCTGTAGAGTGTGAAGAACTTTCGGTACCAACATGATTGATGTCTAGCCCAAAGAGCTCGAAGTACAACAGCATGTCTTCACGAATTGTTTGCAGATCGCTGGATTGGACTCAGAGGACCTGTACCTTGGCCAGCTCATTCCCCAGATTTGACTCCTGCACGCTTTATTTCTGTCAGCAAAGGTGAAAGACGCTGTGTACAAGGACATACCAACTGCACCCAATGATATGCAATGATGTATTACTGCAGGCTGCTCGGATATCTCCTCTGAAATGCTAACATATGTCGAACAGTCGTTCCATACCAGACTGGAAGCGTATATTGACGCTGCCGGTGCTCATTTTGAACTCCGGAAGCGCGCTGCTGTTACGGTCGCAGGTTCGAATCCTGCCTCGGGCATGGATATGCGTGATGCTCTTAGGTTAGTTAGGTTTAAGTACTTCTAAGTCTAGGGGACTGATGACCTCAGTTGTTAAGTCTCATAGTGCTTAGAGCCATCATTTTCAACACAACCTGAGATGGTCAGTTGTCTCGTTACTGGTCAAAATCCATATAATTAGCGTATGCATTTTTGTTGTTCTTCAGTGTGTCCTATCACATGTAGTGTTCTACTGTTTGTGTGGGAACTTTTCAAAATACGATATATTCTAAACGACTTGCACTAGAACCCTGCAACAGACACCACCTATGTTCTAATTTACCCAAATTTTAGGTTGTTAATGACAGTAGGCATTGCTCCATTTATGGAAGTGTATCTTTGCACAAAAATAAAGCTCTCGAATCATTATTCCAATCTGTTGATTGGCTAACAATACGCGTCCCTGGCTACCAGTCCATTCTGTGATAACCACACATCAATAGCACTTTATTTCTGCAATATTTGCTGCGAAAATTTTATGTGGTTCATCCTGTATACACACGGTGACTCAAATTTGATGTTCCATGGGACAAATAGCGAGTTTGAACAGCAAACTTTCAGAGGTAGTAGTATGGGCCAAAACAAGGTAGAAAGTCCGGTAAATATGGCCTCAAACATACATACCTCAGACGAGCTACAGCCACTTGTTCATCCTTGCTAATGTGAAACACATCTCATCTACTGAAAAAGTGCTGACAGCTCTTAAGGTATGCACCTCGGAGACCTTTTTTACCAAATATTTTTTCTTATTTTGCTCCATACTGGCATCTCTCGTGATGGAGTTATGGTTCGCTCTATTTGCACTGTGGTACATGACTTTTGAATCGCCCTGTATACAGGGTATCGGTCCTAAGAGCAGTAACTCGCATTTTCTCCAGCTATTCGGCAGATATTTGGCAATTTCGTTTTTGCCATATGTAGCTGGAATCAGCTCGAAAGCATGTCTTCCATGCAACGCCCAGTTTGTTTCATGTTACAATTTTTAAAGCGGAATTTTACCTCCCCATTAAATAGGAGCGGTCGTAAATTGGTCTAGTGCGATATTCGGCTTGGCCAGATGTATTGACAGGCACAGTAAAACGCATAGAATAACCAGCGATCTAGCAGCGACAGCGCTGCCCTGGCCCTTACTGACTGCTACCGCCATGCATTAGCGCTGCTCAGTCGCTACTGGGGTACAGGCTATTCTCGAAAGGCAAGTAGGAAGCAAGATTGGGTTTATCGTCCCGTCGACATCGAGGTCATTAGAGATGGAGCACAGAGTGGCAAAGATGGGGAAGGAACTCTGACATGTTCATTTAAGAGAACCATCCCGGCATTCGCCTGGAGTGATTTAGGGAAATCACGGAAAACCTGAATCTGGATGGTCGGACACGGGTTTCAACCGTCGTTCTCCCAAATGTGAGGCTAGTGTGCTGATCAGAGCCACCTTGCTCAGTTGGTTATTCTCCATGCTTTCCGTTTACACCGTGTGTTGCATGAAAGATGTGATGACCAGTGTTCCTCTGTGTTGGATCGAGCCTACACGTGGCAAAAACAAAATTGCAAGTACGTGCCAAAACAGTAGCGGAAATGTGCGTGAAACACCCTGTACATAGCATGATTCGGAAGCCATGTATCGTATGTTTGTGTATGTGTGTGTGTGTGTGTGTGTTGTGTGTGTGTGTGTGTGTGTGTGTGTGTGTGTGTGTGTGTGTGTACATTTTGTCCGCGAATGAGATAACCGCTGCTCATACATTGCCTTTGCAAAAGTCATGGGAGAGTGGGACACTGATGACGAAGGTGTGACGTATGTGCACCACACTCCATATGTGTCTGCTGCAGTTGTATAGGGGACCTCCTGAGAGAAGTGGGCGTGGGTGATTTGTGTGACATGCAGCGTCCTCGACAGATGATGATTTACGAACAGCGTACGGTGGTCATTGCCCGACGGAGGCGAATTTCGATTTCGGCCTTGGTGTAGGAATTCAATTTCGATTTCGGCCTTGGTGTAGGAATTCAGCTTCACATCTTCAGCCATGTTCAGGGTGTACCGTGAGCGGTTGAATGAGGGTGTCACAGTCCACAACAGACCAACTACCGGCCGTCCGGTGGATGAGCGTGACCGGCAATATCTGAGAAGGAACGTCAATAGTGACCAAGGGAAACCGTACAACAAATCACGGCTCAATATGACACAGGGCGCGCTAGATATGTCTCCCAGTAGACAGGAACGTAGGTTCCACGGGCTACGGAAAATGGCACCATACACGGGGTTCGTCTGTCAGCCTGACGTCATTTGTCGCCACTCATCAGGGATTGGAGCAACGGCGTAACGTGGTATGGTCTAAGGAATCACGATTTCAAAAGTACAGTGCGTGTCGCACACCACATAAATCGATGGATCCCACATGTCAAGAAGGTGAGGTCAAAGGTGGAGGTGTCTCTGTAATGGTCCAGGTGTCCATCTGCATTAATTTTTACCCTTCCACAATCCTGACGGCTCTGGTCTGCTTCAGGATTATAACACACCTACATATCGCTCCCAGGTCGCTCGGGAATGGTTCGAGAAAAATGCTGGGGAGGTGCAAAGACTGAGATGGCCATCCCTGAGCCTAGGTCTGAACCCAGTCGAGCATATCTGGAATGTCGCGGAACGCAGGCTTCTTGCCGTGGATCATGCACCCATGAACATACACTATGTGATCAAAGGTATCCGGACACCTGGCTAAAAGTGACTTACAAGTTCATGGTGCCCTCCATCGGTAATGCTGGAATATGTTGGCTTACCCTTAGCCTTGATGACAGCTTCAACTCTCGCAGGCATACGTTCATTCAGGTGCTGGAAGGTTTCTTGGGGAATGGCAGCCGATTCTTCACGTAGTGCAGCACTGAGGAGAGATATCGATGTTGGTCGGTGAGGCCTGGCACGAAGTCGGCGTTCCAAAGCAGCCCAAAGGTGCCCAATAGGATTCAGGTCAGGTCTCTGTACAGGCCCGTCCATTAAAGGGATGTTATTGTCGTGTTACCACTCCGCCAAAGTTCTGTGCATTATGAACAGGTGCTCGATCGTGTCGAAAGATGCAATCGCCCTGCCCGAATTGCTCTTCAACAGATGCTTAAAACATCAATGTGGGCATATACCGTGACAGTACCACGCAAAACATCAAGGGGTGCAAGCCCCCCCCCCCCCCACATGAAAAACACGACCACACCATAACACCAATACCCCCGAATTTTACTGTTGGCACTACACAAGCTGGCAGATGACGTCTACCGGGCATTCGCCTTACCCACACCCTGCCATCGGATCGCCACATTGTGTATCGTGATTCTTCATTCCACACAACGTTTTTCCACTGCTCAATCGTCCAATGTTTAAGCTCCTTAGACCAAGCGAGGTGTCGTTCGGCATTTACCGGCGTGATGTGTGGGTTATGAGCAGCCGCTCGACCACGAAATGCAAGTTTTATCACCTCCCGCCTAACTGTCAGTTGGGATCCTGATGCATTTTTGAATTCCTATGTGATGGTCTGGCTAGATGTCTGCCTATTATACACTCCTGGAAATGGAAAAAAGAACACATTGACACCGGTGTGTCAGACCCACCATACTTGCTCCGGACACTGATAGGGCTGTACAAGCAATGATCACACGCACGGCACAGCGGACACACCAGGAACCGCGGTGTTGGCCAGCGAATGGCGCTAGCTGATCAGCATTTGTGCACCGCCGCCGTCAGTGTCAGCCAGTTTGCCGTGCATACGGAGCTCCATCGCAGTCTTTAACACTGGTAGCATGCCGCGACAGCGTGGACGTGAGCCGTATGTGCAGTTGACGGACTTTGAGCGAGGGCGTATAGTGGGCATGCGGGAGGCCGGGTGGACGTACCGCCGAATTTCTCAACACGTGGGGCGTGAGGTCTCCACAGTACATCGATGTTGTCGCCAGTGGTCGGCGGAAGGTGCACGTGCCCGTCGACCTGGGACCGGACCGCAGCGACGCACGGATGCACGCCAAGACCGTAGGATCCTACGCAGTGCCGTAGGGGACCGCACCGCCACTTCCCAGCAAATTAGGGACACTGTTGCTCCTGGGGTATCGGCGAGGACCATTCGCAACCGTCTCCATGAAGCTGGGCTACGGTCCCGCACACCGTTAGGCCATCTTCCGCTCACGCCCCAACATGGTGCAGCCCGCCTCCAGTGGTGTCGCGACAGGCGTGAATGGAGGGACGAATGGAGACGTGTCGTCTTCAGCGATGAGAGTCGCTTCTGCCTTGTTCCCAGTGATGGTCGTATGCGTGTTTGGCGCCGTGCAGGTGAGCGCCACAATCAGGACTGCATACGACCGAGGCACACAGGGCCAACACCCGGCATCATGGTGTGGGGAGCGATCTCCTACACTGGCCGTACAGCTCTGGTGATCGTCGAGGGGACACTGAATAGTGCCCGGTACATCCAAACCGTCATCGAACCCATCGTTCTACCATTCCTAGACCGGCAAGGGAACTTGCTGTTCCAACAGGACAATGCACGTCCGCATGTATCCGGTGCCACTCAACGTGCTCTAGAAGGTGTAAGTCAACTACCCTGGCCAGCAAGATCTCCGGATCTGTCCCCAATTGAGCATGTTTGGGACTGTATGAAGCGTCGTCTCACGCGGTCTGCACGTCCAGCACGAACGCTGGTCCAACTGAGGCGCCAGGTGGAAATGGCATGGCAAGCCGTTCCACAGGACTACATCCAGCATCTCTACGATCGTCTCCATGGGAGAATAGCAGCCTGCATTGCTGCGAAAGGTGGATATACACTGTACTAGTGCCGACATTGTGCATGCTCTGTTGCCTGTGTCTATGTGCCTGTGGTTCTGTCAGTGTGATCATGTGATGTATCTGACCCCAGGAATGTGTCAATAAAGTTTCCCCTTCCTGGGACAATGAATTCACGGTGTTCTTATTTCAATTTCCAGGAGTGTGCATTACCACCCTCTTTAACTGTCGGCCGTCTCTGTCAGTCAACAGACAAGGTCGGCCTGTACGCTTTTGTGCTGTACGTGTCCCTGCACGTTTCCACTTCACTATCACATCAGCAACAGTGGACCTAGGGATGTGTAGGAGTGTGGAAGTCTCGCGAACAGACGTATGACACCAGTGAGAGCCGGTCACCTGAACACGTTCGAAGCCCATTAGTTCCGTGGAACGCTCCATTCTGAAACTTCTTGGCAGATTAAAACTGTGTGCCGGACCGAGACTCGAACTCGTGACCTTAGCCTGTCGCTGGCTCTACCATCTGAGCTACCCAAGGACGACTCACGCCCCGTCCTCACAGCTACACTTCTGTCAGAACACCCTCTCCTACGTTCCAAACTTTACAGGGGAGCTTCTGTAAAGTTCAAATGGTAGAGCACTTGTCCGCGATAGGCAAAGGTCCCGAGTTCGAGTATCGGTCCGGCACACAGTTTTAATCTGCCAAGAAGTTTCGCATCAGCGCACGCTCCGCTGCAGAGTGAAAATCTCATTCTCACCCCATTCTGATCTGTCACAGTGTCTAATGACTACTGAGGTCGCTGATGTGTACCTGGCAATAGGTGGCAGTACAATGCAACTAATATGATAAACGTAAGTTTTTGGGGGTGTCCGCATACTTTTCATCACATAGTGTACCGGAAATGGCTGCCGCTCTACAAACGAGTATTACCAGGGACTTGTAGACTCACTTCCACGGCGTCTCCCTGCAGTCCGCACCGAGCGAGGTGGCACGGTGGTTAGCGCACTGGACTCGCATTAGGGAGGACGACGGTTCAAACCTGCGTCCGGCCATCCTGATTCGGGTTTTCCGTGATTTCCCTAAATCTCTCGAGGCAAATCACGGAATGGTTCCTGTGAAAGGGCACGACCGACTTTCTTCCCCATCTTTCCCCAATCCGATGGGACCGATGACCTCGCTGTTCGGTCCCCTCCACCAAAACCAATCAACCAACCAACCAACCAACTGGAATCCGCTGTCCCAGAGAAGGCCCCACGCGGTACTGCGTGCGTATCCCATGACACTTGCTAGCTCAGTGAACGTGTTTGCTGGTTCTCGTTTGCGAATCGACCGCGTGCTGCAGCGTCAGCTACTGGGCAAGCGGACAGCGTGTGGAGTCCGTCCCCAGCTCAGCTGCACGTGTGTGCGGCCGCCCTCGGCTCCCACTCGGCTTTCTGCGACTGCTGGCCGGACTTTACGACCTCATTAGTCCAACTAACGGCCGACTGCGCGCGAGGCCGGTCCCGCAAGTGGAGTTTCGGGTCCGCTCGCGTTTTGCCGCAGAACCGGCCGCTCTGTGCAACGCCGCGCTTGCTGGTTCTCTTTATACGATATCCGCGAGCATCTCTCACCTCCAGCCAAGTTATTTCCTTGCTTCATACCTATCCTTGCCCTTACGAGCGTGCTAATAGCTCCACCTGCACCCGTATCTTATTCCCGCAGTACCGGGTCTGCGCTCGCCTTTCAAAATATTGCTTGTAGATATCTTTTCCCTAGCCGTGCCAGATTTTTTAAATTGAAGCTGTCTGCGAACCGCACGGGAGTTATTACGGTTTGTGTGTTTGGTTAAATCTGTTAATCGCAAATCACAATGGAATTATTTGTAATTTTTTTAACGAACTTATAGCCATCGTCTACAACTCCGGTTAATTGGGACCTGAAATTACCCGTTTCGGGAGAAAGGCGTCGACTCCGAAAGATGAATGAAATCCGTGAAATGTAGATGCAGATATAACCTAATCGCTAGAGGTCTGTAGTGGCAGCAATTGTAGCCGGATGGGATTACAGTAGGTAGTTAACTTTGCATTACATTAGAAATTTAAGTAATCAAGCAATGAAAATTAAACGATCGCCAGATCACTACGTTAGCAGAATTACTGCCTATAATTACTGCCTTTTAATACCTGAGAAGATTACATGAGAATGCTTGCTTGTGTTGTAAGGCGGAAATAGCACAAAATTGATACATTTTTCTCCAGCCTGATTTCTCATGGCTATGTCACAGTGAACAAATATCTTTCAGTTAAGCAGCAACTCATGGAAATCGATTAATAATAAACAACAAATCGTCATCTTCATTATACACTCCTGGAAATTGAAATAAGAACACCGTGAATTCATTGTCCCAGGAAGGGGAAACTTTATTGACACATTCCTGGGGTCAGATACATCACATGATCACACTGACAGAATCACAGGCACATAGACACAGGCAACAGAGCATGCACAATGTCGGCACTAGTACAGTGTATATCCACCTTTCGCAGCAATGCAGGCTGCTATTCTCCCATGGAGACGATCGTAGAGATGCTGTGGAACGGCTTGCCATGCCATTTCCACCTGGCGCCTCAGTTGGACCAGCGCTCGTGCTGGACGTGCAGACCGCGTGAGACGACGCTTCATCCAGTCCCAAACATGCTCAATTGGGGACAGATCCGGAGATCTTACTGGCCAGGATAGTTAACTTACACCTTCTAGAGCACGTTGGGTTGCACGGGATACATGCGGACGTGCATTGTCCTGTTGGAACAGCAAGTTCCCTTGCCGGTCTAGGAATGGTAGAACGATGGGTTCGATGACGGTTTGGATGTACCGTGCACTATTCAGTGTCCCCTCGACGATCACCAGAGGTGTATGGCCAGTGTAGGAGATCGCTCCCCACACCATGATGCCGGGTGTTGGCCCTGTGTGCCTCGGTCGTATGCAGTCCTGATTGTGGCGCTCACCTGCACGGCGCCAAACACGCATACGACCATCATTGGCACCAAGGCAGAAGCGACTCTCATCGCTGAAGACGACACGTCTCCATTCGTCCCTCCATTCACGCCTGTCGCGACACCACTGGAGGCGGGCTGCACGATGTTGGGGTGTGAGCGGAAGACGGCCTAACGGTGTGCGGGACCGTAGCCCAGCTTCATGGAGACGGTTGCGAATGGTCCTCGCCGATACCCCAGGAGCAACAGTGTCCCTAATTTGCTGGGAAGTGGCGGTGCGGTCCCCTACGGCACTGCGTAGGATCCTACGGTCTTGGCTGCGGTCCGGTCCCAGGTCGACGGGCACGTGCACCTTCCGCCGACCACTGGCGACAACATCGATGTACTGTGGAGACCTCACGCCCCACGTGTTGAGCAATTCGGCGGTGCGTCCACCTGGCCTCCCGCATGCCCACTATACGCCCTCGCTCAAAGTCCGTCAACTGCACATACGGTTCACGTCCACGCTGTCGCGGCATGCTACCAGTGTTAAAGACTGCGAAGGAGCTCCGTATGCCACGGCAAATTGGCTGACACTGACGGCGGCGGTGCACAAATGCTGCGCAGCTAGCGCCATTCGACGGCCAACACCGCGGTTCCTGGTGTGTCCGCTGTGCCGTGCGTGTGATCATTGCTTGTACAGCCCTCTCGCAGTGTCCGGAGCAAGTATGGTGGGTCTGACACACCGTTGTCAATATGTTCTTTTTTCCATTTCCAGGAGTGTAGTCTGTGGCTGGTCCCGGCGGAGGTCCGAGTCCTCTCTCTGGCATGTGTGTGTGTGTTTGTCCTTAGGAAAATTTATTTTAGGTAGTGTGTAAGCTTAGGGACTGACCTCAGCAGTTAAGTCCCATAAGATTTTACATATAGATGCATACATTCTCCATTAAAGGGCTAAAAAAACTACCACACTAGCTAGCCGTATGCCAGTCTGCCCAAGGGGAGTGGCGGGTTCAGCGGCGCAAGAGACGGAGGGTAAATGTGGAGGCTGGCCGTGTGGCGTCGCCCGCTCTGCCTGTGAGTGGACATGTGGCTGCTCCTTCAGCAAGGTCCGAGCAGGCACACGGGGGGAGGGGTTTGTTAGCTATTGGGAGCTCCAACGTTAGGCGGGTGATGGAGCCCCTTAGGGAAATAGCGGGAAGGTCGGGGAAGAAGGCCAGTGTTCACTCTGTCTGCTTGCCGGGGGGTCTCATCCGAGATGTGGAGAAGGCCCTACCGGCGGCGATAGAGATCACTGGGTGCACCCGACTGCAAATTGTTGCTCATGTCGGCACCAATGACTCCTGGCGTCTGGGTTCAGAGGTCATCCTCAGTTCGTACAGGCGGTTGGCGGAGTTGGTGAAGGCGGAAAGCCTCGCTCGCGGGGTGGAATCTGAGCTAACTATTTGTAGTATCGTTCCCAGAACCGATCGCGGTCCTCTGGTTTGGAGCCGAGTGGAAGGCTTAAACCAGACGCTCAGACGATTCTGCGGAGAGCTGGGGTGCAAATTTCTCGACCTCCGCTATTGGGTGGAGAAATGTAGGGTCCCCCTGAATAGGTCAGGCGTGCACTACATGCCGGAAGCGGCTACGAGGGTAGCGGAGTACGTGTGGAGTGCGCATGGGTTTTTTTTTAGGTTACAGAATGCCCTCCCTAGGCCCGACAGACGCCTCCTGAGACGCAGCAAGGCAGGAGTAGGCAAAATGCAACAGGGAATAACAATATTAATGTGCTAACAGTAAACTGCAGGATCGTCTATAGAAAGGTCCCAGAACTGCTCTCATTAATAAACGGTCACAACGCCCATATAGTACTAGGGACAGAAAGTTGGCTGAAACCACATGTAAACAGTAATGAAATTCTAAACTCGGATTGGAATGTATACCGCAGAGATAGGCTGGACAGTGAAGGGGGAGGCGTGTTTATAGCGATAAGAAGTGCAATAGTATCGAAGGAAATTGACGGAGATTCGAATTGTGAAATGATTTGGGTGAAGGTCACGGTTAAAGCAGGCTCACACATGGTAATTGGATGTCTCTATAGGCCTCCGGGATCAGCAGCTGTTGTAGCTCAGCACCTGAAGAATAATTTGGAAAATATTTCGAGTAGATTTCCCCACCATGTTATAGTTCTGGGTGGAGATTTTAATTTGCCGGATATAGACTGGGAGACTCAAACGTTCATAACGGGTGGCAGGGACAAAGAATCCGGTGAAATATTTTTAAGTGCTTTATCTGAAAACTACCTTGAGCAGTTAAACAGAGAACCGACTCGTGGAGGTAACATATTAGACCTTCTGGTGACAAACAGACCCGAACTATTTGAATCAGTTAATGCAGAACAGGGAATCAGCGATCATAAAGCGGGTACTGCATCGATGATTTCAGCCGTAAATAGAAATATTAAAAAAGGTAGGAAGATTTTTCTGTTTAACAAAAGTGACAAAAAAGCAGATTACAGAGTACCTGAAGGCTCAACACAAAAGTTTTGTCTCCAGTACAGATAGCGTTGAGCATCAGTGGACAAAGTTCAAAACCATGGTACAATATGCGTTAGATGAGTATGTGCCAAGCAAGATCGTAAGAGATGGGAAAGAGCCACCGTGGTACAACAACCGAGTTAGAAAACTGCTGCGGAAGCAAAGGGAACTTCACAGCAAACATAAACATAGCCAAAGCCTTGCAGACAAACAAAAATTACGCGAAGCGAAATGTAGTGTGAGGAGGGCTATGCGAGAGGCTTTCAATGAATTCGAAAGTAAAGTTCTATGTACTAACTTGGCAGAAAATCCTAAGAAATTTTGGTCCTATGTCAAAGCGGTAAGTGGATCAAAACAAAATGTCCAGACACTCTGTGACCAAAATGGTACTGAAACAGAGGATGACAGACTAAAGGCCGAAGTACTAAATGTCTTTTTCCACAGCTGTTTCACAGAGGAAGACTGCACTGTGCTTCCTTCTCTAGATTGTCGCACAGTTGGCAAAATGGTAGATATCGAAATAGACGACAGAGGGATAGAGAAACAATTAATGAAGGGCATGACCAAATGAAAGCTATAATTTCTAGAGCACTGACTGTAACAAAGACAACAGATATATGGAAAATTACTTTCCGCCGTCATCGTGTGTCTGAAATAGAGAACAGAATGGCGATTTCTTAAAAGTAAGCGGCCTCTTCCGCAGACATGATCCAATACTGAGAGCCCATCTTTCACATGAAAAATCTACAAGAAAAGATTTGAACTCACAAATTCAAAATGTCGCAGAAGTGGTACATGATTGTGTTACAGACGGATTATCGGTAAAATCGTACAGCGGCCACTCTTTCCGCTTAATGGACACAATCCCCGACGTACCAAAAAGGGACTATATGAGCTCTAGATATCTGCAGTGAGATTAAATTAAACCATATAGAAAGCAGTTTCAAATAAGGGAATTGTTTTTAGAATTCCGTGAAATAAGGGGGCTTTGATGTTGAGAATTCGGGAAAAAAGATTGGTATATAGAAGGTGAATATGTTGTTGTTGTGTTCTTCAGTCCAGAGACTGGTTTGATGCACCTCTCTATGCTACTCTATCCTATGCAAGCTTCTTCATCTCCCAGTGCCTACTGCAACCTACATCCTTCTGAATCTGTTTAGTGTATTCATCTCTTGGTCTCCCTCTAAGATTTTTACCCTCCACGCTGCCCTCCAGTACTAAAGTGGTGATTCCTTGATGCCTCAGAACATGTCCCACCAACCGATCCCTTCTTCTAGTCAAGTTGTGCCACAAATTTCTCTTCTCTCCAATTCTATTCAATACCTTCACATTAGTTATGTTATCTACCCGTCTAATCTTCAGCATTCTTCTGTTGCACCACATTTCGAAAGCTTCTATTCTCTGCTTGTGTCTAAACTAATTATCGTCCATGTTTCACTTCCATACATGGCCACACTCCATACAAATACTTTCAGAAACGACTTCTTGACATTTAAATCTATATTCGATGTTAACAAAAATTTCATCTTCAGGCCACATTTTATATCCGCGCTATTTCGACTATCATCAGTTATTGTGCTCCCCAAATAATCAAAACAGATTTTTCAATCTAATTCCCTCAGGATCACCCAATTTAATTCGACTGCATTCGATTATTCTCGTATCGATTATGTTGATGTTCATCTTATATCCTCCTTTCTACTATCTGAGTCAAGAAAGATAGTGGAACTGTAACAGTTCTATGAGAAAATGCTGTTAATTATGTTTTCTTATGGCTGCTGCGGTTCGATGGCAACAAATATATGAAACTGCTGCTATTGACAGAACTGCTCTGACTAACACGAAACTATGCCCGACTAGATGCTCTTCCGGAGTTGATCCAGTGTTAGCGATGAAACAGAATTACGTAAAATTTTTTGCAGCGCTTATTCAGTATAATTTAAATAGTAAGCACAAAGCAGAGAGGGGAGAAACTTCGAATTTGATAACAAACATGGAAACCTTTGAATTTCTCCCGTCTTTCGTATTTCAAACTAAGAGTCTGGAAACTATTAACCGAGTTACCAAACTACTCCAGATCCCTAATGCTGACATACAGCACCTTCGCAACTTCTTCGCATTTCAATAAACAATATCCTCTTTTGCTTGCGTCTGTGTCACGCAGTTACGCAGGGTCGGCATGGATACAACGGATTTGACATGGTTAATTTTAAAGGGGGTGGCCGGGTGGCCTTCCTGCTGCCACCCCACACCCCGCAAGACGGAATCAGTGTACCCCAGCTGTCTGCATTAGTGTAAAATATGAAAGAGTACAAATGTGTTTCAAATGTCTGCGAGTCGTGTAACTGAGGCGGGATATGGGGTTGGGGTTGGGTTGTTTTGGGGAAGGAGACCAGACAGCGAGGTCATCGGTCTCATCGGATTAGGGAAGGACGGGGAAGGAAGTCGGTCGTGCCCTTCGAAAGGAACCATCCCGGGCATTTGCCTGGAGCGATTTAGGGAAATCACAGAAAACCTAAATCAGGATGGCCGGAAGCGGGATTGAATCGTCGTCCTCCCGAATGTGAGTCCAGTGTTTAACCACTGCGCCACCTCGCTCGGTCGGGATATGGGGACCAGCCCCGTATTCACCTATCATTACAGTCGACTTGCGAACATCACCTGTTGATAACGTTTTCGTGATATGATCGACTTTATGAGACTTTTTTTTTTTTTTGACTTCAGCTGCAAGGCTTATTTTCGACAGTCTTTCGTTTATTGTGCAATTCTTTTCACGTACTAACGACCTGACGGGACGCTTTAGAAATACGAGCAACTTCGGTTTGTCTCAGTTCTTGCCTTAGTGCATTTATCACGGCGTTTTTAAAGTCACTGAAATATTCCTTACATTTCAGCTTATTGAAATAATCACTGTAAGTAAATATCAGTAGATGTTAGAACGAAGAAGCAAGTAACGTCCACGAATTCACGGAGCAAACTGCGTGTCAAAATACTTTTGAGTTGCCTCAAAGTCGCATTAGGCTGGCAGCGCTAAATGTGAACAAACAAGTCGCAACTTGACACCTTCAAATAATCGCAGTTATACTCCTCTCCACTATACTGAAGATACTGTCCGATAGCGTTTTATTTTAAGAGAAGTAATAGAAGAATATATACTATGGGCGTGACTGTATGCTGCAACGTCTCTCCGTTATTATCAGAAGAGTTTTGATAGCACCATGTTGTTGTACTGCGGCAGATGCTAAATTTTAGTGCAGGTAGTTTCGCGCCACTCATCAGCAGTACCTCATCGCTAGTCACGCAGCAGTTCAAACGCAGCCGCAGGTGTTTAACGGCAGACTGCGTGTCAGCAAGCCGCTGCTGGTCTCTGACAAGTGGTGCTCGGTGACACAGCGCAGACATGATGGCGTTTGCGGTGTGCTTTGCGCACAATACCGCGAAACTCCCATGTGGTCTCTGTATGTACATATTTTTAGAGATGGTTTTGGCTTTTCGATAGAGGTTGCGGTTGCGATCAAAGCAGGGGCCACACAATACGTCTATTAGTACACTATGGCGATTAAAATTGCTAAACCAAGAAGAAATGCAGATGATAAACGGGTATTCATTGGACAAATATATTATACTAGAACTGGCGTGTCATTACATTTTCATGCAATTTGGGTGCATAGATCGTGAGAAATTGGTACCCAGAACAACCACCTCTGGCCGTAATAACGGCCTTGATATGCTTGGATGGCGTGTACAGGTACGGCTGCCCATGCAGCTTCAACACGATACCACAGTTCATCAAGAGTAGTGACTGGCGTATTGTGACGAGCCAGTTGCTCGGCCACCATTGACCACACGTTTTCAGTTGGTGAGAGATGCTGAGAATGTGCTGGCCACGGCAGCAGTCGAACATTTTCTGTATCCAGAAAGGCCCGTACAGGACCTGCAACATGCGGTCGTGCACTATCCTGCTGAAATCTAGGGTTTCGCAGCGATAGAATGAAGGGTAGAGCCACGGATCGTAACACGTCTGAAATGTAACGTCCAACGTTCAAACTGCCATCACTGCAAACAAGAGGTGACCGAGACGTGTAACCAATGGCACCCCATACCATCACGCCCAGTGATACGCCAGTATGGCGATGACGAATACACGCTTCACATGTGCGTTCACCGCAATGTCGCCAAACACAGATGCGACCATCATGAAGCTGTAAACAGAACCTGGATTCATCCTAAAAACTGACGTTTTGCCATTCGTGCACCCTGGTTCGTTGTTCAGTACACCATCGCATGCGCTCCTGTCTGTGATGCAGCGTCAAGGGTTACCTCAGCCGTGGTCTAAGAGCTGATAGTCAATGCTGCTGCAAACGTCGTCTAACTGTTCGTGCAGATGGTTGTTGTTTTGCAAACGTCCCCATCTGTTGACTCAGGGATCGAGACGCGGCTGCATGATCCGTTACAACTATGCGGATAAGTTGCCTGTCATCTCGACTGCTAGTGATACGAGGCCGTTGGGATCTAGCACGGCGTTCCGTATTACCGTCCTGAAGCCATCGATTCCATATTGTGCTAACAGTATTTGGATTTCGACCAACGCGAGCAGCAATGTCCCGATACAATAAACCGCAATCGCTATAGGCAACAATACGACTCAAAGTTGGCGGTTCTAGGCCCGCAGTCCGGAACCGTGCGACTGCTACGGTCGCAGGTTCGAATCCTGCCTCGGGCATGAATGTGTGTGATGTCCTTAGGTTAGTTAGGTTTAAGTAGTTCTAAGTTCTAGGGGACTAATGACCACAGCAGTTGAGTCCCATAGTGCTCAGAGCCATTTGAACCATTTTGAACGACTCAAAGTCGGAAACGTGATGGTACGCATTTCCCCTCCGTACACGAAGCATCACAACAACGTTTCACCACGCAACGCCGCTCAACTGCTGTCTGTGTATGAGAAATCGGTTGGAACCTTTCCTCATGCAGCACGTTGTAGGTGTCGCCACCGGCGCCAACCTTGTTTGAATGCTCTGAAAACCTAATGATTTGCATATCACAGCATCTTCTTCCTGTAGGATAAATTTCGCGTCTGCTGCACGTCATCTTCGTGGTGTAGCAATTTTAATGGCCATTAGTGTAGATTTTATAGTGATCACGTCAACCATCACCTGCCGATCTTAGGTCAACCGAGGTATATTCTTCCTACACGTCGGTCAGGTGACTGAACATGGCGTAGTAAACCGCTGAATCTAGCTGCGAAATAAAAATCGTTGGAAACTTGACTGCTGAGAGGTGTTTAATTTGACATCCTTCCCCGTGTAGTGGTCAGATTTCGTTGATGAGAACCTTGATGACTACGCCTTGCGGCACGTTCCTATGAAATAGGGTAAAGGATTCCCGTATCCGAGCCTTTCCGCTGTCTCCCAGTCGTAAGACACAGGCAGTTTTCAGCACATATACTCCCCCATGTAGTGGTCAGATTTCGTTGATGAGAACCTTGATGACTACGCCTTGCGGCACGTTCCTATGAAGTAGGGTAAAGGATTCCCGTATCCGAGCCTTTCCGCTGTCTCACAGTCGTAAGACACAGGCAGTTTTCAGCACATATACTCTCCCATGTAGTGGTCAGATTTCGTTGATGAGAACCTTGATGACTACGCCTTGCGGCACGTTCCTATGAAGTAGGGTACATGATTCCCCTATCTGAGCCGTTCCGCTGTCTCACAGTCGTAAGACACAGGCAGTTTTCAGCACATATACTCTCCCATGTAGTGGTCAGATTTCGTTGATGAGAACCTTGATGACTACGCCTTGCGGCACGTTCCTATGAAGTAGGGTACAGGATTCCCGTATCCGAGCCTTTCCGCTGTCTCACAGTCGTAAGACACAGGCAGTTTTCAGCACATATACTCTCCCATGTAGTGGTCAGATTTCGTTGATGAGAACCTTGATGACTACGCCTTGCGGCACGTTCCTATGAAGTAGGGTACAGGATTCCTGTATCCGAGCCTTTCCGCTGTCTCACAGTCGTAAGACACAGGCAGTTTTCAGCACATATACTCTCCTATGTAGTGGTCAGATTTCGTTGATGAGAAGCTTGATGACTACGCCTTGCGGCACGTTCCTATGAAGTAGGGTACATGATTCCCGTATCCGAGCCTTTCCGCTGTCTCCCAGTCGTAAGACACAGGCAGTTTTCAGCACATATACTCCCCCATGTAGTGGTCAGATTTCATTGATGAGAACCTTGATGACTACGTCTTGCGGCACGTTCCTATGAAGTAGGGTACATGATTCCCGTATCCGAGCCTTTCCGCTGTCTCCCAGTCGTAAGACACAGGCAGTTTTCAGCACATATACTCCCCCATGTAGTGGTCAGATTTCATTGATGAGAACCTTGATGACTACGTCTTGCGGCACGTTCCTATGAAGTAGGGTACATGATTCCCGTATCCGACCTTTCCGCTGTCTCCCAGTCGTAAGACACAGGCAGTTTTCATCACATATACTCTCCCATGTAGTGGTCAGATTTCGTTGATGAGAACCTTGATGACTACGCCTTGCGGCACGTTCCTATGAAGTAGGGTACATGATTCCCGTATCCGAGCC
Source organism: Schistocerca gregaria (assembly GCF_023897955.1). Lineage (NCBI taxonomy): Eukaryota > Metazoa > Arthropoda > Insecta > Orthoptera > Acrididae > Schistocerca > Schistocerca gregaria. The sequence goes on along the minus strand of NC_064928.1, from coordinate 190,667,890 downwards.
TTTCCGCTGTCTCCCAGTCGTAAGACACAGGCAGTTTTCAGCACATATACTCCCCCATGTAGTGGTCAGATTTCATTGATGAGAACCTTGATGACTACGTCTTGCGGCACGTTCCTATGAAGTAGGGTACATGATTCCCGTATCCGAGCCTTTCCGCTGTCTCCCAGTCGTAAGACACAGGCAGTTTTCAGCACATATACTCTCCCATGTAGTGGTCAGATTTCGTTGATGAGAACCTTGATGACTACGCCTTGCGGCACGTTCCTATGAAGTAGGGTACAGGATTCCCGTATCCGAGCCTTTCCGCTGTCTCCCAGTCGTAAGACACAGGCAGTTTTCAGCACATATACTCTCCCATGTAGTGGTCAGATTTCGTTGATGAGAACCTTGATGACTACGCCTTGCGGCACGTTCCTATGAAGTAGGGTACATGATTCCCGTATCCGACCTTTCCGCTGTCTCCCAGTCGTAAGACACAGGCAGTTTTCAGCACATATACTCCCCCATGTAGTGGTCAGATTTCATTGATGAGAACCTTGATGACTACGTCTTGCGGCACGTTCCTATGAAGTAGGGTACAGGATTCCCGTATCCGAGCCTTTCCGCTGTCTCCCAGTCGTAAGACACAGGCAGTTTTCAGCACATATACTCTCCCATGTAGTGGTCAGATTTCATTGATGAGAACCTTGATGACTACGCCTTGCGGCACGTTCCTATGAAGTAGGGTACATGATTCCCGTATCCGAGACTTTCCGCTGTCTCCCAGTCGTAAGACACAGGCAGTTTTCAGCACATATACTCCCCCATGTAGTGGTCAGATTTCGTTGATGAGAACCTTGATGACTACGCCTAGCGGCACGTTCCTATGAAGTAGGGTACATGATTCCCGTATCCGAGCCTTTCCGCTGTCTCCCAGTCGTAAGACACAGGCAGTTTTCAGCACATATACTCTCCCATGTAGTGGTCAGATTTCGTTGATGAGAACCTTGATGACTACGCCTTGCGGCACGTTCCTATGAAGTAGGGTACATGATTCCCGTATCCGAGCCTTTCCGCTGTCTCACAGTCGTAAGACACAGGCAGTTTGCAGCACACATACTCTCCCATGTAGAGGTCAGATTTCGTTGATGAGAACCTTGATGACTACGCCTTGCGGCACGTTCCTATGAAGTAGGGTACATGATTCCCGTATCCGAGCCTTTCCGCTGTCTCCCAGACGTAAGACACAGGCAGTTTTCAGCACATATACTCTCCCATGTAGTGGTCAGATTTCGTTGATGAGAACCTTGATGACTACGCCTTGCGGCACGTTCCTATGAAGTAGGGTACATGATTCCCGTATCCGAGCCTTTCCCCTGTCTCACAGTCGTAAGACACAGGCAGTTTTCAGCACACATACTCTCCCATGTAGTGGTCAGATTTCGTTGATGAGAACCTTGATGACTACGCCTTGCGGCACGTTCCTATGAAGTAGGGTACAGGATTCCCGTATCCGAGCCTTTCCGCTGTCTCACAGTCGTAAGACACAGGCAGTTTTCTGCACGGGCCGAGACGGTCTTGTAAGTGGGATACGGCGCGCTAGACCAAGCTGTCCGCTGAACCAGTGGCTGGGGTTGGGTTGGCGCGTGACTGCGCCCGGGAGAAACCTGTGATTAACGACGGCTGGCGGAGCGTAGGTGTAAGCTTTGACAGCTGGATAATGCGTGAGTGAGTGTGTGTTTTGTGTGTGTGTGTTTGTGTGTGTGTGTGTTGTGTGCGCGCGCTCGCTTGCATGGAGCTGCACATCCATCAACGCCGACCGCGCCGCCGATGCATCGGTTTTGAGCGTGACCCGTCCGTACTCGCTCGTCCACTACTGGCTGTGTAATAGCTGCAGCGAACGCGTCACGCACGACGTACTCGTCCCGGGGCAGCCAGACGTAGGGAAGCCTGTTCCTGAGTCTCCCTGATAGATTAAAACTGCCTGTCAGACCGGGACTCGAACCCGGAACTTCCGATCCACGAGCGATGCTCTTACCGGCTGAGCCACGCAGGCACGACCCGCTGGTCAATCTCACACTTTCAAAGTGTCCTATTCCCTTGCAGTGTGTCATTTCTGCACTATTTGTTTATTTATTGCCAAATTATAGACGTGTTACCTGATGTTCAAAACAGGTCGTACATCTTAAAATGTTCGTTTTTCATCTTTTTACAGTATTCTTTCCCATTTGTTTTATCTACAACATTTACAAAGAATGATACTTTGCAAAATAACAATAATTTAAGGTTGAAATATAAATAAAATTTTTTTGTTTCTTAAGAAGAATATACACTCCTGGAAATTGAAATAAGAACACCGTGAATTCATTGTCCCAGGAAGGGGAAACTTTATTGACACATTCCTGGGGTCATATACATCACATGATCACACTGACAGAACCACAGGCACATAGACACAGCAACAAAGCATGCACAATGTCGGCACTAGTACAGTGTATATCCACCTTTCGCAGCAATGCAGGCTGCTATTCTCCCATGGAGACGATCGTAGAGATGCTACATGTAGTCCTGTGGAACGGCTTACCACGCCATTTCCACCTGGCGCCTCAGTTGGACCACCGTTCGTCCTGGACGTGCAGACCGCGTGAGACGACGCTTCATCCAGTCCCAAACATGCTCAATGGGGGAGAGATCCGGAGATCTTGACAGATTCGGAGATCTTGCTGGCCAGGGTAGTTGAATTACACCTTCTAGAGCACGTTGGGTGGCACGGGATACATGCGGACGTGCATTGTCCTGTTGGAACAGCAAGTTCCCTTGCCGGTCTAGGAATGGTAGAACGATGGGTTCGATGACGGTTTGGATGTACCGTGCACTATTCAGTGTCCCCTCGACGATCATCAGAGGTGTACGGCCAGTGTAGGAGATCGCTCCCCACACCATGATGCCGGGTGTTGGCCCTGTGTGCCTCGGTCGTATGCAGTCCTGATTGTGGCGCTCACCTGCACGGCGCCAAACACGCATACGACCATCATTGGCACCAAGGCAGAAGCGACTCTCATCCCTGAAGACGACACGTCACCAGTCGTCCCTCCATTCACGCCTGTCGCGACACCACTGGAGGCGGGCTGCACGATGTTGGGGCGTGAGCGGAAGACGGCCTAACGGTGTGTCGGACCGTAGCCCAGCTTCATGGAGACGGTTGCGAATGGTCCTCGCCGATACCCCAGGAGCAACAGTGTCCCTAATTTGCTGGGAAGTGGCGGTGCGGTCCCCTACGGCACTGCGTAGGATCCTACGGTCTTGGCGTGCATCCGTGCGTCGGTGCGGTCCGGTCCCAGGTCGACGGGCACGTGCACCTTCCGCCGACCACTGGCGACAACATCGATGTACTGTGGAGACCTCACGCCCCACGTGTTGAGCAATTCGGCGGTACGTCCACCCGGCCTCCCGCATGCCCACTATACGCCCTCGCTCAAAGTCCGTCAACTGCACATACGGTTCACGTCCACGCTGTCGCGGCATGCTACCAGTGTTAAAGACTGCGATGGAGCTCCGTATGCCACGGCAAACTGGCTGACACTGACGGCGGCGGTGCACAAATGCTGCGCAGCTAGCGCCATTCGACGGCCAACACCGCGGTTTCTGGTGTGTCCGCTGTGCCGTGCGTGTGATCATTGCTTGTACATCCCTCTCGCAGTGTCCGGAGCAAGTATGGTGGGTCTGACACACCGGTGTCAATATGTTCTTTTTTCCATTTCCAGGACTGTAAAAAGAAGATAGGATAGGTGAGAGATTTTTTAGTACCATCACCGAGTGTGACTGACGGTGAATACCTCGGAATGGTTTCATCGAGCCGTTGACCGCCAGTCACACACACACACACACACACACACACACACACACACACACAAATGGTTATTAGTAGAGAAATAATGTTGCTTATCGTATTTGTTACTAATCCTATGTATTAACTACTTCAGTTGCGCATCCATGTACAGCATTTGGTGTTTTCTTGGCTAGATCGCCAGCACGTTATGCTTATTTCCTGTCACATCTCAGCTTCCTCCTTCTGTTCCTCCTCATCGTCACTATTTTCGCTGTCACTGTGGGCATCGCTGTCCATCCTCTGGACATTTCTGTTACGTTGCACATAGGCATGTCTGTGATGTCGTGTCCGCACACATTCTTCATGTGTTGTTTTTGAAATACTGTTTGTCAGTGTGTTTAATTGTGCCCATTGTTCTTCGTCTGTTATTGCTGTGTAAAAAATGGCTCTGAGCACTATGGGACTTGACATCTGTGGTCATCAGTCCACTAAAACTTAGAACTACTTAAACCTAACCAACCTAAGGACATCACACACATCCATGCCCGAGGCAGGATTCGAACCTGCGACAGTAGCAGTCGCGAGGTTCCGGACTGCGCGCCTAGAACCGCGAGACCACCGCGGCCGGCTATTGTTGTGTATGTATCTATGTCTGTATCTGTGTAATCTAAGTGTAGTGTATGTCTATTGTTCGCGTATTGCCCGCAGAAAAAGACAGTGTGTTCTGGGGAACCATCTTGCCCGCATGTGCATGTAGCTGTCTGCCTCAGACTCACGCGGTTTAAGTGCGTGGGATAAGGTCCGTGCCCGGTTAAGAAATGTACCATACCGCGGCTGTCTCATTCTCAACCGCTCCCTTATGTCAGGGAGGAAGTCGTGCTGTCTACGTCCCTTATCACTTACGTCCCACTTACCTTGCAATGTCTCCAAGCGCCAACTTTTAAGGTGACTTATCGTCTCTGTGGGCACACCGGTTATCTAGTCTCCCAACCTTTAACCAGTACCTTGCAGCTCTGTATTTGATCGTGATATCTATGGGGCATATTCCGAGCACCACACACAGTGCATCCGCTGAGGTGGTACCGAAGACTCCAGATAGCCTAAGTAGGACACTTCTCTGTCCTCGTCTGACGGATGCTTTGTTGGTGACCACGTTCAGTCTATGTGCACACGTGCTAGCTGCAAAGCTGAGTACTGATTCGAAGAGCGCACAGTGGTATATACGTATGACTGGTAGAGGTACTCTGTACTGTTTTGGATTTAGCCTCACCAGTTTGTGAAGTATTTTTTCTGCTTTGTCTCTTGTTAGCCTTATGTGTTCGTGGAAATTCGATTTTTCATCTATGTGTACCCCAAGATAGCGCGTAATGCGTGCTCGTTTGATGTTTGTGTCCCCAATTTTAACCAAAGGATTCCTTTGAAGTGATGATTTCAGTAAAGTGTATTGTTTTCGGCTATCCTGAGTTTATTGTTGTGACACCACTGAGTAATTGTTTGTAGTAATCCACTGGCTTTCTCTTCTAACTGGGCTCTGTGGTTTGCAGTGACTACAACTAATAGGTCATCTGCTTAGGCTACAATTCCGCCTGACCTTTCATCCCCATCCAGAAGATGTAGGAAGGGTTCGATTCTTATGTCCCAGAAAATGGGGCTGCAGATCGACCCTTGAGGGCAGCCTTTGGTATTTCTCTTAATTACTTTCCGGCTGTCCATCTACCATTCGACTACTCGGTCTTTACAGTAGTCTAGAAAACTGTTGTACAGTGATTGCGGTACCTCCAGAAATCTTAGCCTCTGAAACAGTGCTGGCCACCAAAGATTATCAAATGCTCCGGCAATGTCAATCATTATTGACATGGCGTATTTCTGTTTCGTGGTGTTAACTATGTGCAGGGCCTGTTTGATGGCGTAATCTATTGATCTGCCAGATCTGAACCCGAACTGGTGTTGGCTCATACCCTTGAGATCTCTGTGTGTTTTCAGGCGCTTACACAGTAGCTTCTTTGCTAGGGTGTTTATTAGTCATATTGGCCTGTAAGTCTTTAGATCTGAAGGATCCCTGTCCGCTGATTTCTTAATAATGACTGCTTTGGAAGTTTTCCATACTGTAGGTACCCTGCCCAGCCGTAAGGCATCGTTCAGTAACGTTGTTAGGAACGGGGTGATCTGCGGGCCTAGTTTTTTCTGCACTCCACAAGAAGTGCATGGACCTGTGGGAGGAAGAATGGCTGGCGGTGACGGCCAATAAACTGCGGTTGGCGAAGTCAACAACTCGGCCATGGCGTACCTCGTGTCGGTTGCTCAGGCGGGAGGAGGTGGCCCTCAAACGTCTTCGGATTGGGCACTGTCCTCTCTCACATAGCTTTCTATTACGGCGGGAGGATCCCACGTTGTGTGATGCTTGTGATGTGCACATCTCTGTCCGGCACATTTAAACAGACTGCATTTTATACCGTGATGCAAGGGCAGCAGCACAAGTTGACGGCGATCTGCCCTGTGTTTTAGCGCCGGCCGTTGTGGCCGAGCGGTTCTAGTAGCTCAGTTCGGAACCGCGAAACTGCTACGGTCGCAGGTTCGAATCCTGCCTCGGGCATGGACGTGCGTGATGTCCTTAGGTTAGTTAGGTTTAAGTAGTTCTAAGTTATAGAGGACTGATGACCACAACTGTTAAAACCCGATAGTGCCAGGAGCCATTTGAACCATTTGTGTTTCAGCTAATAATGAGACGTGTGTAGCTAGAGTTTTAAAGTTTTATGTCTTTGGACTCTGGCCTAAACTTTTAGGCTGGAGGTTTTAGAGTACTGCAGAGTGCCTGGCTCCTCCCTTTTTTCCTTACGGTCAACCAGGCACTTTCATCTGCTATATTGTTTTAACTCCCTCTACCACTTTCTTCCTGTGTTGCCCACGTTTTACTGCTGGCGGCATGCTTCGTCCCACGTTTCGGTGTGGGTAGGCGCCTATTTTTCCAACCTTGTTACCTGTGTTTTACGTACTGTTTTATCTTACTCTTCTGAGTATTTTCTTGACACCCATCTCAGTCTGTCACTGAACGGGCGCTGAAGACCTTGCCGTCGTGCGCCCATACAACCCTCTCCACCACCATCACCACCACTTACTTCAGAGACTCCTCGTACCTCACCGACTTATTGCAGCGTAGAAGTAAGCCATCTCAAAAATCATGCAGAGAAAATCATGCAGCGCATACACTAATGCACAACGCCAATCTTCCCAATAGGTTTTCTTCTGGTACGCGGCGCTCCACTTTGGCTACAGATTCTCAAGCACCATGCATACGTAAGGTTACCACATAAAACAAATTATAATTAAAATAATTGAAGAGCCACGATCGCTTCAATGTCGTTTACTTGATGACCTGTTTGAGCACTCTGAAGGTGCCATCATCTGATCTGTGAAGGTATAACGTAACAGGTTTGAGGGAGGGCTTACATGAGATAACTATATACATCACAGTTATTACAGAACCACATACCTGAAACGTGGGTTAACGTTTATAATACCATATGGACATCATGGCACATGAGGCAGAGCATCTGATAAAAATCATTGTCACAACCAATAAAAATAATAAAAAACTGCTCTCATGGTCGTTATTTCGATAAAATATAAAACTGAAGTCACCAGATGAAACTACCAATGCTCGCCCAACACCGGTCGGCATGATCACTGCCTTATTCCACGCAGGCTCACCAAATGATCAGCTTTTCAGAGCATTCACACAAGGTTGGCGCCGGTGGCGACACCTCCAACGTGCTGATATGAGGAAAGTCTCCCACCGATTTCTCATACGCAAACAGCAGTTGACCGCCGTTGCCTGGTGAAACGTTGTGGCGCCTCGTGTAAGGAGGAGAAATTCGTACCATCACGTTTCCGACTTGGATAAAGGTCGTATTGTAGCCTATCGCGATTGCAGTTTATCGTATCGCGGCATTGCTGCTCCCGTTGGTCGAGATCCAATGACTGTTAGCAGAATATGCAATCGGTGGATTCAGCAGGGTAATACAGGACGCCGTACTGGATCCCAACGGCCTCGTATCACTAGCAGTCGAGATGACAGGCATCTTATTCACAAGGCTGTAACGGATCGTGCAGCCACGTCTCGATCCCTGAGTCAACACATGGGGACGTTTGCAAGACAACAACCATCTGCACGAACAGTTCGACGACGTTTGCAGCAGGATGGACTATCAGATAGAAGACCATGGCTGCGGTTACCCTTGACGCTGCATCACAGACAGGAGCGCCTGCGATGGTGTACTCAACGACGAACCTTGGTGCACGAATAGCAAAACGTCATTTTTTGGGATGAATCCAGGTTCTGTTTACAGCATCATGATGGTCGCCTCTGTGTTTGGTGACATCGCGGTGAACGCACATTGGAAGCGTGTATTCGTCATTGCCATATTGGCGTTCAAAATGTGTGTGTGAAATCTTATGGGACGTAACTTCTAAGGTCGTCAGTCCGTAAGCTTACACACTACTTAACCTAAATTATCGTAAGAAGAAACACACACACCCATGGCCGAGGGACGACTCCAACCTCCGCCGGGACCAGCCGCACAGTTCATGACTGCAGCGCCCTAGACCGCTCGGCTAATCCCACGCGGCAGGCCATACTGGAGTATCACCCGGCGTGATGGTATGGGGAGCCATTGGTTACACGTCTCGGTCACCTCTTGTTCGCATTGACGACACTTTTAAGTGGGCATTACATTTCAGATGAGTTACGACGTTTGGCTCTACCCTTCATTCGATCCCTGCGAAACCCTACATTTCAGCAGGATAATACACGATCACTTGTTGTAGGTCCTGTACGGGCCTTTCTGGATACAGGAAATGTTCGATTGCTGCCCTGGCCAGCACATTCTCCAGGTCTCTCACCAATTGAAAACATCTGGTCAATGGTGGCCGAGAAACTAGCTCGTCACAATACGCGAGTCACTACTCTTGATGGACTGTGGTATCGTGTTGAAGCTGCATGGGCCGCTGTTCCTGTACGCGCTATCCAAGCTCTGTTTGACTCAACGCTCAGGCGTATCAAGGCCGTTATTACATCCAGAGGTGGTTGCTCTGGGTGCTGATTTCTCAGGATCTATGCATCCAAATTTCGTGAAAATGTGATCAGATGTCAGTTCTAGTGTAATATATTTGTGCAACGAATACCCTTTTACCATCTGCACTTCTTTTTGGTGTAGCAATTTTGAAGGCCAGTAGTGTAGATATTAGCAAGTGAATCAGCCTAAAATGTCTACCACATATTGGCATCACCTTGCCCTTCGAATACCGTGGAGAGACGGGCGTCCATACCCAGCAAACAGAAGGAAGACAGACACAAACGACTGTCCTGGCAGCTCGATGCCCTTCTGATAAATCACAGCACAAGCCACTTCGATACTCGGTAACTTACATAGGTAATATGACCCCAGTATTGGTCTCCAGCCAACAGCTAACACCACAGCCAAGGCATCCCATGGAAAGCTCGTTACAGATTCGTTCCCCCACTCCTGCTGCCCACTAGACTGGCCTCCAAGCGCGAAGCCTCGACATTAGCTGGCGCTGCGCTCCAGTGGGAACATTTTAGTCACAGGTCATAACAATAATGGTTTCAGTACATGGCGAGAAAGCTGCCACAGCTCATAGGGTTCATTGACTTCGAACATGTCATTCAGTGTCACCTCGGTAACCAATCAACCCTTCTAATCTTGCTCAAGTCCACTGTTGGTCGTGTAACTGAGCAGTGGTAGGCGATGGAATAACTGTGCAGCCATGAAGGATCGACTGCACACCTATAAGCGCAGTGCTGCGGAATGGCATCGAGAAGGCGCTGACTCCAGTGCGCCAATGGAAAGAGCAGGCAGCGCCACATCTCCAGGAAGACAAAGTGCCACCGGTCAATGATAATCGAGAAGGTGCTGACTCCGGTGCGCCAATGGAAAGAGCAGGCAGCGCCACACCTCCACGTAGACAAAGCGCCACTCGTCAAAGATAATCGAGAAAGTGCTGCTCCGGTGTGCCAATGGAAAGAGCAGTCAGCGCCACACCTCCAGGAAGACAAAGTGCCACCCGTGAAAGATAATCGAAATGGTGCTGACTCCGGTGCACCAATGGAAAGAGCAGGCAGCGCCACACCTTCAGGAAGACAAAATGCCACCCGTCAACGATAATCGAGAAGGTGCTGACTCCGGTGCGCCAATGGAAAGAGCAAGCAGTGCCACACCTCCAGGAAGACAAGAGTTCAGCGCCATCCGTCAACGAGACTTAATCATCCGCCCTCCGCCGGTTGGCTCAGTTCGGACTTCGAGAGCAGCAGTACAAAGAGAAAGCTGCTACTTAGCCTGCGTTCTGCGAATAGAAATAGTGAAAAGCAATTTCATTTAGAGGGCACAAAAAGCTCATGAAACTGCCCCATAACGAAAACTTATGTTTCTTTCCTTTTTACCCTGGTGACGAAAGAAACTGGTACACCTACCTAATATCGTGTAGGGCTCCCGCGAGCACGCAAAAGTGCCGCAACACGACGTGGCATGGATTCGATTAATGTCTGAAGTAGTGCTGGAGGGAACTGACACCATGAATCCTCCATGGCTGTCATTAATCCATAGGAGTACGAGAGGGTGGAGATCACGTCTGAACAGCACGTTGCAATGCATCACATATATCTACATCTATATCTACGTCCATATTCCGCAAGCCACCTGTCAGTGTGTGGCGGAGGGTACCTTCCTTGATTACCTCTATCGGTTCTCCCTTATATTCCAGTCTCGTACTGTTCGTGGAAAGAAAGACTGTCGGTATGCCTCTGTGTGGGCTCTAATCTCTCTGATTTTATCCTCATAGTCTCTTCGCGAGATATACATAGGAGGGAGAAATATACTGCTTGACTCCTCGGTGAAGGTATGTTCTCGAAACTTCAACAGAAGCCCGTACTGAGCTACTGAGCATCTCTCTTGCAGAGTCTTCCACTGGAGTTTATCTATCATCTCCGTAACCCTTTCGTGATTACTAATTGATCCTGTAACGATGCGCGCTGCTCTCCATTGGATATTCTCTATCTCTTCTATCAACTCTATCTGGTACGGACCCCACACCAGTGAGCAGTATTCAAGCAGTGGGCGAGCAAGTGTACTGTCACCTACTTCCTTTGTTTTCGGACAGCATTTCCTTAGGATACTTCCAATGAATCTCGGTCAGGCATCTGCTTTACCCACGATTACTTCTATATGGTCATTCCATTTTAAGTCACTTCTAATGCATATTCCCAGATAATTTATCGACTTAACTGCTTCCAGTTGCTGACCTGCTACATTGTAGCTAAATGATAAAGGATCTTACTTTCCATGTATTCGCAGCACGTTACACTTGTCTACATTGAGATTCAGTTGCCATTCCCTGCACCAGGCGTCAATTCACTGCAGAACCTCCTGCATTTCAGTACAATTTTCTGTAAAGGTTTTTAACATGGGTGTCACTCAGCGACTGTTGTAAAATACAAAATTTTAAAAAACACAGCCCTCAGTCGCGAACACAAGGGAATTGACACCATTAATCCTGCAGGAGCGCCCGGATTGGCCGTGCGGTTCTAGGCGCTACAGTCTGGAACCGAGCGACCGCTACGGTCGCAGGTTCGAATCCTGCCTCGGGCATGGATTTGTGTGATGTCCTTAGGTTAGTTAGATTTAATTAGTTCTAAGTTCTAGGCGACTGATGACCTCAGAAGTTAAGTCGCATAGTGCTCAGAGCCATTTCAACCATTTTGTTACAGCATAACGTACCAAAAAATACGCAGGCTGCGGTGATACCTGACAGCGTCAGATAGTCGGAATTAAAATAAAATGCAACAGAGATGCAAGCCACTAGGGGCTGCCATGTGTCCTCTGCTACAGTCAACTGAGGGCTGTGTTTTTCAAAATTTTACAGTTTTCTATTGTTACAACCTCTCGATATACTACAGCATCATCCGCAATAAGCAAATGCTCAATAACGTACATGTCTGGGAAATTTGATGGCCAGCAGGAGTATTTAAACTGAGAATTGTATTTATGGAGCCACTATGTAGCAATTCTAGGCGTGTGGAGTGTCGCATTGTCCTGCTGGAATTGCCAGTCCTGAATGGATTCAGGTGATCAGACAGAATGCTGATGAACGTGTCACTTCTGAGTCGTACCTACACGTATCAGAAGCCCCGTATCACTTCAACTAAACACGTCCTACACGATTACAGCTTGAACAGTGCGCTGCTGACATGCAGATTTCGTGGATTCATGAGGTTGTCTCCATACCCGTACACGTCCATCCGCTCGATACAATTTGAAACGAGGCTCGTCCGACCAGGCAACATGTTTCCGGTCATCAATACTCGGATGTCGGTGTTCACGGTCCCAGGCGGGCAGTCATCAAGGGATGATGTTTCGTTGAATGGTTTTCTCGCTAACACTTGTTGATGCTTCAGCACTGAAATCTGCAGGAATTTTCGGAAAGGTTGCACTTCTGTCACGTCGAACGATTTTCTTCAGTCGTAGTTAGTGCCTTTCTTGCAGGATCTTTTTCCGGCATTAGCGATATCGGAGATTCTTTATTTTACCGGATTCCTGATATTCACAAAACACTCTTGAAATGGCCGTACGAGAAAGTCCCCCAGTTCATCGCCGCGCGGGGGGTAGCCGTGCGGTCTTAAGCGCCTTGCCACGGTTCGTGCGGCTCCCCCCGTTGGAGGTTCGAGTCCTCCCTTGGGCATGGGTTTGTGTGCTGTCCTTAGCGTAAGTTAGTTTAAGTTAGATTAAGTAGTGTGTAAGGGACCGATGAGTTTGCTCCCATAGGAACTTACCACAAATTTCCAAATTTTCCCCACTTCATCGCTACCTCGGAGATGCTGTGTCCCATCGCCCGTGCGTCAACTATAACACCACGCTCAGAGTCATTTAAATCTTGATAAACTGCCACTGTAGCAGCAGTAACCGATCCAACAACTGCGCCAGACACTTTTTGTCTTATATGGGCGTTACCGACCGCATCGCCGTATTCTGCCTGTTTTATGTATCGGTAGTTGAATACGCATGCCTGTACACGTTCCTTTGGATCTTCAGTGTAAAAATAATGTGTTGTATTAATCCTAGTCTGCTTATTATATTGGAAATGGCTCTGAGAAGGAGGAGGGAGGAGGATATTGGTGTTTAACGTCCCGTCGACAACGAGGTCATTAGAGACGGAGCACAAGCTCGGATTAGGGAAGGGTGGGGAAGGAAGTCGGCCGTGCGCTTTCAAAGGAACCATCCCGGCATTTGCCTGGTGTGATCTATGGAAATCACGGAAAACCTAAATCAGGAAGGGCGGACGCGGGATTGAACCGTCTTCCTCCCGCATGGCTCTGAGCACTATGGGACTTAACATCTGGGGTCATCAGTCCCCTAGAACGTAGAACTACTTAAACCTAAGGACATCACACATATCGATGCCCGAGGCAGGATTCGAACCTGTGACCGTAGCGGTCGCGCGGTTCCAGACTGAAACGCCTAGAACCACTCGGCCACACCAGCCGGCTATTATATTACCTTTGCTTTATCCGCCATGCGTTATTTCGCTTCCAACGTAGGTGAATGCTTTCATTTCGTCTGGTTGTTGTCCCAAGTTTTTATGTTAGGTTCGTCGCCAGTCTCATTTGTCTTATGACAGAAGACCCTGTTCGTTGTCACATGTTATTACTTGGCAGCTGACAGTGCGTCATTCGAATACCTCTCCGGGTGTTATTACGTCTTTACTTAACATTTCTCTTCGTTTTTTTCAAACGCTCATTGACTGTATTTCAAATAAAATAACGACAGGAGGCAGCGAGTGAAGTTACGGCCAGTATTATAGAGGAATATGTGTCTGTTGTAATGACGTAGACACACTGGTGCACGCCATCCTTTGTCATTAGACGTCGAAGGAGCAGCCATTAGGCAGTGCAGCGTGAGGTACGGTCTCGGACAGCGGTCGTGGTCCGATGCCTGGCTGGTCTGCTGCCTCATTTGCTTCCGTGGAGTCGCATTAACTGCAGGCCGGCCCGGCTGTCGTTGTACGTCAAGCGCAGAGGGCTTGGACTGCCGCCATGGGCGCGGACGTCTATGGCAGCCGCGGGTGTCTCACAGAACGTCGTTCGCCGCTGTAATTACCAGTCTCGAACAACAGCTGTGTATTTCTGGCCCCACGTCAAATATTTGGACTAGGGCCTACACTGATTGCTTGTAAATGAAATGCTGCCCTGCGACGCTTTCTTATTTTGTGGGAATTTTCTGCATCTACATCTACCGGGTGATCAAAAAGTCAGCATAAATTTGAAAACTTAATAAAACAAGGAATATTGTAGATAGAGAGGTAGAAATTGACACACATGCTTGGAATGACATGGGGTTTTATTAGAACCACCCCATATTGCTAGACGCGTGAAAGATCTCTTGCGCGAGTCGTTTCGTGATGATCGTGTGCTCAGCCGCCACTTTCGTCATGCTTGGCCTCCTAGGTCCCCAGACCTCAGTCCGTGCGGTTATTGCCTATGGGGTTACCTGAAGTCGCAAGTGTACCGTTCAAAAAATGGCTCTGAGCACTATGGGACTTAACATATATGGTCATCAGTCCCCTAGAACTTAGAACTACTTAAACCTAACTAACCTAAGGACAACACACAACACCCAGCCATCGCGAGGCAGAGAAAATCCCTGACCCTGCCGGGAATCGAACCCGGGCGCGGGAAGCGAGAACGCTACCGCACGACCACGAGAAGCGGGCAAGTGTATCGTGATCGACCGACATCTCTAGGGATGCTGAAAGACAACATCCGACGCCAATGCCTCACCATAACTCCGGACATGCTCTGCAGTGCTGTTCACAACATTATTCCTCGACTACAGCTATTGTTGAGGAATGATGGTGGTCATATTGAGCATTTCCTGTGAAGATCATCATCTTTGCTTTGTCTTACTTTGTTATGCTAGTTATTGCTGTTCTGATCAGATGAGGTGCCAACTGTCGGAAATTTTTGGAATCTTTGTATTTTTATGGTACTAATAAAACCCCATGTCATTCCAAGCATATGTGTCAATTTGTACCTCTCTATCCACATTATTCCGACGTTTATTCAGTTTTCAAATTCATACTGACTTTTTGATCACCCGGTACATCTACATAGATACTCTGTGAGCCACCGTATGGTGCGTGGCGGAGGGTACCCTGTACCACAACTAGTCATTGCCCTTCCAGTTGCACTCGCAAACAGAGCGAGGGAAAAACGACTATCTATACGCCTCCACATGAGCACCAATTTCTCGTATCATCTTCCCGCTCCTTCCGGGCAATGTATGTCGACGGCAGCAGAATCGTTCGGCAGTCAGCTTCAAATGCCGGTTCTCGAAATTTTCGCAATAGTGTCTCTCGAGAAGAGCGATTCCAATTTGAGTTCCCTAAGCATCTCCGTACCATTTACGCGTTGTTCGAACCTACCGGTAACAATTCTAGCAGCCCGCCTCTGAATTGCTTCGACGTCTTCCTTCAATCCGACCTGGTACGGATCCCAAACTTCACGGCCGGCCCCTGTGGCCGAGCGGTTCTAGACGCTTCAACCCGGATCCACGTGGCTGCTACGGTCGCAGGTTCGAATCCAGTCTCGGGAATGGATTGTGTGATGTACTTCGGTTAGTTAGGTTTACGTAGTTCTAAGTGTAGGGGACTGATGACCTCAGATGTTAAGTTCAAATGGCTCTAAGCACTACGGGTCTTAGAACTCGGAACTACTTAAACCTAACTAACCTAAGGACATCACGCACGTCCATGCCCGAGGTAGGATTGGAACATGTGACCGTAGGAGCCGCGCGGTTCCGGAGTGAAGCGCCTAGAACCGCTCGGCAACTGCGACCGGCAGATGTTAATTCCCATAGTGCTGAGAACCATTTGAACCATTTGAAACAGTAGACCAGTACTCAAAGAGAGGTCGCACCAGCGTCCTATATACAGTCTCCTTTACAGGTGAACCACTGCTTCCTAAAATTGACCCAACAAACCGAAGTCGACCATTCGCCTCCCCTACCACAGTTCTCACATGCTCGTTCCACCTCATATAGCTCTGCAACGTTACGCCCATATATTTAAACGACTATACTGTACCATGCAGGGCACTACTAATACTGTTTCCTATTATTGGTCTCCCTACTCATCCACACTTACATTTTTCCACATGTGGAGCTAGCTGCCGTTCATCACGCCAACTACAAATTTCGTCTAAGTCGTCTTCTTACTTCCTACACTCACTCACCACGGCATTATCAGCGAACAGACGCAGATTCCTGCCAACCCTGTCCACCAAATCATATATGGGGTGATCCATTGCGCGTGACCGGGCCAAATATCTCACGAAATAAGCGTCAAACGGAAAAACTACAAAGAACGAAACTTGTCTAGTTTGAAGGGGGAAACCAGATGGCGGTATGGTTGGCCCGCTAGACGGCGCTGCCATAGGTCAAACGGATATCAACTGCGTTTTTTTAAAATAGGAACCCCTATTTTTATTACACATTCGTGCAGTAAGTAAAGAAATATGAATGTTTTAGTTGGACCATTTTTTTCGCTTTGTGATAGGTGTCTCTGTAGTAGTCACAAACATATGGCTCACAATTTTAGGCGGACAGTTGGTAACAGGTAGGTTTTTTAAATTAAAGTACAGAACGTAGGTACGTTTGGACATTTTATTTCGGTTGTTCCAATGTGATACATGCACCTTTGTGAACGTACCATTTCTGAGAACGCATGCTGTTACAGCTTGATTACCTGTAAATACCACATTAAAGCAATAAATGTTCAAAATGAAGTCCGTCAACCTCAATGCATTTGGCAATACGTGTAACGACATGCCTCTCAACAGCGAGTAGTTCGCCTTCCGTAATGTTCGCACATGCATTGACAATGCGCTGACGCATGTTGTCAGGCGTTGTCGGTGGATCACGATAGCAAATATCCTTCAACTTTCCGCACACAAAGAAATCCGGGGACGTCAGATCCGGTGAACGCGAGGGCCACGGTGTGGTGCTCCGACGACCAATCCACATGTCATGAAATTTGCTATTCGATACCGCTTCAACCGCACGCGAGCTATGTGCCGGACATCCATCGTGTCGGAAATACATCGCCATTCTGTCACGCAGTGACACATCTTGTAGTAACAACGGTAGAACATTATGTAGAAAATCACCATACATTGCACCATTTAGATTTCCATCGATAAAATGGGGGCCAATTATCCTTCCTCCCACAATGCCGCACCATACATTAATCCGCCAAGGTCGCTGATGTTCCACTTGTCGCAGCCATCGTGGATTTTCCGTTGCCTAATAGTGCATATTATGCCGATTTTTCGTTATCGCTCTTGGTGAATGACGCTTCGTCGCTAAATAGAAAGCATGCAAAAAAATCTGTCATCGTCCCGTAATTTGTGTTGTGCTCAGTGGCATAACTGTACAGGACGTTCAAAGTCGTCGCCTTGCAATTCTAGGTGCATTGAAATATGGTACGGGTGCAATCGATGTTGATGTAGCATTCTCAACACCGACGTTTTTGAGATTCCCGATTCTCGCACTATTTGTCTGCTACTTATGTGCGGTTTAGCCGCGACAGTAGCTAAAACACCTACTCGGGCATCATCTTTTGTTGCAGGTCGTGGTTTTCTTAAATAACGTCACTATCCGGCGAACGGTCCGGACACTTGGATGATGTCTTCCAGGATACCGAGCAGCACACAAGCACACGCCCGTTGGGCATTTTGGTCACAATAGCGATCCATCAACACTATATAGACCTTTTCGCAATTGGTAAACGGTCCATTTTAACACGGGTAATGTATCACGAAGCAAATACTCTCCACACTGGCGGAAGGTTACGTGATAGTATGTACTTATACGTTTGTGACTATTACAGCTCCGTCTATCACAAAGCGAAAAAAGTGGTCCACCTAAAACATTCATATTTCTTTACGTACTACACGAATATGTAATAAAAAATGTGTCTTCGTATTTAAAAAAAAACGCAGTTGATATCCGTTTGACGTATGGAAGTACCATCTAGCGGGCCAACTGTAGCGCTATCTGGTTTCCACCTTTCAAGCTAGACGAGTTTCGTTCTTTGTAGGTTTTTAGTTTGATGCTTATTTCGTGAGATATTTGGCCCGTTCACAATCAGTGGAGCACCCTATATATAAGAGAGAGAGAACACGTGCCTGTGGCCCCCATGACGATATCCCTGTCTCCAATGAACACTCGCCCTCGAGGACAGCTTACCGGCGCCTGTGTCCGTCCTCGGTAGCTGAGTGGTCAGCGCTACAGACTGTCAATCCTAAGGGCCCCGGTTCGAGTCCCGGCTGGGTCGGAGACTTTCTCCGCTCAGGGACTGGGTGTTGTGTCGTCCTAATCACCATCATTTCATCCCCATCGACGCGCAAGTCGCCGAAGTGGCGTCAAATAGAAAGACTTGCACCAGGTGAGCTGACAACCCGACGGGAGGCCCTCGTCACACGACATTATTATTATACCGGCTCCTATTACTTAAGAAATCTTCGAGCCACTCACATATCTGTGAACGTATTCCGTATGCTCGTAGCTTCGTTAAAAGCCTGCAACGGGACAGCGGGTCCATTGCTTTCCGGAAAACTAGAAATATGGAATCTGCCTGTTGCCCTTCATCCATAGCTCGCAGTATATCGTGTGAGGACAGGGTAAACTGACTTTCGCACAAGCGGTGCTTTCGAAAGCCATGCTGATTCGTGAACATAAGCTTTTCAGTCTTAATAAAAGTTTAATATGTTCGAACTGAGAATACGTTGAAGCGTTCTGCAGAAAACCGAAGTTAGGGATATCGTTCTGTAAATTTGCGACTCTGTTCTTTTACCCTTCTTATATACTGGAGTCACCTGCGCTTTTTTCCTGTCACTTGGCACCTTTTACTGCGCGGGAGACTTACTTTAGTGCCGGGAATCCCCTACATGCCAGAAGAAGGAATGCAGTTCACTTTCATGTAGCCACAGCCACGTAACCCTAAGTAGATGGGTTGGACAAAAATATGCAAACACGGCCAAAATCGTATGCTCGAACACATAGTCGTATTCTAGCCAAGACGCAGGTCGCACTGTTGTGCTTGACCACGAACAGCACCTGTGCAATGTCCTCAATGAGAGAAGAGAAGGATGCGAATTCTCAGATGTACTGGCATAATCGCCAGGTAGCCCGCAAATTTTCTGTGGACCGGCGTTACAGCACCATGCACAAAGTATTTAAAGATTTAGTTGACGACGAAAGAGGAGAAAAATACTACAATCTACAGACGAGATTCATTGTTTCGGGCATAAAGGAAGTGCCGAAATAGCATATTTTGCTAATAGCAAATTTTATGAAGTCCCAGACATTATTACACTTTCAGAACGAGATTTTCACCCTGCAGGGGAGTGTGCGCTTATATGAAACTTCCTGGCAGATTAAAACTGTGTGCCGGACCGAAAGCTGTGAGGATGGAGCTGGTAGAGCACTTGCCCGCGAAAGGCATAGGTTCGAATCCCAGTCCGGCACACAGTTTTAATCTTCCAGGAAGTTTCATTATTACACTTCTCAGTTGCAACGGATTTCAATGGAACTGAATGAAGAGTGTGGAGACTTTAAATAGTACGGCAAAGTGTATTGGTTAAGCTAAGGAGCATGTCTGGAACGATTTTTCGACTTGAAACCTACTTTGTTGAATTTATAAAGGAAAAAGGAAAGCAGGAACAAAAATTAAAACGTCTTTAATGGATTTCAGGCCTCGCACTTTAAGTGGACTCGACTGCACTCTGCCCACAATAATAGAATGCAATGCGAAAAACAATTTATCTGTGATCTGATGGTAATGCGTATAACAAGAAATTCGCATCGTGCAAAGAAAAAATTCCGACAAAAAAAGCGCATACATTTCACTAAGTTCAATGCGCACAACGGAAACTCGAGTTTTGAAGAAGTCATTGAGGCCGACGCTGTGGCCGAGCGGTTCTAGGCGCTTCAGTTTGTAACCGCGCGACTCTTACGGTCGGAGGTTCGAAACCTGCCTCGGGCATGGATGTGTGTGGTGTCCTTAGGTTAGTTAGGTATAAGTAGTTCCAAGTCTAGGGGACTGATGACCTCACATGTTAAGTCCCATAGTGCTCAGAGCCATTTGAGCGATTTGAAGAAGTCATTGTAACCTTGAAATAATTAAAAGGATAATTTTGTAAACGTTTTGAAGACATTGCCAATCTTACCTCTGTTTTTGAGCTTGTTCGGCCTTTCAATTGAAAGCGCCCCTACGCATGTGGAGATAGGACAGACTGATGCGCATTACAACTCCAGTTTAAATGACAAATTTTTATGCGTTAAATGTGCGCAGGAGGTCTACGATGTTTTTCTTGGGGAGGGATTACACGTCTCCATAATTACTTAGGAAATGTGATAAAATACAGTCCTGGAAATGGAAAAAAGAACACATTGAGACCGGTGTGTCAGATCCACCATACTTGCTCCGGACACTGCGAGAGGGCTGTACAAGCAATGATCACACGCACGGCACAGCGGACACACCAGGAACCGCGGTGTTGGCCGTCGAATGGCGCTAGCTGCGCAGCATTTGTGCACCGCCGCCGTCAGTGTCAGCCAGTTTGCCGTGGCATACGGAGCTCCATCGCAGTCTTTAACACTGGTAGCATGACGCGACAGCGTGGACGTGAACCGTATGTGCAGTTGACGGACTTTGAGCGAGGGCGTATAGTGGGCATGCGGGAGGCCCGGTGGACGTACCGCCGAATTGCTCAACACGTGGGGCGTGAGGTCTCCACAGTACATCGATGTTGTCGCCAGTGGTCGGCGGAAGGTGCACGTGCCCGTCGACCTGGGACCGGACCGCAGCGACACACGGATGCACGCCAAGACCGTAGGATCCTACGCAGTGCCGTAGGGGACCGCACCGCCACTTCCCAGCAAATTAGGGACACTGTTGCTCCTGGGGTATCGGCGAGGACCATTCGCAACCGTCTCCATGAAGCTGGGCTACGGTCCCACACACCGTTAGGCCGTCTTCCGCTCACGCCGCAACATCGTGCAGCCCGCCTCCAGTGGTGTCGCGACAGGCGTGAATGGAGGGACGAATGGAGACGTGTCGTCTTCAGCGATGAGAGTCGCTTCTGCCTTGGTGCCAATGATGGTCGTATGCGTGTTTGGCGCCGTGCAGGTGAGCGCCACAATCAGGACTGCATACGACCGAGGCACACAGGGCCAACACCCGACATCATGGTGTGGGGAGCGATCTCCTACACTGGCCGTATACCTCTGGTGAGCGTCGAGGGGACACTGAATAGTGCACGGTACATCCAAACCGTCATCGAACCCATCGTTCTACCATTCCTAGACCGGCAAGGGAACTTGCTGTTCCAACAGGACAATGCACGTCCGCATGTATCCCGTGTCACCCAACGTGCTCTAGAAGGTGTAAGTCAACTACCCTGGCCAGCAAGATCATCGGATCTGTCCCCCATTGAGCATGTTTGGGACTGGATGAAGCGTCGTCTCACGCGGTCTGCACGTCCAGCACGAACGCTGGTCCAACTGAGGCGCCAGGTGGAAATGGCATGGCAAGCCGTTCCACAGGACTACATCCAGCATCTCTACGATCGTCTCCATGGGAGAATAGCAGCCTGCATTGCTGCGAAAGGTGGATATACACTGTACTAGTGCCGACATTGTGCATGCTCTGTTGCCTGTGTCTATGTGCCTGTGGTTCTGTCAGTATGATCATCTGATGTATCTGACCCCAGGAATGTGTCAATAAAGTTTCCCCTTCGTGGGACAATGAATTCACGGTGTTCTTATTTCAATTTCCAGGAGTGTATAATGCTGAAAATTTGTTTTGTTTGTGACCTGTATTGTTGGGAAACATGAAATTCAAAGGCAATTCGTCATGGAGTTCGTCTGCATTGCCATTTAAATGTGGCGCTCTCACAGTTGCGTCCTCTTCCGTTTCCTAATGCTCAGACAGCATGTCTTGGTGGTGGGGGAAGTGTGCAGCCAGGCAAGAGAGCCACGGCACTCGTGTCATGGTGCAACTCGGCTTGCGTGTCTAATTCTGTGCCATCCCTGCATTAAGAGGTATG